>NC_047020.1:22595873-23221527 GCF_902652985.1 Pecten maximus
CAAGTATTTATAAAAAAAAAAAAAAATCTTGTAAAACAAATCGGGAGTATCGACATAGGTTGTGTATGTACACATGTATATGCCTACTGGATTTCAGTTTTGTGATTATTCACTGATAACAAAGGCCTACCTTACAAAATCGAGCCCCTGTGAAGTTGAAAATCGTCTGCTAAGTTAGCGACACTGATGTGACCGGTTAGACTGGAATCTGTTTCGAACGAAATATCCTTGGAATCGTTTTCACCTACTATCAAGACAACTTTCATTAAGAATAAAGAGCTGTCATTCTTCTGAAAATAACGTAAATCCAGTCAATACCAGAAACATAAGTGTTTCCGAGGAATCGAGTCTGTCCTGTGCAATGCCCGTTCAACGCCGCATCACTTCTAAATGTTAATCGTACATCATTGCGCATAAAAACGGTTTCGATTTTAAACGATCAGAAATTATGTTATTATGAACAATTTGACGATACCTACACACGTATATGAAATATAAAATAAAGCCAAATTTGTGCAAAAACCACTTTATGTGTTTGCTATTAATAACGTCATGAGGGACTATATCATTTCTTCTGGAAATTTCGCTGTTCCGGTATTTGAACTTGATGACGTCAGTGATAGGGTAAGCGGCAAATTTAAACGCGTCATAACCTACAGTAAATAAAAAATCTTTATGAATGTAAATATAAGCATTGAACTGTTACCAAATGGTAGTATACAGTCGATATGAATACAATTTGGGTGACAGATAAATATTTCATGTCGCCCTAACAGGCGACATTCTATTTATCTGTCACCCAAATTGTATTCATATCGACTGTATACTACCATTTGTTAACAGTTCAATGCTTAAGTAAAACGTTATGTTTTATCTATAAAATGTAAGTGTCCATTACAATTTTTTAAAAATAATGAAAAATTAATTTTTTTTTTAAATGGGAGCGACCTAGTCTCTATTTCATATGTAGTGGATGTATGTAGCGAGTGTAAACAATGCCTTTGCGCATCCGCGAGGCGGGAAATTAAAAACATCATAACAAAGATGGCGGACTCCCAGACTAATTCGAGAGCACGAAGAAACGAAGAAAGTGAAAGCGCGATTTTCCCGAGTTTCGTCTGGCCTTGACGCCATGTCTGTTGTAGGGCCAGGGCGTACTACTATATGAAAAATTAGGAATTCTCTGACATCGTTTGGTGTCGCTAAGATTTTGGTGCAAATACAACAAGAGATCCCAGAGGGATCTTGGTGCCCACCATTGAATGATCTTTATAGGTTCCATGTCAGATTGATCTTTTCTCTACTTTTCCCTTCCTTTAAGTCTTACTAATCTGTGTAAATTCAGAAACAGCCCTCTATTAATTTTCAAACAATGGTAACCTACATATAAAATGTAAGATTTAGCGATAATGGCTGTCTGTCGGCCATGTTGTTTTCGGAATGGTCCCAAAATGCAATACCAGGGACCAAGGGGAGCCTACATATGAAATTTGAGAAAGATCCCTTCAGTACCTTCTGTAAAATTGCGATAACAATATTCAATTGTCAAAATACAAGATGGCTGCCTGTCAGCCATGTTTTTTTCTGACTGGTCTCAAAATCCAATATGCATAACTAAGCACCAAAGGCAACCTACATATGAAATATCAGAAAGATCCTTTCAGCAATTTCTGAAAATAATAGCGATAACAAACTTCAATTGTCAAAATCAAAGATGGCTGCCTGTCCGCAATGTTGTTTTCCTATTGGTCCCAAAATGCACTATGCATAACTAAGCACAAAGGGGAACCTACATATGAAATTTGAGAAAGATCCCTTCAGTACTTTCTGAGAAATAGCGATAACAAACTTCAATTGTCAAAATCCAAGATGGCTGCCTGTCGGCCATGTTGTTTTCCGATTGATCTCAAAATGCAATATGCATAACTAAGCACCAAGGGAAAGCAACATATGAAATTTTAGAAATATCCCTTCAGCACTTTTTGAGAAATATCGGAAACAAACTTCAATTGTCAAAATCCAAGATGCCTGCCTGTCGGCCATGTTGTTTTCTGATCGGTCTCATAATGCAATATGCATAACTATAGGCACCAAGGGGAACCAACATATGAAATTTGAGAAAGATCCCTTCAGTGCTTTCTGAGAAATAGCGATAACAAACTTAAATTGTCAAAATCAAAGATGGCTGCCTGTCGGCCATGTTATTTTCCGATTGGTCTCAAAATCCAATATGCATAACTAGGCACCAAGAGGAACCAACATATGAAATTATGAGAAAGATCCCTTGAGTACTTTCTGAGAAATATTGGTAACAAACTTCAATTATCAAAATCCAAGATGGCTGCCTGTCGGCCATGTTGTTTTTCGATTGGTCTCAAAATGTAATATGCATAACAAAGCACCAAGGGGAACATACATATGAAATTTGAGAAAGATCCGTTCAGTGCTTTCTGAGAAATAGCGATAACAAACTTCAATTGTCAAAATTCAAGATGGCTGCCTGTCGGCCATGTTGTTTTTCGATCGGTTTAAAAATGCAATATGTATAACTAAGCACCAAGGGAAACCTACATATGAAATTTGAGAAAGATCCCTTCAGTACTTTCTGAGAAATAGCGATAAAAAACTTCAATTGACAAAATCCAAGATCTTAAGTTCCAATATCCATGATAATGACAATTTATTAGTCTAATATTTTGAACATGAAACAAGGCCAAATAGACATAAAGGTGAGGGGTCCATTGAAAAGAAACATCTCGATTAGAAAATCAATCGGAAGCTCAGAGTTTGTATTGGGCACAATCGATAAGGGTTACATATTACCTTTTTATTCAGAACCGAGTAAAAATGAAATGTCTAATTATGTTTCTGTTTTTAGGAATACAGATTTTTTAAATAACGCTTTTTTCGATTTCATGGGTGTAAAACACTCCCATTGGTCGTTAATCCGTCAACTGTTTCAGTACAAAGTAGCGGAAAGAAACGTTTGATTCTTGATTTGAGGTAGGTTTATACGGAAGCGTTTTTACGGAAGCGTATTAGGGACACTATAAAAAAGACAATTAAATCGTACGTACGGTTTACTAATTCGTACGTACGGTTTACTAATTCGTACGTACGGTTTACTAATTCGTACGTACGATTTACTAATTCGTACGTGCGATTTACCCCGGAACTCTCCTACAAAGTCTATGTCGTATAGAGAGTATGTGGTAGTGTTATGTCGACGGTAGATTTTGTTTCTTTTTATCACTTTGCTTGGACTAACTCAGAAGGAAATTTTGCAGTATTTAGTTTTTATTAATGGGATCATCATTAGTGCAGGAACACTCAAACGCAGGACAATAACATGACGTCATTTGGGTGCCATGTTGACCTATGTTTCGTCCATTAATTAGTTAAAGATATTTAAATTAGACCTCAGTTTTTAACCAAATAACTAGGTCAGTTGAAACCTTATGTGATTCCAACCGACTTGGTCCATAATGACATAACAAAATTTTTAGCAGTTAAGAGATACTAAATCTGACCTTGACCTTTGATCTGATGACCCTGATCTTTGATAAGTTGACTTTTTCTTGTATTGTGACCAATTTTGCTTTATCATGTCATAACAAAATGTTTACCAGTCAACATACAATTTATTGAAATATTTTGACCCAATTATCACTTGCTCACTTGGTTACTTGCTTACCTGACCCCTTGTTTTATTCCAACAAACTTTGCTTTATAATGCATATGTCATAAAAAATGTTAACAAGTAAGAAATTCAAACTTTGACCTTGACCTTTGACCAAATCACCTTAGAGTTTGGTAAGTTGAAATCCACCCAAAGCTTTGAACAATGACAAACAAATTTTGAAAAAAAGCAACAAGCAAGCTTTTGTATTTGACTCTAAAAGGACTGCACTGGAATGATTATGTTTTATGCAAATTCCACGTTCATGGTATTTTTTGGGGGCAAAACTATTTACCCCCAAACACCCCAATTAATAAATCGTACGTACGAATTAGTAATCCGTACGTACGGATTAGTAAATCGTACGTACGATTTTTTTTATAGTGGCCCTAATACGCTTCCGTAGCATTCTACTTCGATGTTTCGTAAATTAACTGTCGTGTAGGCTTAATAGGTGACTTGTATGATCAACAATTAGGATGAATAAGTATAAATGGTAACAACTGAAATCGAAAAAAAAAGATTTAAGAAAGGCCACGAAAGTGTTGACTTGTACTTGAATTTATGAATATATTTGGTTTTATCAGTCATATCATAACAGAAAGTAAACTTAATGATTTGATGCTTTTGTTAAACTGCTTTTGTATTTTACAATGAATTTACAGTGTGTTATTATTCCGTGGTAAAGTTTTCAAGACACGAGATCTAGAGCTTCTGGCCATAAGGAAACTGATGCTGGGCCAAGGAAGATGACCACAGACACAGAGCCGAGCTACTACGGACGCCCCACTAGTCCTGAAACCACACTTAGGTATTCTTATAATGAACGGATTACACACATACCTTAGCCTGAAACGTTTATTGTTAGATCTTTTTGTTAATGTTGCTTTTTAATTTTTTTATATAGGTCCAAAAACAACACACATTAAGACAGGACCAGACGAGATGAAACTCACAATTAAAAGGTAACTAGAGGCCATCTTTGATATACATTTAGTAAACATTTTTATATGATTATATTAAGCATTATCGTCTGGACGCAAAGAAAACACCTTTTTAGTTATTGAATCGTAGAATTGTGGACTAGTTGCTATCGATGGACACTGGAAAATAAACCATTCCTCTATAATTATACAACAAGATATAATTCATTTCACTGAAAACTGTGATTGACATTATGATTTGTAAATTTATTGATAAAGACATACAATGATTCGAGTTTGATTGCAGGCCCTAGTCTACATTATGTTGTAAATTTAATCTGCATGAGTAATGTACAATCAGTTTCAAAACAATCGATTATCTTTATAATCGGAATTAAGCCATCAACCGATCAATTTTCAAATACAAAATCGTTCTGTATGGAGGCGTTTAAGCCTGCTATATTGCATTCACCTCTTCGAGATGCAGAAGTGTTGATTTTGAGACATCTGGTGGTAATCTCTGTCACCGAAATGCTTCGCGGAGTTCCAAGACAGGTACGTACTCGTTTAAAAATAATATCGGTTTTTGCAAGAATGAAATCATTAAAATCTGAGAAGATGTCGCAACTTTACCGACGTTTCAATGTAAACAAGGATCCTACCTTTACTTGTTGTTATACAAATGTTTCATGTTTGTTGTGTGAATTAAAAAGTCGAAATTAGAAATCGATAACTGACCAAAAAATTAATACTCTTTTTAGATTTGCTTTTTTTTTGTTTTCGTAACAAAAATATATATAATTACCTTAATATGGAAAATACGAAACTACTGTATAGCTATGAACATTCAAAAGTAGAACCGTGGTGATCGATGTTAACAGAAGCAAAAGATTGGACGTTTGTTGTGTTTCCTATGCTTTCTCCACATTATTTACTACTGCTACAATATAGTTTGACATTGTACTACTGCCCAAATTGTTTTGTGTGTTTCTCTTGTTTTTCTAGTATAGTCTCTGAGTGAGACATTTTTTTCATGTCATTGTTTGAATACAATTTTGTCATTACATGTAATACTTGTGAATGGTTTGTTCTAAAGTATGCGTATGTCTGTTTTTTCAGCTGTTTTATATAAATCGTTTGTTACTTATTTATAAATTCTGGTTGATCTGGGACGTGGAAACATTGTTTACTTCGTTCATTGTTTACTTTCCTTTTCCCAGTGACATATAGTTAACGAACTCATTATTTTCTTCAGCGCCTCAGCTAGATTCATGACCCCCGTAAATGCAGCAATTGTTGGCAGCGGTGGAAGCATTTGTTTTAATTTAAAATAAATGTAAACTGACATCTCGTGCTATTTTTTTTGTATTTGTTTGTTATATTTACAACAATTTGTTTGTATTTTTTCACCTGTGAAACCGTGAAACATTTACAAACTGGATGAATCTGGACTGTAAGTTTCCCTAATTTACATTCACTCCAATCGAGATTTAGTTGGTATTGGACCGATGGGTCAATTAAAGTCATTTGTTAATGATGCAAAAAAACAGTTTATGAAATTCAGTCCGGAATGACTGAAATAATGAAAAACCAGCTGTCTGAATTTGAAAAAAGAGATAGGAACAATATTCGTATAAAGCAGGCTTCTAATTTCCGCAAGGACACTCATTCGGAAATGCAAAATTCTTCTCATCAGTCTCATCAGAACTTGCTACAGGTTAATTCCTCAGATTTAAGCGGAAGTTTTGTTGTAGAACATGGTGTTGATAGAAATACCAACCGGCATAGCAACGCTAACTTAAACTTGACGAAGACAATACACATGTTATAAATGTGTTCTTTATTTGCATGTTTTACTTATTATTGTGCCTTTACTGTTTTGTGTATTATCAACATCATTGATAATCGCTGTTCTGTTGATATTCTTATAAATAACGGCTGCAGGTTTTTACATAGGCCAGTATTATTGAAAATTGATGCATATGAACTATTGGAAATAAAAAAAAATTTTTTCCATGAATTCAATAAAGTTATTCATTTGGGTTTCATATAAAACTTTTTCACTGCACAAGTGTCAAGACAACTTTCTTGAGAAAAGATGGTTAAGATTCTCCAAGTGTTTTTACACTAAATGAACACTTCAAAAATTAAAAAAATAACAATTGTTTCCTATTTCACAGAAAAAGAAACAAAGTCCCCGTCGGGGGCCCAATCGCCAATGTCAACATTTCACATGTAACCCATTGAGAGTCAATAAAACATTATGTACTTTTATCTGTTGATGTTACTCAATAAGCAGTAATTAATAGTGATTGATGTTCCTACAGACCACAGAAGTCATCCAATTGCAAAATAAACAAAATGAACACAATTCTATCTCCGCGCGACAAATGTTGATACTTACCCCGGATTCAATTTTCGTCGGGCGAAAGAGAGGTTACTGAAATCACGTAAAACACTCGGCTTCCTCCGATAAAAAACAGCGAAGGGCGATAGATACAACTTCTAGTGTTGTTTAAGCGATATTTTTAAGTTGATAGTCATCAGTTTGTAAACAGTATTATTTCAAATATCAGAACGATTTCAGGAAATCAAATGCATGAAGAAAATAAATGAAACTTAACCATTTAGTCCTCTTAATGAATTGCCAATACAGGTACAATGTATCGTCTACATTTTCCCAACCAGACTTACAAACAAATAAAAACATAGCAAAATGAGTTCCTACAAGAAAACTCATTCTTGTAAATGGTTACATTGAGCAAATCCCATTGGTGTTTTTTGAAGATCACATCGTGATTATTAAATTGCACATAGTTTTTATTTTTTATTTTTGCTGTATTTGCTATTAACTGTACATTACCTGGGGATAACTTTGATTCACTTTCTAATTAGTGCCCAAAGCATCAATAAATAGGAACTTTATAAGCCACAATGTTGTCTTCAGTAACATATCTTTAAATATTTTTCTTTGTCAAGTGTTGTCAAGGTGTGATCATTTACACTTTAATTTTGTCTATTTAACAATAAAAATGAGCAAAGGTTACACAGATAAATTTGCCAATTGACCTCAATCCTTGACTGATGACCACGAATAATCAGATGTTGGATTTTATGGTATAATGTTATGGTGTAAATATTAACTTAATTTTTAAGGAGTTCATGCTATATCATGTATGTAAGCTTTACAAAAGATGCAGAAGGTAAAGTGATTGATACAGTTATATTCGCTTTTACGAGGTTGGGAACATAATTGAGTGTGGTTAATCGCATTGTGCCATTCGGTCCAATAGTACAAACTCATTCTAAAAGACTTGATCTAAATTGCTTTAATACAAGTGGATCATTATTGACTATATTTGATTATCTTGACTCTGCTTTCAGTTAGTTACATTTCTTTGGCCATGCAGACTTATCACTTATAGCTCCCATATGAACCACATATTGAGTATTTCCCTTGAGCTACTTCGTTACATTGGAGATGACAGTTGAAAGAAAACACAAGCAATGAAGCTTTAACAGTAACGGTTCCAAACAAGTAAATAGTTATATGTTTTATAACATAAATCCAGATTTGCTGTTATGCTGTAACCATGGTAAAACTTGAATATTTCTACGATCTTTTTAATTTCTTCGAATCTAATATCTTTACTGACATTCTGATAATCTGTTATTCATAGACCAAATACACGCTTACCTTCAACCGAAATTTCCACTCCTTCATCTACAAGGTCTTTCTCGTCAGCACTTGTTTTCGACCGACAAGCCTATGACAACACAATCAATATGTACATGTATTCATAAATTATGTAAGGAATGCCACAAACATGGGCAAAAATGTTGCCAAAGAAAAAAAGGATTTTCAGTCAGACAGTTTTAGAAAGTTGGGTGACCTGTCGGGATCTAACAGCAACACCTCGCTAACTCATTTAGTCAAATTGTTTCTTTATGTGGCATCTATTAGATAACAGATCACAATAATTTCCCTGACACATCGTTTGCAAAAGTCACAACTGAAGATGACTTTGCCTCCTACATTGTATATACTAGTACTTATCAGCATTAATTACATTAAAAGATATGATTATCTCAAGTAATATTGGGCGTATTTCATAACGGTCTTAAGAAAAATATTTTCAAAATGCTACTTAAAGCACAAATTAGAAACATGCTACAGTATTCGTTTTATTTATCGTACAAAACTTGCTTGATACAATACAGCTGTTTATAAGATAGCCTCAGGATGTATAGCAACTAGGATTAAAAACGTTTTAGATAAATTAATTTGTGAAGATCAGACAGGATTTCTTACTTGTCGCTTTATTGGGGAGAATACAAGACTTGTTTATGATATTATGAAGTATGCTGAAGAAAAATATATTCCGGGTATGTTACTCATGTTAGATTTCGAAAAAGCCTTTGATTCTGTGTCGTAGATATGTAAATAAAGTTCTGAAATATTTTGATTTTGGTCCCGGTATACAGAGGTGGGTAAAATTGTTTGATACTAATATTACTGCAACTGTGAACCAGGGGGAAATTTGTCGTCTTTTCTTCATATCAAATAGGCTGTCGTCAAGGGGACCCGATTTCCCCATATATTTTTATTATATGCGTTGAAATTCTAGGAATCAGGTTAAGAAATGTAGGTAATTTGCCCATTTTAATTTCTCAGTATGCTGATGATACCACACTTATACTTAATGGCTCAGAATTATCTTTGAAGGAATCCTTTAATGAGTTGAACACCTTTGTAAAAATATCTGGGTTAAAACTTTATGTTGATAAAACACAGATTGTTTGGATAGGGAGCAGAAGTTACAGTGATGATACCTTTCTACCAGAGTTAAATTTACAATGGAGATGAACAAAATTCACATTGCTTGGAATTGAATTTGACGTGAACCTGCATGTAATTCCCAAACTAAATTTTGATAAAAAGTTAATTAAACTTAAAGCACTGATAAAGACATGGAGTAGAAGAATACTTACACCCATAGGGTGAATAACCTTAATTAAGTCTCTTTATTATCTCAATTCAACAATCTATTCATTTCTCTACCTAATCCAAATGAACAATTTCTTCAAGAGCTCAACTAAATCCTTTTTAACTTGTTATGGAATAGTAAGGTAGATAAGTAAAGAGAGATATTATAACACAAAATTATCATGAAGGGGGTCTGAATATGGTAAACGTAAAACTATTTATTGATTCATTGAAACTTTTATTTTTATCATATTTTATTTTTGAATGTTCGTATGTAAGTATATATGTATCATATTTTATACATGACATGAAATCACATTGTACTACCAATCATCTCACATACTCATTCATTCTATCATCACTCCTATTACAGTTGTTAAATATCATGTATAAATCTCTGCGTTGTTATTGCTATGTAACTTTACAGATTTTGGTTGTAATCAAGTCTTGTTAAGAAAAATATTGATGTTAAAATACATGTTCAAATTGAACTACAGAAGAAATAGACTGTATTATGTTTATATCAAGTTAATCAATGTTCAGTGTTGTGCTGATAACATCCCACTACGCTATTACTCGATCAGATTTTGCATGGGCATAAGACTTGGTACTTTGGTTTTCAATCAATTTATAGTATGATATTGCAGAGCGGGCTCCGTCAACTGTTGGTGTTGTATGTTTGTTTCTACATGAATTGGGTGGCGGATGACAATATTTATTGTCATTTTGACGGATAATTCTTTATTCCGCTCACCTTTGCCTATTTACTTTTGTAAAAAATTTGTTTCATGTCAGAAAAAGATTATTTTATCATACATCAAAAGGAAAAAACAAACAGAAATGATAATTTTGAATTAAAATTTTGAATAAACGCGGCCACTTCAATGAAGAAGTGAGCCAATTATCGCCACTCATTTTACTATCTTTGTTATTTTATTGTATCTAGCAATCTTGGTAGTAATATGCAAACAGAGCTTCACAGCATGGATAATTACATGTATACAAGCAGAGTTTCATTTCTTAAGTTATTGCAAGAGGGTCAGCACATGATATTAAAAACTTTACTTTATTATAATTGTGCAGTGAAGACAAAAATATATTTCTTTATGATAATGATACACAAATTTACACCTTTATTTTCATCAATTCCGCAAATAAATGAGACACTTGACAATGGAAAATCTATATTACAATTAGATATGAACTGTTCTCTTAAGAATGACCATAATACACGTGTATGTGTACAATCCCATAATAAATGAGTCAATGTTTCCCTATTTACTGTACAAATATTACAAAGTTCTGTTTGTGTAATGTTCATTCTCATTAGTCTGGAATTTGTATTCTACGTAACAACTTAAATTGAAAATCTTGTAATGTTATATCATCCGTTATATTGAAGGGTAGTTTAAAGTACATCTTCCAATTGTCAACTGTTATATCTTATCCCATTTTTTCTTGCCATTTTTGCAAAGATTTTGTTGGAAGATCTTGATATATATTGACTAGAATTGTATAAAATTCTGTAGTTATCTTTCCTTCCCGTTTAATATTGATATGTATTTATTATCGGGTACATTTCTGTTTTTCTTAAACGTCTTAATTACATTTTTCCATGACTTGGGTATAGAAGCTAGTATACCGTAGTATTGCACAAAGTTTGTTTGAATACCATATTGATTTTTAAATTGATTTATATCCAAAAATTCACCCATGTCATGCATCAAGTCTTTAATGTAGAACACATTTTTATCAATCCACTTATGATACAATACTGACTGTTTATTTATTTTATTGTTATTGTTAAGCCATAGTGGTTGTGATAGTATTTCTAACGGGGAGCACGTTCTATCGAAGCCCATATCTTAATTATATTACACCAGAAATGATTGAAGTGATCTGCTTTATTGTTTAGACCCTCACTATTCATGAAACAAATTGCTTCACCCCCATATTTTTGAAGTTTATCAGAGATTAAATTTGTCCATGGTGAATTATTATTTGGGTCAAGTATTTTCTTTATCCATGACATTTTTAAAGCTTGGCAGTATGATTTCACATGAGTAAGCCTAAGTCCTCCATTCTCGTAAGAGTTTATTATTACACTGTACATTTCTTTTTATTTTACCAATTTTCCCTGACCATAAAAAGTTAAAAAATAGATTTTGTAGGTTGTTAAAGAACATGTCAGACGGGTTTTGGTTTGGTTTGTTTTTGTTTAACGTCCTATTAACAGCCAGGGTCATTTAAGGACGTGCCAGGTTTTGGAGGTGGAGGAAAGCCGGAGTACCCGGAGAAAAACCACCGGCCTACAGTCAGTACCTGGCAACTGTCCCACGTAGGTTTCGAACTCGCAACCCAGAGCCCCGTTCGATTTGCACTCTTCTTATTCTAGAAGATAGCTTCCGGTCACTCGATTTGAAGCTCTTCTGCTTCTGGAAGATCTTCTACTCTTCCGTCTCAAAGCTGGAAGATTTATCTTCCAAGATGGCGGCGACCATGTTTTAAGTGTGCGAGTGATGAGATTCACTAGAGAAGGATTTATAACACATACATGCACATGTTTGTGTCATCGTGTTTGAGAAAACTTAAAAACTTGCTTATTTTTTGTTTTATTCTCCCGGTTTACTCGATTTACATAGAACGGAATACGATCTTCTTAGAAGGCTTCTCTTCTTAGAAGAGTGCAAATCGAACGGGGCTCAGAGGTGGAGGGCTAGCGTTAAAGTGTCGGTACACATTAACCACTCGGCCACCGCGGCTCCTTTCAGACGAGCCTGGAAGTACTGTAAAAATATGGGTAAATATAGGCAGCGCTAGCGTTTTGATGACTGTAACTTTCCCTATGTAACTAAGATTTCTGAACGACCAGTCATTTAATAGTTTTCTTACCGATCCAAATTTTCCTTCAAAGTTTTGTATAGTGACATCTTCTTTGCTCATATCATATGAGATACCAAGTAACTTAAATTATCAACTGTGATTCCAAAATAAATTCCTTTCTTGCAAGTATTCTTCCCCACAACCCCGTTTTGCCCCCAGCATGGTTTTTTTTCTAAATTTACGCTTAAACCTGAACATTCAGCAAACATATCTAAAGTTATAAAAGTTTGTTCTAGAGATTGTTCACCATCCTTTAGACAAAGTGTCGAATCATCTGCATATTGACTTAATAGATACTCCGAGTGATCAATGTTTAGCCCTTTAATATCAGGGATAAATAAATATGGGGAAAGAGGGTCCCCTTGTCGAACTCCTCTTTTGATATCAAAAAAAGATGAAATGTTACCGTTATTATAGATACAACTTGAAATATTCTTATAAAAAGTTTGGATCCACTTTCTAATATTGGGGCCAAATCCTTGAAAGGTTAAAGCTTTTTGTATAAATTCCCATTCTAAAGAGTCGAAAGCTTTTTTCGAAATCTAATAAAATAAGCAGACCCGGAATATCTTTTTCATTAGTTTTTTCGATGAGATCAAGAATAATTCTTGTACATTCACCTATATATCTACCTTTAATAAATCCTTTTGAGTATCGGTGATTAAATCTTGTAAAACTGGATTTATTCTATTTGCAATACTTGCTGCTGCAATTTTATAGTCCACATTTAAAAGAGATATTGGTCGCCAATTTTTTAAATGTAGTTTTGACTTTCCCTCTTTTGGAATACAGTTAATTATACCTTATCGCTGAGAAACAGAAAGTTGACCTACTTCTAAAGCTTTATTTAGAGAATTTATAAGTGATTCCTGTATATCATTCAAGAAAAATTTATAAAATTCAACTGTAAAAACATCTAGACCTGGTGATTTAGAATTTCCCATCTTTTTTAACGGATCTAAACATTCCAATCTACTTAATAGCCCTTTCATCTTGTTAACCTGGTCTATAGTTAGTTTTTTATTGTAAGGATTTTCTTCATAAAAAAATAAGTCTGTGTGAGAATCTTCAATATTTACTTCTCGACTGCTGTATAACTTTCCATAAAAATTAGTCTGTTCAGGTAAATATCTTTAATATCTGTAATCATCTTATTGTCATCTGTTACTAGTCTAGGTATAAGCTTATCTGTGTAATGACGTTTTTCTAAGTTACAGAAATATTTTGAACTCTTTTCACCTTCTACTTTCCATTTTGCCTTTGACCTTAAAATCATCCCTTTATTTTTTTCCTCCCTAATATTCTTAAGTTTCAGTTCTGCGTTTTCTATCTCTGAGCTAAAGTCACTTTGCCATTCATTTAAATATAACCTATTTAACTTTTCTTCCATTTTTTTCTCTGTCTGGTTTTTCATTCTATTAAGATGTGAGCAATATTTTATAGTTATACCTCTTACCATTAACTTAATTGTTTCCCATATAAGAATATACAGGAATATTTTGTTCATCTGCAGGTAATCTTTACTGGTTTAATGTTTCTGCAATACAGTCTTTTACTTGTTGTACATAATTAGCATCCCGAAGTAAAGTATTGTTATATTTCCAGGTACCATGTCCTCTTTGCTGTTCAATAAATTTTATTTAATTTATTTTTATTTTAAACTATTTATTGATTCATTGAAACTTGGCTGGATAAGGCGGTTGCTAAAAAAACCATACAAATGGCAAATTATTTTTGAATCACACATTGATATTCAAAAATTATCAACATGTGGTAGTGAGTTTATTGAGGAATGCCGAACAAAATGTAAGAATAAATTCTGGAAAGATGTTTTAAAAGCATGGAAACAATTTATTGATGCTGAGTAGGTGAAAGAAAAATAGAAAGGCTGACAGGTACATTGACAATACCACTTTGGTATAACAAAAGCATAACTATTGGAGGAAAGACAGTATTTTACAAGTCCTGACATAATAGAGGTGTAACAATAATTAATGATTTGGTAAAAGATCCCGGTACAAGCTCCTTCTTTACATTTCAAGAATTTACAGAGATATATCAGCTCAATACAAACTTCTTCAATTTCAGGGTGTAATCTCAGCTGTCAAAGCACTTTTAACGAGGCTGAATGTTGAGAATTGCACGAAAATATTATATCCAGTTATTCTCAATAATATATTATTGTTCATGAAAAGTGTCAAAGGGACAAAGGATCTTTATAATATTATGGTAAAAATGCTTATATCAACTGGTAGAAAATGGGAAGAATCATTAGAAGATATTGAATTGAATTGGGTCAATATATATAATAATCCTTTCAAGGCTACTAAAAGCACAAAATTACAATGGTTCCAGTATAGGATAGTTCAAAATATTTTAACGACACATGCGTTTTTATTTAAAGTGGGATTAGTAAATAATCCAATATGTAATTTATGTTATCGTGAAAGAGAAACTATCGTTCATATTTTATTGGACTACAGAGAAACTCAGAGATTTTTGCAAAGTATAGAGACACTTTGGATGCGCTGTATATCCAATTTCAATACAATAAACAAAGTTTTCTTTTTGGTGTATTTTTAAATAATAAGTATTCCCCTTTAAATAGAATACACAATGCAATTTTGATCATAATTAAGTTCTATATATACAAAACAAGATGCTTGCATAAAGTCGTCATGCTTTAATTAATTCAATTAAAGAACATAACATATTGCAAAAGTATATAGCCAATAGTAAAGGTGAAGGTCCACAGCTGAAATGTGAAAATTAATGGAAAAAATGGGAAATGATGGCGTGATTATGATAATTAGTATGATGATGATAAGATTACAATGATGACGATGAGATTATGGTTATGATGATAATGATAATGATGATGATGATGATGATGATGATGATGATGATGATGATATTTCAAGTTTCTAACTTCTTCTCAAGTTTCATTGATGGAATTTATCTTAACATTGCCTTGAGTAATCCATTGATGGTCCTGACTAAGTGTTGTTATTTTTCGGGTGGGTCTGAAATAGAGATTCTGATGGCTGCCATGCCTCTTTTAAAAGAATGAACACATTTTAATCTTGTAAATTTCCATCACTGGGATTCAGCTAATAAAACATTCCTGAAATAAATTCAAGATGACCAAGTGCTGTTATTTTTTGGGTCGGTCCGTAAATCCAAGATGGCCGCCATAATGAAAAAGTCATTTCAAACTTCTTAAGTTCCACCTTGGGGATTCAGATTAAACTTGTCTGAAATGAGCTTATAAATAACCAAAGGGACATCATGTTAAAAACATGATCTTTTAGAAATAGGTGTTGTTCAGGAAAACAATAATTGTGCAATCATGTTACAAAATGGCCGCCATGGCTGCCATGGGAAAGTTTTTGCGAGGCCGAAAAATAACAACATTTTGTTGACTCCCCTCCCTTAACATCCTCAACAATTTCCAGCTCAATGGCACTAGTGGAACCGGAGAAGAAGTTTAAAATGTGTTTTTCAAGATGGCTGCCATCTTGGACTTCAGACCCAATAAATAACAACACTTGGTCAGAACCATCTCAGGATCATTTCCGGTAAGTTATAGCTTAATCCCACTGGTGGAATTTGAGAAGTTTAAAATAGTTGTTGTTCAGGAAAACCATGATTGCGCAATCATGTTACAAAATGGCCGCCGTGCCTGCCATGTAAAAGGTTTTACGAGGCTGAAAAAATAACAACACTTTGTTGGCTCCCCTCTCTAAACATCCTCACTAATTTCCAGCTCAATGGCACAAGTTATACGCTACGCTTTCATACAATATAAAATTAAGTATCCAGATCAACAGCAAGATATTTCCATTTTACAATTATCAATTCACATCTTTAAGTAAATATTACATAAGGTGAAAACTTGATATTTATAAGGAATAATAAAAACAAGCGGCGGCCCAATTGGCCTGCATTGCTCAACTTGTATTCACTTGGATGATGATTCCCTATCATTCATTTCATAATAATAATAGAAAACTTCATTTGTGGCCTCTCAGGTAATCAGCAGAAGTCTTTCATGTCTTTGAAAAAAATTGAGACCTTGAATATTGTTCAGGTTAATAATTTTTCGCAAACTATGTGGGGCTCAATCATAGGAACCTACCACCTAAATAACATGACTCGATTTTTTTAACAAATCCGATACCTAGAATATAGGTCAAGGTCAATGTTCTCTCAAACTTTGTCGGACCACATCTAGAAAACCTATCAGGCAGATATAATGAGACTGGGAGTCTTGGTGAGTGAGAAGAATTGGTTAAAATGTAGTAAGGAAAAGACTCCTGTGACCTCGGGTATAAGTCAAGGTATTTTTTTTTCACAAAATGTGTTGGACCTCATCCAAGCATCATATCATGACTCTTGGAGAGCAAGGTTGGCTAAACAAAAAATACAACAACAAAAAAGTTTCACCGTGATGTCGTTTTAACAACATGATTTTTACCAGGAATTTTTGGAGTTTAAATGTAAACTTACTTGAATAAAGAATAACTTAGGGATGTCTTTTAAATCCTCCTCCCTTTTAAACATATCCAGAAGGTCGTCTGTGTACAAATATTCATCTCTCAAGAGAATGCGCTGACGAAGTATGTTTTTATCTTTGTTGTTCTCACTCTGCTCTAAGACTTCCTCTCCGTGTGAGCTTATAATGACAACAATGATTCCAACCTTTTTGCTTACTGCATCTGTCAATACTGAAAATATATTGAAACATATATTTGAAATGATGAAACGCATTCATTGATATGAAAAACACCAATACATTTCATTAAATCACTATTCTGGATATCCTTTTCTTTGCTGTTTTCTGTAAGATTTGTTTGTACTGAAAATCCTTTGATTTCAACGTTCTTGCTTACTGCATCATTTATTACTGAAATACATGTATATTAAATTGATCTAAATTGATGACTCGCATTGATTAACATGAAAGGCACCAATACCTTTTATTATGTTCTTATTCTGGATATTCATTTCCTTAATGTTTTCTTTAAAATGGATGCTGCATATGGATGTGGTGTCATTTTTTTCATATTTTATTAATATTCAGGCTGTTTGTACCGAAAATCTTCTTGTCAGACATTTAAATAAAAAGTTTCACCAAGGCCATAATTAACATTTCAAGTTCACCAGACTTCTTATACAACGCCTTATTTTGACAAAAACATAAAGGATATCACAACATTTTTTTCTAAATTCTACACGAGACATACCAGGATGAAGTACAATCTGAAAGAAAAATTATGGGCCTTAATATAATGACAAATGGCAATTTCTCAACATGTATGATGTGATTAGCTTTTGGACACCGTGTTCATCCAACTACTTCAGAAGCTTGATGTGACCAGACAAGGAAAACTGAACAGTCTGAGAGAAAGATCACACCCTGGCTGTCTTATCATGCATCTATATTGGTTAGGGAAATTAAAATGCTTTTGTACCTTAATAAAATTAATGTGATAAGAGAAAATGGGACAGTCTGAGGAAAATTTAACGCCATAAAACAGAAGATATTTATGAAAATGAATGTCTTTATTGAATAAGGTGTCTTGGAAATTCCCCATCTCAGATAAAATTTGACTTTTTCTTTTCAAGAGATTTTATTGACATAGTTGATACAAGTAAATTGGAATGAAGAGCAGACAAGCCTATATACATTATCTCCAATGGAAGCTCAATCGTGATTTTCATATAAATCTGGGGCATCAATTTTTTGTTTTCTATATACCTTAACGATTTAGAAGATTATCTTCAACATAATAATGTTTCTTGTTTGCAAGAAATTGATAGTTCATGTGAACATACTCTTGGTATATATGTTAGATTATTTGTTATTTTATATGCAAATGTTACCGTATTGATGTCCGAATCTCCCGAAGGGCTACAAAGTGCTCTTGATTGTTTTCAAAAGTATTGTGAACACTGGAAAAGACAGTTTCATTTTACCATATTTGATGAGCAACTACATCGCGAGGATTCTTATCCTTATCTTTGCATACTATTTAACTATAACGGATCATTTGCTAAAACAAGGACAAAATTAGCTGAACAAGCAAAGAAAGCTTTATTTGCATTGTATACAAAAATAAGAAGCATCCCATTATCTATAGACTTGCAACTTAAATTGTTCGATTCACTGGTTACCCCCATTCTACTTTATGGCTACGAAATCTGGGGATATGAAAACGTAAGTATAATTGAAAAAACTTATTTACAATTTTGTAAGAAACATTTTAGACACAAATACTTTCCAAATTATTGCTATATAAATCCAAGTTTAACTAAAAAGGAAGGTATGTTTGAAATATGTAACAAGTCATTATTATCTAGAGTTAGTTATTTCCTGAAAAATGTAGAAAAACTTTGCATTTCAAGAAGATAATATATAAGTATAATATTGCATATGTTGTATTGTAGTTATTTTATGTATAGTGAGATAATAGTGTTTATAACTACGTTAGTATATACACTCTTGTATTTTCACGTTATTACCCTGTAAGCCATGTACATTGTTTTGTCATATTGACCTCTTGTTACACACTTAGTGTGTCTTGAGTGAATAAAAAATCTTGAAATCTTGAATTTTCAAATGAAAATTATAAACAACAATTGGCCCATAGGCCTTAACGGTAACCTGAGTTTTGAAATATTTCTGTAAATTCTCCCCTTTTGACTGCATCCATCAGCCCCTGGGGGCTAATAATTGCATACTAGCAAACTGCCTTCCAAAACTGCTAATTCCAATAGAAATGATACAAATGATGTGATTTCCCTATATAAACTACAGTAAATGGTACAATTATAATGTAGCTCCTCCAAAGGGGGCAAATACGAGACCCCAGGGCCATGAAATTCACAATGTTGGTAAAACCCTTAGTAAGCCCTTGGTAAGACCCTTTCATCTATAAGAGCTAACATGTGCGTACAAGGAAAATGACATCTCATGTTGTTAATATTAAATAAGTTAAAATGAAATACATTGTAAAATAGAAATGAATCGAATGACAGTCTAAAATGTGATTGTCCTATATAAATCATTATAAAATTTACCCCCTCCCCAGGGGCTAACGTGAGACCCTAGGGTAACAACATTTTTGAAATTATAGTCAATTCAACACTTTTTGGCCCTACCCGTCTGGCCCCTTGGGGTGGGGACGATATTATTCACAATTTTGGTTGACTAAAATGATCAGTCACTGTGGACAGTTCCAATATGACACTGGTTGAATTAAGTGGTTGGAAAGAAATCTGCTGATTGAATAGGTGCTGCTGTTGAAAAGAGATATACAACAGAGGGGTCAATTACTCCCAAACTCAAATATGCTAACTCAAATATGATAATTAGAGACCAATACTCCCCGACTCAAATATGGAAAGGAGAGATCAATAACTACCTGGCTCAAACATGCTAAGGAAAGATCAATTACTCCCCAACTCAGATATGCTAAGGAAATATCAGTAATTCGTCCTGCCTCATATGTCTTAAGGAGAGATCAATAATTCCCCGACACAGATTCGCTAATGAGAGACTGAATATTTCTTGACTCCGATATACTCAAGATAGATCAATTGATTCCTGCCTGAGATACACTAAGAAGCGATCAATAACTCCTTGACTCAGATTTGCTAAGGAGAGATCAATTACTTCCTTACTTAGACTTGGTACGTCTCTGACATCTCAAGTTATAGACGTAGCGTACGTGGATAGTGTACTTGGCAATTTCTTTGGGTCGTATCAAAATAAAAGTTTTGATTCATTCAAATTGAGAAAAATGGTTCATGATCAATGTGATGTAAAAGATGAGACAAACACAGGGTTCAACATCCATTTACATTTATAAATAAGGATCTGAGACAATATCACATAAAATTGAGGTTTGCCCAAGTATCCTTTGTAAACTAAGTACGAATATCCGAGATACTCTAAAGTCTCGATAGAGCTCAAGGACCAAGGGTAAGCTGTCAGTTAAAAGTTAATGGTTAATTTAGGTTATTACTTTTTTTCGGTTTCAAATTGAATTTTATAACTCAGCGAAGTTGAGGGATGCCGGGGTTGGGACCTAGGGTTCATCCCTCTTACAACATGAAGCCTCTCACAGGAGGTCTCTTTCACATCTTCTACGTGTTCATTCTCATTTCGTCCCATTTTCTCGTTTGGAAGAAAAAAGAAACATTCACTCTTCAGACTCATTCATATAGTATACATGTATATTATTTTCAACAAAGTAAAGAGGGAGCTACATTAGCTCACATTCAATGCTAAGAGCTTCATAGCTTTTGACTTATATATCATTTTTCAATTCAACGATTAATATATCTTCCCAAATACTCTCAAAAAAGGGAGACTATCATGTGTTACCATGTATGTGTGGAAATGCTGTTTCACCAATAAGAAACCTGAATATAAGACACACGGAACATTTACTTTACTAGGAAGAAAGAACAAAAAAGAACAAACACTGAAAGGAAAATTTGAGTATCAATGATCATATAATACACAAATAGAACAAAACATATACAGTATCCGCCATGTTAAGCAAACAAAGCGCCATTTTTTTCTGTAAGCTCAATATGAAAGGTCTGGTGTTACCAAGAGGCATCCATATTCCAAGTACTATTTGTATACAATAGTTTAAAATCTTAAGGGCATTTTAAAAATGTCCATGCTTTACAGAAAAAAAGGTACTGGGTAACTAAGGCGAATATAGTACATACACTGTCATATCTACATGAAAACATTACACTAACCACACAGAACAAAGAAAAAAAGAGAAAAGATACAAAAAAAGAAAAAAAAATAGACATGAGTCTTATGTTTAACATTAATTAATGCATTAGTTCTGTCTATACACCTTTACCTGCCCTGCAGGTAGGGCGTAAGAATTGTACCTGCTGCCCCCATTGCATGATCGTAAGAGGCGACTAAACTTGGGATCTTATCTTTTCTCTTCTTTCTTAACAACTTTCTTCTTCCTAATGTCTCCCTTGACAATGCCTCACTTTTGGCCTTTAGTTGAGCGTTCGCCGCTGTGAGGAAGGTTTTGGGTTCTGTCCCCTAGCCGAGACATACCAAAGTCTTTAAAAATGGTAGTTGCTACTCCTGCTTAGCGCTCAGCATAGTTGGAGTGGAACGACTGGATCGCCCGTTGTCAGTATAATGTGACCGGGTGGGGTGTGCTGCTGGGTGTCTTCGGCAGTATGCTTCAGTGAGATAGCACTATAAATCGGCAAAAGTTCCGGCCTATCACAAGGAGACTTAACACGAACATATCGCAGCCTCCCAAAACACACATACGCACTCACCACACGCATACATGTCGCACGCACGGGAGGCCGTCCTTAAATGACCTTAGCTGTTAATAGGACGTTAAACAAAATGAACCAAACCAAACCAAACTATACACCTTTACAACCTTTAGACTGATGTATTCAGTCATCTACATCAAAACAACACATGCACTCTTATCATAATACTAAGGTCAGTTGAGGCTGGCATCATTATATATATAATATTATGTTCATAATTTTGAATTGCAGACTCTTACACTAAAACATACACACACAAATATAATGATGTATACACATAAACAAAACCTTACATTTATTACCTTGTAGTACTTTAAGCAATATAAGGTGTTTTAAATCATTAAATTTCAAATCTCGCATGTGCCACATGTACTGGGGTTACAACGATAACATAAAAGCACATGTTTTCGTAGAAGACAAAAGAACAATGAAATGGTAAACCTGTAAAAAAAATCTGACAAAGAGAGCGAAATAAATAAATTAAGAGGGAACCGTTTCCGGGTAAATTTATCCATAGTATTGTTTTCTGTAGCCAAATTTCTCTCTATTTGCTAGGTAGGGCCTTTCTGAAGCGACAATTATAAATATAGTATTTAATTATCAATATAAAGAAGTGTATTATTGGCGGTCCATTGTAACAAATAGATATTACATCTTTGATCCCCAGCTGGTCCGTTAGTCTAAAATTATTTTGGTTTATATTATTCAACCAATTTCTAAAATTCAATGCATATACTATCTACTTTCCTTCAACAAAACATTAATGTTAAAGAGTTTCAGGGGAATCCGTACAAAAGGTACATACATAATCATATATTGCATTAATTTGACATAGAAAAGTAAATTTCTCATTTGGATTTATATTAAATTTTCTTATCCATTTCTCTTGCGTTTCTATAGGGATTCGTTTATAACTTCTCACAGGAGATTTATAGACATATTTAAGATCTTTCATGTCAAAAACTTTTTAAAAATAAATCTGTAATTCTTCTTATAGCATTTGCTCTTCTCATAAGATTTGATGTTCCCTTGATATCTTTCCAACTATAGAAAAACATTGTTAAAAATTGAAATTAAATTGATTTGATTTAGATTAATTTGTTTAACGTGCCTGTAAACAAACTGTTAATATTGTATAAACTTTTGTTTGTTGTTTGAACCCCATGCCTGTTTGAAAATAAACAAGACATTAACTGATTCTACCACCAGAATCCATGCACTCACATCCAGCATTTAATTCATATCTCAAAACAATTCAACAACATCAAATATGATATTCTTCACTAGTGAAAAATATCACTTTTATAGAATGAATAATTTTGATATTTCACTGGTAAAAATGTAATAAATGAACAATATCCTCACCATCCATACATCTCATTCTTGTTTTTTAAAACTGGTACACCAATATCTGTTCTCTCGATCATTTTCTTACTATTGATCATAGTACATATAGTAGAAAAGAAAAGAAGTGATAGCGATGTCTTGATTTGGAGGGAGGGAGGGAGAGGGCGGGAAGTGCTATAGCAAAGTAAATATCAAATTAAAGAAGTAGTAATCCAATAAAAGATCACAAAATTAGTGTATTTTAGTAGTAAGAGATCATCAGAATTTGTTAATTTAATTTCAATATGATATTATGAAGAGAAAGAAAAAAAATATGTATATTCAAGGAAATCGCTAAATTTTAACCCGCCAAAGTTTAACTTTCAGTTTTCATGACCAAATCGCGAAATCGTATGACTATACAGTAATCTAGCTCATTTCTTCCAGTCGTCATTCAGTTTCTGTAGAAATATTACACCTTTACCAATTGCAGTTGGGTAAAGTAACTTTCTCTGATCTGATCAATTAAGGCGTTTAGGGATATGTCAGTTTCTAAACATCATGATGAATAAATGTATTGTTGCACGATTAAGAGTAACATATTATTTACCTTGTTACGGATGTGATTTGAGTTAGAAAAGCCAAACATTTATTGAAAGCAAGTGGAATGAGTAGGTTAACAAGAAAAAAATGTATAAATAAGTTTCTGAACATTCCCATAGTGTATTAAGTATTGTTTCTTTTTCAGTTTTACAGCGAAAACAGGATGAACTATCAACAAGTCCAACTCTAAAAAGACAAGAATTAGTTGTTAAGATTTAATGGTTTAGTTTATGTTGTAGCCACTGCAATTTTGTATTTTTAGTCTGTGAAAAGGGTGCTTCATATATTCATTTCCAAGTATCATCGTCTATTTCAAACATTTCATTCCATTTGCTTCTTCCTGCAGAAATAACATTGTTTTTTACATAAAATATTGTAAAAGTCTTGTTCCTTTCTATGCCTTCAAACTATTTCTATATTTATTGGAATGTATGAATAGCTTATTGATGTATATAAGGTATCATGGGTTAAGATATTCCTTACTACTGTGATAATTCATTGATAAGTAACATAATCTGTACACCAAATTTTTGAATTAATTCATTAAAAGTATATAACGTACAAGAATAATGGTCTTTTACAAGGCCATTTATAATTAAAATACCTTTACAAAACCATTCATTATGAAATATACTCTTATTACCTATCTTAAGAAGATTGTAATATTAAATAGGTTATTAACATACAAATATAAACATTGCAGCGTAGGTAAAAGGTTTCTTTTCTGAAAACAAAAAAGTTACAGTCAGACTTTTTTTCTTGCTCAAACATACAAGCATGCACGGAAGCTACGCCACTTAAAGATCATATATATAGTTAATTGGTATTGATATAATGTAACTGAAACCTGTGTTTGTGCTCCGTGTCAGGCCTTTTTTTGTGGTGCCTATTTAGGTGTCGAAAAAAACATACTTTTATTTTGATACGACCCCCAGAAATCGCTTAGTAAGTCCACGCACGAAGTACGCATCCGTTTATAACTAGAGATGTAAGTTGAGGGCACCTTTGAAGTATGATAAATGTCCAGAAAAAGGGTCTGCATCATCTGCATTGCCATTGTGATTATTTTGTTATATAAGTGTTTAAAAACAACAGAATATGTAAACACTTTAAAACACATCTCTCAAAAATAATTAAGAATGTGTTATTAAAAAAACATAACAATGACTACTAGTTTGACTATCATTTCATTGCACTTTAAAGTGCTTAAAATTGTATTTACGTTTCAATTTACCTTTCTCTATGAGTTCATCAACTGCCTTTTTAGTTGATTCTTTCTTTTCGTTGTTGCTTACGAATGTAAAACCTAAAGCTTTCAAAACTTTCTCCGACTCTTCTCTATCCTTTTTTTCTGCATTTCCCCTGCACATGCTAGTATTGCACTCCCTTTTTGTATCGTCCTTTACACTTTTGGGACTTGTGTAGAAGTTTCTAATACCAATATAAAGGGCAAGGCGCTTGCCTTCTTCGGTTCCTATTTTGTAATGGAAATCATTTCTGTCGAGAAAAGAGAAAATACAAAGACACATAACAATACACATTGTAAAGCAATTTGAACTGAATGAATTTCATAATGTTCACACTCAAGCTTTGACCTTTTCTAACAATGGGTTCAACGGCCTTCATCTATAATCTGTTGTACAGCTTATGAAGTGAAGAATTTAAAATCTCATTTAAACACATCATACCAGCATGCTACTGGTCAAATATCATCATCATGGCCTCTTGGTTATTTAGAAGAATTTGTTTAAACATTTGATATATATTACCTTTTAAGGAATTCAATGTTATTTATCTAAAAAAAATCTGGAAGCATTTTTTTTTTTTGAAATTGATCAGTGTTTAAAGGAAAGTTATATGGCATAAAGGGGAGGTAAGTTGGTAAATACTTTAAAAAGATAAAGAAAATGGCTGCAATTCGCAGATAACTGACACTGTCAATGTCTCTATTCCTAAGACATGTTACATTATTTGGGAAAACAGTGAGAAAAAACAGTCATGTCAATTTTGTAGGTATTTAATTTAATGTTCTATCAGAACAAGCTAGCCGTCATGTACACAATGCAATTTAACACAGCTTTGATATCGGGTTAAATGCAATGAAGTGTACAATCAACACAAATTAATTTTGTAGACAGAGTCATACTAGTCAAACTATTCTTTATCTGTATGTTGAATGAGTTTAACGAGCAGATAAATGTACAAATCAACCAATATAACACGACAGAACAACCCTCTTTTTGGCACATTCTGAATTTAAACCTGATCTTGTGATATGCACCAATACTAAATCTAAAAGATGTCAGTTACCCGCTTAACATCATTTTAATGCTAACCATGAAATGTGTACCAGATACATGAACACTTACAGGTTTTCAGTTTTTGGTGTTGCAGTATTGGGTGTCATCCCAGCGCCTATTACAGCCCCCGGTGCGGTTCCAGAGTGTGTACCACCTTTTTCTATCTCACAAATGCTATTCCCTCCTTAACAAATTTGAATATTAAATTGTAATTAATGTAACAAATAGACTATCAGTCCTATATACTTCTCTCTAATGAAGTTTTTAAAGAGGCTTGCCCGCAGAGAGATCAGAAAAATTGGCTAATAGAAAAAGATTTTTTACACATGACAGATTGTTGGAATTGTTGAGTTTTTCATTTTATTTTCCTTATAAAACGCTGAAAAGTGATATTAAAATCTCATTTTTTAATATTATTTATTTAATCGCAACCCGCGATAAGTCCCCGTTATAAAGTGGAGTCTAATTTATGATTGACACATCAAAGAAATAAGCACGTGCACAGTGCCGCACAGTGATAACTTCAAAGGCAGCGGCGATTTACAAAGAAGATTTGCCGTTATATTCCATACATTCCCCTCTCAGGTTGAGTTTTAAAACGTCTTTTAAATACATATTCTGTAATTGTTTTCAAGAAATAAAGTCGGAAAGCCTCTAATTTTGTCACATAGAAACGTATACTGAAGTTTATTTAGTGATCGGAGATGTGCCGTTTACCGGTCCGTCTGCGGGTAAGCCTCTTTAACAAGTGAGATGGGACAACCTTCTTTTGAAAAAAACAAAAAAAGTCATACTTGGCTATCCACTTACACAACCTTTGCCATTTTTACAATATCCTTATATTTCCTTTTTAAATATATCATCATGACGTCAAAAGGTTGATCTTAATTAGATATTCAATTTGAACACATATTACACCAAACATAGGTTCAAAATAGGTTTCACAAGAATAACTATAGAATATGATATGTAGTAGATATGTAAATATGAAGTAATACCACATTGGCACACCATGTATTGCGCATGTATTTTATTTCCGGGTTTAGGCCCGCTTTTTATGAGTTTTGACTTTAATATTGGAGTCCTGAACTTATATTTATACTTTCACTTCTTAGCATTGGACAATGGTTTCCTGGACTAGCCTGAACAAATTCTACAAAAATTACGCCTTTTATGAGTTTTTGGTGGATTAGCATGCTACATATATTTCCCTAATAACATTGAAGCATTACATTACTATCATGATAATTTCTTGACTGCTGATAGCGTCAACTTCTTGTACCAAAATTGCAGCAAATGACTTCAAGGTATATAAATACCTGTATTTATTTATAATACAGTCAAACAATAAACAAGAGACCCGAAAAGTATACAACAAGCTAATCTTGTTTTCAATAACAATAAACCAAACAATTTGTTTGGTTTATTGTTAAAGTGAAATTGTGGCAGCCATTTATATCATTAATGACAGCTAAAACAATAAATTGGGCTATCAAACCTGTGCTGTCCTGGTTATCTTGGTCCTCTTCAAACTTAAAAACATCATCATGGCGTGGAATGTCACATTCTGTGTCCACCAATTTCCTTACTTGATATCTACCGTCTTTAGTGGTTGGATCTTAACAAAAAGTATGCATGACTCATGTCCAACTGTTCATCACAGCAAATCGTACAAAATGTTATATCAATTGTCAACATATAGGGCAGTGGTCCAATTGTTAAAGAGGCTTACCCGCAGACGGACCGGTAAACGGCACATCTCCGATCACTAAATAAACTTCAGTACGAATTTCTATGTGACAAAATTAGAGGCTTTCCGACTTTATTTCTTGAAAACAATTACAGAATATGTATTTAAAAGACGTTTTAAAACTCAACCTGAGAGGGAAATGTATGGAATATAACGGCAAATCTTCTTTGTAAATCGCCGCTGCCTTTGAAGTTATCACTGTGCAGCACTGTGCACGTGCTTGTTTCTTTGATGTGTCAATCAAATTAGACTTATTGTGGGTTGCGATTAAATAAATAATATTTAAAAATGAGGTTTTAATATCACTTTTTAGCGTTTTATAAGGAAAATAAAATGAAAAACTCAACAATTCTAACAATCTGTCATGTGTAAAAAATCTTTTTCTATTAGCCAATTTTTTTTATCTCTCTGCGGGCAAGCCTCTTTAATAGAAAATTACCAATTTCGTATTATTTTCATTTACATATTTTGTGACAATGTAAAATTACATAAAATTCTACATATAGGTCCCTAAAGGCCTATTGACAAAAACCCCATCATTATCAATCAAACAATAATCAATATGAGTTTTTGTTGAAGCCTTCTCAATAGTTTTTTAAAAGAGTGAACATAAAAGGGACCCCATTTACTTACAGGAAATTCATTCAAAATATAAAGAAGGGCTAATTTTTTTCTGAAAAAAAAGGACCCTGTTGATATAAAACCCAGCAGAATCCCTGATATATGTGTATGTTCACCTATTAATCTAATTGAAATTAGACTTGTAATTTCCAATCCTCTACGATACTCTACGATACACTGCAAAACAGTGTATTGAAGTGTATCGCATAGTATTGTAGAGGAGCGAAAATTACAAGTCTAATTCTAATTAGATTGGTTCACCTATATGACAAATTGTATGTTATATACATCTTAAATGAATCAGTTCTTCAATTTTAATCAATATGAATACTTTTGAAATTGCTTAAAAGTCATGCTCTTATTTGTTCTTGATCTATTAAAATCGATTATGACTGTTGACATATTGAAATTTGGAGACGTCCAAAGCTCCGAACAAAACAACATACATGCAAAGTGGCAGAAAGATAATGCAACAACCTAAATATGTATTGCCAAATTTTCAATGGGAATATAATATATATTAGATTACGTTTTCTTTTGTCAGTTATCAGTTACATAATATTTTGGACAAAGAAGAAATCATAAAAGTGTGGAAAATTTAAAAAAAATGTCAAGCAAGTCTCCCCTTTATCAAAACTATAAAGATGATTTTAAACAGTACTACAAAAACAATAAAAATTGTATTTTTAGGTAGTAGTTGAAAAACCAACCGTGGACCTTTCTGAATAATGGTTATGTCTCGCTTGTCCCATGAAATACTGACCTTTATCTAGGCATATGTGATGTAAGATGGCTCTTTTTGCTTTTAACAGCTTCTCTGGCTCTTTCTCATATATCTCAAGTACTCCAGTTATGATCTTGCTATCTTGCAATGCATCTTCATAATATCTCTTATGTTTTACTGTAATCAAAATTTTCACACGGGAAAATTGTATCCATAGCTGTCATGCATATATATAATTTAATATGTCTTGTAAATAATCACTTCCACCATTAAAATACACTGGGTAACAATCGCTACTTCATATATAGTTTATATGTCTTTGGAGACTTGGTATCACTATCAGAATATATCGGTCATGAAATGTTGATAATCTATTCATGCAATTCATCACAACATTGGAAAGGAAACGCAAAGGAGGTGACACAGCAAGTTTGATTTCACACATTCGTTAACATGAGCTAAAACTACTTCTTGTCAAGAATATCTGTCTAGTGCGTGGACGTCCTCATATCAGTCTGGCTGTTGCCTTTACTATCTAGTTATGTGTGTGATGTACAAAATGTAAACAGGTTAGGGAAAACCACCAACTTGCGTATCATACGCAAACTTATTCTAAAACCAATTATACGCGAATTGAGGTACAACTTTGCTAATGAAAATGGCGAAAATCACTTCAAACTTTACTTTTTAAACATTCGTCAAAGTCACATTTATTTAGTCATGAAACATCATACAAATGCAAAAATAAACATCACTTGCGTGTTGGAAAGTAAAAAAGTATCCAACACTTCCGGTAGAGTAACAAGTTTCAACGCTTTCAATAAACATCTTTTAGAAAAATATTATTTGCCTTGTCATAGATTATTGCGCCTTGAAATAATTTATTGCAAAATTGTTTAAGCGATAATGGCTACTTTTAGTATCAAAACTTTACTCCAACTTTCGAATTATGCGCGAGGTTGCATATTTACTGTATATAGCCAGTTACTTGTACGTATAACGCCGAATCTGATCCAGGTTAGAAAAACAATGTCTCTATTTTCATACTTTGGTTAAGTTTGTTACCCATGCCTTCTGAACTATTTTGTTATAAACTTAAATTTTGAAGCGTAGAGTACATGTTAACATCTATGGATAACCGAAACCAGCTCCCACGAAAAAGACAATGTCGTAGGTAACAGAATATGTAATTGAAACGGTACTTCTAAAAGCATACGAGACTTTAATTTTGATTTCTTTTGTTTTCAGATAAATCCATGTGCTATAACTGTGACAGTGCGGTGTGGCAACTGATAAGCTGTATCAACTGAAAGACTAAGGGAAATGTTCCCCGTTGAAATGTTTAATATTTGCTATTTTTTTCTAGATTGTCTTAGTTACGAGCCTTGCGTGTGTTCCAAATATGTAAAATAAAGCGCAATTTAATAAAGTAATAATTTTGGAAACACGGATCGAATTCTTACCCGCATTATATACATGTATTTGTATACGCCTTCTAAGCGTATCGGGTCGGATATAACACTATATTTGGAAGTAAACAGACAATCACGTGACAGAATGATACCCGTAAAGCAAAACGCATTTTTTTTCCGATCCATTCAAAGAAGTTCACACGTGCCCGTTTCATTTTGATTCAAACATATTTATTGTTAAACTTATAACAAAGGATCAGGCACAACATTAAAAACTTATCTACGCCGTGTCCAAAACACATTTCCGTATAGAGGACTAGTGCTACAGGACTTCCGGTGACGTCACCACGTGCAATGGACGTTTTCCAAAAACGAGCGCAGTAACTTTTCTCTGAAAACACAATTTTAGACATACCCATCGAACTTTTGTCGGATGTTATAGGGGATTATTGCATTGGAGATCACTTAGCGAGTCATGGGGGTGAGTGTCACAACATGGAGAGTCAGAATTGGAACATTTTGTGGGGGTGAACGCAATTCTAAATGTACCGCCAATGGCGCCATTGGAGGCTTCACTGTGAGTTCGCCCAGCCCAAGACTAGTGATACTGACAGCTCTACTGCTGGTGACGTTTGGATGTATTGAGACTAATCCTGGCCCAGCTCCAGGTGCAAAAAATACGAACGACAACATGAGACAAACTAGATTAGCTTCTTTCACAGAAAAACAAGACAAGGGAAATAACTCCGATGAGTCTGAAGTGATGAGAACTCTTCTTGATATGAAAGCAGAAATGGTCAGCTTCATGGCGGAGATTCGTGATGGATTGTTCGAGGTACGGGACAAAATAGAAAAGGTAGAGCGGAAACTGGACGAAAGAATAGACAATTTAGAGCTAGAGACAAACGAACTTAACACTGAAGTAAATAATATTGCCCAAAAAACATATGAACTCGAAAAAGAAACCAAAAGACGCAATATTATGGTGTTTGGTGTTCCTGAAAAAGACGGGTTTGAAACATTCGAAGAAACGAAACAGAAGGTAAAAACATTGTTTGCTGATAAAATGGATCTCTGTGAAAGTGTTGTTGAGGGACTAGAGTTTGACCACGTGCAACGTGTTGGTCGTAAAGCAAGTAGACCCCGACCCATTCGTGTTCAATTTCTCAAATTCTCCGACAAACTCACGATCCTAAAAGCAAAAACGAAACTGGATAAAAATGGTCAGATTAGAATTAATGAAGATTTCCCATTCCAAGTAAAGGAGGAGAGGAGGAAGTTGAGCCCGTTCTTTGCAGAAGCCAGAGAGAAAGGATCTAAAGTAGCAATGCGCTATGACAAGCTATTGATTGATGGGAAACTATACAGGTACAGCAGGGATTCGGACAACATTGTGCCAGTACAACGGTCAAATGTGCAGGATAAATAGCGGGGAGGCCAAGGTCCACAGTGTGTAAATAGTGCAGTACCAGCTACTTTTAACTCGGATAAAAACTGTTTGAAATGTATTGTGTGGAATATTGAAGGTTTATTATATAAACTCAAACATCATTTTCATGAATTAAATGAAGTGGTAAAAGATACAGATATCTTTGCATTCACTGAAACATTTCAAAAGAAACCTAAGGAACTTAACAATGCCTTTAAGGGGTGTATTGCTTTTGAAAATATGAGAAAACTTAATCTGAATAAAGCATCTGGAGGTGTGGCTGTATTTATCAAATCCGAACTTGAACCATTTGTGACGCAAATAAAGCCTGAGAAATATGATGAAATGATATGGTTAAAGATCGACTTAAACAGAACTGGTGCAACTTCGAACATTATTATTGGGGTTGTTTATTTACCACCTGAAGGTTCAGTGTTCTATTATGATAAACAAAGTGATAGTGGTATAACAATGCTTGAAACTGCCATTAACGATATGAAGAGTGAATTTAGTGGTTATGATGTTGTAGTAGCTGGTGACTTAAATGCCAGATCAGGTACCCTAAGAGACTTTATTATTGATGATGATACAGACTATATTCCTGGTCTAGAGTATGCATATACAGACACACAAAATGTGCGTACAATCCGTAACAATACTGACTCACATCTAAATAACTTTGGGTATGAACTAGTTGAAATGTGTGCTGTACATAATATGTTGATCGCAAATGGGAGAATCCCTCCTGACAACGAAGGAAATCTTACATATATCAGTGGCACGAGTGGTAGTCAGATAGATTATGTGCTTGCGGATGGGTCATTGTTTAGGCATATTGAAAAATTAGATGTATTGTCTTGTGACATTTCTAAGCACTTCCCTGTATGTTTTGAGATAAAAATTGCAGACAGTCCTCTAGATAATGACCCATCTACAGACACTGGTAGTACTGTATACAACAAATTTAAGTGGAAACCTGAAAATTCAGTTACCTTCTCATTAGAAGTAAATAGCGATGAATTTAAAGAGAGGTTTAACAGTGTATTGCTAGGCAATGATACAGATGTAGATACCCTGACTTGTGAAATCACCGAATTACTTTGGGATGTGGGTACTAAAGCCAAAATGAAATGTTCGAAGGTTAAGCCTACTGTCCGAAATGCCTTGTGGTTCGACAAAGAGTGCGAGGAATTAAAACATAGAAAGTGTACACTTTTAAATGACTTTCGAAAGACTAATAGTCCGGAATTCCTTGAAAAGTACATCAATGCCAAAAAATCATATCAATCTATGTGCCAGAGTAAACGCAAAGACTACAATGCAACACTTGAAAGTGAGCTTATAACATCTGCAAGTAACAAAAACTCTTGTGTTTTCTGGAATAAAATAAAGTGTATTCTCAAACGAGGGAACTTTGTCACTAACAATATCAACCCAAGTGATTGGAGAAATTATTTTAAAGATCTTCTGAATCCAGTAGGTCAATCTGTTGAAGATGAATTCACCACGAATGTGTCAGACTTTCTATGTGAGCATAATCAACACTGTGAGACGTGTGTGCCTCCAACTTAAATTCACCACTTAATGACAATATAACGGATGGTGAAGTAACGGCCGCAGTCAGAAGTCTGAAAAACAGTAAATCACCCGGTGAGGATGCCATTCCTGGAGAATTCTACAAAAGAACTCTACATATAGGTATGAGCAAATTACTCTGTAAACTTTTCAATCTTATCCTTAGTAATGGCAAAGTCCCAAAAGCTTGGTACACAGGTATCATTATTCCGTTATTTAAAAAAGGCGATGTCAATAACACTGGCAACTACAGAGGAATATCATTATTATCAGTGATGAGTAAAATATTTACAAAAATTGTATGTGCACGTCTAACTAACTGGACAGCAAGGAACAATATTCTACCGGAAGAGCAGGCCGGTTTCCGCAAAGGTTACTCAACAGTGGACCAAATATTCAATCTACAATCTTTAGTACAGAAATACCTTTCTAAAAAAGGAAAGAAGTTTTATTGTGCATTTGTAGATTTTGCCAAAGCATTTGACTGTGTCGACCAAAATAAATTATTCTATGCAATGATACACAACAATCTACATGGACGGATATTATCTGTGCTACATGACATGTACTCGAATGTTAAGGCTGAAGTTAAACTGTCTGACGGCTCGTTATCACATCCATTTGATTGTAGTTCTGGAGTGAGGCAAGGATGTATTTTAAGTCCACTACTATTTGCCATTTATATTAACGAACTTTCACACATGCTAAATGAGGAATTTGAGTATCGTACAGGGATCTGTGTATCAGATGTGTTCCGAAACCTAACCCACCTGCTATTCGCAGATGACTTAGTACTGATAAGTGATACGGTTATTGGTCTACAGAGAAAACTTGACATTCTGGCAAAATACTGCAAGAAGTGGAATATGAAGGTCAACTTGGATAAAACCAATGTGATTGTGTTTAAAAATGGTGGACATCTCTCAGCATCTGAAAAGTGGTTTTATAATGGTAACACCATCACAAATGTTAGTTACTATAAATATCTAGGGCTTCTCTTCTCGTGTCGTCTGAAATGGAGTAAAGCATGTAAAACGCTTGCCCAACAAGCGTCCAAGGCATTAAATATGGTAAAAAGTTGTCTCGTGAAACTTGGTAGAAGAGATCCCAAGGTGGCATTCAAACTATTTGATTCCATGATTTCTCCGATCCTATTCTATGGAGCTGAAATATGGGGAACTGAATACCAAAAGGACATAGAAGCTGTCCATCAAAGATTCTGTAAATGGATCCTATGTACTGGTATCAACACCAATAATAATATAGCCATTGGAGAGTGTGGACGTCACGAGTTGTGTGTGAAGTACATGAGTAAACCTATTAAGTACTTATTGCGTCTATTCAAAATGGACCAAAATCGTCTCCCTAAACAATGTTATATGATGCTCCACAACCTGGATCAACATGGGAAAACTACATGGTGCACCAAAATCAAACACCTCCTTTTTAGCAATGGTTTTGGATTAGTGTGGCAATTCCAATATGTAGGTGATGTCAAGACATTTATGGAGTTGTTCAGGCGTCGACTCTGTGACATCAATTTACAAAAATGGTCAGAATACATTCATAACTCGTCAAAGTGTGATTTTTACTGCAAAATCAAACCATATATTATGACAGAGCAATATTTAAGTAACATGTCGTTCACCTTAAGGTATGCCCTTGCCAATCTTCGCTGCTCCACACACAGACTAGAAATCGATCTAGGTAGGAAAATAGGCATTCCACGTGAGGAGAGGCTGTGCAAAATCTGTAATTCTAAGGAGGTGGAGGATGAACTTCATTTTATGTTGAAGTGCCCAATACTGAGGGATATACGAGTTGCATTCATTCCCCGTTGGTGCTTTAGTTTTTTTCCCTAGGTAACTTGGTGAAATTACTCGGGTCAGATGATAACTTAATATTGAGAAATGTTGCAATCTTTATTAAGAAGGCAAATGATGTAAAATATGAAATATTAACCATGACATAATAGTCCTCAGACATTATGCCAGTAAAATAACTAATTCTGGAATTACTCATGATCAATTAAAACAAACATTTAACTTAATATGACATTTTAAGAGACAGAAGTCAATATCCATTTGTGAAACCAGAATAGTCTATAGATAGCATGAATTAACTGAAGTACAGTGTAATTCCAAGATGAAATGAAATATTGAGCATTGGAAAATGTAATTATATCATATTACAATTGTATATATATTTTATGTGATGTCAAAAATGTATTGTATATTGAAATGGTACTGTGGGCTGGAGGCCTGTAATGTGCAAATAAAACCATTATTATTATTATTATTATTATTATACTAGTGCTACAATGAAAACATGCATATTTTTACAATAATACAACATGTGTTTTAGTTTTTACATATATAAAGACATTTATTTGAATTTAGGTTCACGATAAGAGCATGATTTCCAAACTGAGTAAATTTTGGATAAGAGTGTCCCTATTTATCACCGCTTTACTATATGTAACCACAAACACGTGCTTTTTGTAAAAAAAATTACACCATTCATGATAGATAAACGATGCTCGTGTACTTCTTTACTTCATTCTTGAGACAAGAAGGATCGGAAAACGTTTAATTGTTGTCATTTTCTCACATTTTTGTTTCTTTGTTTTTTTTTTCTTATATATAGAATGAGTTTTGCACTGAAAGCTCACTGGCTCCGATTGATCACGTGACATTCTGTTATGTTTACGAATAACGATTATCCGCGAAAGCGATCAAAACTTCAGGCTTTTGAAAAATAAATATTGTGTTGTTGTGGAAGAAAAAAATGTTAAAAAGACGCGAAACCGATCTTTAAATACGGTTGAAATTAAAGACCAAGACCAAGGTACAATAAAGAAAGATGCGTGGGTCCATTGACTAATTAAAACGGTTTTACATGTCCATCAACGAAAACAACCTTAACACAAATGATTTACATTGTAGTATCATTTCCATGCTGCCATCATGTATACCGTTGTGTCAGCCGCGGTAAATTTGAAAAAGCATTCTGATTGGTTATAGAAAATGTGTTTAACCAATCAGAACGCTTGTTCAAATTTACCGCGGCTGACACGACATGGGAAAATCTGCTATCAGTATGCATAAAAAGTCCCGGGGCCGTCGATAGGTGCTCGTATACATAAAGTAAGTGTATGTAACAGTTGTATTCGGTGATCTGATGAAGCGTACCTCTTGATTAACCCGTGGACTTCGTATTTAAAGCTATGTCCAATAGAGTCAAAGTGTGGTGACCCCGATACGTCAACTTGTCCGACTAAACAAAATCGAGGGGATTTTGAAGTTTCACGCCCGATTTCGTAAACTAATATCGAGAAATCAACAACATGTTACGGCTTATTTTAAAGATTGACCATTTCTCTTCAATTTAAGTCCTACTTCGAAAAAATCCACCCAAAACAACCGAAGCTACGGTACTTAGAAATAAATACATCAGATTTCAAGCCAGGGGGAGTTCAGAACCTTTCTCATTTATATGTACTCTATATGTTATTATTTTATAAAACGAGTCAGGCACCTGTGCTAAGTGTATTATTATTGTCACATTTAGTTAAAAGGAGCGGTCCTTCGCAGGAGCGGGTGCTCCTTCTGCTCCTGCAAGCGCTCCTGCAGGTTTCTGTATAAAACAGGCGAGAGCGGAGGGGAAGTTTGAGTTTTACATGCTAAGGTCTGGATTTTACTGGTATTCCTTATGCGAGAGCGCTGTTGCGAGTTTTTGACATTATGTTTATTTCTTTTGCACTTAAGTGCAAAAACGTAGTGCAAACGTTTTTGCACTTAAGTAGTGTATGTATTTTATCCTAAAACGGCCGCCATATGGAACTGTACTACGATGTTGAATTGTGATTTCTCGACGGCCCACTCTATTTTTTGTCTAACGCTACATCGAAGACGCCTACTGAGGGCTACGGGACTCCGATTCGACAGTTCCGTAGTTTTCGCTACACCTATTTATAATTTCGGTCACCCACCTTCCATAAGGGGTCGCGGTGGCCGAGTGGTAAAGGTGTCCCGACACTTTATCACTAGCCCTCCACCTCTATAGGTTGCTAGTTCGAAACCTACGTGGGACAGGTACCGACCGCGTAGGCCGGTGATTTTTCTCCGGGTACTCCGGTGTAACGTTGAAAATGGACCCCCGTGGAAAACGGTTCCATTTTCAACGTTGAAAATGGAACCGGGACGCCGTAGAAAACTGACTCTCCTGTTGAAAATGGACCCCATCAGGTCTCTCTTTTCCACGTGTAGCCTTTTGAAAACGGAACCCGTTGAAAAGTGTGCCACATGTACATGTTGCTCTGAATAACAGCACTGTTATAAGATACACGTCTGTATACATTTTAACAAGCATAAAATATTGATCGATATTGATTAACAATTCGATCTTTGGTGACCCATATAACGACCTTAGGTATATCTTCAAATTGTAATGCGATATACAAATAAAATGTAAACGATATTGATCAACATTGATAAACAATTTGACCTTTGACCTTAGTTGACCCATATTATGACCTTTGGTACAACTTATCACTATGATAAGATATTGATATAACACGTACAAGATATTGATCGACACTGATTAACAATTTGACCTGTGACCTTTGGTGACCCAAATAATGACCTGTGGTATAACTCATCATTGTTATCAGATATGCATATGACATGTACACGATATTGATCGACATTGGTTGATAATTTGACCTGTGACCTTTGGTGACCCATATAATGACCTTTGGTATATCTTCAAACTGTAATATGACATGCATATGATATGTAGACGATATTGATCAACATTGATAAAATATTTGACTTTCGACCTTTGGTGACATATATTATGACCTTTGGTATAATTTATCACTATGATAAGATATTCATGTAACAAGTACACGATATTGATCGACATTGATTAACAATTTGACATGTGACCTTTGGTGACCCGTATAATGACCTTTGGTATAAATTATGACTTATATAAGTTATGCATATATGTAACATGAACAAGATATTGATCGACACTGATTGACGATGTGACCTGTGACCTTTGGTAACCGATATAATAACCTTTGGTTTATCTTCAAACTGTAATAAGATATGCATATAAAATGTATACGATATTGATCGATATTTACCTTTGACCTTGGTTGACTCTTATAAAGACCTTTCGTATAAATTCAAACAATAATAAGATAATCATGTATATGATATTCATCGACATAGATAAACAATTTGTCCTATTAAGCGTTCTTTTTTTTTCATAAACTGAGATCCACTGTAACATTTGAATATGGAACCGGTGTCATTTTAAACATATAATATGGGAATGGTTCAGTATGTTGTGGGGTCCATTTTCAACGTTGAATATGGAACCGGTGTCATTTTCAGCAAATGATATGGAAATGGGTCTGTATGTCGTGGGCTCCATTTTCAACGTTGCATATGGAACCAGGGTCATTTTTTAAAAAATAATATAGAAATGGGTCAGTATGTCGTGGGGTCCATTTTCAACGTTGAATATGGAGTGGCCCTCCAACGGGCCCTTGTTTTATCATGGTAGACTAGTACCACAAAGTGGGTATTGACGCAACTGACATAGTCCTTGGGAGTTGTGTATAACTGGAGGTTTTTATTTCCTTGTAAAGTATCATCTCGGCATCTTCTGTTGTAATTTTTAGTTTTTAACACTCATAATTTTGGTCCGCTCACTGTGATGCCCTTTGAAATGTTCACAAATATTGTCCAGGCTTTTCCGTAATTTCACATCAGATCCATCATCAATTCATCCATCATGAGTTCTATAGAGCCAGCCTTGTCCGACAGCTCACAATGCCATGTCAGTGCATGGACACCACGACATACTGACCCATTTCCATATCATTTGCTGGAAATGACCCTGGTTCCATATTCAACGTTGAAAATGGACCCCACAACATACCGACCCATTTCCATATCATTTGCTGAAAATGACCCTGGTTCCATATTCAACGTTGAAAATGGACCCCACAACATACTGACCCGATTCCATATCATTTGCTGAAAATGACCCCGGTTCCAAATTCAACGTTAAAAAATGGACCCCATAACTTTCAAAATGACACCAGTTCCATATTCAAACGCTACAGTGGATCTCGGTTTATAAATAATTTACCGAAAACATGATTGAACAAATCTTTGTCAATCAATATCGTATACATGTTTTATGAATAGCTTATAATAGTTAAACTTTATACAAAATGTAATTATATGTGTCACCAAAGGTCAAAGGTCAATGTCGATCAATATCGTATACATTGTACATTGAAATATGCATATCATATAACAGTTTGAAGTTTATACCAAAGGTCATTAAAATGGACACAAAAGGTCACAATTCAGATTCTTCATAAATATGGACCAATGTCGTATACACCATGTACATTTCATATGCATATCTTATAACTGTGACAAGTTATACCAAAGGTCATTATGGTAGCAGTGTACAGTAGAAATGCCAACTTCTGAAAAATATGGCACATGTTTTAGAAATGTAAACATTGCCAGTTAACCCTACATATTATCTCTAATAAAGTATATATATTTGTAATCTGTACAACATTTGCAATTTCAATACAGCTCTGAAGGATCAGTAAACTTATATTTTCTGTGATTTTTAGAGCTGTGAATACCATGGTAACAGCTTAGAAAATGCTCAAAAATTGCAAAATAGTATGATATTTGACCCAAATGACACAATTCTCTACACAATTTTTTTTCTGAAACCTATTTGAAATTAAATATCTCTATCCCAAAGATAGAATTAATCTTGTTTTGACACATGTTGTAAATTAGGCTTTCCTGCTATCTTACTTTTCGGTGGGCTTCCATTTTTTGCTGTAGACAAAACTAAATTTTCTGTGTAAACACACTTTCGGAAAATCCGGAAATTTAAAATCCGGAACCAATTTATTAAGTTTTGTTTTAACAAATGTGAAGCCTGTTTGTACTCCTTCATACTGAATATACCAATTATAATGTACATTTTTTTCCATTTTTTATGCATATCATAATACAGGAGTTATTTGCTTAACAAACAAAAATCGTCCATGGCCAGCCTATCCTACTGTAGTGTGCTACCTATCTGGGTCGCCAAAGGTCAAAGGTTAAATTGTTTATCAATGTCGATCAATATCGTGTACATGTTATATGCATATCTGATAACAGTGATGAGTTATAGGAAGGTCATTATATGGGTCACCAAGGGTCAAAGGTCAAATTATTACTCAATGTCGATCAATATCGTATACTTTTCATATGCATATCATATGACAGTTTGAATCTATACCAAAGGTCATTATATGGGTCACAAAAGGTCACAGGTCAAATTCTAATTAATTTGGACCAATGTCATATACATTTCATATGCATATCTTATAACGGTGATAAGCTATACGAAAGGTCATTATATGGGTAACCAAGGGACAAAGATCAAATTATTACTCAATGTCGATCAATATCGTATACATTTCATATGCATATCATTTTACAGTTTGTATATATATACCAAAGGTCATTATATGGGTCACCAAAGGTCACAGGTCAAATTCTTAATTAATTTGGACCAATGTCATATACATTTCATATGCATATCTTATAACGGTGATAAGTTATACGAAAGGTCATTATCTGGGTCACCAAGGGTCAAAGGTCAAATTGTTAATCAATGTCAATCAATATCTTGTACTTGTATAGGGACATCTTACAACTGTATTTAAAGTGATGCTAATGGTCATTATCTTGGTCAGTAGTTGTCACGAGTTAAAGTGTTAATCAATGTACATAAGTATTATATACATTTTATATACACTTCTCATAACAGCCTAATGTAATATCAAAGGTCACCTGAGGTCACAGGCCATTTTATTTTACCAATGTCCTTCAATATCGTTTATACATTGTATTATGTAAGCATATTTTATGGCAACGTCTATGACAATATAAACTGGCACCGAGATCCAATACTTTTATGTGGTTTCACTATTCAACGGGGTCCATTTTCAACGGGTGTGTAACGAAAATTTGATATTTGGTTCCGTTTTCCACGGCATCCCGTTCCATTTTCAACGTTGAAAATGGAACCATTTCCACGGGGAACAATTTCCACGGGGGTCTATTTTCAACGTTACACCGGCTCACTTCCACCTCCAAACCTGGCACGTAATTAAATGACCCTGACTGTTTTTAGGACGGTCCGTACTTTCGTTCTTTTCAAAACACGTGTTCAGTTACTTACTACATGCCCTTACAGATAAGCATATGATACGAACTCCTGTCCCTTACGACACTGTCAGTACATTTGTACAAATATGAAAACAGAGACAAGTTGTTTTCTTTCCTGGATCGCCGTCGGCCATATGCATGTTAGCATTGTGTAGCTCTACGATTCGGTACAGTGGTAGTATACGCAAGTTGGCGATTTCCCCCAACCTGATCAAGTTAAAACGAAACCAAGTGTTAATGCCATGTTAACCAAGCTCATTTGTGGTCATTAGATTTTAGCAAACATACCGGCTTTTTCTGACAAAGTAGCCATTATCAAACCAAGTGGCCTCGTCGACAACGTCAGTAACTAAAACCTGCTTCCTTGTTCTGGTTAATTGGAAGTGTGCACCCACCCATGTAACAGTGTGTATGTACAGATAAATAGATAATACGTGGCTAGTATATTACAATACAAGCACAGGTGCCTGACTCGTTTTATAAAATAATAACATATAGAGTACATATTTCTCATTTATATGTACTCTATATGTTATTATTTTATAAAACGAGTCCGGCACCTGTGATACAAGGTTTGTTTTGGTACCAGGCTTAGGAAATCAATCGTATTGACAGATAAAGCATACGTGTATCCGTCAGTAGTTATCGGTAATGTGTGTTGCAGTTGCAGGATAAAATATTTTCTTTGGTCAACTCTACCTGAGGGTGTCATTTGACAGTATTAAGACAGTTTCGCTCTCGTGCCCGCAGGGCGCAGATAGCAGCGCTCTTAATAATCTCTGGCAGTTGATCAGTCCCAAAACAATTATTCCAATACATTTTAACTCGGATCTCTTCTTCTCTACCAGCTGGTCAATGGGTGGTGGTCTGGTTGAGGAACAGGGATTTAGGACGGTATCCGTTCTGTGATCTTTTGGATCCAAGTGTTTTGGTATAGATATTCCAACTCTTTCCGTTATTCTGTCACTATCAGATTGATGAGTCCCTGGGTGTGTGTATGTCTTTTTCACCTTGTGTGACACTTCTGTCCACCGGGAACTTTTTTTTATTGTATATCCTGTGATTTCTTACAATTAATGTAATTTCTAATTACACAAACTTACAAAATGTGCAAAATTGCCTATAGCCTATTATGCCTTTTATTAAATCAAAGCACTCATTTATTATCATGCAAAGAGGGCGCTTCAGGATCCTTTGATTTGTCAACAAATAATTATTTACTGGATGGATCCATCTTTGTTGTTGTTCTTTTACTTGCTCAACAAACATTCACGGCTTCAACTGACTGACGGGTCTAATATATAATATATATTTTTATAGTGGGGGGGGGGGGGGGGGGGCAAACATATCTTTATTGCCCCCCCCCCCCCCCCCCACACTTTTTGACATCCAAAATCTAAAAAACTGCGAATTTTTATATTCATTTCGATAAATATCTGTAAATTTTCGAACCGAAAATGTGTTCTTGAAGGCAACGATAAAAACTTAATCTTGTACATCCGGAACATTCCGACTTTTATACTAGTATATCAATCCTCAGACCTGTGTGTCGGTCGTCTGCACTAGCCTGGTAAGTCAATATTTATATCTTAATACGAAATTTTGATTAACTTCATCACATAGATTCGATAAGTTGATGATAATTTGTGAAGTTGATTGATTTCATTATTAGAATAAGACAAAAACACAACATGGATAAGAATGCGCGGTTTTAACGTGAATAGATACGTGATACTAATTACCGATAGGTACGAAAGAGGAAACACCGTATACAAAAAGTAAATGGCACTAGCATCTGTTGTCGACAAATTAGCAGCATATAAGGTTCGCTCTAGATACACATTCTATCAGATTCGAAAAGTTAAAAACCTGTCAATTATTAAGGAAAAATAATAAGTTTTTAAGGTGAATACCTATTCTAGGTAAATTTTCCCTTTTTTCGGAGGAGGAAATTTTTTATATAGCCTTAAAAATGAAAAAATTCGGCTCGCCCCCACGGCGCTCGCATTATCACTAAATCACTGCCCCCCCCCCCCCCCCCCCCCCCCCCTTCGAAAATCCTGTCCCCCAGACCCCTCGTAAAAAAATCGGCCTACGGCTCTCGCATTATCACTTAATTTTAATTACTGGACCACTCTTTCGAAAATCCTGGATCCGCGCCTGATCCCGAATGATTGCAAATGTGCTTTATTCATTTTCCGCCTGGAACCCCCACACCCCTCGCAAAAAAAAAAAAAAAAAAAAACGGCTCGCGCCTACGGCGCTCGCATTATCACTATATTACTAGACCCCCCCCCCCCCTCCTTTCAAAAATCCGGGCCTGGTGATTCATGTTTTACTATAAATAATATCCTGCTTTGTGTAAATACCTTATTTCGTACTACATAAATTATCATGGGATGAAATGATAATTATTGGCTTATTTTGCGGAGATGGCATACGATTTGTTTAGTGCGTAAAATTTAAGGTTAAAACAAATATTCCCCCCCCCCACTTTTTGACGACTTCCTACGCCACTGTATACTGTATATCCCAGTACACGTATAAACATACATACAAATAAAGTATCACTTAATTCACAAAATTGATACGCCAAAAGTTTTTCAATCTCCTATTACACAATATCTTAACCGACACTAAGAATTCAACAAGTGTTATAGAGGATGCATGCATAAATTACAGCTCATACATGTATAATAATGGTTGGCTGATTACTGATTATAATCGAAAACTGATTGTCCTTTCCATAAATCTATAATTGGAAGTCACTATCCAAAAACCACATTTCATATCCATTCCTTTTAATTTTTTTTTTATAAAAATCAACCGATTTTGTAATCGAAAATTGATCGGCTGATGGCATTATATTACAAACAGATAATCGGTTGTTTTTAAACTGATTGCCCATCACTCATTGTTATGTTCTATCAACACAAGCAGCTCTCTGGTCTGTCGGTTATACTGTATACCATACAACTTCGATACACGAGGTACACTCAAGAATTGATTACGTCACAGACTGTGTGCACATGTAAACTAACTATTAAGTGTGCTTCCCCAGTATTTTATAATATCGTTACATCCCCCCTTTTTGAATAAAGAAAATACTGTCCAAGTCCATGTATATATGGGGTTCATTTAAAGATTTCAATCAACAAATTTCTAGCACACTTTATGATTTATGAAAATTCTTATAATTACTGTCTGAAACTTTCAGTGTTCATAAATTCACAATCCTAGCCTAGTGTCACATTAAAAAAAACTTTAAAACTACAAAAAAAAAATAATCAGATGATCTTTTTCAATAAAACGTTCTTCAACACTTAAACTTATTTACAGTTCTCACTCATGGATAGCAGTCACTGGCTCACTATATTGTTGACACATATAAAATCCTTCAAGTATTTACGTCGATGCCTAGACCTCCCTGAGATTCTAGTTGAGTGAAAGCCTTTCGCTTTGCGGTATTACGACACGATCCGATTTGAATATCACTCCATTTTGTATCGTTAGTTCCTCTCGGAAGGGAAAATAGGATTGCACCTGCGGATGAGACATATCCCTTCTTTCTGGCCATCCTTTCCTGATGGTCGCAGTCAGCATATTCAGGTTCCATCCTATAATTTCTTCAGGCGCTCTGGTGAAATAGGTAGGTTCTGAACCATATTCACCTTTTCAAACAACTTTTCATTTTGTTAACGGTCACTTTCACGTTTCAGTGGTAAATACGCTCTACTCAGAGTGTCAACAAGGTACATCTGTGGTCCTGGATTGTATTCAAGTCCAGAACTGAAAAGCTGTTATAGAAGCAACATCCGTTGCTAGCGCTTTGGTGCAGTCGTGAGACTTTTCCTCGTTATAAGAGGCTTATGGTCGGACTCGACTAGTATCTGGCGGTCATATGTATAGTTCTCCAAACGGTCCATTCCAAATTCAACGGCCAATAACTTTCTTTCTATTTGCACATGATTCTGCTCAGTAGAGTATAGTATCATAGCTGCATCAGAGGTTTGACACCCTGAAGAAACAACACACAGAAGAAAAGAAAAAGATTGAAGATAGTAAGAAAAGACTAGATGATGAATATAACCAATACCAACAACGCAAAGCACAGTTTCAGCAACAACAATCCACTCTGGGAAAGAAGAAGTAAACATCATTTGTCACAAGGAAACGACGTACAGAATCACATGTTACATAACCGACTGATTTTGATATAAAATGGGGCTGGGTAAATACCCAAAATACAACATATTGCCAATATTTATGTTACACACAGTGCAATAATATGTACAAGGTATTATCATGGTCAAGGTTTACCTATAAAAGAATCGGCCTGTTAAAGAGAGTATTTAGAAATATGTGATTTTCTTTGCAGTTAATGATCAAAAGGGACACAACTCTTGCAAAACAGTGACTTCTCGAACACTCGTTGGGAATGGAACTTGTTTTAACATACCTGGTGTCATTTAAGAGTAATTGAATCTAAGCTATAAACAATAAGCCTTCGACGCATATGCAATAGGTTGATCATCCTAAATTTGACAGGCACCTAATCCATGCTGTGAAGCATCACACAGAGTATAGTGTTCTTACCCTGGTCAAAATATTGCAGAACGGGTGCATCGGTCAGTACCTTCTTAATGTCCCGTTGAGCCTTTCCATGAACATCGTTGTCCCAAACAATCATTCTCATCGCGAATCAGCTGTCGTAAAGGAGCAGTTAACTCAGACAAATTTGGCGCAAATTTCTGAACGTAGTTGACCATCCCTAATATTCTTTGAACACCCCTTTTTGTCAGTTTGTGTAGGCATTTCAACGATCGATCTGACCTTCTCAGGGTCGGCGCGTAAACCATCCTTTGATATATGGCCCATGTACTTGACCTGAGTGAGTCTAAGTTTCATCTTTTCTTTGTTAATACAAATGTACATATTCCTTTTTCCTGACATTTTTGTAGGAGTTGCTCCACTTTCCTATCATGATCCAGTAGGGCTTGTGTGTCGTCATGACCACAGTCATAGATAAGAATGTCATCATGGTAGCTTTCACACCATCTAAACCTTCAAGAACTTGGTTGATCCTTCTCTGAAATTCCTCAGGGGCTGCACTAATTCAAAACGGCATCCTATTCCATCGATACCTTCCCCACGGGGTACTTAAGGTTGTAAGCAGACTACTCTCGTGATATAATTCTATGTACCAAAACCCATGTTTAGCATCAATTACAGTAAAGAGACGTGCTTCCTGTAGATCATGCAACATATCATCCATTGTTGGTGTTTATTCAGAGGCTCGGAATCGGTACAGAGACGCAACTTACCACAGGGCTTGGAAACCACGACCATTGTGGATATCCAATCCGTTGGGCTATAAACTTAAGTGATAATGTTCTTCTTCTCAAGCCTTCTTCAAGGGTACCGATACATTTATCGTAGGTATTTTTGTAGGTATTTTTGTTGGTTGTATGCTGCGTCTTCCTCTAGGTGTAGTGTTTACCTGGTAGCTTACCCTCACCATTGAAGACTTCAGGATATCTATCAACAATAGTTTCCTTCGTGATTTGAGCTAGAGAGTCATGATCGCTGATTCGGATCACGTGTCTTCTCCCTCCTTTTATCACATCTCTGTTAATAGTATTAAAGTTCATTTCCTTTATAGCTGTCGATCCTAGGATTTGGTGAACATCTTCATCTATTATCACAAACTATAAATCATACTCTTTCTGATTCTGTGGGTTAATGACCTTTCGACAACGCTTCCCAAAAGGGTTTGTCTGACTTTTGGTGAACATGACTTGTTTTCTCGTTGATTCGCTGAATTTCTTCATCCTTTTGTCGTGATAGAGTTTACGATATGATGATGCGGGGAAGACATTTACCGTACTCCACAGTCAAGCTGAAACTGTACTTATTCATTGCTGCCAATGCATTTATTTTCTTCTCTATCTTGGTGTGTTTGCATTTCGGTATGCTTGGACACTCTGACATTCCACCTCCGAATGATCTGTTTTGTGACATTTGTTGCATTTTTCCCCACGCGGGACAAGCATCCTTTCTAAATGCATGTGTGCCTCCACAAAACCTACACTCAGCTGGTTTCCATGGTCGTTGAGTCTGGTATCTCTGATAAGCACTCATCTTTCTCGGTGTATGGACCATTTGTACTTCCTCCTGTGTAATGGCCTTAATTTGTTTTGTCGTTTTCTCAGTTGCGCGACAGATATCTATAAATAAGTTCATGGTTAACTTGGAGTCTTGTAGAAGTTTTTTTTTCTGGTTTGATTGTCACGGATTCCGATAACGATTCGGTCCTTTATCAACACATCCTCTAGCGTCCTATAATTACAGTTTTCAGCCAAGTCTCCAATGACGACACGCAGGTATCGATTGACTTACTTGCCTCTTGTTCTCGTTTTTTAAACCAGTACCATTCGTAGTTCTCGTTTGATTTACCGACGCAGAACTTCTCAGATTTTCACTTACCTGCTGTATATTCCTATCGTCACCCTCGTTTGTGAACTCTAATCTCTCGAATATTTCTATAGAATCGGGACCAACACATGTTTACAAAGTAGCTTTTCTAAGGTTATTGTCTTTCTTATCGAGTCCTGTTCCAATATACGAGGTACACTCAAGAATTGATTACGCCACAGACTGTGTGCACGTATAAACTAACTATTAAAGATGCTTGCCCTGTTCTTTATAATATCGTTACACTCATGAAAACTGAAATTATAACGTGATATTGAGCAGAACCTGTAATCAAACTCGAATCCTATACATTGTATGTTCACATCAATAAGTATACAAATCACAATGTTAATCACAGTTGTCAATGACTAAACTATAGCTATATTGTTGTATAACTATATAGAGATTGCCAACATTATTTCGAATCTAGCATTGACAGCAACTATTTCATAATTATACGACTCAATAATTAACTTTTTTCCCTTTGCATCCAGACGATAATTCTTTCTCTCAATGTTTGCTAATTATGACCTCTAGTGACCTTTTAATTGTGAGTTTCTTCCCCTATGGTCTGGTTCGCGTAATCAATTCATTATAAGAATTACTAAGTGCTGTTTTAGGACTAGCGGGCCGTCCGTAGTGGCCGGGCTCCCTACCTGTGGTCATCTTCGTTGGCCCAGCATCAGTTTCCTTATGGCCATGAAGCTCTTGGTCTCGTGCCTTCAAAATTAAACTGTACAATATGAAATAATCACACAATGTAAACTCAATGCAAAATACACAAGCAGTCCGGGAATAAAAGCATCAATTCATCAAGTTTTCTTTCTGGTATGATATGATTGATTAGACAAAATATATTAATAAAGGATCATTTTCACGAACAAAAGAATTTTGCCCACGAACTAATTTGACCAAAACCAGATGTTATTTGTAGCACCCTTAGAGTGAATACTTAAAATAGGTTTGAAAAATTAAAAAGGTCCCAGGGGCCTGTGCTATGGCCAAAATAAAGTTGTCCACTAGAGGTGTACAGCAGGGGTAAGTTTTTCAACCAAAACTGTATCAAAAGATTATCTTATGTGGTCTAATGATTTTATTTACTAATGAGTATGATTTACTGCAAATTGTGAACAAAAATATGTAGAGAAAATATACGCAATGAATATGTAACATCAATTTAAAGACAAAAATTGCCGAATGTTTCAGTCATATTTTAAGCCGTGTCAGATTTCTACGGAAACGATATACCCACTTCCGGTTCTTGTGTACCAAAAACATTTTGTGATTATTTGGCTCATTATAAAACTTCGGAAAAATCTGGGACCGGTGAATTTGTCCGTTAAAGGTTCAATTGCCAGATGGTATATATTTTAAGCTACATCAAGTAACATCAAGTAACAATTGGATATCATTACTTTGAAGTCAAAAAAGTAATTTAATACGGTTAAATGAACTTATTTTCTAAAGAGTATGATTTACTAAACATTATGACCACAAGTAAAGAGAGAAAATCTACACAATAAATATGTAACACAAATTCAAAGACGAAAAATGTCGAAATTTTGAGTCATAATTTTAGCTATTTCACATTTCTAAGGAAGTGATAAACTCACATCCGGTTCTTGTGCATCAAAAATATTTTGTAACTTTTTGATGTTGTTCCCATAAGGTATCATTCGTAACAAATATTTATACCACGAAACCCAGATATGTCTAAGGTTAATTATGTTGTGTCGTTTAGCTTACATTTGATATGTTGTTGGAGATCAATTTCTAAAGTAAAGGATTTCCCGCAGTGACAGCATTGGTGTTGGATACCATCATGATTTCCAACGTGTCGTGCCAAATGTGTACGTTTTCGTACAGATATATTATGCAATATATGAATATTTAATTTAAAGTACGATATTTTTTTTTAAATATATACAATTATTACATCCTTTAAACCTACAAAAGCGTATCTTAGTTATAAGCCCCCTGATCAATTTAAAATTGCGATTATTTGCACGAAAATATGATTTTACACGTGTACGCGGATATGAATAGCCCCCATTTTGACCATAAAGCGATTCGTTATTCAGTAAAATGACCCTTTCGGGGCTGATATGGCTCCCTTTAAAGTCTCAAATCAGGAGATTAACGGTATGGATGGAATGAGATTTTGTTTTATGCTTACATGCTTCATTTTACTCAAATTGATCGACCTATATTCTGTTAATAAATTTATTTAATTACATGTTTACTGATACAAGCAGATATTCGATATAATCAATTTGATTAGCCACCATCATAACTTGCCTAAGCAATACTTGTTATCGCTATTTCTTGAAAAGTACTCCATATCTAGGTTTCCATTGGTCCCTAGTATATCCCATTCAATTATGATTCTGGTCGAGAAATTAAAAAGGGCCAACATGAATCCGTCTTGGCTTTTGAAAATTGCAGAGAATTTAATTGAAGGTATCGCCTGGTTTTTTTCCAGTAAAACATACCATTGAGTTCGCGGGCGAAGCTGTTCCTTTGCAATAACATTACATTCGGAGGCAAAAAAATCCCCTGTGAACTTTCCTCGCACTTGTCGATATACCGAAACATCTCTTCCATGCCAGTGTCCTGCGGTAACTTGAATCTTGCATAAAATACCGGTTTATGAATAAGATATGTTAGACATGTATTATTCCACACTTTAATCATGCAGGCCATCTTGGATTTTGAGATTTTGTTATCACTATTTCTTAAAAAATAAGGGGGATATTTTTTAAACTTCACATATAGGTCAATTTTAATTCTGAAAGGGAAAACAATGTTGAGGACAGACGGCCATCATTGATTTTAAGAATTAATAGAATATATAAAATATGTATTATTCTAAACCTTAACCATGCCGTCATTCAATATGAATATGAACGATCGAGAACGGTATGATAATCACCCTCTAGATTGAAGAAATAAGGAGGCGACAGTAGCTCGGGGAATAGTTGATAAATGTAATAGACGTTAATTAAACATTGTATTTCAATGAGACATACTGTCAAAGTTGAAATAGTCATGGCGTTTCAACATTTGTTGTTTTCGTGGGTAATCAAGAACATTTAAAACGTATTTGTTAACTTGGGGTACCAGCGACAGGCTGTAACACGAAAATATGAGGCTTGAAACCACGAAATGAATTGCTAACATTTCATATTTTAGTTTGCGGAAACGGTATACCTTCCCATGAAATTTGAGAAACATATCTCCGTTTCATTCCGTAAAAAAAGAGCTCTGATAAGAGAGTAATAAGAGATCTCAAACACATCTTGGCGCCCATCATTGAATGTTATTGATTGGTTCTATGTAACACCTGATTATTTTCTCTACTTTTGCCCTTAATATTTTGATGTCATTGGTAATCTTTGTATGTAATCGAAGAAAGATGTTAGAAGAACTTTCTGAGAAATAAGGATAACAAACATCAGCACTAAAAAATCAAAATGGCCGACAGGCGACTATTTTGTTTTCCGATCAGTCTCAAAATTCAATATGCACCACTAGACACCAAAGGAAACATACAAATGAAATTTGAGAAAGATCCAAGATGAAAAAGAAGAAAAGAAAAGAATCGGACCAAGGGGAACTGACATAGAAAATTTTAAGATTGATCCATCAAGTATGACCTTTCTGAAAAATAACGAATAAAACTTCATTGTCGGCCACTTATTTTTCATTCTCAAAACAGAACATGCACAAATAAGGACCAAGGAGAACCTTTTTATGAAATTTGATATTGATCTACACAGAACTTTCTGAGATATAATGATAACAAGGATTGTTTGAATTTTGTTTGTTCGTTTGTTTGGTATACCACCCCGTGAACTGCAGATCATTTTGTAGTAGTTGGTGACTACCTCACTGAACAACAAACAGGAGGCCCCTTGTGTGCCATCCAGACTCCAGAGTAATTAGGGTAAAGTGTCTTGCCAAAGATACAACCACAATAGCACAGGCCCGAGAAACATAAACCGACACGGGGAAGGAGCGTTTAAAGTTGTTTAAAGATAAAACACGAGCGAATGGTGATTGAACAGACCGCCATTTGATAATGGGCTAAAATGTTGAATAAAACAATGAACAAGAATCTGAGATGAAACAGATTTATTCTGGTTACAAAATGTGAGGTCACATGGTAGTGTATGAGTTCCGCCACCTATTTGTCAGTAATATTAGTGATTGAGCGATACAATGAGGTAAGCAGAAAAACGTTATTTGGCACTTTCAATTTCTATCGGCTATATTAGTTAAAAAATACAATGTTGTATGGTTTTATGTCAGGGAAATATCCAAATTAATCCTCTGAAAATCACAGTAAAATCAATTCTATATCACAGAAACAAATCTCGCGATGACCATGAATATCAACAAAAATAATGCTCAGAAAATTTGCGTTAAACAGTTTTAAATCATTTTGATGTCTGCGAGAGATATGAATTGATACTAGAGTTTCATAATAAACAGGTTAATTATCCCTCCGGGCAATCCCAGGTTTTATGTCAGGGAACTATATCCAAATTAATCTTCTGAAAATCATAGTAAAATAACTTCTATATCACAGAAAACAATCTCGCGATAACCATGAATATCAACAAAACATAACCACCCAGAAAATAAAATGTTTATAAAATTAATATCTGCGATCATCATTGTAGCCAAATGTGATCACGTGATTACACAGGAAAAACTGAAGGAACGATAACATATCCCATACCGAAATAAAGCACACTAAAGTATACTTTTATGCTACTTTAAGTATACACTTTTTCCTACTTTTTTGAAAAAGTACCAAAAAAGTATACTTTTTTTGTACTTTTCTGGACTTAGAAATTTTTCAGAGTACTTTTTCTGTACTAAATTTGGACTCTGAAATTTCTCAGAGTACTTTTTTGTACTTTTCTGGACTCAGAAACTTTTCAGGGTACTTTTTCTGTACTTTATTTGGACTCTGAAATTTTTCAGAGTACTTTTTTTGTACTTATTCTGGACTTAGAAATTTTTCAGGGTACTTTTTCTGTACTTTATTTGGACTCTGAAATTTTTCAGAGTACTTTTTTTGTGCTAAAATCTGACTTAGAATTTTTTTGAAAGATTGTGAAAATATGGATGTACTTTTTTCCTACTTTTTTGGGACTTAGAATTTTTCAGCTAATGCCATTGTGCTTTTTTTGTACTTATTATGGACTTAGAATATTTTCAGACATTGCGAGGGGTTATAGCATATTAATATTTTCAAAATTAAATCTGACTTTTTCAGTCGACTACAAATCTAAGACTAAAAAAATAATACCCAGGATTAACCAAAACAAATATCTATCAAATAAGATACAGAAAATTATCATTTGGTAATATTAAATGTTTTTGATCTCGTTTTTTGTTGTTGTTTTTTTTTGTCTTTTTTATGTTCTAAAAAATACTTTTCATACTTTGATCAGTACCACAGAAATTTATCTAAAAATAATTAAAATTCAACCATTATTATCATAAGTATTTCACTTCAATGTACTTTGTTAGTAAGGTGTAAGGTTCACACATTTTAACGGTGATTTCTTTGTCACTTTTCGTTTGTATTTCCATATGCATCTCAGAAGTAATAAACTTCACATTGATGAATGTTACTATACGTTCATGTGACGAACGTCAAAACTTAGCTCTATAAAAATTTTGTTCCAGATCGTTCTTTGAAGTTACAGTATTTTGGCTTTAATTATAAACTCTCTAACGGAGTTTAAAACATTTCGTTTATCCAAACGTTAACCTCTACCAGATCGGGGATCACTCTACGAACACACATGTGCCCGTGCCTGTAATACGCTTTTAATTCATTCAAATGAAATTAAAATCACCTGCACTTTGTCTGCATATCATATACTTGCTGGATATACGTGGTTTTAAGATTACATCTGATAATTGCACCCGAAATCACGTCGTGTTCTGTCAAAATATTCACCGATATACTCATATAAACATGTGTAATACTGATATAGTCACTCGGACGCTTCTTTGTAAAACGTATATTGAAGTCAAGCGCTGTGATGATCTCGATCTCGATATGGCTTGACTGACAACAAACAGGCATGATCAAGGAACAATATTCCGGTATTTAAATCAGAATTACATCGCATTCATTGAAATGGTGAAAGTGAACACAAAAAGAAAACTTTAATTTTTCTGATATTTATTTAGCAAGATCGTACGATAATTCGGACAACGACACAATGTAGCTGTACTCTAATCTGTTGTAGAATGATCTCGTAGGAGTGTTGTGTGTACAAATAAAATACTCTATTGTATACAGAAATCAAGATCAATACCAAGATCTATCATCAATATTTTAATTGATATAGTAGACGGCTTGAATAACTGCAACACCAAGATCGATCAAAAATATTTCAACTGTTTTAAACTAAATCTTGAAACCTGTGTGTTAAGCTAACAAAGCGATCAGGATATATGCTTAACGTCGTACCGAAAGTTAATTTCACCCGTGGTGTTAATTAATATAAGCGACAGTCGACTGTAATGGCAAATCATACCTAGCTTTATTGTGTATTTGAGTTACCTGTGTACCTCCCGTCTCACCTGTACACATATTGCCCCTCTTAGACTAAGTCTTATGCCCGCGGCGTTAATTATAACAATTTATATTGTCAAGCTTGACTGCCTTTCACTACGATCAGATCACAGGTGCCTACCCTCATTTAAACAAAACATCCGGATTACATAACAGGTACTGACGAGGCTTATACCTGTGTCAGATTACCATCGGTCGGTTCACCTATGACCTCGGGGCCGTGATCTCGTTTGTTTACTTCGGTTTACGGAATCTACCGAGATTTGACGAGTTCGCTTCGTGCGATCATTTTGTGCAATGTGCAAGCTTTAAATGCTGAAGTAGTAATACCAAAAGTATGGAACAATAGAGGTTAAGGAAGTAGAATATAAAAAAACAAGTAATAAAAGAATGAAATCGATACAGTAGATCTCCGACAAAACTTTTTTTTATCCCATGATGCAACAAACAGCGAGATTTTAGCGGGAAGTCTGATAGCCATGTTTGAATTTCACCGGATGTTTATCAACGGAAGAAACATAAACAAACACGATTTTGATATAGAATAGCCTAAAAACGAAATTCATTTTCTTGCCTAACTGAAGAAGATCGACTATCTGTCAGTAAGTGGCCAAAGAATATCAGCTTTCTTGTTGTTTTTGGCGACAAATGCTCATTTTCACCCGAAAATATCACAGATATCGCGACCAGGTAAGTTTACAATTTTATTATTTAAATCTATTTCGTCTTCTGCACGTTCCTACATCGTTTCACATTATATTGGTGAATAGGGGCCTACACATGTTAATATTAATACTTGATTACTTCGTGTTTCAGGGTTTTCATAATGAATTCATCACCGATTACAGTTTACACGGCCCGAGTTTAATTAACAAAGAACTGCTAGATCCACGTGTGTTTCAATCGTAAGTATTCAATTTACAGATTTATGGTACCATACGCCTGGGATTTTATAAGCATCCTGATTGATAGCACCCAAATATTGAGAACAAGAAGAATTTTATTTCTTTATTGACGAACTTAAAGCTTCGACGTAGTTATATTGCATTTTTATTTCTGTCACGTAACGGTAAATTCGTAATATCTTTTTAATTTTTATGACTTCGTTTTTCAATGGAATTTATTGAAATTTCACTTACATGTAAAGAATTATTTGCTTATTCATCTGATAATATTTACTGAATTTTTTGTAGTTGATTTCAAGAGATATTGCATAAAATTTCAAAAAAATAGCAATGACATTTTTAAGTTAGAATATAGCCTAAGAACGAAAGTAACGTCACATTTCGGGCAACATGTGTATATCTATTTTAGGGGATATATGTAAAAATATCGGTAAATGAGCTAATAATTGTCTACTATAGTATATGGAATTTGAAGAAAATACTTTCAAAAACGAAGTAAATAAAATCCATTGAAAATTTGTTGTATGTCATGATCATGATCAATTCACAAAAAAATGATCCCAAGAAATGATTGAATAAAAAAAATCTGTGTTTTGGAGTATTTTGATAGTTAGTTGCATAATTTAAGATGAAACAAACTGTCAGAGAATTCTGGAGTAGCTTGATTTTTATTAAAGTACTTATCCTTATAATTAAAAGTTTTATGTTGTAGCTTTAAACTTGTATACCTGTGGCTAGCTTTTCTTGATAAAAAGACTTCCAAGCAGACATGCATGTAATAAATGACAGTAAAGTGATCAGGTGCATATATAAGGAAAATTATCTACATTTTTATATTGAACAAATCTTCACAATTATTCTAAGTTTTGATATAAAAAATATTTTAAAATTTTCTCTTTCTTCCAACAGATTATGCAGTACATTCTGAAGTGACGGAAAGCTTGAAGATATTGCATTGTGGTCCGAATTGAGGGCAATGATTCGCATAAAGCAAAAAAGGAATGAAGAGAATCAGACATTTTATTTTTCAAATTCACACTTACTTGGATTTGACCAGTTTAAGCAAGCAACATTATGCATATATACCATACTTCATTGTATTCAGTATGCATTTATGCATTGTTTTTTATTTACATTTTTTTGTTGTGTTTCCTCAAGAGGAATTATGATTCGACAATTTTTACAAATGTTATTGCCCTTTTTATTTAGAATAGTATATTTTTTTGTCTGGATCTCCTACATACACATGATATAAAATTGTGTTTTCCTGCTTGAAAAAAATATTAGAATAATTTATCAAAAGTTATTGCCCTTATACATAGATGTCCATCTGTAAATCCTTAACCTCACCCTTAAACAAATTTCGAGCTTATTAGATCAAGACTTTGCTATGGTATGAAATTATACTCAGTGGAATTGTGATTGGATAACTAATCTTGTATTTCAATGTTTGTTTTCACTTGATACAATTGTGCATTTCTCTTAGGAATGGGACTGATGTATGTATTGTTTAAGCATGCAGTATTCTCATTTAAGCTTATCTCCTATATTTTCAGAACTAATTTCCTACACCATTAAATTAAGTCCCTTTTTTGGTAATTTTTTCCTACTTTTTCAGTACTTTTTTTATACTTTTTCAGTACAAATTTCCTACTTTTTTAGTACTATTTTCCTACTTTTCTAGTTCTTTTTTCCTACTTTTCCACTACTTTTTCAGTACTAATTTCCTACCTTATTGGTACTTTTTTCCTACTTTTTCAGTCCTAATTTCCTTCTTTTCAATACCATTTCCCTACTTTTTTGATACTTTTTTAGTACTATTTTCCTACTTTTCTAGTACTTTTTTCCTACTTTTCCACTACTTTTTCAGTACTAATTTCCTACCTTATTGGTACTTTTTTCCTACTTTTTCAGTACTAATTTCCTGCTTTTTCTGTACCATTTTCATACTTTTTTTGTACTTTTGTACTTTTTTTGTACTTTATGGACTTACCTGTAAAAGTACTAAAAAAGTATAAAAGCACAAAAAAAGTACACCATCAATTTGGCCCTGTGCACTTTATACTATTATTGTACTTTTAATGTACTTTTTCTGTACTATATTTGTGCTTTTTCTGTACTTAATGAAAACAATAAAATGTACTAAAGGTATACTTTTGTTAGACTTTTTTTGTACTTTAGTACTTTTTTTGACTCAATTTGGAACCGTGTTGGAATATCGGTTCCAAATTGAGTCAAAAAAAGCATACTTTTTCTATGCTTTTTTAGTACTTTTTTCCCATACTTTTTTTGTACTTTATTTCGGTGTGGGATATATTAGATAATTAAAGGATTAGTGACAGCAGTGATACATTTACAAACAGAAACACAATCAAAAATTAAAATCTTAAAAATAGCAATATCATGATAATGATGTTATTATTTTTGTTTTGTACATCAGACAAAAATAAATTGTATATATTACATCCAATACAAACGATACTGTACTTTTTATAAACCATCATTAAAACTCTGATATATATTTATTTACTTCTATTCCAGACGGGTATGAGAAACACTTCAATAACGTATTGTCCTGAAATTTATCTTATAGAAAGGCATAACTAATGGCATTTTATAATCAACGTTAACAATAATATTCAACATACAGTGGAAACTGTTATATCAACAATAACGACAGCACGTGAAACTTTAATTAAAACACATCTGTGATGTCATCAATTGTTATTAGCATATTACATCCAACAGAATACAGAGGCTTCACTATGGCTGTCTAATAAGTACACAAAAGTTTATCTGGTATCAATGTCCCATAGATGATTTCCCATGCACTGTTGTTTCCTCATTATTTGAATTCAATCCATTCCAATACTGGATGATGGTGCCTCGAATGGAATGAGGAACACAATTTCACTTTGGAAAACATTATTCAAATGAGACTAAATTATGCTTATGAATGTTTACACACCTGTAATGTATGCACTTGTACAAAGGTATTCTAGAGAACACAACTGTCCAATATTATCAGAAAGAGGGATATATTTTAACTAAGATATATACCTATTATGTAAATATTAGACATCTGAGGCGACACACCCTTTTGAGCATAATTTCGACAAAGTTCAAAAGTCAACTTAAAACAACAAACTCAATACACAAAGAGAAATAAAGGTAAAATTGAATCAACAAGGGAGATATATATATACAAAATGTAAGTATCCCCATATAAATCCAATTAAACTCGGAATGTACTTGGAAACATTCGTCGTATAACCATACAAGTACAAGAAATATTGTAAGGTTAAGAAATATTTCTAATCTAATGGCATCTAATTAGTATTTATGTAAATCAAGCTTTCATGTACAAAAATATTTCGCCAGGTAATAAATGAGCATACTGCATTGCTTCAAAAAATAAAATAAATAAACACCATGGTGCCACATGTTTATACTAGCATAAACATGCTATCAACATTACATGTATGCTGTGAAGCTCTTTCAAGAATGCTACATCGACAAAACCAGACAAGCAACATTAAGTATTTCATACTGTTTATGTAAGCAATGTATAAAAATATAAGTTTTGGTATCACAAATGACGAAGTTTTACCACACATCTATTCGTGTCGTATACTGGCACAACAGGTAAAGGGGACTGTTAAAAAATACTCAAGACATCAACACCTTTCAGCGAGACACTCCTGTACCTCGGAGGTCTGATTCCATGTCATCTTAATAACTATTCACCTACAAATGTATAAAGAATGCCAATTTCAATCGCCTGATGTTCCAGAAGAAATTGTTTCCTCATAGGAGGTTGAGATTTTTTCTTGAATGACTATTTGAAAACTAAATTTGGCTTATGATAACAAATTTCTCAGATAAAACTCATATGAAAAAAAAAATCAAATGAAAACAACACAGGATATCAATCACACAGCAGAAGGTAAAACTAAACAGGAAGTTGTAAACTACAACATATATGGCATTATATCTAAAATATCTAGATATAAACATATATAATTCATTAACGTAATATTCAGATTTTTCAAAAACGAGATCAATCTATTTCCATATTGTGAGCAAAGCAACTGAAGGTCATATATACTGAAACGAAAAAGAAACGCAACATGGAAAATTGTGATTAATTTTGTATTAAATATACATATCTGTATAAAAATCGCGGAAATAAACATGCACCCTGCCTAACACCCATACCAATCTTCAAAATCACCCAAGTGTGACTAGAGACCTATGCACTTCCGGCGCGGTAAAAACATCAAAAACCGTGCCTGTACAAACATATGCGTTCTTTTTTCATTCAAACCAGTATCAATTCATCACTAACATTGAGCCACATCATCGCCAATACTTTTGCAAACAATAATTCCTTTTACAATTATGCCACGGTTATCAAAGGTTGATAGAGGACGTGCTATAGCGATGCTTCTGGCAGGGAACACGCAACTTCACGTCGCTCGACAATTCAGAGTTCACAAATCGACTATTAGTCGATTAGTTTCACGTCTTAACGCAACAGGAAGAGTCGATGACCAGCCGAGATCAGGACGTCCACGCGTAACGTCGCGACGTCAAGACCGGGTTCTTAGGTTGGCACACCTGCGTAACAGGAGATTAACGGCCGCTGAAACGGCAAGGAATACGATTGGTAATCATAACCGTCGAATTCATCCCCAAACAGTGATCAACAGACTGCGTGAGGCTAATTTGCGTGCAAGGCGACAGTACGTTGGTTTACCACTAACACCGCAACGTCGAGCACGTCGTATGCAATGGGCAACGGCACATATGCCCAGACGTTTTCCTATGAGACGTTGGAGGTCTATGCTCTTCACCGATGAATCTCGATTCACGTTATTTCGAGCAGATGGCCGTCAACGTGTGTACCGGCGTCGAGGCGAACGTTTTGCTGACGCCTGTGTTTTGGAACACGACCGATTTGGGGGTGGATCAGTTATGGTTTGGGCGGGAATCTCCCATGGTTTGAAGACGCCTTTGGTGATAGTCAATGGGAATTTAACGGCCGTACGCTATCGGGATGAGATCCTTAGGCCCCATGTTGTGCCGTTTGTTAGGCAGCATCATCTAACCTTTCAGCAAGATAACGCGAGACCACACGTTGCAAGAGTCTGTAGAGACTTTCTTGCGACACAGAACATTGTTCCTATAGATTGGCCTCCATATAGCCCCGACCTGTCCCCAATCGAGCATTTGTGGGATGAATTAGACAGAAGAATTCGAAATCGCCGTAACCCCCCAAATACCCTCCCTCAGTTAGCAAATGTACTCGTCCAAGAATGGAATAACATTCCAATACGGAAAGTCAATGCCCTGATGAACTCAATGCAACAAAGAATTAGAGATGTGATAACTGTTCGAGGAGGACACACACGATATTAGGGCACGGTTTCAAAACTGCTGCCATTTCAACTTGGATTCACGTAGGGTACTACCAATCATGACCTTCTAGCAAAGTGACCTGTTCTTAAAAATCTCTAAACATTTAAAGGATGTTACATCAATATTCAATATTAACTATTACATATGAAATTTAAACATAATGCTCACAAGTATTATTTTATTAAACCTACAATTTGAAGTTGCGTTTCTTTTTCGTTTCAGTATATATGTGAATCGATTTTGCATGTAAAGAATATATTAAGCTTTTACTCAATAGATATATACAAAATATCCTAATTCTTAAACAAGAGATCCCAGAGGGATCTTGGCGCCCTCCATTGAATGATCTTTATTAGGTCTATGTCAGGCTTATCTTCTGTGAATCATGTCTTGAGATATGCATCAATACATTAGGCACACTCCTTAAAAAAATAACTACGATCATTAACATTTTAACTTATGGCACATTTGACATATGAAATAAAACACAATAAAATATTATCTAGTTATCTTGATTGATTTTCGACAGGTGATTTAATGAAAATTCAAAGTGATACAACATTTTAGATATGTATAAGATGACCAATATACATAAAATGTCTTTTACTCGGTGATAAATTAACACATATCTACAAGAAATGTAGAAGAGTATTCCATTTTTTTTTCTCTCAGAAGCTTTCATTGATAACACCCAAGGATGAAGGTATTTAAGTGTAGGCAGTATAGTCTGAACGACCAACGACAATTTACAGTTCACATAAAACATTGATACCACTTTATTTATAGCCTGTGTCTGCTAACAGACCTAGAGGATTATTTATTAACAACCCACTTAAACATCTTGATTAAACGTTTCGGCCAATATCCTGTCAATAGTGAGAATTCTTTATATTTCCAAACCCCTTTACAATTTAATTTAACATTTTGGTCAATATACTGTCGAAAGTGCAAGGTCTTTATATTTCTAAACCCCTTTACCATTTTATTAAATGTTTCTGTCAAGACATTGTGAATATTGAGATGTCATTATTTTTTTAATTACAATTTACACATGTAATTAAACGTTTCTATCAAGACATTTTGAATATTGAGAGGTTGTTATAGTTTTGATTGTGAATCCTGTTACCACTTACTTGGTGTAATATACAATAAATGTCCCCTTCAAAAACACACAGCACTATACCACTCATAATGATATACAATATTGAATAAACTCTCTCCCTCAACCAGATATATACATGTATATTATTTGAAAAAATGAAATTTTTAAACTTTTTTCAAGGTTATAACGTGCCTCATGAAATTATTTAATCAAATAATTGTCTTCAATGTAAAAGTCACAATGTCTTTGGCATCAATTCATCTAATAATCAGTGTTTGATGTATCGTCGCACAGATAAATAAATGATACAAAAATCTTATATAAAGTGTATACGTTTTCACCACACACATAACATATACATGTCATAAAATGAATGAAAATGTTATATGAAACATGTTGTAAACTATTTATTTGAGTTCATTTTACCGACTTTTAAAACGCGAGAGATATTGCAGTTTTAAATCATTATATTCATTCGGAATCGAGATCATTTATAGCTGAAATTTTGCCATGTAGAGCTGCCATAAAGTTCTAATTCTTACACAATTACTAAATCGATGTAAATTAAAGAGCACATTTTATTTTGTTCACAATGAGGATCTTGGAATAGCGTAAATTAATTTACTGCATATACTTAAAACAATTGCTTCATTCGCTCCTATAAATGGAAATTAAATATACTTCCATTGAATGTTGTAAGTGTTATAAGGTCGAAAATCATATATTGTTATACAACATCTTTCATTAAAATAAGATTAAAATCACCTTAAGGGTGGATAGCTGGAATGCTATAAAATCTCACCTTCCACTTCTAAGTCTGATAGTTTGAGGAAAGTATAAAGTAATTAAAAATTTCCAACTCATTAAGCACAACTTGATATCATGATTATAAAGCCTACACAGTTTCAAAGAAATTGATTGGAAACTGTAGAAGGAGATTTCCAGAGAATGTTCAAGTACTTTAATTAAACAAAGAGCAATAACTTCTGCACAAATTGTTGAATACAAATTTTCTCATGGAAAGATAATATTATATCATAACTATAATACGTTCCATGTTTGAAAGAAATCGATCGAAAAATGTAGATCTCTGGACAAAAATCAAATAGCAAAGGGCATTGATGTTTGCGAAAATAGTTGATTCAAAATTCTTTTCAGGCAAACACAACTTCATATTGTGATTATAAAGCCAACAAATTTCAAAGAAAAAACTCAAAAATGTAGGAGGGAGATCTCCGGACAAAAAAACAAATACTAGAATATACAAAGGGTAAACAAAATCGCCAGACCAACAAAAGTTTAAGTCGGACAGGCCAACTAACGGACAATGCCATACCATAATACTTCCGTCAAATTAGACGGGCGCTTAATATATGTACATGTATATAGCATCTAGTAAGTAATAACAGTATGGTCCAATATAGGTACTGGAACCTAACAAACAGATGCTCGCTGGATGCATATTACTAGAAATAGATAATTGTTCAATTTACACAATCATAAAGTGTTATATAGTTTATAAATAACATACATTGTTACTATATTAGTAAGTTACAGTAATACATACTACATGTATATAAATAGCATACAGTATTACACACTATATAAGTAGGATACAGTAATACTATACATGTACCATATATAGTACAACATACTGTAAAAACATCATAAAGTATTATATACTGTATAAGTAACATACAGAATTATATTATGACAATAAATGTTCCCTCTATATACATATGTACTCAATAACGTTTCTACACATCCTATAAAATGTATATCTGTACTTATCAACATATTAAATTACACACTTAATGTCTCACTTATTTCCCCGGACAGAGATAGATGTCCTTTGTTAACATGTGGGTAAAACATGCTGCCGACTTATATCCTTCATCCGTCTCCTTTTCAATCGCCAATTTACCAATGACTCCGGTCAGCACCTGTTGAAAAGATAAACATTTCACTGAAGTTTTTTTTTTCAATTAAAAATATTGCTTAAAATAATTTTGCCAATGGATGTATTATTAAACCAAAATCAATCTAAAGTTTCAATAACTAAATGAACTATTGATGGAGAAAACATCCCCAGATCTACAGGGATACATTTCCCCCTTAAGTATCGAGTATGGAAAAAATATAAAAGAAAACACTATATGGTAAAGAGAACAAATTTCTGACAGACTTTTACACTGAATGCTGACCTTAATAATCAAAAAGTTTTAGTGTTCAACCTTTAAATATGGCCAATGATTTTTGTTCTACTGCCTATATCTATTTCACCTCTTAGCATATAATTTTTGGCACCATCAAAACAGTCCTTTTCATGACTAGGTAATGTTATTGGTCAATATGCAATGGCAGTTTTTTTTCTTCTTAGAGGAATTTGGGGACATAGGAACAAAACAACACAGGACCTGTATTGGCTCAGAGTCTAAACCTTCATAATAAATAATCTTAAAATTGATTTAATTCCAACATTCCAACTCATTATTTCAGGCTAAAATGAAATTGGGGGTTACAGGAGTAATGCAATTGAAGAATATAGATTTGATTCTAGAGTAGATTTTGTCATCATCCATTTTTAGTTTTATGTCAGGGTTAATATCTTCATATAACAGCTGACATCACATCCAAAAATAAATAAGGCAATTCAGCTAATTATAGACCCCACCCAGGGTAAAGTTATATGTGAGAAATGCACAGATGATAAATGAGTCCGATGGATATTTACTGATAAGTGGTGGCCTATTACCATTTGATCTGGTGACACATATTTATTGATTGAATGTGGTGGAATTGAGTTTAGTTACATCACTAATTTAATATGTGAAAACCAAAAATTCAAGGGTGTAAAATTAACCGTTCTTATTTGAACTTATAATATAAATTATTCTAATTTGGTATTTTACCAATTCAAATGTATCATGTGGACACCATTTCCTGAATCAGAAATATTTGATACCCGAATCTGGTAAATTGCATTTAAAAGAAAATATTACATCTTAAATGACAAATGTGCATACAGATGTTTCAGGATCATACTGTATGGAAACAAATTATTTTAAGTATTACAAACATTCATGGAATAAAGAATCTTATTAATAAGCAGAAGGAAGGATGCCAGAAAGATGGACAGAAGGACGGACGAACACAATCCAAAACTAGAGTCGGGTTTCCGATGGGGGGCTAGCAAGTTACAACGAGGTGTTTCCCCACATAAACTGTTTATATAAGGGGAAACCGTCGATGCAGGAGGATCAAATTCATACAAATTAAAATAATTTGCAACCGTCCATCCATAATGGGTATTTTGATTGGAAAAACTAATGATTGCACGATCACATTTCATAATGACTTCAATACCCCCATGTCAAACATCCAAATCCAAACATCTATACACTTTATGTCCCAGATAATTTCCAATAGTTTTTGGATAAATAAAGCTGGTAGAACTTGAGCATTTATCAATACATTGTATATGTTTTTTTTCCCCAAAATTTCCACTATGGGGCCATATTGAATTTGAAATTGACCAGATGAATAACAACAACTAATCTTGCCTATCCAAAAATAAGTCCTAGAAAGTTCAAATAAATCAAAGTCAGGCAATAATGGACAGACAGGATGAGATTTCAGGTAAGAAAACCTAGTGTAACTACAATACATTGTTACCTGTAATAAGTCCTGGTCAGGATTTGACTTCCAATCTTTCAGACTTTCACACAATGTCTTCATCAGCCATCCACCTTTATAGGAAAGTCTGTACGCCTCTTTTCCTGGAAATGATGACACATTCATCGGTACTTTTTTTGTGGTTTCAAGAAAGTTTTTATAGATTCCCAACATAAAGTATTTTACCTAGATTTCTTGTATTCATTTATCAACCATGAAAACACAAAATTCAATGTACAATGTGGGTCTATACCAGGATATTAAACTGTAATAGAGGTTTAGTAGTTGATGGGGAGAGTTTTGACAATTGATTGATAAGGCATGAAACAACTGTTTTGTTACCTGATTAATCCAAAATATCCAGATATTGGGTTCTATAAGGCTGAGTTCCGTATCAAAATTACTCAGTAACCAGCTAATGCCGGCTTTGGTGCATTTTCGAACTCCAAAGTTAACTTTTCTTTGGCCTCGCAGTATGCTGTAGGAATTCTTACAGACCACTTTATGACATTCTTTGTGTTAGTCAAATCCCTGTATTCAACCTTTCTGACTTCGACTCAGCAACCATTGCAAGGCATTACTAGAGATACTGTTTATAAATCACGATCAGAAAGACACTTCATCGCAATCATTTTAGTGTTTGGGCGCATGCAGATGTACCTATAGCCAGTCAACAGTAAAAAATATTGACCGGTCAACAGTCAAAAATACTTTACTTACATAGAAAGTTAGGTAACAATAATAAATGTTAACATTTCTGTTTGACAAATTTCATTTTAGGTAGATGTTGTCATTTTTGTTAAATATTATGATAGTATAATGTAACGTTTTGATTTGGTTGGCCAAAAATAGTCCAGATGTATTGCTGGCCAAAAATAGTCCAGATGTATTGCTTGCCAAAAATAGTCCAGATGTCTTGCTGGCCAAAAATAGTCCAGATGTATTGCTGGCCAAAAATAGTCCAGATGTATTGCTGGCCAAAACAGTTAAGAGTATACTTCCTGAGAACCTGTACATAGTTCGGAATCTTTATCATTCATTAGAAAACATCCTCAGTACACCTCTCAATGAAGGTATACATGCGAGACCCAGAATAGACTGGTTTTCTATTCACAATTATAATATATGTGCATTGCTCTTTATTCTCTTCTTCACAGATTAAAAGCTGCAGGAAATGTTTTCTTTGTCTCCTCTACAAACATTTTTGCATTCCTATTGCTGTAGACAACCAAAGTTCTCCACTAGAGGGACAGTACAGAAGACAACTTCTGCAGATTTACAGGATCCTCTTTCTATAGTCAATGTCTATCGTAATGATCTTGTTGATACTGAAGTATAAAAAAGTTACAAAACACGAACCTGGAGCTGATGCGAACATGACTAAACTGTCTTCAATACAAGATATAGACGGGATTTCTTCTTCCACCTGTGGAATAGGCTCAACAGTTGTCTCATCAGGAGGTTTTCTTGACCCGGCGTCAGCCTCATGTATTGTCTGCTCCACATTAGGTCTGGTTTGTATTTGGTCTGTTTTCTTGTTTCTCACTTCAGATTCATCCATGTGCGGCTTGGTGTCTTCTGGTTTTACTGGAGGTCCACTTTGAACGGCCGGTTTTTGCAGTTTCTATAACAGAGTGGGCACATCTTAGTTTCATCATAATGAAATGCAAATAGATATAGCATATGTTTCATCCTTGCAAGCAACTAATCAAATATAATGAGGCATTGGCGATGTCATATTTCAAACTACAGGAGGACCAAAATTCTGTCTTTCTTCAAAAAGAAAAAGGATTTCAATATTTTTTTTTTGGCTTAATATCCCATTTTAGGTCCCCTTTCTCCTGCCCCAAGAGTGCAACATCCTTTGTTTTATTCAACATTAGATATCCTTTGCCCAATTATGCACCACACAAAACTTCATCAAAATCCATTCAGGCATTCAGGACTAGTAGAAATTTAAAGGATTAACCTCAATTTCCCCTATTGGCCCCGCCCCTCTGGCCCCAAGGGAGCCACAACCTGCATTAATACAACATTAGTTCTCATTTGCCCAATAATGCTCAAGACAAAATTTCATCAAAATCCATTCAGACATTCAGAACTAGTAGGAATTTAAAGGATTTACCTCAATTTACCGTATTGGACCCCAACCCCTTAAATTTCATCAAAATCCATTCAGGCATTCAGGACTAGAAGGGATTCAAAGAATTTACCTCAATTTCCCCTATTGAACACCACTCCTCCAAATTTCATCAAAATCAATTCAAGCATCCAGAACTAGTAGGGTTTCGAAGGATTTACCTCAATTTCCCCTATTTGGTCCCATCCTCCAAATTTCATCAAAATCCATTCAGGCATTCAGTCAACTATTAGGGATTAAAAGGATTTACCTCAATTTCCCCTATTGGCCCCCGCCCCTCCAAATTTCATCAAAATCCATTCAGGCGTTCGGGACTAGTAGAGATTTAAAGGAAATGTTGATGGACGAGGGATGATGGACACTGCGCCATGGCATAAGCTCACCGGCCCTTTGGGCCAGATGAAAAAATGATGCTAAAAATTAACTACGTTGACCAATTGTGACACACAGGTGACACAAAATATTTAAAGATACATCTTCTGTAATTAATTTCAACAAATCTTGGCCACTTTAAACATTGAATAAAAATGTAGTTCAACATCATGACTTAAGACCTCTTGGATATTAAGGAGTCATTTTAAGGTGGCAATTAATGCAAAATGTTTACAAACCCTAATGCCTTGAAATAAAATCTAAATATGAATGTAACTGCTCAAACGTGTACAAGTATTGTCAGGTAATACTTACATTCAAATTCCTTGGCCTGGCGTCAGGCAAACTCCTATCTGTTTTGATCAGCTTTGTTATCTCACCATTCTCTGTTCCAGATGCTTTAGAGATAACAAGAAGGATAAGAAAACATGTAAACACAGTATTCGGCTTAATGTGCAACTATAAGCAAAACCCTACTGATTTTTAGGGAAAAAAGACAGGCGTACTATGTAAAAACATATAACAATATTGCTTACCTTAATGAAACAGAATTTCCAAAAAAAGAAAAAGGCACTTCATTTCTTCCTTTTTATATTTTTTCTAACCAGTTTTAACAAGGAAACATGTCCTTGTAAATGGTTGTTTTGAGAATACCCCACCTGTGTTTTAGTAAAGGATGAAGTGTAGTAAGGGACGATAACTCGTTATCGTTCCTTACGGACCGTAATGATAGTATGAGCTAATTCGCGATTTTTGCCGGCTATTGTAGCGATTTGGGGGTGGAAAAAATGACACATACAATTTTGATAGGGTTTTAAACCATTGTAAAACTCGGCTCGATCTAGGTCTGGATGTATCTGGTATCCCTGTGGAAATTCGTATTTATGAGATATTTTGGGTCAAACATGCCAAAATCGTCACTTTGACCGGTAGCTTCTGTTTAACCGGTCCTTAAAAATCAGCGATTCAATCCAAAAATTTGAAACTCCAAACATAACAAGAAGAGATAGTTCTGAAGAAAAGCGTATCTTTAGTTTTTCTATATCTTTCATAGAACGGCCACAATAGGGTTTTGAAAAAGGGTCGTATTTTATCCAGAGGTGGCGGATGTTACGTCACCAGTCACCTAAATATCCAATCAGTAGGCCCGGATGCATTCACCTTCCTATTAAATCTTCTGCCCAAACGGGAAAAACCCACAATCTATTTTTGATTTTGTTCTGTGGTCCCTATAGAAGCCCTGATTTTGACATCATAATGATATGCATGACATTTGTTTTTATCTTTGATCATATATGTAATTATTTATCGATAAGAATACCGCGAGTACATCTGTTACTAAGATGAACTTAGGGTTGATTGTTTGGTTGTTTTATCACCACGTGTATATATTGCAATCAGGATCGTTTTGAGGCTGGGTCTCCTTATAGTAGTGGGTGACTACCTCACTGAACAACAACACACGAGAGACCCTAACGTATGCTTGCATAGATGCCAATTGATGTCTCATAATCAATTAATGTGTCATATTCCAGAAAACTGAAGAATTATGAAAATTATTACCTTCAATTTCCTCTCGCCAGTATTAATATTTAAACGTATTTGAGAGTTTTAAATGTCGCGCGAATAAATTAAGCGCAGGTGAGAAAATTAAGTGAAAGTGAGGAAATTAAGAGCAAGTGAAGGTATTTATGCTAAAGGAAAGGAAATAAAGGTTTTTGGGGTTACCAGTGTTATAAGATAACCAATAATCTATTTAGTGTCCCACTTAAAAAAAATGACACAAATGTTCTTCAAGGTCATGGGGTTTGCAACTGATCTTTTATTTTCCGATCGGTCAGCCAAGATGGCTGCCGCAGACTTATTTGCCTCTGCCTGGTGAAAATTTAGATATTCTTTGATTTCGATTACCATTGGTATATGGTATATATTGGTATTAGTGGACTGCAAATTCCATTGCATGGGTATCATTGCCAAGGCTTCCGATTGGTCGAAGTTTAGACAATGGATTTGGATGCAAAATGGTACATTTTTGTAAATAGGGGAATTCGAATTCAACCACATGGGATTCATTGCCATATAACCACGCTGATGCTTCTTATTGGTCGAAATATTGACATTGAACGATTTTGATGTAAACCAGGACTCGTGCATGGAACCTCTGAACTCAAGACGGACATTTCTGTATCACCCTCAGCATTTATTTTTTTCTGTCTTTCGTGCTCATCCAGAGTTATCTTCCCTAACTACACTTCATTCTTTCTGTGACACTCCTTTAGGTGTCACCCCACTAGTAAGTACACAGGGTGATTACTACATTGAATATGGTAATTTTTGTAATACTTGCTAATGTCCTGCTTCATAACCAATATACTGTAAAGTACATATTTTTATTGGATATCTTATTTCAGCACTTTTTGTCCTGAAAGCATTACGCTTAATTATGATTCCGCTAATCACGCTTTCTATACACTGTTTCCATGTAAATAATTTTGGTGCGCCAATTCATCAATGCGTTACTCGGTTAAAATTGGGAAATGCCTTAAACTTTGAGTAGGCCAAATAAATTACATTTACATTATAACTTTGTACGTTGCCTTGTGATACCTTTAATTTACATTCTGTATTTATAGTTGTCCTCAGCATCATTAGCTACAAACTTATAAGCCACTACATCGTCTTCGGCAACATATCTTTAAATGTGTTTCTTTGTCAAGAGCTGCCAAGGTGTGATCATTTACACTATATTTATGTCTTTTTAACAATACCAAGGGCCCAATGGCCTCGAATCGCTCATCTGCTATCTAGTGATCCTTTTTATACATAAACATATAATCAAGAAAGTTTTTCAGAGACCAGATGTAAGATCTCAGGGCCTCACGGTTATCTGAAAAGGTATCTTTTAGATATTTTGGCCAATATAACTCTTTCAAACTTAAATCATGGTCAAGGTCATTCATTTGAACAAACGTCCTAGCCTTCACTCAAGTATACTACAAGTCATTCATTTGAACAAACTTGGAAGCCCTTTACCCCAGCAAACAGACCCAATATCAAGTCCCTGGGCCTCTTGGTTATTGAGAAGAAGTTGTTTAAAGATTTTTGCCTTTTTGACCCTTGTGACCATGAATGAAGTCTTGAATGAAGTTCAACTTCATTCATTTGAATAAGTTTGATAGCCCATACATCCCAGCATGCTACATGCCTAATATTAGGTCTCTACGCCTCTTAAATATTGTGAAAAAGTTGATGCCCGAAAGATGGACAGACGGACGCCCTTGGGGCAGGTGAGCTAAAAATGAGCAAGCTGGTTACACAGATAATTATAACTCAATTCCATCAAATAAATCAATAAATCAAAGTACAATGGTTCATCAGACATCTTGTACAAAATGTTTGTATTTTAAATTGGTCAAGTGACCTTTATCCTCTACTGATGATAATCAGATGTGATACTTAATGGTAAAAAGTCATGGTGTGAATCGGAACTAAATCTCCCTTGGGGTTCATGAGATATCATTTACAAAAGCTTTGTATATATATATTTTATATACAAAAGGCAAAGCCAAATAACTACAATTACACCAGCCTTTACGAGCTGTCCATGGTCAAAATCCTCCTAAAGACTTGAGCTATATTGCTTCAACAACAAGAACAGTATCAATAATATTTTATGCTCTTGACTCTGTTTTAAGTTACATTTCTTTGGCCATGCAGACTTAGTACTTACAGCTCCCATATGAACCAAATATTGGGAATTTGTCTTGATCTCTTTTTATTACATTGGAAATGACACTTGAAACCAAACAATAACAATAAAATTTTTATTTATCATGACAGGAACTAGGGAAATCACATTAACTGATGGTTGGTGCATCAAAAAAATATTTCCTAAAATTATACAAAGAATTAAAAGAATCACAGTAATGGTTTCAAACAAATAAACGATTAAATGTTTCAGAACGGAATTCCAAGATTTGTGGCAACCATGGTTAAAATTTGGCTAATATAATACCTTTCCTGATATTTTGATAATTTATTATTGATAGACCAATTAAACCTTTTTGAATTAATTAATAGGATGTTAAACAAAATAAACCAAATCAAATCAAATCAAATCAAGTAAACTATGGCAGCACAAAATACGCACTTACCTGCTACCAAAAGTTCCACTCCTTTATCTACCCTGTCTTCCCTGTCAGCAGTTACTCGAGACCGACAAGCCTATGACAACACAATCAATATATCCATGTATTCATATGATATATATGGAATGATAAAATATGGCCAAAAACGAAAGAATTTTTAGCCAGACAGTTTTAAAAAGTTGGGTGACCTGTCAAAATTTAACAGCAACACCTCGCTAACTCATTTAGTCAAACTGTTTCTTTATGTGGCACCTATGACAGATCACAATAATTTCCCTGACACATCCCTTGCAAAAGTCAAAACTGAAGATGACTTTGCATCCTATAAAATATACTAGTACTTATCAGTATATTGATTGCATTAAAATATTATCACAAGTAAAATGGGGCCTATAGCTACTTCAAAAAGTCACAAGTAAAATGGGGCCTATAGCTACTTCAAAAAGTCACAAGTAAAATGGGGCCTAAAGCTACTTCAAAAAGTCACAAGTAAAATGGGGCCTATAGCTACTTCAAAAAGTCACAAGTAAAATGGGGCCTATAGCTACTTCAAACAGTCACAAGTAAAATGGGGCCTATAGCTACTTCAAAAAGTCACAAGTAAAATGGGGCCTAGAGCTACTTCAAAAAGTCACAAGATAACTGTTGATACATGTAATTATTCTTTGAAAATGTTCGCAAAATGCAGCTTAAACACAGATTAGAAACATGATAGAGTAAGTTTTGTTGCAGTCTATTAATCCTACAAAACTACTTGTTATAATACTGCTGTTGGAGAATTACAAAAATTAAGAACATCACAGTAGAAATTTATAACAGTTTGGAAACAAATGAAAAGATATTCCATCATTAAGAAGCGGCACTACATTTTCCCTTTATATGCCACCATATTGTTCTGTCGCTTTCCTAGTGGCACAGACCAAAATGGCGCCTGGCTATATTTGCATATGTATCAGCACTTACAGGGGGATAACTCTTATGAACTGTACTCATGTGTAGATCTGATTGGAAATCTTTTTTTGGGAGGTAGCATTTTAGGAGTTTTTCATATCCCTTTAAAGTCAGATTGTTCTTTATTTTTTGAATCCATGTACGACAAATGTTACAGAAAAACTAAGGACATCAATATCATTAGAATTACATACTACATTATACTTCAAAAGAATTTTGGAAAAAGTTGGAAAAATGAAGATTTTCTAATCAAAGGGCCAAAGGCCCTGAGAAACGTCAGGGTCTGAGGTCATATAATAAGAAATTTAAAATTGGATTTTATAGTCAGTTACATTTGTATCAGATGAAATGTCTTAATCTGGTTATTCCTATTCTATATATATTCAAGAAAACGTGTATAACATATTTATCTGCTGACAACTTTCCAATAGCTGAGTATAGTTCTTTCCCTATTTCTTTAATGCTTGTGGAAGATTATTGATATACTCCTGAATCAGTAAAGCTGCTTGTAAACTTTGAAAAAAATCAACTGAACGACAAATTGGTCTATTACCTATGTTGTACAACCAAAGATAAAATCCAAGATGTACACAGCATAAGTTTTTTTAATTTTATTTATACTATAAGATGTTAATTAGGCCTAGCAAACATCTATTTTATGCCCCCTTGTAACATATTTTAACTCCGATAGAAAATTGCGGTCGCGTTGTCCGACGAGACATATCTAGTTTTGACATCGACGCCAGTACATCAGTCACGGATCGTAATCGTTAGATTCTTTTCAAATAAACAAATAATAACCTTATTTAATAAAATCCTCACGAAAAACGGCAAAGTAGTTTGTTACAACTTGCCTTCAATTCCTGGTGATATTTCTTGCGTATTCTAGCGACATACAAATGAATATGAAACTGCGAACGGTCGTTGGTTTAGCTTTACATTAGACATAACCGCCATTTTGGCCGATTAGTGATGAGTCACGTGACAGCTGAAGTTATCTCGTGGAATGCTCGGGTGCATTTGACTACGTAAATAGGGTTGGTTTTAGGCTTATATGAAATGTTCCTGCATATGAACTCAGGATGAACATATGAGTCTAAGACATGTGGATAGTTTCTCTGTGAATGCATGTTTTCAAGGCAGGATTGAGACAGAACTATGTACTCCTACCCCAACAAAATTGCATATACTGACGAGGAAAATGTTTATATTTATACTCTAAAATAGTCTGGAACACTGAACATTCATATTTCATTTTAAATAATTGCAGTAAACACGGTTTACATCAGTTAAACCGTGTCAATAATTGCTATCAAAATTGGAACTATATTAGGCTGCGGATGTATATCATTTGTATGACAGAAACCGGAAGTTGTTAGCCGGAAACATAAGTGTCACTAACAACATTTTCCTACCACGACTATAACGGCAGGTGCCAAAGGCATCCTGACGTTAAAAATAGACAAACTTGACCCCATAGCTTACTTTTTTATTTGACCTCTGACCTGAAAACTTTTGGGGAGTATAAGTTAGCGCCAGGCATTATCTACAAATAACATAGGTACATGACCTCTGTAAAATGAATCCTTTTTAAGTTATGGCCATTTTAAACTTTTCAATACATGACGTCATGGCAGCCATATTGGATTTCGGATCGACCCCATGATAACAAAACTTGGTCAGTACCATCTCATAGTTATTTTTCAAAGTTTGTGCTGAATCACACTGGTGGAATTTGAGAAGAAACTTAAAATGTGAGTCGTAGGCATACATAAAATATAGAGAGAAATATTCAAAATGGCGTACCACGTTAAATGCAAATGTTACCGAAACACTAAAGACATCAAAATCATCAGAATAACATTCTGCATTATACTAAGAAATATGTTTTGAAAAATATTGAAAAATGAAGATTTTCTAAAAATAGACTAACTTGACCCCTTAGCGAGCTTTTTTATTTGACCTCTGACCTTAAACTTTTCCCAAACATTGTCAAATCTCATCGAAGGAGCCTATCAGCCAAATATCATGCCTCTAGGAGTTTTGTGAGAAGATGTTAAATGTTTTATGAAACATGACCCCTGTGACCTTGAATATGAATCAAGGTCATTTCATTTTGGAAACTTTGTCCAGCCTCATTCAGGGAACATATCCACCAAAAATCATGACTCTTGAAGTCTGGGTTAGTATGAAGAAGTGGTTTAGATATATTAAGGAATTTGACACCTGTGACCTTGAATACGGGTCAAGGTAAATTCTTTTCCCTAGCTATGTTTTGTTGCGTTTCATCCAAGGAACCTATTAGCTACATATCATGACTCTGATAGTCTTAGTTAATGACATGAATTTGTTAGAAGATTTTAAGGAAGTTGACCATGTGACCTTGAATATAGGCCAAGGTGATTCCTTTTCAAAAACTCTGTCTTGCCTCATCCAGGGAACTTATCAGTTATCAGCCAAATATCATCACTCTGGAAGTCTTGGTTAGTGAGAAAGTGTAGTTTAGATGTATTAAGGAATTTTACACCTGTGAACTTGAATACAGGTGAAGGTCATTTCTTTTGCAAAACTTCATCCAGGCTCATCCAGGAAACCTTTCACCCAAATATTATGATTCTGGGAGTCTTGGTTTGTGAGGAATAAATTGTTTAAAGGTTTTAAGGAATTTGACCCTAGTGACCTTGAATATGGGCCAAGGTACGTTATTTCCTTTTGCAAACTTTGTCAGGCCTCATCCAAGGAACTTATAACAGCCAAATATCATGACTCAGGGAGTCTTGGTTAGTGAAAAGAAGTGGTTTAAATGGAAAAGTTTATGAGGACAGACAACTGATGATGGACGAAGGATGGCACACGACAGTATAAGCTCACTTGATCCTTCCGGCCAGGTGAGCTAAAAAACAGTATTAAAAAATGTTTTACAGTGATGTTGCTTTAACCACATAATTTCTACCAGGAATCTAAATATAAACTTACTTGAATAAAAAATAACTTAGGGATGCCTTTTAATTGCTTCTTCGTTTCAAACTTTTTCAGAAGGTCGTCTGTGTACAAACATTTGTCTTCCAACAGAATGCGATGTCGAAGTATATTTTTATTTTTGTTGTTTTCACTCTGCTCTAAGACTTCCTCTCCGTGTGAGCTTATCATGACAACAATGATTCCAACCTTTTTGTTTACTGCATCTGTCAATACTGAAAATATATCAAAACATATATTTAAATTGATGAAACACATTCATTAATATGAAAAACACTCATACATTTCATTAAATGTTAATCACTATTTCGGATATTCATTCCTTTGCTGTTTTCTTTAAGATTTGTGGATGCTGCATATGGAGGTGTCATTTATTTCGTAATCTTTAATATTGAGGCTGATTGTACTTAAAATCCTTTGATCAAATGTTGTTTTTCAGACAAATACAGCATTTCTTTAAATTAAAAGTTTCAGCAATGTCATAATTAACACTGTTGTTAAAACAAGTTTACCAAACTACTTATACAATGCCTTATTTTGCCAACAACAAAAAACAAGAGATCCCAGAGGGATCTTGGCCCCCACCATTGAATGATAGCTTATATAATATATGTGGTGGGCTATTCAAATCGTCCCTCGGACGGAGGGACGGACGGAGGGATGGATGGACCATGGACCACGGACCACGGACGCAGGGCGATTTGAATAGCCCACCACAGAAAAATAGATCACAACCTTTTTTTCGTTATTCTACACTACAATATACTTGGGTGAAGTACCATCTGCAAGAAAAATTTTGGACCTTGATCATGACAATTATTCAACATGTGCATTTGTAAGTAATATTAACGACCCTGTGGATACTATGTGTTCATCTATCTACTTTAGAAGCTTGATGTAACCAGACAAAAAAAGCTGAATTGTCTGAGGGAAAGATCATATCCTGGCTGTCTTATCATATATTTGTTAGGAAAATAAAACGTTTTTACACCTAAATAAACTTATATGTGATCAGAGAAAGTGGAACAGACTGACAAAAAGGAAATACCAGACAGAAAAAAGGTGGAAAGAATAATGAAAATAAGTGTCTTAATTGTAACAGGTGGCCAGAGATGGCATTGTTGTATCTTAATATTGTGTTTTTCATTTGAACAAATTTCATTAAAGGGGGATAACTCATCCTTAACACAAATGAAAAACAATATATTCACACTTCAAACAGCATACACAAAACACTTTTACAGCTATAATTCAGTTTTAAATAAGCTATCATGACACTCAGTTATTGGCAAACATTTTGATGAAAATCATATGGTGATAGAATCAAACAGTGGAAGTGGAATAATAGATACTTTACAGGGGATGGCTGAGGCCAGCTAGAGGCAGACTCTTAATACCAATTTTTATCAACTGAATACCAGTAGTGCGGTGAAGGACCTGTTATAATTATGCTAGCTTAAGTCTACTGAAGTGGGTAAAGATCAGTTATTGTGGATAGCTACAACATGAAACTGGTAGAATTAACTGGTGAAAGGAATCAGATGATTGAATAACTGCTGCTGTTGAAAAGAGATATCCACGGAGAATGTAAAAAGAAGAGGTCAAACATTACTCACTAACTCAAATATATATGTTAAGGAGAAATCAATTCCTCCCTGACTCAGATATATTAAAGAGAAATCATTTACTGCCTATATTTCATAATTTACATAAAATTGTTTTTACATTTCTCTTTACCTTTATCTATGAGTGCATCAACTTTTTCTTCTGTTGTTTCCTTTTTAAAGTCGTTGCTTTTGAATGTAAAGCTTAAAGGTTTCAAAGATCTCTCTAACTCTATTCTATCCATTTTTTCTTCATGTTTCCCTATCCAGTTGATCATCGTACGTCCCTGTTCCATCGCTCATCCCATCATCACCTCTTCGATCAAAATGTCTAATACCAATGTAAAGAGCAAGACGCTTGTCAATCTCGGACTCTATTTTGTACTGTGAATCATCTCTGTCAAGAAAATACAATGACACATTATCATACACAATGTTAACAACTTTGAACTGAATATATTTCATAAAGCACACACATACGCTTTGACTTTTTCTAACAAAAGGTCCAATGGGCCTTTATCACTCAACTACTCAGCAGCATATGAAGAAAACCCTTTTCCACTCATTGAACACATCCTCTAATCAGCATGCTACTGACCGAATTTCGTGATCTGGAACTCTTGGTTATTAAGAAGAAATTGTTTGAAGATTTTAAAATATTTGACCCCTATCTATTTAACAAATCTGGTGGACCTTTTTGTTTTTTCTTTGGTAATTGATCAATGTTAAAAAGAAGGTTGACACTAGATAACAGATAACTACAACACCATGGCATCAAGGGGAGGTAACCTGATACATATTTTATAACATAAAGAAAATGGCTGCAGGTTACTGATTCAGTCAAGGTCTTCCTAAAACATAATATATTATCAAGGGAAAGAGTGGGGAAAAGCAACAAGTATTTAACACAATGTTCTATCTAAAAAAAATCTACATGTGCACCATACTATTTAACATAGCTTTGATATCAGGTAAATACAAATAATTGTCCAACTAACATAAATTGAGGATTTTGTAAACAGAGCCATACTAGTGAAACTAGTCTTTATCTGTTTGTATGTTGAAAGAAACAAATGTTGACCATGTCACAATAAACCAATTTAATTCAACACAACATAACGCTCCTCCTCTCAGGCATATTCTGAATCTAAACCTGAACTTGTGATATGCATCAATACCAAATATAATTATCAGAGTTTGATGGGACAGAATAAGCCGATAATTATTTTCCCTTCAGTGTCATACTTTCTGATAGGAGGCGCTTTAGGTGCGTAGTGCACGTGCTGGACGTGTGGTAAGGTATTAGTATAGTCGGTCATTCAGCGGTGATCGTTCCGACAGTACACATGTTTTTTTGTTTTTTTGTTTTTTGTTTATATTATGTATAATGATTATGCATATATTTATTTTTACAATAGTTGGTAAATTTGCATCAAATGTATTTTGATGGGATCAATTACGGTTATGGAGTAGTGAGGTTTGTATGGGAGCCGAAGTTGTGAGTGAGTGTTATAAAAAATGTGTAACTGACGATGATCAATGCGCTTGTTACAATAAATACTATTATTGTTATTCTGTTGTTGTGTCTTTTATCAGAAGGTGTGGTATTGGAGGGAAATCTAAAAGATGTCAGTTACCCACTTTACATTAATGCTTTGATCATGAAATGTGTATGGGGAATGAGAATACTTACATGTTTTCAGTTTCTAGAGGTCTCTGACATATTACAGGTGTGGTCTGTGTGTCTGTTACAGCCTCGGGTGTGGTTTGAGAGTCTGATTCAGCCTTGGGTTTGGTTTGTGTGTCTGTTACAGCCTCGGGTGTGGTTTGAGAGTCTGATTCAGCCTTGGGTGTGGTTTGTGTGTCTGTTACAGCCTCGGGTATGGTCTGTGTGTCTGTTTCAGCCTTGGGTGTGGTTTGAGAGTCTGTTTCAGCCTTGGGTTTGGTTTGCGTGTCTGTTACATCCTCAGGTGTGGTTTGCGTGTCTGTTTCAGCCTTGGGTGTGGTTTGAGAGTCTGATTCAGCCTTGGGTGTGGTTTGTGTGTCTGTTACAGCCTCGGGTGTGGTTTGTGTGTCTGTTACAGCCTCGGGTATGGTCTGTGTGTCTGTTACAGCCTTGGGTGTGGTTTGAGAGTCTGTTTCAGCCTTGGGTTTGGTTTGCGTGTCTGTTACAGCCTCAGGTGTGGTTTGTGTGTCTGTTTCAGCCTTGGGTGTGGTTTGAGAGTCTGTTTCAGGCTTGGGTATGGTTTGTGTGTCTGTTACAGCCTCGGGTGTGGTTTGTGTGTCTGTTTCAGCCTTGGGTGTGGTTTGTGTGTCTGTTACAGACTTGGGTGTGGTTTGTGTGTCTGTTCCATCCTCGACTGTGTCTTGAGATCTCTGATTAATGGTTTCTGTGCCTTTGTCAGTCATTGGTAGGTTTGTGTCCGTCCATCCATGGGGAATGCTGTCTGTAACATCCTTTGCTATCTCACAACTGCTTTTCACTCCTTCACAAAGTGGAAAAAAAATAAAATTATAATCAATGTTACCAATAGACTATTAGTCATATATACTTCTCAATAATGATCTTATTAAAACATATGATTAGCACAAGTGAAATGGGACCTACAGTACCTTCTTTAGAAAAAATAAAAGTCATACTTGACTATCAATTACACACCTTTTCCTGATTCTACAATGTACTTTTATTTCCTCTTTTAGATATCTCATCATGACATCTCTTCAAAAGATTTATCTTGATTAAATTTTTAATTTGTTCACATATTAATCCAAACATATTAATTTGACTAGAATAACTACAGACTATGATCTGTTGTACAAAACGTCTAATTTCCTACTTTACAGTAAATATTTGTGTGGTTAGATAGTAGATATGTATATATGAAGTAATACCACATTAACACACTGTGTATTGTGCATGTATTTTATTTCAGGGTTTTGGTGTGCTGTTTATTATGATGAATTTTGGGGAGATATTGGTGTCCTGGACTCAAGCTTCCTGATGGACATATATAACTTTGATGTGTAAGCATTGGAACTCATTAAAATTTTAGAAATGGTCCTGGACTAGCCTGAAAAATCTTACAAAAATTCTTGTTTTTCAGAATTTGTGGTAGATTAATGCTCCCAATATTACCCTCATTTAATTGACGCATTACTACTATGATCATTTCTTGACTGTCGCTAGAGTAAACTGGTTGTAATAAAATTACCACAAGGTCATGCCCAGTTACACTATTTCACAGCTACCGACAGCTACAGCAGAGGTTCTGAGGGAAAAGTAACACCCACATCCAAGCGGACATTATTTCTGTCATCAATTACCGCATTAAGCCTTGTTTGGCTAAATAATTAGATTAATTAGACATACTTGTGGCAATATATGCAAAAGAGATTACTTAATTTTACTTTTCCTTAAAAGTGTGTGTAAGTTTGAGCTGGTAAATGTTCATAATTCCGTGTGCATGGCGGTTACCGTAGCTTTTCCTCTTACGGTCGATTTCAAGAAAATAAACAAATTTGCTATTTCCTCATTACAAATACAAAATAATCAGATTATCTTAATCATCAAGCATTTAGTAGAATGATTTTAAGCAAAGTTTTGTGCTAATCTGTGTTAGTGTCATTTTCATACATCGTTTTTGGGACCTCCTGGACATCATTTTTGGTCAAAAATTTTCATGCGCAAAATATACGGATATAACTTTTTTCAGCATTTTCAGCCCCAAAAAGTACCTGCGCAAATTACACTGGTGCGCAAATCACACAGGTTTTTACAGTACATTAAATGACAAGGTACATATATAGATGCAGATATTTATAAATAGCACCATCAAATGAAAAAACAATGCTTCTTATACAACTTTGAAGTTAAAAGTTAAGCTGGGTCATTTATACTTATGATAAGCTGATTACTTCTTTATTGAAATATAAGAGCAGCCTAGGTTTAGCTATTTAAATAAATTTTGTAACCCTTCATCCAAGTACATACTATTGGCCAAATATCAGGTCTCTGTGTCCCATGGTCATTGCGAAATTGTTGTTTAAAGATTTTAACACATTTGACCCGTGTTTCCTAGAATGTAGGTCAAGGTCAATAATTTGAACAAACTTGGTAGCTTTCACTCCAACATGCTAACATGCCAATAGGCCCAATATCAATTTCAGGGCCTTTTGGTTATTGAGAAGAAGCTTAGTCTTTCAATGATTTTAGCATATTTGAACTCTGTGACCATGAGAGTAGGTCCAGGTCATTCATTTGAAGTACGTACTTAAGTAATTGGTAGCCCTTAATTCATCCCAAAATGCAACAGGACCAATATCAGGTCTTCGAGCCTCTTGGTTACTGAGAGGAATTTGTTTAAAGGGAAAAGTTGATGCCAAACACACTACAGATGCCCCACCATAGCTTATAAGCCTTTCAAGCAGGCAAGGTTAACAACTGCCTAATCTTGTTTTCAATTGATCATGATTAATCTTTGTTGGAGTTGTAGCATCTTTTCATTGTTAAAGTAAAACTTTTGCAGTAATTAAGCTCTTTACAACACACAGCTAATACAATAAATTGAGCTATCAAACCTGTGCCGTCCTGGTTATTTTGGTCCTCTTCAAACTTAAAAACATCATCATGGCATGGAATGTCACATTCTGCGTTCACCAATTCCCTTATTTGTTTTCTGAAGTCTTTAGTTTTTGGATCTAAGTACAAATAAACATGACATATGTAAAACAATTTAATAAATATAAAGTAAATCAAATCCTACAATAATATCATATCAAAGATCAACATATAGGTCACATGTCAAATTGTTATCCAAATACATATCTATAATCAATAAGGTATTATTTTTATCTAAATATTTTGTAACAATGTAAACTAAATAAAAGGTTTATATATAGGTCTGTAAAGGCCTCTTGATGAAATATCCATCACTATCAATCGAACAGTATTTCCAATCATGATCAATGCGAATAGTTTTTGTTGAAGTCATGTCAATAGATTTTTGAAAAGGGGTGTAGAGCCAATGCCGGTGAGTTTATTAGTGGCTGGAGGGCTGGGTTCCTGGGTACCTGAGCTGGATATCCGGAGATCCGGATCCGGTCCTGATGAAGCCTCAAAAAGGCAAAACTGGTAGACCAATAAAGATGAACTATTGAGGTCTCCTTTGCCTGTTGTGATTGACCCTACCTACTTTAGATTTTTGAAAGATAGAACATAAAAGGGACCCATTTATTTTCAGCAAATCCATTCAAAATCTTTAGAAGGACACATTTTTTCTCTGAAAGAAAATGATCCTGTTGATACAAAACTGCTTAAAAGTCATGGGTCAACTGAATACTCACTTGAGCTATCAAAATTAATCAATGACTGTGAATTATTATGATTATAAACATATTGAAACTTCAACAGGCCTGGAGCCCCAAACAAAACAAACGGGCATGCATACCCACAAAGGGACAGACAGACAATGCCATAACCTTAATATGTATTGTCAAAATTTTCCATGAGCATATACATGTAAAATTATACCAGGTAAATTGAGTAAGCAGTGAAGAAAACATATTTGTAAAAAAAACAGTCACTTAACTTGACATTATCTGTTCATGTATTATGGGGATTATAATAAAAAATGGTTCTAAGTTATAACCAAACAAATGTCCTATACTTGTTAGTATTGACAGGTGGTTGTATTGTAAATGACAAATAAATATATGACTTAGGAAACTACATTCAATATAAAGCCATCATTAAAGGACATATCTGGCATCCGATAATACATTATCAATATAATCAATTACATTGAACATTATAATTTTATCTCTGTGTGTATTGAACGCTATCATTTAAATCAGCAAAATGATTGAAGTCTATTTTTGCCAGGCTTATCCCATGAAATACTGACCTTTGTCTAGGCATATGCAATGCAGGATGGCTTTTTTTGCTTTTAACAGCTTTTCTGGATGTTCCTCAAAGGGCTCAATTATTCCTGCCTTGATCAGGTCACATTGCAATGCAATTTCATAATCTCTCTTGTGTGTTGCTGTAATAAAAATGTTATTTTCACACAGGAAAATAGTATCCATAGCAGGCACGCATATAAATTAAGTCATACAATGTCACTTGTTTATGATCACTTCCACCTTTCAAATTTACACTGGGTATCAGTCGTACGTTCATATATATCAGTGGGTGTCTTTGGAGACTTGGTATTACTATTAGTATATTGCTCACAGAATGTTGATCAATAATATAATCCTAATACGTGTAGAATATTCTACATGTACATTAACTGTCACAACATTGGAAAGAAAGAATACACACCGAAGATGACACAGTAAGTTTGATATCACACATTCGTTAACATAAACCAGAAATACTTCTTGTCGCGAATATTTGTCTAGTGTGTGGACATCCTCATATAAGTCCGGCTGTTGCCTCGACTATGGTGGGATGTGCATAATAAAGGTAAAACGAAACCACGTCTTATTACAATGTTAACCATGGTGATTTGTCTTTGGAGTCTTGGACATTAAACACACTTCCTATATATATAAAACAATTTCATTTGTCGAGTAAGAACATTGAGTAATTTAAAACTTTTTCAAACATACCGGGTTTCTCTGACATAGCAGCCATCCTCAGGCCAAGTGGCCTTCTCGACGTCGACAGTAATCCCGTTTCCTTGTCCTGGTCAGTGAGACGTTTGTTTTACGATCAATTTTCAAGCATTCAGTTAACATAGACAATTGTATTTAGTGTGTCGTTTGGTATGAGGCTACTTGGCTACTACAGGCTCATGTACAATGGCTGATAGCGGCCGACAAAACACTCCTATAAGTAAGAAGAGGCCAAGGGCCTCGTAGCTCTCTGGACGTTGATTTGAAATCCAGCTTGTTTGTACTTTCAATTTTTTTTAAATTTTGCTATATATTCTTTGTATTTTCAACTTTTTCAATGAATTTTCCTGACTTTGTGTATTGATCGTTTTAAATGAAATTTTGTACTCTTATAGAGAATTGTTTCCTGTTTCATCTCATAATATTTTCACTGTTTTCCGATGTATATGACTAGAGAAATAATATTTTTTTACAATACCTAATTTTTTGAACGCCATTTTGACGTTATTTTAGTAACGTCATATAGAGAAATGGCGTCACACGGAAATATCAGTGTAGACAATTCTGTATTGCTCCATAAATACTCAACGGAAAAATAAATAAATATTATGAAAAGAAACTAAGGACATTTCTTCATAACATGACGAAATATTGTCAATATATACCTCGCGAGACACTCTGTACACTGTAGCAGACGACATAATGTGTATAAAGAAACACGGATAGCAGCAATTTTTTGCAGCGGCACAGGGATACGTGTGTTGCAGCACATTACTATATACACATTACAGTGGGTTGATATAGGAACTTTGCCTCATAACTCCTCAGAATAACGTTCGGCATGTCCCTGTGACACCGAGTATGTCCAAAATGACACCGTAAATTGACGATTACTCGAAAATGAAAACATTTAACGACTCAAATTTCTTGTCAAATCTAGTTCGTGTCGACCCCAATCATGTGTCTTGAAATCCATTCTGACAGTCCCACTGTTTCTGATATCCTCTGTCCACAAAATTTTAATAATTCTACTTCCGGCAAAAACATGAGAATGACTGCGTAAGCTCTCCTGGACTCCGTCCAGAGAGCTAAAAAGTGTTCTGTCTGACACTAGGAGACAGTTTAACCTCCGTGAAGTTGATTACTTATTCCTTATTCCATTACTTATTCGTTTACTCTTTACTAATAAACACTTTAAATGGTTCAAAACTAATTATTAAGCAATCCCATCATCCAGTCGACCATTTCATTCCTTATCCATACCTAGTTTCTTCTTCAATTCCTTCATTACTTATTCGAATTTCTCATTACTTATTCGATTCCTTCATTACTTATTCGATTTCTCTTCAATAATGAATACTTAAAATGGTTCAAAACTAATCATTACGCATTCCCATCATCCAGTCGACCATTTCATTCCTTATCCATACCTAGTTTCTTCTTCAATTCCTTCATTACTTATTCGAATTTCTCATTACTTATTCGATTCCTTCATTACTTATTCGATTTCTCTTCAATAATGAATACTTAAAATGGTTCAAAACTAATCATTACGCATTCCCATCATCCAGTCGACCATTTCATTCCTTATCCATACCTAGTTTCTTCTTCAATTCCTTCATTACTTATTCGAATTTCTCATTACTTATTCGATTCCTTCATTACTTATTCGATTTCTCTTCAATAATGAACACTTAAAATGGTTCAAAACTAATCATTACGCATTCCCATCATCCAGTCGACCATTTCATTCCTAATCCATACCTAGTTTCTTCTTCAATTCCTTCATTACTTATTCGAATTTCTCATTACTTATTCGATTTCTCTTCAATAATGAACACTTTAAATGGTTCAAAACTAATCATTACGCATTCCCATCATCCAGTCGACCATTTCATTCCTTATCCATACCTAGTTTCTTCTTCAATTCCTTCATTACTTATTCGAATTTCTCATTACTTATTCGATTTCTCTTTACTAATTAACACTTAAGATGGTTCAAAACTAATTAATAGGCATTCCCAATGCACATTCCACCATTCCATTCCTAATCCATACATTATTACTTGTTCAATTCACCCATTACTTATTCGATTCTCTCTCATTACTTATTCGATTTTCTCATTACTTATTCGATTTCTCTCTATTAATTAACACTTAAAATGGTTCAAAACTAATCATTACGCATTCCCATCATCCAGTCGACCATTTCATTCCTTATCCATACCTAGTTTCTTCTTCAATTCCTTCATTGCTTATTCGAATTTCTCATTACTTATTCGATTCCTTCATTACTTATTCGATTTCTCTTCAATAATGAACACTTAAAATGGTTCAAAACTAATCATTACGCATTCCCATCATCCAGTCGACCATTTCATTCCTAATCCATACCTAGTTTCTTCTTCAATTCCTTCATTACTTATTCGAATTTCTCATTACTTATTCGATTTCTCTTCAATAATGAACACTTTAAATGGTTCAAAACTAATCATTACGCATTCCCATCATCCAGTCGACCATTTCATTCCTTATCCATACCTAGTTTCTTCTTCAATTCCTTCATTACTTATTCGAATTTCTCATTACTTATTCGATTCATTCATTACTTATTCGATTTCTCTTCAATAATGAACACTTAAAATGGTTCAAAACTAATTATTACGCATTCCCATCATCCAGTCGACCATTTCATTCCTTATCAATACCTAGTTTCTTCTTCAATTCCTTCATTACTTATTCGAATTTCTCATTACTTATTCGATTTCTCTTCAATAATGAACACTTTAAATGATTCAAAACTAATCATTACGCATTCCCATCATCCAGTCGACCATTTCATTCCTTATCCATACCTAGTTTCTTCTTCAATTCCTTCATTACTTATTCGATGCTCCCATTACTTGTGTTATCAAAATATTTATGTCTTGTATATTATTGGCATAGCATCTTTTTGTATAGAGTCTTAAAAAATACCATTTCAATAAACGCCTGAGTCCTTGCATGTTTAGGTATAAACATTAAATAACATATGTTGTTTCCATATTTTCCGTATACAATACAATATTTGTGTGTTCTTTGACTAGTAATTAATATTTTTAGGGTTTCTTAATGATGTTGGAACGTTGTTGACATGATAATTACCTGCTAGTTAAGGTTTTCAATATCTATTAAATTTTGCTGTACCAAACAAAACAAAACAAAACAAAAGAAAAAAACACATGAAATTACATTAGATACATAAGCTAGATATTTAATTTACCGCTCAAATATTTAATAATGATATTTGATGTATATGCAAACATTTGCTAAAAAGCATGCGCTATCGCCACATCGCTTTTACTTTCGCCGCTATTTTCTTTTATAGCTTTTATTTAACTATTCATACAATCTCGGATAACAATAGGCCTTCGGCCAAGGTTAAGGGACCATTAACACAATCATACCAACTGTGTTCGTTGTTTATTTACTAAACTTGTGTTACTGTTCCATATTCTATGTCTATATGTGCACTTTTTTTAACAAACACGTACCCGTGGCTTGATCAGATTGCTCAAACGGTCCATATTTAACTGCACTGAACCGATTGAAATTGTTATGGCCATTGAATTTGGTATTTTAATGCAAATAAAATGAGATTCCATATATGAACAGATGGAAAAGGTATCAATAATATAATGGTGTTTTATGAAATTAATCTAACTTTAATTTCATCAAAAAATCACATTTAAAAACCACACAAATATCCATCAGTTCAGTGCAGATAACCCTCATTGGAATTATGTTAAAGGTAAAAGTGTAACACAATTTTAATTATCTATGGAAAGACAGAAAAAGTAAAATTAAAATAAAGTACCATATCAGAAAGGAACGGTTAGCAATAAGACAACACTACTAACATAGCTTATATATAAATACTAAAGCTAAAAAAATAGAAAGTTATAAAAAAAAAAAAAAGGAAAAACCACAAAGCCTGTCTTGGCTGTTATCGAACCAGCATCCCTGTCCACACGAGGAAATGATGTTACCACTTACACCACTCCATCTTCACAACTTCTATAGGTAAAGAATTATCATACTGATAATACTGAAATATAAACTGTCGCCGCGCATACTCTGCAGTAATCATTTAGGCCAAAAGAAGAAGACCATGGCAGACGAACTGCAGGTCAGTGAAAATAAGTTACGTCTTAATTTATGTCATGGCCCTGTGGGCTATTTTAATTCACAATTTTAGCTTATATGCATGGTTTATCAAACACGTTTACAGTTACAGTTTTACTCAACATTTTGATTTTGACGCATTTTAATGGTACAAGTGATAGGATACGATTTCGCTCTCCCTCTCCTCCAACTGTCTGTTCACTTGTCAGCAGGGAAGTGTATATTTTAGACGTATGTACTGATAATAGTAATATTTCTACATTGCCGCACGTGAAATATGTATTTTTTTCAAATTATTATTGTGTCAACTAAGCAATGGCTTTAAATGAATGAAGAGTTCGTTACAATATTTAAAGCATTTACTTGGATCATATGGAGATAACAACACTGTACAAAGGCATGTCATTGCAACATCATCAGTTCGTTCATTCATTCTCGGTATTTCTTAATATCTCATGATAACATCATAATATCAGTGTCAGATCTTGAGACTGATCAAGGCAGAGTGTTGAGGGGTGGGGTGGTGGTTTAGGGGAATGCGCAACGATGTAACGCCCATATGGGATGGATCACTTATAAAAAAAGTACTTGCTTTTAAAGACAATGAGTATTTACATATAAACACTACACAACTTTAATTAAATCTGCCTGGGTGTGAAGAATGTTATCATATTTCTCCCAATGATAAAGGATATGGGCGTTATCAATATTCATCAACATAGACCGAGTTTAATTGAAAATTGCATGGATTGAATGCATACCTCTGTCATGAATTAGCTGTAACTTACCTGTGAAAACTATGGTGGATCTCCTTTACGCATGTCCAGCCAGTAGGCGATGTTTATCGCCTTTTCGCCCCGCGACAGAGCCAAGATTATCGTCTTTTCGCTATTTTCGTTATTTCTGTCGCTGCAAAAAGACGATGATTAGCGGGGCGAAATAACGAAATAACGAAATGGCAAGTATCAGTCACCATACTTAATCGTTCTTGGACTTATCTGTGATGGCTGATATATGCCTTTTCGTTATTTTGTTATTTTTCGTTATTTTGTTCTTTCGCCCCGCTATTCTTCGTCTTTTCGCATCAACAGAACGAAATAACGAAAAAAAAGTAACGCGAAATAACAATATTTTAAGGTCGCTGTTTAGCGACCCGAAAGACTTTGCCCCGCTGTTTATCGTATTTCGCACTGCTAACCATCGCTCTGTCGCCCGGCGGGGCGAAAAGACGATAATCATCGCCCTCCGGCTGGACATGCGTAAAGCGAAAAACTGAAAGTTTTGATGGCTGCCCACAGAACGTGCTGCCGTGCTGGATTTGTTGTTTTCACAGGTAAGTTGCAGCGAATTCATGACAGGAGTATGCATTCAAGCTATGCCAATCTCAATTGATTTTCTATCGACTGTGACTGAGGGAGTAAGAATTAACATACATTGTCAGACACTTACCTGTACACAACGTCTAAAGGTTTTTTTTTTTTTTTTTTTCAAACTACGGTTGCTTTGGCAACGAAAGCAAACATTGAGTTGTAACTTGTTGTCTTTATGGTACATACTTGGACATTTTTCTTAGTCAAACGATTTATTTTATTTCATTTTTTTCCGATGATGTCATTATTTACAATAGGAAAACTTTCTATAATTTTAGTGACCAAGAATAGGACTTGAATCTGTAAAATTTTATCACGGACCTCATAAAATATATGTACTAGTATGACATAAGGACAACTGTTTCAGTGACGCTATTGTTTATTATATTTCAGGATTCAGGAAATGAATCCTCGCTTTCTTCTATTTTCTTATGTAAATATCTCTAGGACGTTGTACATGTAAATGAACATTTCTATCTCCATGGGATTTTAACACTCGCATATCAGGATATAACGTCGTTGGTGAATTCGGCGCCACTGTGATTTCGATAGTGAACTGATTGTAAGCCACGCCAAACAGTTTTTAGCTCACCTGCCCGAAGGGCAAGTGAGCTTATGCCATGGTGCGGCGTCCGTCGTCCGTCCGGTTGTCCGGCCGTCCGGCGTCAACTTTTTCATTTAAACAACTTCTTCTCAATAACCAAGAGGCCCAGGAACTTCATATTGGGCCTGTAGTATGCTGGGGTGAAGGGCTACCAAGTTGTTAAAATAAATTACTTTGACCTTCATTCAAGGTCACAGGGGTCAAATACGCTATAACCTTCAAACGACTTCTTCTCAATAACCAAAAGGTCCAGGGACTTGATATTGGGCCTGTAGCATGCTGGGATGAAGGGCTACCAAGTTTGTTAAAATAAATGACCTCGACCTTCATTCAAGGTCACATGGGTCAAATAGGTTAAAATCTTTAAAAGACTTCTTCTCAATAACCAAGAGGCCCAGGGACTTGATATTGGGCCTGTAGCATGCTTGGGTGAAGGGCTACCAAGTTTGTTCAAATAGATGACCTTGACCTTCATTCAAGGTCACATGGGTCAAATAGGTTAAAATCTTTAAAAGACTTCTTCTCAATAACCAAGAGGCCCAGGGACTTGATATTGGGCCTGTCTGTAGCATGCTTAGAGCCAAGAGCCAAGACCCAATCTTAGGCCAATAGTATGCTGGAATGAAAAAAAATATATTGACATGAATAAACCTAGCTTACTCTGATATTTGAATAAAGTTATTATCAGCATATAGTATCTGTAGAAATGACCTCAATCAACTGCAAATTTGCTCTAGAGTCAGATGAGCGATACAGGCCCATTGGGCCTCTTGTTACACAAAGTTCTCGTGATCGAAGAAAATGATAAGTACATTGTTATTGGTTTTTGATGGCGCAACTGACACGATGATCCGTGCAGTATCGGACTCGTGCGATATATGGATTCGTCACTTGAGCCAATTTTGTATTTTTTCATATATATATGATGTAGTATAAAGTTTTCTGTTTTAATTACAAAAATAATGGGAAATGGTTACAATTTCAATTCTTATATCTTTCTATTCAATCTTGAGTTGGAGATTATTGTATCGTACTTCCTGAAAAGAATTCGTGTATGATTGTTTGTGTATGTCCACTAGCACGCCTAGTTATTCATATTACGTTAACACCAAAGACGTATTGGCTAATCTTGACACGTCTTAAGAATCAGGGACCGATTGCTGACAAGCACGTTGTTTAAAGGCAGGCCTTATCAGACCCCATTGGTACAGATTCAGCGAGCCTTTAATCGCGGTCAAGACACACATTTACAAACATTTACACTACCATAATTATTATTGACAGATATTTAAAAAAACAACACAACATTTGGTAAACCAGAAAACAAAAAGAGCCAACAGAGAAACACTAGATATAGAGGATAAGAGTAAATCCTCAATAAATTACATTGTATATTATGATATTATATCTTTATATTTGGTCTCTTATGTTAGTTAATGCTAAAAATGGAGGATTCGTTCAGCTGAAACACTTTTAATGCTAAGTATTCTTATCGGAAGATATAAAAAGAGTTGTTTACCCATTGTTTATCTTAATTCATATGTTTAAGAAAACAAATTCTAACTTGCAATATCTATATCAATGTTATCCATAAATATTGTAACCTATCACCATACATTTCAAGTTTTATTTTTATCTAAATTCGTAGTAATTAACTAGCCAAACATTGTTGAAATAAGTCTGGCATGGATACAATGTGTTTAACTATATATGTGTTATACTCGTTTTGGACTTAATATACAGTGTTGAAACCAATAACTGGTGTTGTTCTTTACTCAGCTGCTAATATCTGCTCATTTTTATAACGAGCACATATAAACCGTTCCAAACAAACTGCTCGAGGGAGCACGTCTGGAACGTATCACCCATATCCACATTTTAGCACTATATATTCCTTTTGATCCGTATTCTCTCCGCACCTTGATAAGTCGAGAGGTAGAAAAGATCGCATCAAGTGGAAATTGAATATGTAATAGAATGGGTAGTTTTTAATCATTTAGTGTTAATGAGACGGGGGATTCGAATAAGATATAAGTTCTGAATAAAATCATAGAGAAAGAGAAATCGAATAAGTAATGAGAAAATCGAATAAGTAATGGGTGAATTGAACAAGTAATAATGTATGGATTAGGAATGGAATGGTGGAATGTGTATTGGGAATGCCTATTAATTAGTTTTGAGCCATCTTAAGTTTTAATTAGTAGAGAGAAATCGAATAAGTAATGAGAAAATCGAATAAGTAACGAGAGAGAAACGAATAAGTAATGGGTGAATTGAACAAGTAATAATGTATGGATTAGGAATGGAATGGTGGAATGTGCATTGGGAATGCCTATTAATTAGTTTTGAACCATCTTAAGTGTTAATTAGTAAAGAGAAATCGAATAAGTAATGAGAAAATCGAATAAGTAATGAGAGAGAATCGAATAAGTAATGGGTGAATTGAACAAGTAATAATGTATGGATTAGGAATAGAATGGTGGAATGTGCATTGGGAATGCCTATTAATTAGTTTTGAACCATCTTAAGTGTTAATTAGTAGAGAGAAATCGAATAAGTAATGAGAAAATCGAATAAGTAATGAGAGAGAATCGAATAAGTAATGGGTGAATTGAACAAGTAATAATGTATGGATTAGGAATGGAATGGTGGAATGTGCATTGGGAATGCCTATTAATTAGTTTTGAACCATCTTAAGTGTTAATTAGTAAAGAGAAATCGAATAAGTAATGAGAAAATCGAATAAGTAATGAGAGAGAATCGAATAAGTAATGGGGGAATTGAACAAGTAATAATGTATGGATTAGGAATGGAATGGTGGAATGTGCATTGGGAATGCCTATTAATTAGTTTTGAACCATCTTAAGTGTTAATTAGTAAAGAGAAATCGAATAAGTAATGAGAAAATCGAATAAGTAATGAGAGAGAATCGAATAAGTAATGGGTGAATTGAACAAGTAATAATGTATGAATTAGGAATGGAATGGTGGAATGTGCATTGGGAATGCCAATTACATGTAATTAGTTTTGAACCATCTTAAGTGTTAATTATTAGAGAGAAATCGAATAAGTAATGAGAAAATCGAATAAGTAATGAGAGAGAATCGAATAAGTAATGGGGGAATTGAACAAGTAATAATGTATGGATTAGGAATAGAATGGTGGAATGTGCATTGGGAATGCCTATTAATTAGTTTTGAACCATCTTAAGTGTTAATTAGTAAAGAGAAATCGAATAAGTAATGAGAAAATCGAATAAGTAATGAGAGAGAATCGAATAAGTAATGGGTGAATTGAACAAGTAATAATGTATGGATTAGGAATGGAATGGTGGAATGTGCATTAGGAATGCCAATTAATTAGTTTTGAACCATCTTAAGTGTTAATTAGTAGAGAGAAATCGAATAAGTAATGAGAAAATCGAATAAGTAATGAGAGAGAATCGAATAAGTAATGGGGGAATTGAACAAGTAATAATGTATGGATTAGGAATGGAATGGTGGAATGTGCATTGGGAATGCCTATTAATTAGTTTTGAACCATCTTAAGTGTTAATTAGTAAAGAGAAATCGAATAAGTAATGGAATAAGGAATAAGGAATAAGTAATCAACTTCACGGAGGTGACAGTTTACACATTTTGTAAAAAAATGAACTGTCATGACATTTTGTCAATTCACTAGGAGACAGTTTACACATTTTGTAAAAATTCATGCGGGCAGTTTACATTATTCATGTGGGCTGTTTACATTTTTACTTTCACAAAATAAACATCTGGGACAGTTAAGGTGGGCGGGGCGAATAACTATAATTCTTTCATACGAAATTTTCCATGACTTCTCTATATGGCGGCTATGTGTATATTTGCCTTTATCACTTATCGCACGTAAGGCATTGTTCTCAGCTCTCGAGTCTCGTAATATAATCGTAGTTCTACCCCCACTCCCACCCCGTCCACCTTTACTGTCACTACCTCCTCTCTTCCCGTTTATTTTGTGAAAAATGTAAACTGCCCGCATGAATTGACAAAGTGTCATGACAGTTCACTTTTTTTTTACAAAATGTGTAAACTGTCTCCTAGTGAATTGACAAAATGTCAGACAGAACAGGAGTGTTTTGTCGGCCGCTATCGGCCATCGTACCCATGTCCTTTCCTAATGACAAACATGTTTGGTTTTGATTTAAACTTCTAACAAAGGATTTGGCACCAGTTATTTCAACTTATCTTTTCCTTCTAGACACAATGAAAACAGACGCATATATGCAACATCAAAATAAGTTACTGGATTGTACTGAATTGTACCTACATTTGTATCTCTAATTGAATTGAACCTATCTTCAATTACGAACAAATAGGGAAAAGGAACCGCTCCCCTTGTTCTTCCGTTTTGCGCCAATGAATTAAAGAAAAGGTTCAATTGAATTAAAGATAGGAGCAATTGATTTAAAGATAGGTCCAATTGAATTGAAGATTTATTAAGGATATGATGTATTTGAAGATACATTTTGTAGGATTTCGATTAGAGATAGGTTCAATTCAATTGAAGATAGGTTCGATTTAATTAAAGATAGGCTTATTCAATTTTACCTAGATCTATCTTCAAATAATTAAAGATAGGTACAAATAATTGGACCTATCTTCAATTGAATTAAACATATCCTCAATTGAATTGAACCTTTTTTCAACTGAATTGAACCTATCTTCCAACATTAAATTGAACCTATTTTCAAATAATTGAAAATAGGTTCAATTAATTGAATATATATTAATTTGGCGTTCCATATATATCACGTGATGTGATGAGGTAACAGGCATAGAGATCTCGACTAGACTGTGGTGACTATCCGAAAATCCATTTGAAATTTGAAATTAATTCCATTAGCTCTACATACTATACCGGAGATGTACTAGTTATACTGAGCTTACCAGTTCCTCTGTGTCAAGGATGATTAGTATATAGAGGATATCTAACAGTGTCTTCAGTTATACCAAATATATTTCACGAGTATGGCTAATATTTTGATATTTTTCACGAGTGCGCAGCACGAGTGAAAAATATCAAAATATTAGCCACACGAGTGAAAGATATTTGATTTTACTGAAGACACTGTTAGATTTTCTGTTTATTACATTTTTTATCGACGAAAACCCTACCCCGTATGCTTACTAGGACTACAGCGATAATTTGTAAACAAAAAAAGTAGTTTCCCCTGTCTTGTTGCTGACATATACAATGTATGTCGGGCTTTCTGATTGGTCAATTATTTTGGTATTTTCTAATCATTAATTTGATTGGTCAAATCAGCAAAAGTGATTAAAAATATGATATTCTTCACTAGTGAAAAATATCACTTTTATAGAATGAATAATTTTTGATATTTCACTGGTAAAAATGTAATAAATCAATTTTATTACGACAGGGAACATTTTCGCACGGGCACATCTCACGTAGAACAAGGATACTCAAAAACATTCATAACGATCTTGAATTATAAAACAGGAAGGCATTAAGGCGGAAGGAAAGGAAACACTGATCATACACATAGTTGTTACAGATTTTAAATATTCTATGCATAGTTTTAGTAACACCGCCCCAGACGGCAGGAGTAGAGAAACGGTTCTGGCGTACACAATCCTTCTGTCTGTTCTCGTACACAGGTCAAGGTTATCATTCTCCTGAATCATTCACCGTGAGGCTTGCCGTACGGATCGATCGGAGAAGTATAATCCAGCGATCATGTGCTAAATGATAAGACAAATAAAGTATTATTAATCCCCAAATCCTCATCCTTGGACTATGATCGGTGTGTAACACTATCACTCATTAGTCCTACTTTGTAAATACCTCATGACATCTGACACCGAGGAGTAAACATAATGTTTTATTAGCCCGAGTTTCCTCAGGCCCTGACACCATGTGTGGTGTAGGGCCCTACGTATACACCACACATGGTGTCGGGGCCAGAGGAAACTCGGGCTTAATGTTTTGTGTTTTTGTCAGGTTCGTGGAATCTTATATTGACTCTTGTTAATAATAGAAATCATCTTATCTGTGCTGAGATGTATTTTTAGCAGAGGTCAATATAATATTTCATGCACCTGGCGAAATGTTATATTAACCTCTCGATAATGTGATGAGGTATTTTAAAGAAACTTTCTTATTTTTTTTTAAATTAATATAAATCATATAATACAGTAAGTGCAGAATTTAGTTCCAGGCAATCCATGGTTTTACGTACCCGCCCTGAATTATTTGTTGACAAAATACTCACTTAACGTTAGCTTCATCTGGTAACAGGAAAAACGCTAAAATTGCATTGATCAGTTCTTACAAAATGTCGGTAACGTCACAAACAGACGACGTCATGATTATGTTAAAAACCGACTCCCGCAATTATTAACCCGCTGAGCCTTTTCTTCATTGCGTTTACGCTGATTTATTCGCAGTCAGGGTTTACTAAGCTGAATAAGGGAGGGATGTAAACATGAACAAACTGCACTCAAAACACATCGATATAGGTATACGAACTTTACATAACCTTCACACACTATTGGAATGTGTGAATTATTATGTACCATTTACACAGATTTGCAAGGAAAATACATAAAAAATATTGTAGGAAAAAATGCTAGTTTCATTGTTATAAGTGTGCGAAAGTGTACATGTAGGATAAGATATCTCTAATTTGAACAAAGATATTCTAAATTGAATATACTAGTATATTCATTCATAGACCTATGTCGGATGACAATATCGTACGAGGACAGTTCTTCGATCCAACGAGCTAACTGGCCTTCGATATTCCGGAAAATGGAAACCATATTAGACTGTTGTGGTCAGTGCGCACCACGAATCTTTACCCAAGCAGGTAATGTCGGAAGTGGCTCGTAAACATGACGATGGCATGCAGGTCCTTGTGAGTTGTGTAATGCTTTCTTTGGGTGGGCGTTAACACCTTACTCGCAAAGCCAACGATACGTGTCCGTTCCCCTTGCAGCTGGGATAGTTCCGCACCAATGGACGCATTTGAGGAATCTGTATCCAAAATGAAAACACCATGCACCAGTTATAGGATGTGCAAATTTAATCGCCCCCAACAGAGCAGTCTTCAATTCTTCGAATGCCTTCTGGTAGGCTTTCGTCCACATAAACTCTGCAGGGGTGTAAACATATTTTTCAAAGCACTTTCCCCGGGCATGTAGAGCTCAGAAAGCCACTTGCCCGAATGCAATGTCTACTTGCCCCAGTGTTCGTTTCATTGAAATATATAAGTCCATATCAAAAAAATTATTTAATATTAAATAAATAGAAAAATATTAACAATCCATAATTGAAAGAAAAGAATATGTATTTTAATTTAAATTGTAGTTTTTTAGGTCACCTGAGACGAAGTCTCAGTTGACCTATTGCAATCGCCTTTTGTCCGGCGTCGTGCGTCGTGCGTCGTCCGTCGTGCGTCGTAAACAATTTACATTTTCAACTTCTTCTTAAAAACGGCTCAACTAAATTCAATGAAATTTTACAGGAAGCTTCCATGGCTGAGGGTGAACCAAAATTGTGAATTATATGGTCCCCACCCCCCAGGGGCCTGAGGGGTGGGGCCAAAAAGGGTCAAATTGACTAAAATTTCAAAAATCTTCTTCTCTACTCTCAGATATGGTAGAATCAAATACTCTTCATAGATGGAAGGGTCTTAAGGTGCTTTACCTAAAATTGTGAATTTCATGACCCTGGGGTCTCACGTTTGCCCATGGGGTGGGGGTAAACTTTACTATAGTTTATATAGGGTAATCACATTTTTGACTATTATTTGTTGGATTTCTATTGGAATTCATTCTAACTTGGTTCAAATTATCAGCATGGGATGACAGTTTGATGGTATGTACATGTTGGCCCTGGTTGACCCCCAGGGGCTGGTGGGCGGGGCCAAAAAGGGTCAAATTGACTGAAATTTCAGAAATCTTCTTCTCTTCTCTCAGATATGTTAGAATCAAATACTCTTCATAGATGGAAGGCTCTTCAGGTGCTTTACCAAAATTGTGAATTTCATGACCCTGGGGTCTCACGTTTGCCCCTGGGTAGGGGGTAAACTTCACTATAGTTTATATCGGGTAATCACATTTTTGACTATTATTTGTTTGATTTCTATTGGATTTCATTCTAACTTGGTTCAAATTATCAGCATGGGATGACAGTTTGATGGTATGTACATGTTGGCTCTGGTTGACCCCCAGGGGCTGGTGGGCGGGGCCAAAAAGGGTCAAATTGACTGAAATTTCAAAAATCTTCTTCTCTACTCTCAGATATGTTAGAATCAAATACTCTTCATAGATGGAAGGCTCTTCAGGTGCTTTACCAAAATTGTGAATTTCATGACCCTAGGGTCTCACGTTTGCCCCTGGGTAGGGGGTAAACTTTACTATAGTTTATATAGGGAAATCACATTTTTGACTATTATTTGTTGGATTTCTATTGGAATTCATTCTAACTTGTATCAAATTATCAGCATGGGATGACAGTTTGATGGTATGTACATGTTGGCCCTAATTGTCCCCCAGGGGCTGGTGGGTGGGGCCAAAAAGGGTCAAATTGACTGAACGGACCTGTTGCAGCTATATAGTGATTTTGGCCCACAGAGCTTTTTCATTAAAAATGATTGATTTATCAAATATGATCAATTCCTCATAACTTTTCGACATTTGGAAACCATTTTCTCATTTGGCCAACAGGTGGCGCTTCAGTCAATAGCATATACCAGATGGCAGCATGACCCGTCAATAACAGCTAAAAAAATGTATAAATTCAGACAAAATGTTGACAACTATACTCTCTTTTTGAAGCCTGATCTTGTGCACTTACGAACACGTAACAACTATATAAAAAGTGTATTTCATTTTTATGTGAGAACAATTCAAAATATAAAGACAGCTCTTTTTGCGAATTAGACCTATACTAAAATCCATTTATTCAACAATGTTCGTATTTGAGTGCAGATAACTTTTTACTTTTAAAAACATCTTTACCAATCATATAAACAAATGCCAAACTTTTGTATAGCTAAACCCCTGGCCATTGAGCCATTTTTCAATTCAAAGATGCATTACCCCTATTTTTTTGAGTATATCAAAGTACTGGAAGTACTGAGAGTCAATACGGGATTTTTCTCATGCTACAGTTTCGAGTGAAAATGTCTACTTTTATTGCTTATAAAGTGCCTCTTGAATGATGTTTTGTTGATTTATGAATTATTTTATTATGTACGCATTCTTAACATCAGATATCAGGTGTCCGTGATATATCTCCGTTCACTTTTAAGTACAAATGCAAACAATGTACACATTGCACACCACATTATACCTCTCTTCTCTCAAACACCATGAACACCATACCCATTTTACTAAAAGGCAGTATGCTAAAAAGATAACGTCAGTACAGGTTAAATTTCATGTTGGTGGTGCTCAGAATTATGATTTTTGAAGGAAAAACATATGATTTGGACTGTAGCAAAGATGGCGAGTTGAGTAGTGATATGTATTCCCTTTTCCTCGTCCAAAGCCAAGTAGCCGAATGATTTGGAATATAGAGACACCTTTGTGTATATATACATATATATTATATATAAACAGTTCTCATAGTACAATTACGACAGGTAATTCAAATCTAGACCTTTGGATCAACAACACATAGTGCATATATATTTATATTCATAGGGTCTAGTAAGTAATAACGACAATATGGTCAAAGATATGTACTGGATCCGCAGAAACAAATGTTTGTTGTTTTTCATTGATCTGTTATGTGTTTTGTGTGTTCTTTGTTTATTGAAGGTTTCCCATCAAATTCTGTCTATAGCAGGTATTCTTTAAAACTGGATTTCCTTAGATTGGTAGAAGAATGCTTATAAACTCCAAGGTAGTAGAGGACACACATGCCTACCGTCCTCTGACCAGAAGGACATGTGCAGTAGTATGCCTGTATCGGATTTGGTGCATCATGATATAAAATCCAGATGTTATATTTGGTTTGTGATCTATGACGTGACCTTAGCTGACAGCATGCTAGGTCATCGGAGTGCTGGTATACCATGACCTCATAGTCTCCGTCATCACTGAGATGCTCGGTTATATTATAACCGTTTGCCAACTTCAGCTGGTATGTTCCACACGCCAATGTTTCCAAGTAATCCTCAGAGAGTTTTGGAAAGGTAACACCAGTCGCATCAAGATTTTGCCAGTAAGATTGGGCACGTTTGGATAACTCCGGTTCATTCTTCACCCTAAGTGCAAGCTCATTAACCTTAGTTGATAACCCTTTCATTTGTTCAGCCATTGCCCTGTCTTCCAGCACCTGTTCAGAAGAAGGTTCATAAATAGAACCACGGAGGAAGTTCAGGGAAGCGGTTACAACCTTTACGAGTGTTGCAATGATGTCAATGAAGTGATTAGATGAGAGTTCTGTCTGAAAGAATTTAAATTTCTTAAATTTTGCGTGATAGCTCTCAACAACCCATCTCGTTTTTGTGATGCATCTATCAGTGTTGGCTTCAAGAGAATCATGCTGGCTCTTTCCTGGCTGGAGAAAGGATGGCATGTGATGTCCATATCCAAATTCAGAGATGTCTTTCAGAACATCCCTGAATCCACGATCTGCGATGATATGGTCCTCTGGCTGCAGGAGAGGATTCAGGCTTTCAATTCCGTCAAGGATTTTCTGGGTTATTGTGGCGTCATTTCCACTCCCAAAAAATGGCCCAACGGTGTCCAAGACGTATCCATCTGGGAAAACTAAACTCATGAATTTAATATAGTTTCTTTTTTTCTGCCCACAGTAACTTTTTCTTTGAAACTCGTGATCGCCACTCTTTCCAATATAGATGTACGTTCCATCTAAAACAACTGTGACATTATCACTAAAGAGAGTCTTGGTGAATGCAGTGTTATGGTTGATGGCGTTTTCTCTAGAAATATGTTCAGATTCCAGATACAAGGGACCAACTGTCGCCTCGAGAGATTGAGCTACATTGTGGAATATTCTACTGACACTGGATTTATGCAGGTTGAATAGGGATGCCAACTGTGTATAGGATATGTCCGTTTTGAGTTTGACCCAAAACAAGAGGAGATAATATTCTGTTGACAAACACTGGGAAGATATTAGATGTGCACATCGGCTATGAAGCTCTTGCAGCTGCTCCGTGTTCCACCCAGTCCAAGCCAGACAGTCTTGGTCATCCATATTTTTCAGATTGAAAGAAAAGGATGTCTTTCCACTACCAAGTTGGTACGATAATCTCAGAAGATCATTGATCACCTCTTCATGTTTATCTGGAAGATAGAGTGACAACTTTTCCCTTCCAGCAGCAGTAATTGGAAAATTAGGATCCAAGTCTTTCCCAATAAAGTGGTCTGCGCATGATCTCGCAGACTTAGAGACCCATATCCTGTGAAACAAGATCAATTGGAACCTAGCCTTTTCAGGAATTGTGGCAGTTTGTTCAGTATATGAAAGGCAAAGGCAACATTTCCTGTGAGAGGATAGAGTTGAAAAAGAGGTCATCAACCGTAGGACAGATTGAGACACTTTCTTCCTCAACAGGATTGCAGTTGCTCTTCTTAGACTCATGTATTTGAGTCATCTACCATGGGCTCTGACCTTGGACGCTTCCTTAAATATCTAGTATAACACTTTGGGCACATCTTTGCCTCCCCAACATCAGTTGTTGCAATACCATCAGCTTCCAACAGGGGTTTCATCCATTCTTGTACATATCGAGAATATCTTTTATCGCCAACTGCATATTTGTATTTCAATGAGGTTTTGCAGTTTAAACCAATGCATATAGCTTTCATTGCGAATAAGGTATTGTGATAAGGCAGTAGTGATACTGTTCTACTACATAAAGTACAATCCATTACCCTTTATAGTATTACAACCAATTCGGTATCCGTCGTTTGACATCACCCTATCAGTTTTTCACCGTGTAAGTGTTTGTTATTGTTTACTGATACATGAAATTACATTTAAAGTTCTTTTTTTTTGTAAAATGTATAATTCCCTCTACACATTCTGTTAAAGGATTGGACGAAAATTAGCCACACAAATATATTATATAAAACATATTTTCGTCTCAATGTTTTAAGGAACATTAATCAAGATCCAATAACCGATCTTCTGTTTCATTCGTACAGTAGAAACACAGAACTTGCTTGTCAAAACGCAAGGAACAAAATTAGAATTTAAATACACTTTGAGTATCCCGACAATAGAGGTGTTGAAACATATGTGTTATGAAAGGCAGTGAAATTGTTTTTCTTTTTATGATGATTGCAACTAATTATTGAAATTTTCACCAGTATGTATCAGAATAAAAGACAAATATGCATATGGAATGCCTACATATTTTATACAACATTAAGAACTATTTTACTATATAAAGTAAACATATAAATAAATTACTAGTGAAAACTCTCACTGGAAAGTCATTTACTTTGTTCATGCTATCATATTTTGTCATAATGACACGACAGAAAAGTTTGAAACACGTAGAAAAATTGTACTCGGGGTTTAATACATGTACTTGAATCGTTTTTAGTCATTCCACAGATTTAACGAAGAAAAGTTTCAAATAAAACATAAGTTATGCAAAAGAAATTCATTTTGGCTGAAGAAAGTCATGCTTTGGGAACAAATAATCTCTCATTAAGGCACTAGTAGCTTTTGAATTTTTTGTCCGGGTTTTGTTGATTTTTGGGGGTAGGGGAGATAAACATGATATTTCTCTTACTTGCCAGGGACCTACTATCTTGATATTTTTCTAATGTTTCACAAGGATATCAAAGATGTTTTTAAAATACTTTCACTGTCTGCACTCGGGGTTTTAGATACATCTGTTGATATTTTTCTGAATTACTGAAATCAAAATGACGAAAAAAGTATCCCTGTCTGCCACCTTTTTCATGTATATTGTGAATTCTGCAAAATAAATTCACAAGTCGGGCGTATGATACTCAAAGCTAGTTCATTCAGGTTTATTATAGTCCATCTTTGGTAAAAAAAATATGTTCTCACTTAGGTGTTAGCGGCCATTGAATATTTTCCCCGGTTTTTGTGATTTTTGGGGGTAGGGGAGATAAACATGATATTTCTCTTACTTGCCAGGGACCTACTATCTTGATATTTTTCTAATGTTTCACAAGGATGTCAAAGATGTTTTTAAAACACTTTCACTGTCTGCACTCGGGGTTTTAGATACATCTGTTGATATTTTTCTGAATTACTGAAATCAAAATGACGAAAAAAGTATCCCTGTCTGCCACCTTTTTCATGTATATTGTGAATTCTGCAAAATAAATTCACAAGTCGGGCGTATGATACTCAAAGCTAGTTCATTCAGGTTTATTATAGTCCATCTTTGGTAAAAAAATATGTTCTCACTTAGGTGTTAGCGGCCATTGAATATTTTCCCGGTTTTTGTGATTTTTGGGGGTAGGGGAGATAAACATGATATTTCTCTTACTTGCCAGGGACCTACTATCTTGATATTTTTCTAATGTTTCACAAGGATATCAAAGATGTTTTTTAAAACACTTTCACTGTCTGCACTCGAGGTTTTAGATACATCTGTTGATATTTTTCTGAATTACTGAAATCAAAATGACGAAAAAAGTATCCCTGTCTGCCACCCATTTTCATGTATTATGTAAATTATGCTAAATAAATTCACAAGTCGGGCATACAATATTAAAAAATAGTTCATTTTGGTCGAGTGTGTTTATGGTAAGGCAGAAAATATGTTTTCATTAAGATACTAGCGGCATTTGAAATCTCTTGGTAAAATTTTCAATGGAAATCAATAAAAGCTGGCGCTGTAATCGCACCAAAAATAAAAATTAAAAATAATAGGCCATTCCATGTGTATTTTGACATCTTTTATCAAAATAAAATGTTTCACAAAGAATTCCTTCGTGGGCCATCCTGCAACAGGTCCTTTCAAAAATCTTCTTCTCTACTCTCAGATATGGTAGAATCAAATACTCTTCATAGATGGAAGGGTCTTAAGGTGCTTTACCAAAATTGTGAATTTCATGACCCTGGGGTCTCACGTTTGCCCCTGGAGAAGGGGGTAAACTTTACTATAGTTTATATAGGGAAATCACATTTTTGACTATTATTTGTTGGATTTGTATTGGAATTCATTCTAACTGGGTTCAAATTATCAGCATGGGATGACAGTTTGATGGTATGTACATGTTGGCCCTGGTTGACCCCCAGGGGCTGGTGGGCGGGGCCAAAAAGTGTCAAATTGACTGAAATTTCAAAAATCTTCTGCTCTACTCTCAGATATGGTAGAATCAAATACTCTTCATAGACTGACCCCATTAGGACTGATGGGTGGGGCCAAAAAGGGTCAATTTAGTTGGCCGAAATATTTCAAATCTCAGGTGACCGTTAAGGCCCTTTGGGCCTCTTGTTTTGTTTATTATTGTCCCTTTTTGTTTATTTTTGTTAATTCCTGAATTACGGTCCGGATTCCAATCCGACTATCAATCACACAAGTCAAACTTCCTGTTTTGATAAACAAAGATCGTTTTACAGATAAAAAAATCTGTCCTTTGCCTAATAAGAACATTTGGTCAAATATTACAGTAAGTAACCTCTTTCAAACATTATTTCATACTTTAACTGCAGTTTCTTTTATTTTCATCAGTTTGAAAGTCATAAAAACGTTCGTGTAGTGAAGGCTTCAGAGTGCCACCAGCGGGTCGAACGATTTACCCAAAAACCACAGGTACTTGTGGACATGATTATGCTATTTCTAATTCAAATGTTTCATTATAGACGAGTAAATTGTTGTATTACAATCGCATGCTTAATTTCAAAAAAATTCGTACCTCGGCCTTATAAATACTAGTATTTATAAGGCCGATGTTCGATTTTTTTTTTCACTTGTGGACATGATTATGCTATTTCTAATTCAAATGTTTCATTATAGACGAGTAAATTGTTGTATTACAATCGAATGCTTAATTTGAAAAAAAAAATCAAATAGGGGAAATATAGCAAATTCTTTAAAATCCTTCTTCTTCTGTAGCATTATAGGGATTTGATCCATATTTGTTCTGAAACATCCTTGGGTGAAGAGGAACCAATTTTGTATAAATGGTGGGTCTGACCCCCATGGTCAGTTGCCTGAGGGGTGTGGCCTAATAAAAGAATTTTTGTGAATTCTTGAGAATCTTTTGTGTTTATGGCTGTGGACTCCATTCTGTATTACTCATTGGTCTTGTTCCTGTGTTGTCTGAGGGTTAGGGACAAAAGCAATTAATTAGCATGTTAATATTTATGTGCAGTGCAACATTTAGTTTGGAAACAGTCTTACGTAACCCTGGATTAATGTATCACAAATAAAATTGGTAAATGTCATTTTTCTTAGTTCATAGTTCTGTATTATTTGCTTAAAAAAGCATTGATTAATAAAAATAAAATAATAATAATAATTAAAATGATCGATAAAAAAACCGAGGATACTGGTATTCGAACTCTCCAATTCGTTACCGGATGCTTAAACCGGAAGTACGGTATTCTTGCAAAACTGGAAGGTAAGATGGAGTTTGTGTGTTTTTCTCTTCTACTTCTACTTCTACCGATTGTTGACCTCCTTCAACATTATGAAGATGCTGTCAATGATCTGCGCTATGCTTAAAGGGAAAAATAAGAAGTAGCACTAAATTATCAGGTTAAAACTATGTACATTGAGGACGAAATTAATATTTGTAGGAAGAGAGCTGGGATTTGAAGGCAGTAATAGTGTTTGCAGAGATGAGATCAGGAGGGAGTTTGTTCCATTCGGATATGGTGTTTGGAAAGAAAGATTCTTTACGACAGGTGGTGCGGCAGTGCGGGATTTGATAGGAAAAGGAGTGTGATAGTCGAGTTTGACGGTTTTGAGTGGTGAGATGATTGTCTTTGTTGATGGCAACAAGGCTGTGTGTGATTTTATACAGCATAGTGAGTCTGGCATCCCTACGCCTGTCTGAAAGACTACGCCAGCCTAGTCTTTGGAGCATATCGCCAACACTGGATGTGTTGTGATACCTGTGTGTCACAAAGCGGGCGGCTCGTCGTTGGACCATTTCTAGTTTGTCAATGTCGTTTTTTAGATGTGGGTCCCAAATTGTACAAGCATATTCTACTGAAGGCCGAACTAATGATTTACATGCTTGCTGTTTCACAGAAATGGAATTGATGTTTAAGTTTCGTTTTAGAAAACCTAGTGTTTTGTTGGCTTTATTGCAGATGTTTTGTATGTGGGGGCCCCAATTAAGATTTTGTTGGATGGTAACTCCCAAGTACTTAGCTTTATCCACATGTTCTAGACAATGGCCATGGAGATAGTACTCATGTTGCACTGGGTTTCTACGTTGGGTAACGGAGAGGACATTACATTTTTTAGGATGGAATGCCATTTTCCACTTAGATTCCCAGGCTGCCAGTTTGTCTAGGTCAGACTGCAATGTTTGTGCATCCCTGTCTGAGGAGACAGTGATATAAACAATAGTGTCGTCAGCGAAAAGTCTGATAGAGGAGGATAAACCTTGGGGCATGTCGTTTATATAAAATAGAAACAGACTTGGTCCAAGGACCGACCCCTGGGGTACCCCTGACTCTACTGGTACAAGTGAAGAATGTTCGCCTTCGAGGACTACTGACTGGCGTCTGTTTTCTAGAAAATTTCCAATCCAGCGGTGTGTATTACCCACAATACCATACTGTTTCAATTTGTGAGATAGGAGCTTGTGGCTGACTTTGTCGAATGCTTTCGAGAAATCAAGGATGAGGGCGTCGGTACATTTATTTTTGTCAATATTTTTTGTAATGTCTTCCACAAACTCTAGGAGTTGGGTTTCACAAGATCGAAATTGCCGAAAACCATGTTGGAAAGGGTATAAGATATTATGTTGGTCTGCGTGAGACATTATGCTGCTGACAATAATGTGCTCAAGGAGTTTGCTGCAAATACATGTTAGAGAAATAGGTCTATAATTTTCTGCATCATACTTTGAACCTTTTTTATATATAGGAGAAACATGTGCTGTACGCCAGTCAAGAGGGACTACGCCAGTATTTAGAGACTGTTGGAAAATGTGTGCCAGTATTGGAGCTATTTCTGTTGCAAGTTCTTTCAAAAATTTTGGTTTGATACCGTCTGGGCCTGGGGCCTTTGCGGGTTTAAGGTTTAGGAGGAGTTTCTTTACACCCTCTACAGTGATGGTGATGTCTTCAATGGGTGGAAATGTTGGAAGGCCCAGGTTATATTTTTGTGTGAGCTGTGCATCTGAGAAGTGTTCTGATGGTGTAAACACAGACTGAAATTGTTTATTTAAGATGTCTGCCTTTGTTGAGGGATCAGTTATTAGTTTCCCATCACTTTTTAAAGAGGGGACACCTGAATAGTTTGCTTTTTTGTGTTTAATGTATGTCCAGAAGCGTTTCATTGGTGAGTAGTCGTTTTCGCCAGAAGAAGAAATAGGGGGGGGGGGGGGGGGGGGGGGGGGGGGGGGGGGGGGGAGACAACATCTTCAATATATTTCCAATATGACTGCCTAATGAGTTTTTGTGTGTTGCTCTTTAGTAATTTGTATTTGTCTCTATCTTCTGTGCGTCCTGATTTTTTCATTTTTTTGTAAAGTCTAAATTTGGTGCTGATCAGGCGCTTAATTTTGGGTGTTATCCATGGGTTTCCATCTTTGCTTTTGGCGTTTCGATGTGGAATAAATTCCCTTATGCATTCAGAGACAGTGTTTTTGAAGTGATTCCAGAGATAGTTAACATCATTCTGGTCCCCGTCTGGGAAAGATACAAATGTAGAGTTCAATTTAACTTTAATTTGGTCCCAGTTTGCTTTTCTATAGAGTGGAATTTGGCGGGGTTTCTGGGCTATTTTTCTAGGGGTACACTGCATTTCAGCGAAAACAATATCGTGATCTGAGATACCGGGCATGATTTCTAAACGTTGGAAGAGGATGGATGAATTGGTGATGAGGAGATCAAGAGTGTTTTCATTTCGGGTGGGATCAGTTACCAGCTGGGTAAGTCCAGTGTCGTCTAAAAGGCTGAGGAAATCTGTATGGATAGCTTGATTAGCACAATTTGGTTTGAGTTGCATATTTTTCCAGTCAATGCCTGGGAGGTTAAAGTCTCCCCCAATGAGGAAGGAGGCATTTTGAATTTGGGTGGCACGCCTAATGGATATATCAAAACCTCGGGAACTTCTATCGTCTGTGGTCTTAGGTTTGTAGTAGGAGCAGAGATATAGTGACGTACTGCCTACAATGTCTATCTTGGCCCAGATTATTTCGCAATCCTGAGGTGGTGCGAGGACCTCAACTTCAGAGCTGATGTATTGGTTATTTATGGCTATTAGAACTCCACCCCCATCTTTGCTAGTGTCATCCTTTTTTCTATCATTTCTATAGATGGTAAAGTCAGGAGGAAATATTTCTGCATCACCGATATTTGGGTTTAGCCATGTTTCTGTGCCTAGGATGATGTCAGGTTTAGAACTCTCTAAGATATTGCAGAGGAGATGTTTTTTGTTTCTGATAGATTGGAAGTTGATATTGAGTACTCTGAGGGGCTTTGGTGGTGATTTTTTTCTGCACTTGGCATTCCTATTGGGTGTTGATGAGTGGATAGGTTTGGGGGGAGATTGTGGTAATTGTGAAGAGTTGTTATTAAGCCAGGAGAGTACATCAAATCTGTTTGATGAACTAATACCATGTAGGTCGTAGTTGATGGAGCTATAATTTGGTTGGTTGCAACATAAGCAGTGCCAGCTTACCATGCTGTCATTTAAATTATCGTAGGTTTGTGTATGAATATTTTGGCAGTCCGTGTGAAACCATTGGTCACATGTTTCACAAACGATACCCCGGTGATCCCAGGTTACAGTTTTATCACATGAGCCACACATAAATTTAGAGCTGTCGTTTGCTGGTCCAGGATTTTGCTCTATGTCATTTGCTGACAGAAGGAGCAAGAGTATATAGAGAGAGGTAAGTTTACCTGATTTAAGTTTGACAGGGATGAGTTTGTTTTTGTTTCGGAGGAAACGATACAATGCTAGATTTGTACAAGTAGTTTGTATACACAGGTTGTCAGAGTATACCAGTTTATATTGGAGATGATTAGGTTGTATATCTGGTGTTGCGGGGGCGTTGTAGGTAATATACAAGGCATCTAGGACAGGGCTGCTAATGAAAGTATTGATTGATGCAACACTCACGTCATGAGGCACATCTGTAAGCGGCAAGATTATAATGATACATACCGAGAGCATGATAACTGTACTGGTAGCCATCGCACATGGATTGGTCGACTTCTGATGTAGTGAAGGGGAGGACCGGTGAAAGACAATGCACACAGTACAATATTATCACAGATGAATGATTATAGCTTCGTCCCTAGTGCGACCCTAGGGCACAAATGATAGACACACAAATGAGCAAGTGTTAGTATGATGATGAAATGTGGGAGAATGGTGGCCCCCAGTGCAAGTTTGTTTACACCGGAATTCTGGAGCGGAAGTGCGAGAATCTCGTGGAGTTGAAGTCAACTCACCAGGTGGAGATTAACTACGGTTTTTGTACAGGGTAGTATTCAAAATGAAAATATATGAGTTAGAATATTTTCCAAGTTAGTATCTGACCACAAAAATGTCAGAATACAAGAGACAATGGGCAAATTGAGGTTAGAAACACTAAAATTCCAGGTAAGTGTCGGAGCTGAGAGAAGACATCTTTCCTCCCCCGGAGCATGCGCAAAAGTCTCTGCCAAAGAAAAGGCATTCACACGTATCGATTTGATGTTTCTTTTTCATAATCAATATGCCATTTTCTCAGTTACATTATATGATTTATATGTGACATGATTTTAAACGAAAACGCACTGTTATCTGAAAGAAATACATCGAAGAAGTGTCGTTGTTCAAACACGTGGTCTGTTACTAACAGTGTTAGCAGCAGCGATTTTCATCATTTGCTTAGGGCGAATTTGTTCTCCTAAAACCAGTTTCAGTTTCGAACCGGTTCTGTAAACTTTCCATTTGTTGAGTAAACCAGTTTCAAACCACATTTAAACTGAAACCGGTTCATTCATTTGTTTGTGATAAACCTAAACTAGTTTATTAAACCATTCAAACCACCACCGGTTGTGGTTTGGAAGGTTTCGTATCTGAAAACAAGATGCAGAATGTGCTCTTGAAGTGCGCTACGTGCTCCAGCTATGGCTTGTAGTGTCATTTGACTGGACAAATAAAATATAAATTATAAATATTAATAATTGTTTTCCCATTGGTATGACAGTTTTTCCCTTGTGTTTGAAAGAAAGTCTGCTAGAACTGCATGCGTTTCCCTGTCATTGCATTGTGGAAGTATGTCTTCAACATAATTTGGGATTCGGGGGATTTTTGTGCGTTCAGGAGGTATAAACGTTTCAAATACTGCTCTGAAGCTTTTTCTTCCAAAGACACCATATTGAAAACTAGAATTTTGCATTTGTTTCTCAAGAGCAAACCAGTTTTAGTTTACAAACCGTTTTGAAAACCAGGTTTAAACCATAAACCCAAACCGAAACCAGTTTATTTGCAACAAATTTGCCCTTAGATTCTACGTACGCAACACTGGATTCATTAATCCCTGTTTATTGTCACACATATATTATAGTTAATTGTCAGGGGCATGCATTTCGACAAAATTATTTCGTTTATGACGACTCTGTTTCGGCCACACTAAAATACGCCATAGGGAATTATACGCCATAGGTACGCCATAGGGGTTTTCCGCACGCCATAGCAAAATAGAAACGATGGATTCACAAAATGAATTGTTTTTTGCGTTGGTATGTCCCTTTTACAGGTTCTGATGACGTTTCATTGAAAAAAAATGTGTACTTTGTAAGAAAATCGATCTTGTTTGCGCAGCCAGGTGAGAGCACTTTACACTAAAATACGCCATACGTGTATATTCACGCCATAGAGCAATCAAAGTGTTAATCTGCAAAATCAATGTTTTTTCATCGTTGTATATGTATTATACATGATATGTAAAAGTGTCATTAAATAAAAATGTGTATTTTGTATGAAAAACAATGATTTTGTCCATCACGATTTCCGAGTCAATCCCAAGGGAAGTAACTCTTACACTTACAAAATGAACAACACAATATTTGACTCACTATGAAACACTGGCCTATTTATTTATGAAAACATAAATCATAATGTAATATATACAACATTTGTAAAACAATTTGTATTTAGTAATACAAATAACATAAACAAATATAAATTGTGATATAATCATATATTATTAGAAATGACCAGTTGCAATTAAATACTGAAAACTTATTTATTTTTTGTAGTAAAATAAAAATATTAATTTTTCAAATTCATGTTACTATCAAATCTACAAATGATATATTTAAAGAAATCATTATTGTACACATAGAATTATGATGCATGTGTATTTTCATTTTCAACAGATTAAATATTGAAACATATGACATACATTATAACAATATACATAATATATATCAAAACAGCTTCTATTTCAAAATGAATTACATAAATTTAATACAACCTTTTTATTTATTTTACAATGTCATAAATTTTCAAATCTAGCGAATAGTGACACACTTAAAGTATATGTTTTATAACATTGTCTCTATTACCCATTATCAATAAATCAATCATTTTTAAGATTAAATGCTTGAAACATATTATAAATTACAAAGCGTAACATGACATAATAAAAGGTGTTTACCAATTTCAATCAATTATGCAAAAAATGGTTGTCTCAAAGCATGGAACTGGGTCCTGAGTCCTGAGTCGTTGAAATGCACTTGGTCACGGTCATAGTCCTCTGGAAAGTTAACTCTAATCTTGATGTATCTCAGTCTAGTCAGCAGTAGTCGATTTATCTTCTTCCGTTGTTTCTCAAAAGAGGTCGCTGTCAGGCCTGGGGACTTGTCAAAGTTACCACGTCGCACAATCTCTGTAAAGTACACCTCCTGAATTCCAGCATGATGTAGGTCCACCTGCAGTGTCAGAAGTCTCTGGAAAATGTCGTTGGGGGATGATGTCGCTGAGATGTCAATCATGTCATTTCCTCCTAGTTGGATGAGTACAACATCAGGGTTGTACTCTATCAGGTCTCTAAGTAATTGTCTTGGAATCGAATCAGAACGCATGCCACCCTTCCCGAAGAATCTGACGGTGCCAGGAACCTGCATAAGAAACAATAGTATGAATAAGCATAATATTTCATATTAGTGAACAAGATTGAAAAATTAAATTCAAATACCAACTTTGACAGTTATTATTATTGTTTGTTTTTTTTTAATATTACTTGCATTTTGGGAATTACCCAACAAATAGAGTTTTTGATATTTATTCTATTCTCAAACACATTTGCTATCATTATTTACCTTAAGATCACCATGACAATATCTCTCAAGACGAGTAACATAGCTGCTCCCAAATACTGCAAACTTGGCCATTGCTGGGTAATAGATGAGTATGAATGTTTCTTTGTAGGGGGAAGGTAATAGAATGAACAGAAATTGAAAAGGGTCTTATTTATACCATCTGACACAATGCAGGGACAGCTTATTATAATTAATTACCTTTAATAACTTATTTTCTTTAATTGCTCATGGAATGTCCTGATTTTAAGTTCATTTATCAACATCCTTCATCAACCTGTTTATGAGTATCTATGTTTACACACTATTCAATGTGATGTAATTGTGAACACTTATTAGAAAATATTAATTCATTAAGTAAACAACACATTATTTGACCACTCATTAATAATGAAAAACACTGTTCACAAATTGTTTAATGGTTTGGGATTATGTGTATATGTGAACAGCATTGAATCACTAAGTTCATTAACACATGAATTAAGTATTTGGACTGATGTTAACTGTACAGGTAAAGGTAATGAAAAGTGTTCAGTATTCTTGTAACAACAAATACTAGTGTACCTTGATGATGGAAACATTGCTGCCAGTGGAAAAATTGTTACAATGTTATGAAACATGCATACTTTAAGTGTGTCACTATTTAATAAGTTGTATACATTAAAAGATTTTATGAAATCAATGAAAAAAAAAAAAAAGAAAAAAAACACACACAAAATAAAATGTTGAAAATAAATCTTTTATTGTGTGATTCCTTTTGAAATTGAAGTTGTTTTAATACATGTATGATATTATGTGTAGTCAGAGACATATATACAGATGTATATATATATGTCTCTGGTGTAGTGTAATAATGTCTGTACAATACATGCTTCCATTTCAATTCAAAAATTATTTTATTATTCCAAATATATACAAATACATGTTCAATATACATACAATCAATAAACATAATTATATTAGAAATTTAAATGTTATTTATGTATATTATTATCATTTGTTAAGTTTTATTTTAAATATTTATATATATGAAATAATAGGATCAGACAACAGGATTACCCTATTTAAGTCTTTTCCATAGACCAGTTGCAGATAGGTATAATAATTATACATAGTCTAAACAGCACACCTTTCACACTCACTTACACACAATTTCATAAGGGAAGATATGAAAAATAATGATGAGCAACATAATCATAATAGATGAAATCTTTTAGTGCTCATTATATATAAGTAAACATGATTTAAGATATATAGATTAATATCTTCCATGTATAATACACATACAATGTGAAACATTCATTGATTTTGCAGAAACAACCCTTGAACTTTGCTATGGCGTGCATAAACACGTATGGCGTACTGTAGAGGATCTAGTAGTGTAAAGTGCTTGAAACTGACTACGCAAATAAGACCGATTTTCTTACAAAGTACACATTTGTTTGAAATGAAACTTTATCAGAACCTGTAAAATAGGTATATCAATGAAAAAAACAAGTTATTTTGTGTATATATCGATTACATTTTGCTATGGCGTGCGAAAAACTCCTATGGCGTACCTATGGCGTATATTTCCCTATGGCGTATTTTAGTGTGGCCCCTCTGTTTCTTTCGTTGTAGCTCCCGACACGTAATCCGTGTTATTTATTTGCCAAGTACCGCGTTCCCATTATATTGGACATGATGATGTTTTAACTCGCAGAAATCTATGAAAAATAACATATACTAGTAACTTTGTAGCTTTGATCTTGTATTTGAAATGGCAATACGTGGTCTTATCATTTATACCATAGTCACATATTTAATATAAATTCAATGCCAGATTGTGTAAATAAATTGATATTTCTTACAAAATGCAGCAATTTTTAATTGTCATAAAACATTTTGCTGAGACAAGTTAAGCAAAGACTTTGATAACATAGCCTTACAGAAGGGCATATTTTGTATTGGTCTCAGACGGAAGGAAGGATCCAGGGTAAGATTATTCGTACTAGTTATATATACAACCATCAGGTATCAGCAGCTTCACCTCGATCATATCAACATAATCCCGATGACAGTTAATTACCATCAGAACTTTTGTGTGATCTGGATTGCATTGGAATTTGAAAAAAACTACAGGATTCAGGAAGTAGCTACGTCAGAATACGGTTGCCAGCTGTTATCGCCTAGCTCGATAACGTAGCTCTAGACGGCGGACGAACAATTTCTGACAGATGGTCGTCGTCAGAGCTACGATTCCCTCCCATTGCTCGTAATGTAGCAAAACAGTGAACCTCGAAAATGCTACAAATAGCGGATATCGTTTAACTTTGGAGTAATAGTTCGTATAATTAAACATTTCTAATACAATTTTGCAATGTATTGGCCTACCGTCTAATCTAGAAATCTTTAATTCGCATATTCTGATATCATACTGCTCGGAGTTGTCTCCGTGATCCGCCATGATACTTTTCGAAGAACTCTCGCGAGGATTCTAACCCAAATATGGAACCCGTGATTCATATATGGATGAAGCTACTACGATAAATAAATACATAATCAGAGATATTTAACCACTCTTTTGTAACTCTATAAATATTACTCCGAATCTGTTTTTCTGTTGAAATATCGCGGAAACCTCATTAGCATCAATTTATTTTGATTTCCTTATAAGGAAATTGACCTTTACACTTGTATCAAAGATGGCGGTATGTTTGAACTGATATCTCCGTGTGTCTTGCTCGTTTTGGATTTTACTATTTATTGTCAAACATTTGAAGTAATGTGCAGGTTTGTTGCTTGAATATTCATAATAGATACCAGAATCATCAATTTACATGTGTTTTTTTCATCTGAGAAAAATTGTACCACTGCTGATACTGCCCGATGTGAATAGCATCGGGGCTTGCTACACTATCGGCAATGGGAGGGACTTCATACCCTGCCGGAGAGCAGTGTAGGCAGGGTATGAATATTCCTTCTAGTTATCGCCATGTGTATAATGAAAAATAAATCCTGTTCACACAAAAAATTCTTTATTTTTGCTCCTGTCAGATTAACATGCATGTTATTCCACATGCTAATTTTTGTAGCATTTTAATTTCAATGTATAATTGAACTGTAGATATATTTATAATTACATTGGTCCTCTACGTGCAATAACATGCTAAATATCATGCTTTAAAAGAATTTACAGTATATTGTAATATAATTCACAACTGTAAATGAAGCTTGCACTGATCCTTACAGTCAAGAAATGAATGAGCCAGTCATAAACTGTTATACACTTGTGCAACAGTTACACGTAGATGTCTACACATTGCTGTTAATAGTCACAGCCATGAATGTTCAAATTTCAACACACCTTTAAAAGTCCTTGAGGTGACAGTGGTGTCTGGAGTGAGATGTGGTAGAAGCTAAGGGGAATCATCTTTGTGATTGCTAACGGTAATCGGCCATAGTTTAGTACAAGCATTCATACCAAGCCTTTAGCTGACACCTCGACCAGGTATGAAATCAGTGGATTGCCCCATGCAACGCTATTTATCGGCCTTTATTTTTATAAAATGCTTTGATATATATTGTACTTTAAATGCAAACATTTATCAGTGTGGTAGCTCTTTGACATACAGCATGTCCGGATCCCAAGCTAGACAATAAATTGTCATATCATGGTTTACTGTACTAATGTACATTGTATGTGAAATACCCCTCATGTCTAGAAATGGAGATACAAATATAGTACATTGTATATTATTTACATTCTGTTTAGCATTTGCATATCATAAGTAAACCCAAATTGTATTCATGAGAGCTGTATACTACAATTTTACAGTGATGAGGTCAGAATAGGAATTTATACTGGTATATGTAGATCTGTCCTGGATAAGCAAACATTGCTGCCGATCACAATTGTTTTCAAAATATTGATGGGTTTTGCTAATTTGTAAGCTATAAATATAGTTATAAACTTGGCCAAAAATGACGAATACAAAATACTAGCTAGCTAGCTTGCACAATAAAGGTACGCAAGTATTGTTAAAACCAATTTGGCAGAACAATAATAAGCACCATTCATCATACAAGAACATCATATGGAAACCTGGATCCTGATCTGACTAATTATCCCCTCTCTACTACTGCAGAGGGTATATAGCACTTTGTATGTACGTATGTACATATGTTCACTTTTTTGTCACTCTAGCGACTTCATTTCTCAACCGATTTTCACCAAACTTCACATGTTGGTTAACACCTTGAATGGGTTTGAGTTTCGTGTTAGGGTCAAGGTCACCGTTACTATTTATAGAAAATCTTCTCATAGCTCTAGCAGCTTCAATCCTTGAAGTATTTTGATCAAACTTAACACACATACAAAATACGAGGGTCCGACAAGAGAGTTTCAGGATTGTTGTGTCAAGGTCACCGAAGGTTGATAATAGCTTGGATCTCAGGATTGTGGGGTCAAGGTCACCATTACTATTTTTAGAAAATCATTGTTAATACTCTAGCAGCCTCATTCCTGCAGGAATTTTTATTGAACTTGAGACACTTTGGACACAAAATACCTTGGAAAGAGAAAGAACTTCAGGGTTGTTGAAAATCAAAGCTTTCATAATTAACATGTTTTTGAAAGTTACAGTTTCTTGTTACGTTCTCTGTCATAATACAACCTGGTACTTGCATAACTATCTAATTGTTTCCTGTTGGTGCTGCAACTTCTAAAATATTGAAGATATTTTGATTTAACAAATATGTATACTTGTAATATCACAAATGAACATTTTAGGAAGGCATTATGAAGCAAAGCGATGCTTATTAAACAAGAAGTCAACTGATCAGAGGTTAATGGTCAAGGTCAAATTTTGTATCTTGAAGCTATCTTCTGAAGATTGTGTTATGACATGAAGCAAAGTTGGTCAGAATTTTACGAGGAGTCAATGATAAGTTCTCAAGGTTACTGGGTCAAAGGTCTGGGTCATTTTTTGTATCTTTTCACTAAACATTTTGTTATAACATTTAGAGCCATTGATGTTCAAATTAAAACAATCATTAGAAGACAATGATAGTGTGTGTGCTGAATATGTAATACCATGTAATAGAACAATCATCAAGCCATAGGAGTAATGACAGAAGTTTAGGTGTTAAAGAGTTAACACTTACTCTAATAAATTATATTGAATTGAAATTTTTACAACCCATCAAAAATTTGTTTAGGGCCAAACAACACTGGTTACTCAATGAATAATGAATATGTTTTTACTGTGTATTTTGTAGATGCCCCGAAGGAAGAACCAGAAGAAGTCTTTGGCAAAGAAGGGGATGTGGAGATCCCTTGAGAAGAGAATGACGGACCCCACTGAGGAAGTGGCCTCGTTAAAAACACAGCATAGCGACATTGACTTGACTGAGGATGTGGCCTCGTTAAAAACACAGCCAAGTGACCTAACAAGTGACGTGACTGAGGAAGTGGCCTCGGTAAAAACACAGCCTAGCGACCCAACTCGCAAGAGTCCAAAGCAAGCTCGCAAGAGCTCAAAGCAATCTCAGAATGAAGCTCGTAAGAGCCCAAAGCAAGCTCAGAATGAAGCTCGTAAGAGCCCAAAGCAATCTCAGAATGAAGCTCGTAAGAGCCCAAAGCAATCTCAGAATGAAGCTCGTAAGAGCACTAAGCAATCTCAGAATGAAGCTCACAAAAGCCCTAAGCAATCTCAAAGTGAAGCTTGCATCAGCACAAAGCAATCAAACAATGAAGCTCTTGATGAAGGTCACAAAGAAATACAAAGAGAAAGTTCAGTTGAACCTCAAAATCAACATACTGGTGAAACTGTTAATGATTCCTCCCGGAACCAGGTAAATGAAACAAAGAAACCCAGAACTAGTAAACAAATTTTGAGACCCACAAAACAGTCTTCAAAAAATCCTTTATTCAATATAATGCTGATTACAGCTAAATACGATAGGAAAAATCCCTTTAAAGGGAATAAAACAAATCTGCATAGCAGAAGGAAGCGACCACTTTACAATATCATGCTTGCTACTGCAAAGTTAAACAGAAAAGTTATACCATTGAAGAAAACATTGTTAGATGAACAAGTTGAAGAAAAAAAACCACTAAACAAGAAAAAGATGCGCACATCTAAAGTTAGATATTCTTGTGATTTTAATCAATCAAATGGAAGAAAAATAAAAACAAGAAACAGGAAAATAAAACCATATGTAGAATCAAAATTTCCTCCCGAAAACCAAAAAATTACTCTGAAAAAGAAAAACAAAGGATACTCTGGAAATATTGCAAAATCCAAAAGAAAAGGCTCTCCAACAAAAGAAATGTATGAAGAAGAAGAGAAAAGTGGTAACCTCATTGTAAAGATTGTACAGAAAGAGTTGTTACATGAAACAACCCAATCTCCTGATTTCGGTCACATTCAAGGTAATCAACAAACAACAAAACGGAAGTCTAGGCACAGCACCTGTTCAAATGTTAAGAAAAGAAAGTTAGAGCAAAAACCTGTGTTGATTACTGATGAAATGGCAGTACAAATTCAGGAAAGAATAGTGCAATTATCTAATCCAAGGGAGCAGAATAATGCAAAACAGCTGAATGTTTTCGCAAGTTATTCACAGTCAGATAGTATATTTCCAAGTGTTTCAAGAGGCCGTCAATGTACATGCAATTCTCTAATGATGTTACTGTATGCAAAACAATGTAAATCTTTTACAACCAGTGTCCTTGACGAAATTTTACAAAAGGGAGATGAACTCTATCATACCGTGATATCTGATCTCCAAAGAAATGGTAACTTCAGGTCTTATTTATTGCAATTTGAAGAACTTCCATCGGTCATTAATACTTTATCACATAGATGTTGCATTGAAAAACTAAATATTATTGTTGGAACCATCTACAATATAAACAACAATTTTAATTTACTATCTCTTCAATCTGCTGTTTGTGCAATGTTTGAACACCACTCCATGGGCTTGATAACAATAGGCTGTATAACATCAGCATTTTGGAAAACTGGTGAAGGACACTTTCACTTCTTTGATTCACATCCTCATGGTAATGACTTCCTAGATGCGCGAAAAGGGAAAGCTGTGCTTTGTTCTTTCTTTTCTGATATAGAACTTGTTGAGTACATGATCAAGTTTTATGAAAGCCTCAACTTAACAGCAGAAGAACAATTTGAAATTCAACCCCTGGACATACATATTACTCCTGAAATACAGCAAAGTTCAGCTCTATCCCCGCCATCCAGTTATTACACGGGAAATAATCAAAATAGATTGGGACTTCTACAGAAATATTTCAAAAATCAAAAGGATATGAATTTGAAAAGATTACAAGCATTGGATATTAAAAGAACAAGTGAAGGTCATGAATATAAACAAATGAAGGAAGAAACTGAAATCGGGAGGAAAAAAATTTACAACAGAGAATACAAACGGAAGCAGAGATTGAATGAAAAATATCGCACATGTGAAAGAAAGAAAGAGCTTCAAAGTAAACAGAAAATAAAAGCTAATAACAGCTACAGAGTAAGAGAAGGAAGGAATGAGCTTCAAAGTAAACAGAAAAGTAGGACTGTTGAAAGCTTTAGACTAAAGGAAGCAAAAATAAAACAAAAATTGAGAACTGATGAGAAGTACCGAACATCAGAAAGAAAGAATGAGCTTCAAAGTAAACAGAAAAGTAGGACTGATGAAAGCTTTAGACTAAAGGAAGCAAAAATAAAACAAAAACTGAGAACTGATGAGAAGTACCGAACATCAGAAAGAAAGAATGAACTTCAAAGTAAACAGAAAAGTAGGACTGATGAAAGCTTTAGACTAAAGGAAGCAAAAATAAAACAAAAACTGAGAACTGATGAGAAGTACCGAACATCAGAAAGAAAGAATGAACTTCAAAGTAAACAGAAAATAAGAGCTAATAACAGCTACAGAGTAAAAGAAAGAAAGAATGAGCTTCAAAGTAAACAGAAAAGTAGGACTGATGAAAGCTTTAGACTAAAGGAAACAAAAATAAAACAAAAACTGAGAACTGATGAGAAGTACCGAACATCAGAAAGAAAGAATGAACTTCAAAGTAAACAGAAAAGTAGGACTGATGAAAGCTTTAGACTAAAGGAAGCAAAAATGAAACAGAAATGGAGAACTGATGAAATTAATCAAGCAAATGAAAGAAAAACTGGACTTGAAAGTAAGAGAAAAGCTAGAAATTCAAAATTTTACCAAGAGAAAGAAAGAATTGCAAAACAGTCATTTAGGCAGATTTTGGTAAAAAAAATGAAAGAAAGAAAGGCAGCGAAAATATCAAAGAAAAAACAAAGAAAGGACCCTATGTTCAAGTTGAAAGAAGCTGGATACAAAAAAGGAACAAGTTTGATTGCTGTTATTGACAGATTCCACAAAGTGATATCAGAAGGTCCAGTCTATGTTTGTACAAGTTGTCATCAAACATGGTTTAAACATTCTGTCGCAGAAATAAATGATAATATTTGCCATAGTGATCTTTTCCTGAAATGTGTCAGTGGATACAAATCAAAGCATGACAAAGAATGGTTGTGTAGAACTTGCCAAACTTCCATAAGTAATAGAAAAATGCCCTCTTTATCAACTGCAAATAAAATGTCTTTCCCTGATAAGCCAGCAGAATTAGACTTACATCCACTTGAAGAAAGATTAGTTGCATTACGAATTCCTTTCATGCAAATGCGTGAACTTCCCAGAGGTGGACAGTTAAGTATTCGTGGCAATGTAGTAAATGTACCAGTCGACATACAGCCAACCATTAAAGCATTGCCACATCAGTTTGAAAAAACTACCATACCAGTTAAATTAAAAAGAAAAATGTCTTACAAAAAATGTGAATTCACAGAAAACGTACGACCAAACCAAGTTATGGCTGCTTTACATTGGCTGTTCAAAAATGGTGATTTGTACAAAGAGTCTGGTGTCGAAATTGATAAAGAGTGGTTATCAAATATTAATAAGGATGCCAAAGAAATCATTCATACATTTGTTGAAAAATCTACTGTACAAGATGGCGAATCGGATATTGAGGGTAATGATTCTGATACATTCAGTGAAATATCTGATGAAGACAAGGTAATTGGAAATGCTGACACATTAATAGAACCAATATGTCCACAAAATGATTCTATGTACACATTTGCTCCAGGTGAAGGTCAGCATCCTCTGAGCTTATACTCTGATAAAGATGCAGAAGAGTTATCCTTCCCTTCCATATTTTGTGGTAAAAGACGCACACAAAATTCTCAAAGAGATGCTAAGGTTCACTATAGCGACATTGTCAAATGGGAACTTAGAAATATTGACAGAAGAGCTGCCAATTCTGTGCCAAATTTATTTTTCAAAATGAAAAAAATCCAGATGAAGCAAATTTCTGACAAGGTTTATTTAGCTCTCAGGAGATGCAAAAGTAAAGAGAAAAATGTGACTGCTGCAGATGCTCTGAATCCAACACAAATGAACAAGTTAGTCAACCTTGATGAAGGATTCTACATATTCAGAACTCTCAGGAATTCTCCACCGTACTTGGAAAAAAGAAAAAAAGATGTATTCGCGATGATAAGACAACTTGGACTACCAACTTGGTTTAGTTCTCTGTCTGCAGGTGACACCAGATGGCATGATCTGTTGAAAATCCTTGGAGAATTAAATGATAAAATCACATACGCGGATGACCAAATAAGTAACATGACATGGGTTGATAAAACACGTCTAGTACAAAAAGATCCAGTAACTTGTACAAGATATTTTGACCATCGTGTTCAGCAATTCATCAACACAGTTTTGAAATCTGATCATGCTCCTCTTGGAATACTGAAGGACTTCTTCTACCGTGTTGAATTTCAACATAGAGGCTCACCTCATATACACATGCTAATGTGGATCCAAGATGCTCCTCAATACAAAGTAGATTCAGATGACAAGATAGCTGAATTTGTTGACAAGTATACGTCGTGTCAAGCAAATGTTGACCAATTGTCATCTCTTGTTGACATTCAAACTCACAAGCATTCAAAAACTTGTAGAAAGAAGGGAAAACCTGTATGCAGATTTGGATTCCCTCTACCACCTATGCCTAGAACAATGGTTTTAGAACCTCTAGATGAAGAAAATGCAAAGTTGAAAAAGAAATATTCAGAAATTCAAGAAAAAATAACAAAATTAAAAGAAACTGAACTTTTAACTTTTGAGGATTTCCTCACTGAGGTAGCAGAAATATCAGAACAAGAATATATCTTGTGTATCAGATCATCACTTAAATCTCCAAAGGTGTTTTTGAAGAGAAAACCAAGTGAAGTTCGGATTAATCCATATATGACATCTTTAATGGAGGCATGGAAAGCAAATCATGATCTACAATATGTAGTAGACCCATACGCCTGTGCTGTGTATATTGTATCTTACATTGGTAAATCACAGAGAGGAATGAGTCTTTTACTTGATGAAGCATGCAAAGAGGCCCGTAAAGGCAACATGGATATCAAGCGTCAAGTACGCCATATTGGAAACAAGTTTCTGAACAGTGTTGAAGTTTCAGCACAGGAGGCAGCTTATCTAGCCTTGCAACTTCCTCTCACAAAGGCATCAAGAGATGTTGTCTTTATCAATACATCAGACTCATCAGAGCGGACATTTCTTCTTAAGCAAAAAGATGCATTAGAGTCATTACCTCCAGATTCAACTGACATTGAAAGTGACAACGTTGTGAAAAGATATGCCAAGCGCCCTAAGCAACTAAACAAAATGTGTCTAGCAGACTATGTTGCTGAACGCGATATAACATATCCAAAAAAGAAGGTGTCGGTTGAAGATACCAATGATGATGACGTTATCACATCTGAAAGTGAAATTGAAGAAGATCAAGACCCTTCAGAAAAATGGAAAGAACTTGTATTACCTAATGGTATCATCATCAGGCGCAGAAAACTTCGGAAAGTTATTCGGTATGTTCGGTACAGTGTTAAAACTGACAGTGAAAATCACTACAGAGAAAAGCTGCTGCTATTCTTCCCATGGAGGAACGAGGAAAAAGAGTTACTAGGAGCATTTGAAACATACCAAGATCACTATCACCATGTCAGAGTTATTGTAGATTCCAAGTCTGCTGAATACGAACATCATACCGATGAACTTGATAGCGCGATGCAAAGAGCTCATGAGGACCTTGATGGAGAATTTGACCAGATTGCACCATTAACCCAGCATGTTGAGCATGAAGATGAACAAGAAGGTTCACATGAAAGCAGACAGTTTGTATACTACAAACCAGAAACTGCTGCACATCAGCAATACGATATTGGTGTTGACCTTGGAATATCGCAATCTGTACCATTAATAGAACATTCAACTACTCTATTGCCAAATATAGAATATCTTGCACTTGTGAGACATTTGAACATTAAGCAGAGGGAATTTTTTTTGCATGTTTTGCACTGGATCAAAACAAAAGATGAGCCATTGTATGCTTTTCTAACTGGTGGTGCAGGAGTCGGGAAATCTGTTGTTATCAAGGCATTGTATCAAGCACTAAAAAGGCATCTTTGTTCAGAGGAAGGTGAAAATCCTGACAACTGTAAAGTTCTGCTATGTGCTCCTACTGGAAAAGCAGCACATAATATTAATGGTACTACCATACATGCTGCATTCAAAATTCTACCAAATCGTGGTTACCGAAACTACCATGTTGATTCTGACACTCTGAATTCCTTAAGGGTTAAATATAGAGATCTGTCTGTTGTCATCATAGATGAAGTATCAATGGTTGGGAATAAGATGCTGTCACTTATAAATGAATGTCTACAAACAATTAAGGGAAACCAGAGACAATTATTTGGTGGAGTCAGTGTAATACTTATAGGTGACTTGTATCAATTGAAACCTGTTATGGACAAATGGATTTTTGCAGATTTAGACGAACAAATGGGTCCTCTTGCTACCAATCTTTGGAAGGCATTATTTAGTATCCATGAATTAAGTGAAATAATGCGTCAAAAAGATGACAAACAATTTGCTGAACTCCTGAACAGAATGCGTTCATTGGAAAATGGCAACATGTCAGATGATGATATTGTAGTTCTGAAATCAAGAATGATCAATCCTACTGATGAACATTACCCCAGAGATGCACCACATCTATTCACCACAAATAAGCAAGTTGATGATTTCAATAGGGGTGTATTTGACCTTGCTTCAACTACAAAAGTCAGAGTGCCAGCACTTGATACCGTTGTTGGTGATATACCTACAAATGTCAAAGACCGACTAATACAAGCACTCCAAAATGTCAGTACGACTAATACTGCTGGACTTGTGAATGATGTCCCAATTGCTGTTGGTATGCCATATGAAATCACTGTTAATCTAAATATTGCAGATGGATTAGTGAATGGTGCGTGCTGCCATGTACGAAAAATTGACTTCAAGCAAGTGAACACTGACCGTCCAAGCATTATATGGGTTCAGTTTGAAGATGACTCAACAGGAATAGACACAAGGAGGACTTATAGCCACTTGCGTTCGCAAGATGTTCTCAATACATGGACTCCCATATTTGATACTCAGCGTAATTTCATGTACAACCGAAAATCTTTCTTAAGGATACAATTTCCACTGCGACCAGCAGCTGCAAAAACTATTCATAAATCACAAGGATGTACTTTGAAAAAAGTTGTTGTGGACATGACTTCTCCAAGAAAACAACCTCACATGCACTATGTAGCATTAAGTCGTGTTAGAAATTTGTCAGACTTGTATTTATTGAATTTGAATGAAGAAAAGATATCCGTAGATCATTCAGTTACTGAAGAAATGGAAAGACTACGGTCAGAGGCTAGTATGGACTTGTGTTACATTCCACCATACACTCTTTCACCATGCACATTGAAAGTTGCTTTCCTAAATGTTAGGTCACTCCCATTACATCACACAGATATCAAAAGTGATTACAATATTATAGGTGCTGATGTTTTAGCTTTAGCAGAAACAAAACTGAAACAAACTGTTTCTGATGAATGCTTTAAACTTGAAGGATTTCACATTGAAAGAAATGACCAACAAATGACTAATACTGTCCATCATGGTTTGGCAATGTATTTCGGAAATAATCTTGATGTGTCAAATATTTACTCATTTAGTTCATTTGATTTTGAATGCATGGTCACAAATGTAAACAAAAATGACACATTTACACAAATTGCAATTGTTTATAAATCACCACAGTGTACTTATTCTAAATTACAAAAAGAATTTGAAACGCACATTGCATCTCGGATAAAGCTTCAAGAACCATTTCTCATAATTGGTGATTTCAATGTTGACATTAGATCAAATGACAAATTTCTTAAGTGGATGACAACTAAATTCCAATGCAAACAAATAGTGTCCTCTGTAACAACAGATCATGGTTCTACTCTTGATCTTATCTTTACCAACATACAAAATTATACTACAAGTGTTATAGAATGCTGCTGGACAGATCATAAACTTGTTTATGTTGCAATTTAAATGAAGTTTCCAAATTATCTTAATTGTTTACCGGAACTTTTTAAAATATAGGTAAAATGGAGGTAATGCATAACATATCCGGGCCTCCAGGGTTGGTGGGTTTCATACTGCTAGGGATGCCCCTAGCACTATGATAAAGTGCATGTTTAGTCAGAATTATTCAGACTAACAGTTACTGTATTTATTCTGCAATAAGCCCAAGAGTAATAGCACATCTGCTGTGTGTCGTAATCATAGTGAGTGATTGGGACTATTACTGTAAACAGGACTATGACATTACTTTATAAATTTACTAGAATTGTCTAAAAAATAATATAGCTTTCCGCATATTATCATACCTCATTGTTGAATATATGCAGTAGAAGATCTGCCATGAAATGCTGTGTAAGTTTTAGAATAACTAATCTAGTAATGCTTTGGACTCAAAACAAAGGGTGTTATTTATAGTAACGAAACACTGTGAATGTTATTATGAATATTGATATTAAACAAATGTCATTAGAAGCCAGATTTAATATCTACACTGTGATGGACTTTCCCCAGTAATGAAATTTTGATCTCACAACTGCATTGACCACTCTGAACCAATAAAGTTCCAGTGATGGAAAATTGGTTTCGCTCTCAGAACTCACAACTTTGATTGACATTTTAAAACTCCAACGATGACAAAATGTAATCTAGAACTTATCAGTCATTCAGAACTCACAACTGTGTTGGGCACTAAAGCTGCCCTGATGAGAAAATGTGATCTAGAAAACTGCATCAGTCACTCTAAACTGACTCGAAACTGTGCTGAGTATGCTGGACACTTTTAAAGCTTCACTGGTGAGAAAATGTGATCTAGAACTGCATCTGTCACTCTGAACTCCAAGCTGTGCTGGACACTTTGAAACTCCACTGATGACAAAATTGGATTTTACACTGGTGCCGAACACTTTGAACCTTTAACAGCTACATGGCTGTTAAACATACTTACACAGTAATGTCTAGTGACATGAAACAATCAATCATAATTATTGTCTTACTCAGTATCTTCATGACAATCTTGCACGACATTTTCATATGAAATCACTTAAGAAATTAATCAATATGATATGTTTCAAAAACTTTTATTGAAGTAAACCTCTCTATTGACCATGCATTACCATGTGCATGATTTATTGCAGACTGAAGTAAATATACTTGTTATATTTGTGAAATCATTGTACATTATACTACATAATGCTCTATTGAAATATTTTTGGTTCAATGAGATTCTAACAGAGATGTATGTGGTATGTACTAAAATGCTTATGGTTCACTATAGATACAGCCTACTGAAATGTCATTGGTTCACTATAGCTAGATCTTACTGAAATGTTATCGGTTCACTATAACTAGAATCTACTGAAATGTTATTGGTTAACTATATCTAGAATTTACTGAAATGTTATTGGTTTACTATAACTAGATCCTACTGAAATGTTATTGGTTCACTGAGAATGTTTGTTTATGGTTCACTAAACATTCTACAGAAATATGTTTATGGTTCACTGGGAAATGCTTTTAGACTCAAACTCAAATGTTTATGATTTACTACAGATTCTATGAAATATCCATGACTTGACAACTGATATGTTTATGGTTCACTAGACTCTACTGAAATGTTCTTTTTTCACGAAAATATCATTAATATTTGAAGTTTGAAAATATAACTGATGTTATCAGGGGAAAAAAAATATTTGAGAAATTAAGTCCTGAATAGTACTTTTATGGATGTTTCTCAACTGTAATCTTCAGCACTATCTTTCAACAAACTTTTTTGCTACAATATACTGTATATAAAAAGAAATTAAAAAGAAATTATGGTTACCATGTGCATACAAATGCCTATTAAGGTAAACTGTGAACCAGCTGGGTAAGTATATAGTAGAGGAGTCACTGCCGCAGCAGTAAATGCTCGTAAACTCACTCTCTACATTGCACAACGAATTTAAGCAAAATGTAAATACCCGAGGTGCACTGTTAACAGCCTACGTAAGGAGATAATAGAGGGGTCACTGCTACAGCAGTAAATGCTCGTAAACTCTCTACATTAAATGGAGGCTGTATGTTATAATATTCTAAGTCAACCACTTATTGCCCATAAGTCTTTTAAGGTTTTCTTTAAAATGTAAATGATTACTTTAACATCCATAAAAATGATTGGTTCAGGATTCTCTTATGTATACCCTAATCTGACTAGGTACAAAAATTCCTCATTTTTGTCAAGATACAAAATAACAAAAGGAATGTACCTTTGTCCTTGGTAGATCAATTGTCTCATAGGTGAACCACCTGATGCACTGCATACCATTTCAGTAAAAATGTATATCAATCTCATTTTGAATGAAAAATGTATTTGCCATGCTTGATGTTCTCCAAATCCTCATAGAATTAAATTTGTGGCTTTTGCAAAAACAACTTTCTTGTTTTATGTACTTTCTGTCAAGTTTATTATAAAAGGATATATAGGCTACTGCATTTCTTTACCAGTAGTCTACCATATTTGCTCCATTAAGTGCCTTTGTCCATATAGGCACCCGTCCCCTGTCATTTCTGACATATCAAAACAAATAAGGTATGCAAAGGATAGTTAGTTTTATAAATACATTTCACTTATTAAAATGAATTCAATGCTGATTAAAGCTCTGAAATTGACAAGTTTATGCCAGGTTACTTACACTGACAAAGGAACAACAGCTTCATTATTTCTGGTATTGTAGCTACCATAAAATTTGAATGTCCAATTTTCCTTATTTTGAAGTGCCTTGGGTGCACATTGGGTCAAATACGGTATCTCGAAAACAACCAGCTTCACATTCACAAATTAGTTAATTGACAGTCCTACAAAACATTAGCAGGTGACTGAATCAGGCCCACTATATTCCTTCCTTATAATAAAACAAGGAGGACCTACATATGAAGTTGAGAAAAATCCTTCCAATACTTTCCAAAAAGAAAGATAACAGACTTCAATAGTCAAAATCAATAATGGCAGCCTGTCAGCCATCATGTTTCTGGACCAGGCCCAAAATCAAATGGGCACAACTAGGGACCAAGGGGAACCTACATAGGAAGTATGAGAAAAATCCTTTCAGTACTTTCCAAGAAATAGCGATAACAGACTTGAGCTACCAAAATCAAAGATGGATGCCTGTCGGCCATTTTGTTTTCTGGATCAGGCCCAAATTCGAATGGACCTATGTTATATAGGCTATAGTATCTCAACATTTTTCAGCTAAATATAATGGTATTTTCTATTATTTTTGGTATTGCGAAAGTTTTTCTTTTGCTGTAACCAGTCACTGTTACACACATTAGGACCAGCAGAGACACATTTCAGAGAGATTGGAAACTCCTTCATTGTCCTTGCTGACGGAAGACGAACCTGGTGGTTTTTCTTGACTAACTACTTTTAAGTATATTAGTTTAAACATGTTATTTTTGCAAATATAAAACTTAAACATCATATCATGGTCTGATATGACCAGTTTTCCTATTAAGATATTTAACTATGATTTTTGCAAGCATGAAATAAGCATTTTTACCTATTTTTCCCCCCGAAAATTATACATTCAAAACCGGAATTGCATTTTCTTTTATTAACATATCGATCATAACATTATTTGTTCTTCCAAAAATTGTGCCCACGCCATCTGAAAATTACTATATATTATTATTATATTACATATCAAAGTTTTCCTCCCATCTGTAACTAGGTAAGGAGTAGGCCTAAGGTGACAGTACCCAGATCGGACAATTTGTACAATTGTTAAAAAATCAGAAGATGAAGTAGATCCATTTATGGTTATATCAAAAGAAGAATATGAAAGAGTTTTTCAAAAAGCAAAATTGCCACCCGAATCTCACGTGAACTATTTTTAGAACACTCCGACGTAACCACTTAGCGTTTCCGGTTTTTCAATATCTCTGATATATTTTGTCCGATGGAACGCTTTTGTGTTTCCAAGGGAAATAACTCTAAATCACAGCATTTTGAAAACTAGACTAGGCCCATCAATCATGTTTCGTTTAGACCATGCATTATAATCACGTTAGAATGTTTAAACAGTTCTCCCTTTCTCTCGTTTACGCCACGGAAATCCGAAGATCGTTTGCGCATGTCAACGTGAATCCCGTGCTTTTCCGTTCCGTCTTCATCTGGCAACATTTCAGCAGCGCATCGAAAATCGACAATGGCAAATCAAAAGCGCAAATTTGATACCGGTCAGACCGACTCTGCGCCAATAACAGGCTATGTGCATGAAATTACCGATGTCTCTACCAGCAAGACAAATGTTCGATACTTCAACGGTACAGTCCAAGTAAAGGATGATTTCTACAGAATGGTCTGTTTCTCGCCTGAAAAACACCCCATGTTCAGCAATGCAGCTCAGTTGAAATCGCCAGTGAAGATCAACAATGCTGTCATGGTTCCTTCAAGAGACCGCGGCAAGAAGGAAATCCGAATCTCAAAGATGACAAACATTGAATTGATGGACACCCACGAGTACAAACGAAAAAAACTAGAATTCCAAACCAGTCCTGTGATGCAAATCGAACAGCTGCAACAAGACCGCCAAACGGTATGTACGATCTAGCCTAGCATAAATGTTTTTAAAAAATCCCCGTTTTCGAATAAAAATCCCGCTTAAAACACTTGATTTACATTTGACATATCAATTCCAAATTCAATAAATTGGCGCGCCCCTTGAGTCGACTTTATTGTGTCAAAATTAATTGAACATGTCAAATTAACCAGCAAAGCTTTAGAAGATCCTTCAACATTTTAACTACTTTCATCAAATCATTTAGAATTTATTTTAACTTCTACACTAACTTCATACAAAAAAGTACAGCTTTTTGATTGACCTAATTATTTTTTTCATACCTCTATGGAAAAAAATTGAAGCACCGCCTGATTGGATTAGTCCATGATAACATGTCACCTAGGGGTATGTCTACCGGTGCTTTGATGTGAATTGAAGCTGTTATTTACAACTACTACAAGAGTTTAAACATACATTTAGTTATTTTCTATTAAGTATTCAGTATTTTATAACATGGTGTTCGTTTGACTGTAATACTCAAATTTCACTGTAGCCTTAATAGAGTCAATACCTGGCATAACAAGTCAATTTAGAGCTTTATACAGCTTTAACTGATGAACACATTTTGATATTTCAACTTGTGTTTATTAACTTATATTAGAAGTCATAGAGAAGCTTAACTTGAGTAACTAACTATCGGTATGGAGGGTTGTTAGATGAGCTGTCAATATGATGCATGTATTATATGCAATACATGTGCTAACTTGATTCAATTTTATTCCAATTCCAATTTGTAAAGTCGCACATGATTGGTCCAATTTTCTGGTGTGTGTGTGTGTTTAAATGAAATGCCTCATCAGTTATTCACAAGTCCGAGATGTAGGCATGAGTTTTCCCATGGGATATAAACGATAGTGTATATAGCGCCTGGGTTACTAAGGATGGCAATAAGGAAAGAGTTGTCCTCCTTCGTTTTGTGAATTGAGGTTTCATGTACAATTGGTTTCTTAAACTATTGTTTCATTTGTTCTAGGTCACAGTCAATGCACAAGTGATCACAATTTCCCAAGAGCTGCAAGAAGTAAACATATATGGACGCCCAACTTTGAAAAAAGAGTACATAATAGCTGATCAAACAGAGTCTTCTGAAATTGCTTTGTGGGGCAGCCACATTGATAACGTCCAAGAAAAGAATTTTTATGCTTTCCAAGATGTGCAAACACGTTACTTTCAGGACAAGATAAAACTTACAACTACTCCACGTTCCAAGATTACACCGATTCCATCCTTTCAGCATGTTGTAGATGTTCACAAAGATTGCCAAACATCACACACATTTGATGCAACTATCATGCATTGCACAGTAAAATTCACCAGAAAGTGCAGTTCTTGCACAAAAGCTATCCAGGATGATGCAGTTGGCTCTCTTATAACAAAATGTAGTTCATGCAGTATGAAGCAGAAATCAACGAACCTAACAACAAGTTGCATTGTTCAAATGAATTTGAAAAATATCCAGACAGATACATTGCACAGAGTTTGTGCATTTGAAGATGCTATAAAGGGTTATCTTAAAACCATTTCTAAAGACAACTTGTTAACGTCGCCGTCAGATTTAGAGGAGCATCTCCTACTCATGCCAGTCGCCAATTTTACTTTGGCTAAAGACATTGTTACAAAGATTTCGCCTCTACAAGCTGCAGAACAGGAACTCGGGTCGGTTGTCTAATCATGTTCAAAGGACATCAAAACTTCACAACAAAATGCAGAACAGGAACAGTACAATCAAGAACTGGAAATTAATCAATAAATCCTACAAAACAGTTGTATGTGACTTGTGTGGGTTGAGCCAGATATCTTGCCTGTAGAGTTAGTTTAGATACAATACACTCATACAGGTATCATTATACTTCATTATAGTAATAGTTTTGAGGAGAAGATATCAAACACATATTTTTTTCTCTAAATTTCATGAACGTGTAATTTGAAAATCTTAGTTTTAGATAGTTTTATCTCCAGGCCTAACTGTGCCTGCTTGGCCTTATACTTCATGAAACTGAATATGTAGAAATGTTAGATAGGACCTTGTATTGATGTTGAATGCAGTGCCACAAACTTTATAGTTACCTCTTGTTTGTCTGTCCTTCCGTCTGTCGACGGATTTTGTCTCGGGCTGATAACTTTTGATATTTATTGACCAAATTATTTGAAACTTTGTCAAGAAAAAGACATGAAGCTGAGGTCAAATGTCAAGGTCATAAGATTCAAAGGTCAATATCAAATTCTACAACTATTTTTTCATGAACATTTTGTTATCACATAAGCGAAGTAGATCTAAATTTAAATAAGGAGTCTACTGATCAACAGTCAAAGGTCAAATTTTGTTTCTTTTTAGTTTTGAATATTTTATTTAATGACATAATAAAGCAAAGAAAATGATAATGCAAATTATTATCTAGAATATTATGTTCAAAACGATAGTTTTTTTTTATTGTCTTATCACCTTTCGGCTAGTTTTTGATTGTTTTGGTTCTAGGCTGATCTTCGGCTGCATGGCCTTTTAGTTATATTATGTAGAAAATGTTGAATTTTTGTTATTAATTGTTCAATTAGCATGTGTGTTCCTTTCTAATCTTCAGGCTTCACTACAACTACATGTATATATCATTGTATCTATAACTTTTATGCAAAAGTTTTTCATTTCATCAACACAACACATATGACTTCATTACATTTAATTTTCCAATCACAAATTTGCTTGCTGCTGTAGGGTCATATCTACTGTAATGCAGAGGTTTTTTGATCTATTTATCTCCTAGGCCTAACTGGCTTGGCAAATTATTATCTAGACTATTATGTACAAAATAATGGGTTGTTTTATGATTATATCGGCATTTTAGTTCTAGGCTGATCTGCGGCTGCATGGCCTTAGTTAATTATGTAGAAAATGTTGAATTTTTGTTGTAGATTTTTTTTTTATCAGTTTGTTTAATTTCTAATCTGATAATTTCCAGGTTTCACTGCAGCTCTGCATCTTCCTCAACCTACTCGTCTACTAATTTGTAGAAAATGTTGAATTTCATCAGTAACATTTTTTTCCCTACAAACCATGCAAAGTTATATTAGAAATTATTATTTGAAGTCTGGCATCACTTAACTTGTACAACCTTCTCTTTCGTGAAATGTTCAATTTCACGTAACTTAACATTTCATCAACTATTGTGTGGTGAAGTGTTGCACAAAAACTTTGAACTTTATTTTCATATCTACAAAAAGTTATCTTTAACAGTATCATATACTAAATTTGTTGCATTTGGATTGAAACTTTATATGTAACTTTTACTCTACAGAAATCAAATATAAAAAAACGCTTGTTGTACCTTCACATCTGCCAGTATATGCCAATTTAAAAGAAATGCTCATTAATTGCCTTTGTCTATGTATGCAAATATTTTCAACCATACTACAATAAATTGCTAAAACTTTACATTGTTTCTACCTTGTTTCTATGCAAACATTAATATAACTTATATACAGTACATGTACCAGCTACAGTATATTGGTCTCGTGTATATGCAACCATGATTCTTTAAAACTAAGACTCAAGTATAGCTAATGCAGTTTCTTTCACACATGGTGTTGTCCCGTCTTTTTAGTGCCCTGCCGGTGAAACCGTCACTGCCAAAGGTCACTGTTGCTAAAAATATATTGTTTTGGCAAATGTTGGTTTCCAGACGATAACTTTAGAACAGATCGATGGATTTTGATGAAACTTCATACAATGGTAGCTTATGAAGTATCACAGTTTGGGATTGAATTTGGGTTCAAAAGGTTAACTTCAAAGGTCACTTACTAAAAAATAGATTGTTTTGGCAAATGTTGGTTTCCAGATGATAACTTAAGGTGAACAGATCAATGGATTTTGATGAAACTTCATACAATGGTAGCTTATGAGGTATCACAGTTTGGGATTGAATTTGGAGTCAAAAGGTCAACTACAAAGGTCACTGTTACTGAAAATAGATTATTTTGGCAAATGTTGGTTTCCAGACGATAACTTTAGAATGGATCAATGGATTTTGATGAAACTTCACACAATGGTAGCTTATGACTTATACTAATGCACTAGGACTTTGTATATGTGAGGCGGTGTGCTGCCTTTCAACACAAAATTGCTGTTGCCTACATTTTCACCTTTGCTGGACATGTGAAATACGGTTACATAAAAAAAGTTTATTAATCTTCAATATGGAACAACCATAATTTCAATGCTAACAATCTTTTTTTTTCAAATAGAACTGGAATCTTATTACAGATCAGTCAAAATGTTAAAACACTCAAAGGGCTTTTTCAATGCCTGACAAATCAAGAGCCTTGCTAGCTTGTAATCTTGGCCTGGAACAGGTGAGCGATACAGGCCCCATGGGCCTCTTGTTATCCATTTGTTAATGTTCATATTTTCTGCACTGTACTGTTTATGAGAATAAGTAATTGTCATTATCATTATAGGAATTAAGACAACGCTAGTAAACATCGCCATCAAATACTCATGTCCAGTTCCGCCAATGTTTTGTACGATGCAATATAGTACTACATGTATATATAGATAGTTGGACTGAGATAGGAAATGAACACAATTATCTTCGCTTTGTTCAATATTGTATTCCAATGCTGCTGACGACGTTAGACGTTCTCAATATGTAACACATTGTCAGTGCCCTGGACGGTACTACTTTTGGTAGACACCGATTCCTTTATGTTGACTTTGTCCATCCTGTGTTCACTCCTTTGCTTAGCAATTAACAAGCATGCAAATTCGAATAACTCTGCTATAGACAGTATGCTAGCTCCCAGGAACAGTCCCATATGTCCGCCAAGATTTCCTACAACACATGGGTGAAACAATATATACTTAGCCGACTTAAAAACACAGAACATTTTTCTTCAGCAATTAGCATAAGGATTTAGGGGTAATTCTGTCAAATATCCCCTTATCAACATTAATTTGTAGAAACCACGACGCTTCAACTGCTTAGGAGTATTTTTAGTATGCCATTCATACATTTCCAGTAGAGAAGTTGTTAGCTAATGCAATTTCATAGATACTTTGTAAAGATTAACTCCAGGTATTTTGCCCTTGATTCAATAAATCTTTAGGAAACGAAGTAATTGTGTTATAGGATTCGTCAATGTTTTAATCTATAGATCAGATATCGTCAAAACTTTCCCCTCAACAAATCCCCACTGCATTGGATTGAGCGACGGTGGCTAGGTAGAGCTTCCGTCTATAAAGTTCGGAGGTTCCGTGTTCGAATCCCGGTCTGGTCGTTACAGTTTTTTCTCTTCTGATGTAGGACCATATAGCGCGCAGCATTTTTAGCCCACCATCATCAGATGGTGGGCTATTCAAATCGCCCTGCGTCCGTGGTCCGTGATCCGTCCGGCCGTCCGGCCGGCCGTCCGTCCGTCCGGCCGGCCGTCCGTCCGTCCGTCCGTCCGTAAACAATTCTTGTTATCGCTATTTCTCAGAAAGTACTGAAGGGATCTTTCTCAAATTTCACATGTAGGTTCCCCTTGGTGCCTAGTTATGCATATCGCATTTTGAGACCTATTGAAAAACAACATGGCCGACAGGCAGCCATCTTGGATTTTGACAATTGAAGTTTGTTATCGCTATTTCTCAGAAAGTCCTGAAGGGATCTTTCTCAAATTTCATATGTAGGTTTCCCTTGGTGCCTAGTTATGAATATCGCATTTTGAGACCTATCGGAAAACAACATGGCCGACAGGCAGCCATCTTGGATTTTGACAATTGAAGTTTGTTATCGCTATTTCACAGAGAGTACTGAAGGGATCTTTCTCAAATTTCATATGTAGGTTCCCCATGGTGCCTTGTTATGCACATCGCATTTTGAGACCTATCGGAAAACAACATGGCCGACAGGCAGCCATCTTGGATTTTGACAATTGAAGTTTGTTATCGCTATTTCACAGAAAGAACTAAAGGGATCTTTCTCAAATTCCATATGTAGGTTCCACTCAGTGCCTAGTTTTGCATATTGCATTTTTAGACCAATAGCAAAACAACATGGCCGACAGGTAGCCATCTTGGATTTTGACAATTGAAGTTTGTTATCACTATTTCTCAGAAAGTACTGAAGGGATCTTTCTCAAATTTCATATGTAGCCTCCCCTTGGTGCCTAGTTATGCATATTACATTTTGAGACCAATAGCAAAATAACATGGCCGACAGGCAGCCATCTTGGATTTTGACAATTGAAGTTTGTTATCGCTATTTCTGAGAAAGCAATGAAGGGATCTTTCTCAAATTTCATATGTAGGTTCCCCTCGATGCCTAGTTATGCATATTACATATTGAGACCAATCGGAAAACAACATGGCCGACAGGCAGCCATCTTGGATTTTGACAATTGAAGTTTGTTATCGCTATTTCTCAGGAAGTACTGAAGGGATCTTTCTCAAACTTTTTTGTAAGTTCCCCTTGGTCTGTTGTTCTGCATGTTGCATCTTGGGACCAATAGGAAAACAACATGGCCGACTGGCAGCCATCTTGGATTTTGACAATTGAAGTGTGTTATAGCTATTTATCAGAAATTGCTGAAGGGATCTTTCTGAAATTTCATTTGTAGGTTGCCCTCTGTGCCTAGTTATGCATATTGGATTTTGAGACCAGTCAGAAAACAACCTGGCTGACAGGCAGCCATCTTGGATTTTGACAATTGAAGTTTGTTATCGCTATTTTACAGAAGGTACTGAAGGGATCTTTCTCAAATTCATGTGTAGGTTCCCCTTGGTCCCTGGTGTTGCATTTTGGGACCAATCCGAAAACAACATGGCCGACAGACAGCCATTATCGCTAAATCTTAAATTTTATATATAGGTTCCCCTTGTTTGAAAAGTACTAGAGAGCTGTTTCTGAATTTACACAGATTAATAAGACTTAGAGGAAGGGAAAAGTAGAGAAAAGATCAATCTGACATGGAACCTATAAAGATCATTCAATGGTGGGCGTCAAGATCCCTCTGGGATCTCTTGTTTAGCCTTGACTTTTGTTTGATCCTCTGCAATTGTTAATTTTTGAAATCCAAAAACTGCATCGCCTAGCCCGTTACATCGTCCCTAAACCCACGGTTTATTGCGCTACTCTACGCTACACTTAACTCCTCGGCGATGAACCTGTGTGCATGTTTACGCATATACATTACCGACAATGTCGTTTAACATCTTCACAGGCAAGTCTTCTACCACGATTTCAGACAGGGAGTTGTAGAACAAGGTCAGGTCTACGTAGTTAGAGCTTGGAATAAAGAATATAACAGTTCTTAGTATATGACATATTCATAATACACATATATGGATTTTAATTGGTCTTATTTAATATTGTATATTATATGATTTTGATACCTGACAAGTCATATTGGCATTCATTAATGGGCCATTGTTAAACAGCGTTTTACATTTATAGAAGATAGATCCAAGAATATTATACTGTAAACGTTTCTTTATTTGGCGCACTCGAATGTGAGCGCATTTCCAAATGTGTCACCGGTCACCGGATTGATGAATTTTGGCACCAAAATGATTTTATTTAGAAATAGTACATGTACAAATGTATATAGGTGTAAGTGGCGAAGTCATAATTAAGCATAATGCTTTTAGCGCAAAAAGCGCTAAATCAATATTACCGCTAAATATGTACGTTGACAGTATATACATATTTGACAAATGGAATTCCGTTTTCCTACGGAGTGTTCAGGGCCGGTTGAATACAAGGTTCAGGTTAATAGGTTACATTTCAAGTTTCTAAATCAGCCAAAAGCTACAATACCTTAAAAAGGATTTTTCTGGGAAAATGCTAGCATTGAGGAGTCTCTCATTGACGAAATTGGAGCCGAATAGAGCGTAGGATAAAGACCAGTCGTAAGTATAGGTAGTACATATCTCGGGGCACGTCCGACAACGTCTAACGGTAGTCAACAGCTGAGTGAAATTATCTACAATCAAATCTAACATATCGTCACATTATTTATACATGTCCGTTACTTTCGTAGTCAATTTGACGTTAGTGTTTTCTTTTCTTCGAATCTTAAATGCATACAGAATCTAATCAAAACAACGTTAACAAAAAATGCAATTACTTTTATCCAAGTCATAAACATATTTTTTATCGACGTTATCACTCATGAGTTAAGGCCAAAAGGTGGAGCAATGAACTACACTAGCAAAATTTGTTACTGAACCTATTTTCCATGCTTGCCAACGTCTTCTTGAAATTTTACATGTATGAGATTGCGTGCGATTCAAATACCCCTTTAGACAAACTGACATTTTAACTACATGTACATACATTATAATTAGGAAGACTTAGGATTTTTTTGAAATTATTAATAATGAAGTATAGCTATGGTGTTGATAGTTTATATCATGTACATTTAGGGTTTAATAAACGGAGATAAGGCAAGTATGATTTTACAGGTGAGAACAGTTTCTAGATTATTTTATGATCAGTGATTTAGGGCTCACTGACATTTAACAAAACCATCTATATTTTAGGACTATGATGGTAGAACCTGCCTGTGTTTGCCTTGTAGCAGTCAATTAGTTCGTCGTGGTCACACAGTCTCTCAGGACCTGAAGATGCTACACAGTAAACACAACTTCACTATGATTGGCTGATGGAAACTTTGATAAGAAACGTCATTAAAAAGTGTATATTTCACTTTTAAATATGCAATATGAATGCATTTCCGTTTTAGATGTATAAGTTCACAAGAATTGAGTATAACTTTGTAATTAAATCGAAAGTACCTTTTGTAGTATGGAAACACCTTCTGTATAGAAGCAACTTTTGCAATATAGAAACAACGTTTGCATTATGGAAACATCTTAGAAACAACTTTTGTAGTATGGAAACATCTTAAGTAATATAGAAACAACTTGTGTAGTATGGAAACATGTTAAGTAATATAGAAACAACTTTTGTAGTATGGAAACATCTTAAGTAATATAGAAACAGCTTCTGTAGCATAGAAACATCTTAAGTAATATAGAAACAGCTTTTGTAGTATGGGAACATCTTCAGTAGTATAGAAACAACGTTTAGTATAAACTTTATTTCGTTTCATACAGACAAGACAAAATAAACAAATATCGCTTCAAGACTGAGCAGGATATGGAAACAAGCTATAAAGCTTATGTTAAACCACTTCACTTCAATTAAAATTTACAATATCGAGATGGCCAAGATCAGCAATAAAACAAAATGTGAAAGGAGATTAAATTATAAAATCCGTAAGTTTGATTCGTCTACTGTTTATACATCTATAGGAGGATGTGCAGGGAAGAGAGGACAAGTGGGTGGGTGGTGAGCTTGCCTTATTAATTATTTCTTGATGGGTTTAAACCTAATCAAAGCTTTCATGATTATGTTGTATGTATTCAAATTAATGAAGAAAAAATAAATAGGATAATAAAATTATTTTGTTCTCAGGTGCGTTGTTTAATTTCAAGGTGATGTTAGTATTATATAAGAAATCAGAAACGTTTAGTAGCTATGATAAACTTTTGGATACAGCAGAACAATTCACTATTTTCTTCGGAGGAAAGGTCAACATTTCCAAATAATAACATTCTTTCTGTAAGGTTATAATGAGATATTGGATTGAGGTAAGTTGTGCGGAGATTATCGTATAGTGGGCATCGCAAAAGATTGTTTCGTTCGATAATCCGAATGAGCAGAGATGACTATCAATCAAGCCATTCGAGTAGAGGTAACGATTCAAGGAACTGTATTCAATTCTGAGTCTTGCATGTAGGATCTGACCATGTCTACTTCTAGTGGAGAATGGAACTTTTATGGAAGGTCCGTGTAAGTGTTTCTTAAGATTCCACAATGACAGATTCGCTCTAACATAACGGATGGAATGAAAGAATTCTGAATCAAATAAGTATGACAAAGCAATGGACTAAATATTTCTCCAACTCTAGTTGCATGAGTATGTACATCGGAGTTTCTATTCGGAAGAAAGTCTTTCCTTTATCTAACGCTGATGTTACAACATGAACAATAGAAAGAAGCTGGTTTTGAGGCAAGTCTCCAGTTTCTGAATCAAGACTGATTTGGTGATAAAAGAGAATTTTCTAAGAGAAAGTTATATACATATTTGTAAACACATCTTTCCATAATTTTACCAACTACAGACAGCAGGGATATCGGTCTGTAATTAGATGGGGATGATTTATCAACTGTCTTAAAAAACAGATGTTACGTTTGCCTGTTTCTGGAGGTGTATCTTTTGTGATATAGAAACAACTTTTGTAGTATGGAAACACCTTTTGTATTATGGACATATCTTTTGCAGTATACAAACACCTTTAATAGTACGGAAACATCTTTTGTATTATGGAAATATCTTCTGTAGTATAGAAACACCTTTTGTGTTATGGAAACATCTTTTGTAGTTTGGAAACAACTTTTGTAGTATGAAAACATATTTTGTAGTATAGAAACATCTTTTGCAGTATGGAAACACCTTTAATAGTATGGAAACATCTTTTATAGTATGGAAACATCTTTTGTAATATGGAAACAACTTTTGTATTGTGGAAACATCTTTTGTAGTATAGAAACATCTTTTGTAATATGAAAACACTTTTTGTATGTTATGTGGTACTACTATATTACAAAATATATGTACGTCAAGAAAGTCAGTGATTATATCAACTTCATTTCACATGACCATTATGATGTATGGTAAAGTAATCAAGAACTTAGGCTAGATAAAAGAAACTTTATTGAAAAAAGTACTTAAAAATAAGGCTAGATACAAGAGATTTTATTTAATAAGTACCAAAATAAGGCTAGATTCTAGATGTTTTATTTAATAAGTACCAAAAATAATGCCAGATACAAAAAAATTAAGATACTCTATTTAATAAGCACTAAAGCTAAGGCTAGACACAAGAAAAAGACTTAACGTGGCATACTTTTTATTACACATCAACATAGAACCAGAGTATAACAAAGCATTAAAAGGTTCGATAGGTGTGTTTATACGACACAATGAAATAGTAATAACAGCTTACCGTCGTAGTAATGTCTACAAGAACAGCGAGACACAAGAGAGCTTTGGAAACACTCTGTCAAACAGGCCATGCTTGAATACTTCGGGAACCTATGGAGGCGTGCGACATCACTTTCTCTCTCTACACAATTATCGTACGGTGATGGAAGTAAACTTCTCTGTAGATAGAAAATGAAAATATTTATTCTCTTATATATATATCTCAACACAATTTAATCCAATAATTATAATACCGACACATTGATATACAGTGCATTGTAAAAATATAAACATTTTATTTCAAGTCGCTGATATACATCTTTTTAAAATTGAAAATGGTTCATTCAAAACAGAAACTTTTCCTTTCATTCTGATAAAACACAATCTAAGCGCCAAACTCTTGATATATGGATGGACATTTTACTTTGGTTGTGGAATAGTTACATATGGAAAGTTAAGTTATTCTCAGCATGTGTATGTTTTAAGGTTAATTGGTCCATTAATGTAGCTGTTTATTTATAATTCCGTAGAGATTTACATCAGACGAATGAACACTTAGAATAGTGGTTGTAACGTAAAGCTTTTAATGTTTATTTTACTGCTCTCCAGGTGTTCTAACCAAACATATTGGTTACTGTCAATCAAAGAGAACCTGATACAGTTACCTTGTTCCTGGAGAGGACGGCCTCCGCTGATAAACCAGGCCCCACAAGGAAGCTGCGCATTTGAGGAAGTGGCGTCTCCTCAGGTTCGTGTAAAACTACCTACAAGATTTTGTCTTTTATTTATATTCGAGAATATAAATGTTGAAAACGGCTTGATTCCAAATTGATTCGTCAAGGATTTGGACATGAGCAACGTTGGAAAGGTAAGAAAAATCTTGCATGTGTGTATTGATAGCTTCGGTAGTCAATGGAAGCTACGTGTAGTTTGGAATTTAGCTTGCATCGCGTAGGATATCAAATCTATAAAACGTGAACAGATTACATCTACCATCTCCTTAAAAATGGCTAATTGGGAACAATAACTGCATACATTGAAGCAACCGTGTTTGGATTTTTATGTCGACATATTTTCCTTTCTTTAAGTCGCAAGTCAGCAACTCGACGGAAGAAATATGCCACCATAGTATGACTTTGGTTCGTACTATTTAATGTCCTATCAGTTGCTAGGGACTATTTCAGGACGCTCTACTAAATCCCAAAAGAGAGGCAGTGTCAAGTTGGACATAAGGAAGAAAATGGTTGATTAGAAAGAAGAGCTGAATCGAATGGTTTTGGTAGGAAGACTGCCCTGTAAATTTTGTAGGGAAATTTCGTAAACGACAAAGACATTATTTCTTACAGTACTGATTGTTCCGATCGACCATGAATCAGTTAGTTTCCCTCACCCATATTATATGTGTGAAATATATTACAACCGACCCGCACTACCACTCGTGGGAATGTGTCTCTAATAAGTATCCCACAGAGAGACGATCTCATCAAAGGGATCCGTAAAAAGAACTATCGTTACCAAAGCATGAATTACTAATCTCTTCGCCATTTTTAAACAGTCAAGATGTAAAAGTTACTTTGTAATGCATTTTTGCATACGAACAACAAACATCAGATATTTTGCCTATGCGGATCGTCGATATTAGGGGGAAAAGAAACGAGTGTCATTTTGTTCTAAAATAAAAAGTCAGCAAATCTTTATAATTACTTTGACCGTTGGCCTTATTCTTACCGTAATACCCGATTGTAGTTTGTTTGGGAAGAAGTACTGGTCCTGCTCAATGTCTATGACAACCCTGAGACCACCAAACGATCCGGGCATCCGAGACTTCCTCTGGGGCAGTGCACCAATAAATGTGAAACACATCCCCATGCTAGTTAGACTGGCTTCAAAAATACTACTACAATCAACTTGTCGTCCTTCCCAGAAACATAATCGGAACATTTCCAAATCGTGGGAGTGCGCGCGCACACATCCAAGGATTTCGTCACCGGAAATGGACGAAGCGTTGGTGTGACGCGTTATCGAGAGATTAACAGTGTTACTTAACTCACTCAGACGGAACATAAGATATTCCAAATCAGCACAATTTACAATGGTATTTTTAACTTGGTTTGCATTGCACAAGGTGACAGCAGGGAATTCTATTTCTCCTCGTACAGAAACATGAGTGTTCGTACGTGTTTCGTACCGGAAATATTCACTAAGTTCGAGATAGGTGAATATACACAGACTTGTAAGCATTCCTAATAGTAAAAAAATCCATACGCATCTGTAAATAAATGAAATGGAAAGCATTCACTGAAAGCAATGTATAATAGAAATTGATAGCCAAAGCTAAAATTTACATGGTAATACAAAGATAATCCAAAGATAATATATGGATATCTAATTATATTTAGTTCGAAGTAAAGTTAGAAAGGTTATGCACGCATTAAAATAGAAAACAAACTAAATGGTATTTCTAAAATACCTCCGAATAAGACTTCCATTGGCAGCTGCCTTATGTAACCCGTGTATTGTTGCGGATGACAAGAAGTCCTCTACAACTAAATCTGTCTGGTGTCCGACTACCACCTTCTCCTTTGTGTGAGGGTCATCAGATGGCTCCATGTTCGATATTTACCAATGGAGGAATGTTTTACGTGTCAGACTTTCATTTACATACATGCGCATTACGGCAACAGTATTGACTGCAATTAATATCACCAATGTAATATTTTTAAATAATTAATGCACGCTGGCGTGATTATAGGTTGTTATCAATATACATCTCACTTTATCTTCAGATGTCGTATAGTTATCGCTACAATCTGTTTAAACCACTCTGCTAAATTATTTTAGATTTAATATGCACACTATACATGGACCTGTTCCCTGGAGACCCATTTGCAATGGAAGCTGGAGAAAGCTGCTGCTCGTCAATAAAGTCAAGTAATCAAACCTGAATTATAAATGAATAAATTTATGTATAATGTATTAGCAGCACGTGTTTTTATCTTGAGTTCCAATGATTGTTTTGTTAATAAAGAATCACAAATGTTTTCCTTTTCAAGGCACGCACCTTTAAAAAAGTACTTTGTACAATGAATACAGTATTTTTATATGACATGTACTAACATGGTTTTCTTTAGAGATTAATTTTATTACATGGCTCAGTCAAGAAAATGTAGTGGAGTTCTACGTAACCCTATTTTAGTACTCCTGTACTGAACAAACTACTTCACCTTACCAGCTGTAGTTATATGTATCCATACAGACAATACTTTAACGCAGATACCTGCACATTATGATATCAAGGTTACAGTGATATTATGATATAATACATTCCTTGGGCAATTCAGGGTTACAGTGATATTGTGATGTAATACATTCCTTAGGCGATTCAAGGTTACACAATACATTCCAGGTTACAGTCATATATATATATGATATAATACATTCCTTAGGCGATTCAAGGTTACACAATACATTCCAGGTTACAGTCATATATATATATGATATAATACATTCCTTAGGCGATTTATGGTTACAATGATATTGTGACGCAATGCATTCCAGGAGCGGATCAAGGTTACAGTAGTATTATGATGTAATACATTCCTTGAGCGATTCCAGGTAACTGTGGTATAGTGACAATACATTCCAGGTTACAGTGGTATTGTGACAATACATTCTAGGCTACAGTCGTATTGTGACAATACATTCTAGGTTACAATGGTATTGTGACAATACATTCTAGGTTACAGTGGTATTGTGACAATACATTCCACATTACAGTGGTATTGTGACAATACATTCTAGGTTACAGTGGTATTGTGACAATACATTCTAGGTTACAGTGGTATAGTGACAATACATTCTAGTTTACAGTGGTATTGTGACACAATACATTCTAGGTTACAGTGGTATTGTGACACAATACATTCTAGGTTACAGTGGTATTGTGACAATACATTCCAGGTTACAGTGGTATTGTGACAATACATTCTTGATTACAGTGGTATTGTGACAATAAATGCCAAGAGCGGATCAAGGAAGGCAGCAACTAACTTTCAGTTCCACTTTCAGATATATCGATAATGTATTTCTCCTTCGATAGCAAGACATTTCTCGAACATTTAGAACGTTAAAACAAACTGTTCTGAACTTAAAATCCTGGACCCAAAGATTCTATATTAGCCACTTACTTCGATTTTAATGTTTGATATAGCAATCAGGAACACATAAGCCTTTTAAAAAAAGTATCACGATTTCCATTTTCCTAACTTCAAAACCACATTCCTTTAGAGCAATATCATTGCTTTCTTCTACAAAGAAATTAATTCGATATTTATTGATTTGTCCCAGAAATAAAGATTTTTGATATTAATGATCCTACCAGACAAACCTAGCATATGGATTGTTCGATATGGCCAAGTTTTACATTGCAATAGGGATCAGTCATTACTACAAAGGTTCTTAATGGAAGAACATGACATATTTGACAATGACTAAGGTTTACAAGACGGGTCTTGTCACTGAATATGGAGACGCTTACTATCTTTACGATAGTTTAACTTTTTCTTTTTCTGTCTCTTTATAAGAACATAATTCTACCAGGCTTGGTATGCATGCTGGCATATTGTTGTCATACGATGTTTTACATACTAAAATAGGGTCATTATTAACTCTATATAACATTTTACTTTTACCTAAGGCTGAAATACAAATGTACAAGTATCCGGAGTCTATTGTCTAAATTAAAAAGTGTAATCGAATATCTTTTCTCTTAAGCTGAAATTCAGAGAAAGAGGACAACTTCTGCAGAGAACTGTCTGGCTGTTTGTCTGAAAGCCAACATCGAGAGGTCAGTCATTATAGTACGGAGGCTAAAGGAGGAATAGACTATGAGAGGTAACGGTAATATACATCACAGGTAAAGGAAAAGGCCAAAGAGGTCATATTGGAATGAAATTGAAATAATATCTATTGATATTTAAAAGAAACAACATCATCATTCAGCATTTCCTTGGATCCAAGTACCGACAACACCATATGGCTACACTGGTTTCGCGGTTAATGCAGCGATATATTCGGCAGTATAATAAATAGGAATAAGTTGCAGTTATGAACTTTAGTAATATTTATTTATCTTCTTCGAAGAAATATCACTTTACAGTTAAAAACAAATCAAGTGCAATTAATGATGGTGGTGTCCAAAGCGGTAGAAATCACAAAAAGCTTACAATTAAATCTGAATTAGTGCCAAATTAATACATTTCTTACACATACAGTAATATTTATGTGGAGGTAAAACATATTCCAAAGGTAACACAAGCAAATTAAGTTTCAATGAGGTTATATATCAATATATAAAAATGGTAAAATTCATAATAATTCCAAATATTTTCAACACTCATTATATCACACCTAGACCTATTTTATATATAGATAAAAAGAAAATAAAAGAAAGTGTGTGGGATGTACACTGAATGATTCTGAAGGCTTTCAAAAATACAATGAGCTCTGATGCAAAAAAAGAGTCCATAACAGAGTAAATAAAATAATTAATTCACAAAACTGATGTCCATCCTGTCTTACCATGCATAATTGTTATCCATTTGTACGGGTTCATATTCTCTGCACTGAGCTGTTAACGAGAACGCATGTTCGGTTTTTTCTGATATATCTTTTAGACACGTCGTCTAAATTCAATCAAATTTCACACTGATCTACCTCCGTAAACTGTGAAAATGTTCTTCAGTTAAAATTCAGTCGACGTGACCCCGCTCGACACTGCATGCTCTCAGCTTATCTTTCAAGAAAGCGTGCATTATGTGCTGGTAAATCATTACAAATGGAACATTGAAATAGTCTACAGATCAGTTACACAACATTTCTTTTCGAAACGATTGTACAGCTAACTGTCACGACTGAGTCGATAAGTGTAGGGCCATTGCTTTGATAATGCAGGGGCATTCCCAACGTCATGTAGCCCAGCAATGTGGTATAAATAGACAACAATGTCTCGTTTAGTTGGGCGTCTCAGACCCACAGGGAGACTGAATTACCGTCCCTAGAGCTTACGCACCTCCGTAACCGAATTCTGACGGGGACGGAGACAAGTTAATCTTGCTTTCAGTTAATTAAAAAGAAATAAGAGATGTGGAGAAGACAAAATATTTAATGAAGTATTCATAGACTGTTAAGATATTCTTTTACCATATTCAACCAACACCAATATATAAGAAAGGGGACATTGACGACACGAATAACTACATCACTTTGGTGAGTTGCATAGAAAAAACTGTTTACCTCTATACTAAATACAAGATTAGTTAATTGGGATGTAGAAAATAGTGTAATAACAGACGCCCAATATGGCTTCAGAAAGCAAGTAAAAAAATCACAAATTTAATATTCAAACACAGATTTCAGTTTTTGACGCTTTTGTTAATTTTTTTAAGTTACATTTCTGAAATATTTCACAAAGCTAGGAATTGTGTAAGCTAGGAACATTTCTTTATTTAGCGACAAAACAACGTAATAACGCCATTTAATTGTTTAATTTACTATATGTTAGTCTATTTATAACGTACATGAACTATTGTGTACTGTCATAATGAAGTTATGTTCATTTCTATAATATGTATTAATACTAAAGTGTACGTATATGTGTATGTTAGACTACTAAGCGAAATATACATGTACTTTTATAATTGTGTATTGTGTCATGCTATATTACATTGTATTGTTTTGTAATGTCTCTCTCTGATGTGTTGAAAAACACAAGAAATAAAAATCAGAATCATGGTTGAACAGTGTGTCCAAGACTAGTTGATGAATCAGTTGCAGGAGTTTTATGATCCACCACCAACGCCGAATGCTGTGGGTGCACCATTATAATATACATGTATATCTATTTTTAAATATTTGAAAAACTGAATCTTACGTTATGAAAATAGTATGGTGAGAGAAAAATAATCGGCAGTCTCAAATTAGACAACTAAGAATATCACCCTCGGATTAGAGATTTCTCTGTCCCAACCTCAATGTAAGGTACCATTCTATTAGTCTCTTTCTCTTCTGGTGATGTTTTCTTTCTATCCGAATCTGTAATTGTGTACAGATATAAATTACAACCAAGTACGTCGGTTATGGTTTACTTGTAGACAGCAGAGTATGTTAACAGAGAATACCGACAAAATAACAATATCGTAATTCAGAATCAATGAAACGAGGGCTAAATATGAACAATAATCTAGATGTGACAGGAAACACTTCAAAAAGATCACGGAGAGTAGGACCAAGTGATCCTTCGGAGTAAGCGTCTTCTGCTTCATCGACGACACCCGCCATATAAATCTAGGTCACGACGACACCCGCCATACAAATCTAGGTTATGACGAAACCCGCCATACAAATCTAGGTCACTACGACACCTGCCATACAAATCTAGGTAACTACGACACCCGCCATACCAATCTAGGTCACGACGTCACCCGCCATATAAATCTAGGTCACGACGATACCCGCCATACCAATCTAGGTCACGACGTCACCCGCCATACAAATCTAGGTTATGACGACACCCGCCATACAAATCTAGTTTATGACGACACCCGCCATACAAATCTAGGTCACTACGACACCTGCCATACAAATCTAGGTCACAACGACACCTGCCATACAAATCTTGGTCACATCGACACCTGCCATACACATATTCTGAAGATGAGAACTACGGTTGTGACAACGTTGAAATCATCAAATAACATCTTTCTTAGTAACAATGTTAAAACTAACATTATTTCCCCTAACACTGACATTCTCTCAAGTGTATGAAAACTTGTCTATATTATATGACTGTGAATAGTAGGAAATTGTCATTCAATGATAGATGAACTGATGACCTATCCACCTTTTTGTGCTCTCTAAGTCTGGCCAGTGATGTTAGGAACATTATACAGCTGTTTCATCCTGCTAAGACACGCCAGTGATGCTAGGGACATCAGACAGCTTCACACTATTATTACTGGTGTTCACAGTTAGGACCATTGTTAGTAGATCACCGTCTCATTGTTGAACTGTAGTTAATTTGACACTTATATATTTATATACATGACATGACAACTCGTACTAGGTACAGAAGGAATTTGTCTAATCCTGCTAAATACATCTGATATTTTACGACGATACCGTACCCGCGAACGCTATATATTACCGTAGGATAAACCCATCATTACTGATGTAACAGGAGAGGAGAAAATGTAGCGGCCAGACCAGGGTTCGAACCCGGGACCTCCGAACACTAGCCGGATGCTCTACCACTTGAGCTACCTGGTCACCGATGATCGTCCCAGACCAGTCCCGCTACACTGACATACCAAGGCGCGTAGTCAGACCTAAATGGAGGTGGAAGCACGGACGGACAAAAGGACGGACGTAGGCTTTCCTACCGAGTGTCAAAAGCACAATTTGACTTGGGAAGAGCACGAGAGAGTAGCAGACCCCCCCCCCCCCCCGTCTCGTTAGTGGTGGTGGTGGTTATGGTTGTGGAGGGGGGGTATTTCTAGATTCACAGAGGTGACATTTGAACTGTTCTGAGGGATACAATCGAGAAATTCAGTAACATGTAAATCTTGTAATGAAATATATTTCGTATAAACCGGTACATATTCATAGAAATCATATGGCATGTATTTTAACAGGCGATAGATAAACAGTATCTTCAATAAATAACATGGCAATCCTGAATTGTTATGATACAAATGTATATGGAGACTAAGGCATGTATTTTAACAGGCGATAGATAAACAGTGTTTCAATAACTAACATGGCAATCCTGAATTGTTATGTTACAAATGTATATGGAGACTAAGGCATGTATTTTAACAGGCGATAGATAAACAGTGTCTTCAATAACTAACACAGCAATTCTGAATTGTTATGATACAAATGTCAATCATCGTTGTTTTGCCTCAACAAGCATGGTCACCACTGTGTCTAAATCTAACAATGCCAAAGGGAAATAATCTCTAGACACCTGTCAGATACAGTTAAGATTCCTTGATTGCAATTATTAGTCGGACGTTGGCCTGGCCTGTTACACGTATTTATATAATCTAGACACCGATAAACAGGCCTACCTTGCAAGTTCACGCAGAGTTTGACAGGAAACCATCCACAGAAATATCAATATTTTCATGTGATATTATCAAAATGATAAATTGTTGAAATAATCAAATAAAAAAAAAGGTTACGACAGATAACATTTAAATAATCGATGTGTACTACAGTTAGCGATTGGTCAAGGAAGAAATGGAATTATGTGTTAATTATGTGTTATATATCGACCTGCACGTGATCATCACAACAAAGGGAAATGTTTACATGTATAATCTCATGAACTCATAAACTTATTTCATGTTACATGTATGTTAGATTCATAATTACCTGAATCAATCATATTCGTGTTTGATAAATCACTCTCAGTGTTATTATTATCAGAGACCTTTAATAGGCATTTATAAACATATAGGTCTCTGCTATTTTGTATTATCTAAGTCATTAATACAAGGTCATTGCGCATGCGCACGATACGTACCTTCTGTGTGAACTAAATCTTCAACGGTAAATCTTCTACGGCAAAAATCTTCAACGGTAAATCTTACACGCGATCTTTAGCGGCAAAATCTTCAACGGTAAAAGACAAACCATTAACGGCAAATCTTACACGGAAAAATCTTCAACGGTAAAAGACAAACCTTTAACGGCAAATCTTACACGGAAAAATCTTCAACGGTAATGCAAACTTTATCATTAACTGCCGAGTATGGCCGAGTGATATATGTCTAACTCAACTGTAAATCTTCTACGGTAAATCTTCTGCGGCAATTCTACAGTTACAGCATATCTTCTGCGGCAAATCTTACACGGCTTAAATCTTCAGCGTTAATAACTTCAACAGTAAATCTTACACGGCAAAAATCTTTAACGGCTAAATCTTCAACGGTAAAAACTTAAACGGCAAAATCTTCAACGGTTATACAAACCTTAACGGTAAATCTTACACGGCAAAAATCTTTAACTGCCGAGTATGGCCGAGTGATATATATCTAACTCAACTGTAAATCTTCTACGGTAAATCTTCAACGGTAAATCTTCTGCGGCAATCCTACAGCTACAGCATATTTTCCGCGGCAAATCTTACGCGGCAAAAATCTTTCACGGTAAAATCTTCAACGGCTTATCTTCAACGGTACGCCAATCTTGCACGGCTTTTCATTTTCCGCGCAAGTGTTATTATTTCTTAGTTAAAAATCTTGAACGGAGTCGGGGGTCACATACGGCTTTCCATACCTTAAGGCCAACGGAACATTGTTAACTCCCTCAGACCGACAGAACATTAGTTAAAACAGAGAGCTACTCCTTAAAGCCAACGGAACATTAGTTAAAACAGAGAGCTACTCCCTCAGGTCAATAGAACATTAGTTAAAACAGAGAGCTGTAGGCGAGACATGTACGCGATTAACCAGTAACTAACAACAATCTATAAGATGATGTAACTATTAAAAATATAGCATAACATGATGAAAATATATGTCTTTTCGCGGCCGTCGTACTTATCAGTATATATTTATACCGAACCATTCCCGCGATAACCATTCACACCTGAGTTCGGAGATAACATTGAACATGTAGTGAGTTGTCGACCACACAGAATATTCTATCAAAAGTATAAGAAAATGTACTTGATACTGTTTTATACATTTTGGATTTTCGTTTCACGTGTGAATAGTCAATATCCAACAGGATGCGCGTGCCCTAGCGCCATGGTGGTCAGATGAAGCCCGGGATTCTCGACATTCTCATCACCACTAACTGATGATGTCAAAGTTCTTTCTCTTTCTGGAAACTACAAGACACACAACAAGATCCCGGCATTACACAATAGTGACTTTCAATCCATGCCTGGATTGGTTACCTTAAAGATGGCGCATTGCGAAATAAACGCAATTGCAGACGACACATTTTCATCACATACATCGTTACTGTATTTAGATTTGTCGTACAACAAAATTCTCCGAATAACTGACAAAACATTTGAGGGACTTACCCATTTGGTGTCCCTGCAAATCAGCGGGAATCAGCATTGCAAGTTTGATGAAAATGCTTTTGATGGTCTTTCATATCTGCAAGAACTTTATATTGCCAACATGGACTTAACTCGCATATCCTTAGTTATGTTCGCAAGCTTGAAAAATCTCAGACTTCTGGATATCCACGGAAACAAAATTTGGAAAATAGAATTTGATTTTAGGTCTGTATTTCCCAATCTGCAATATTTGGATGCGTCAAAAAATCTCCTCGATGGATTGTCAAAACTTCACAATAATTCATTTTCAAATCTAAACACGGCAAAACTGTCGGGAAATCCTTTGCAATGTAATTGTGAATTACGATGGTTGAAACACGTATCGAAAAAGGTCCTTGATCCTGAATATGGCAGTGATGCATTAGTTTGCGCTGGACCAGAACGACTGAAATTTGCTCCGATTTTGCGCGTTCCGGACTTGGAGTTTAAGTGTGTCCCACCGGAAATAATCAACTGTACAACTGAAACATACGTGGTGATGGAAACGGCACCACTCCGGATGTTGTGTGAGTTGGCAGGAGATCCGTATCCGGAGGTAACCTGGACGAGATATGATGGAAAACATGTGGAATTTACTTACGAACACACTTCAAACTACTATGTTTCTAGAACAGGATCGTTGGATATTTTCAATGTTTCAAAGGCCGATGAAGGTACATGGACTTTAAGTGTCACCAATACAATAGGTAAGACAAGCCATCAACTCGAAGTTGATGTAACACCAAATACTACATCGACAACGAACACTTCGACGGCACGTATCACAACAGCAAATCCGACGACAGGACCCCCAACAGTTACCTGGATGAAAACGACAGCAGAATGGACGACGACAACTCTAACGACACCTATAATCACACCAGCTTCAAACATAACATCTTCGAAACCGCTCGCTAACTGGCTGAGTGCAATTGAACAAAGTACATCTTTTCCCGGCATCGCAGCACTTGATACAATGCAAGAAAATGGGAATTCAGCTGGATTTACGGTATTAAACACTGATGATAAAGAAACAATGGCGGGCGAAGCTAGTGGACACCTTTACATGATAATAGCAGGTGCAGTAGGAGGAGGATTTGTCATCGTTGTCGTACTCGTTATCGTCGCCATTATCTACTGTGTCAAAAGGAAGCAGAATACTCTGCAAGTACACATCGGTATCAGATATGACAATGCTGTTTACTCGGCGGACGGTATCTAGAAGTACTCGGCGGACGGTATTTAGAAGTAAATATCAGATCATTCTATTGTTGACCAGAATGTGTGATGTTATGTGATAGTGTATCATTACCTGTTGTTTTGTACCCGATATATTATGCAATAGATGAACTTCTCATTTTAATGTACGATGATTTTTTTCACCAGTATATACAATAATTACACTCTTTAAACCTACAATACGGTATCTTAATGATAAGCCCCCTCATCAATATAATATTGTGATTATTTGCACCAAAATATGATTTTAGACATGTACGCGGATATGAAAATTCCCAATTTCGACCATAAAGCGATTTGTTATTCAGTAAAACGACAGTTTTCGAGCTGGTATGGTTCCCAACGATGTTAAGTCTCAAATCAGGAGAGAGCGGTATGTGAATCAAATGAAATTTTGTTTGCTGCTTTCACGCTTCATTTTACTCGAATTGATCGACCTATCTTCTTTCAATGTATCAATTTTATTACACGTATATTTATACAAGTAGATATTCGATGTGTCGAAATCATTTTCATTAGCCACTATCAGCAAATGCTACTTGTAGGCTATTCAAATCGTCCTGTTTCCCTGTTTGGTTGTTGGTGGTCTGTCCGTAAACAATCTTTTTTATCACTATTTCTTGAAAAGTACTGGAAGAATATTTCTCATAATTCATATATAGGTTTCCCTTGGTCCCTATTTGTGCCCTTCGATTTGTATTTTGATCGGGAAACACAATTGACGACAGACGACCATCTTGGATTTTAAGAATTGAAGTTTGTTATCGTTATTTCTTGAAAAAGATTGGAGGGGGATTTCTAAATCTTCACATGTAGATTCTACTTGGTCCCTTGCTGTGCTTGTTGTTTAAATTTTGAGTCTGAACGGAGTAGTAATACGGCCAACAGGCGGTTATCTTGGATTATGATAATGGAAGTTTGTTATCGTTATATTTCTTGTTAAGTACTGGAGGGATATTTTCAAACTTGACATAGCTCCCCTTGGTCCCTAGTTGTGCTCATTAGATTTTAAGTTTGCATCGGGAAACAAAATAGCCGATAGGCAGGCATCTTGGATTTTGACAGTTTATTTTTGTTATATGTATTTCTCATTAAGTTCTCCTTTATAAATGATTTTAGAATTGTATTATACAACACCTTGATTATGTCGTCATTCGATCGAAAAATATTGCGGTATAATTACCCACTTAAGTGAGAAAATAAGGAGGCGACAGTAGCTCGGGGAATAGTTGATAAATGTGATATACGTTAATTAAACATTGTTGTATTTCAATGAGACATACTGTCAAAGTTGAAATTGTCATGGCGTTTCAACATTTGTTGTTTTCGTGGTTGGGTAATCAAGAACATTTAAAACGTATTTGTTAACTTGGGGTACCAGCGACAGGCTGTAACACGAAAATATGAGGCTTGAAACCACGAAATGAATTGCTAACATTTCATATTTTAGTTTGCGGAAACGGCATACCTTCACATGAAATTTGAGAAACATATCTCCGTTTCATTCCGTAAAAAAGGAGCTCTAATAAGAGAGTAATAAGAGATCTCAAACGCATCTTGGCGCCCATCATTGAATGTTATTGATTGGTTCTATGTAACACCTGATTATTTTCTCTACTTTTGCCCTTAATATTTTGATAACAATGGTAATCTTTGTATGAAATCGAAGAAAGATGTTACAGGCGGCTATTTTGTTTTCCGATCAGTCTCAAAATTCAATATGTACCACTAGACACCAAAGGAAACATACAAATGAAATTTGAGAAAGATCCAAGATGAAAAAGAAGAAAAGAAAATAATCAGACCAAGGGGAACTGACATAGAAAATTTTAGATTGATCCATCAAGTATGACCTTTCTGAAAAATAACGAATAAAACTTCATTGTCGGCCACTTATTTTTCATTCTCAAAACAGAACATGCACAAATAAGGACCAAGGAGAACCTTTTATGAAATTTGATATTGATCTACACAGAACTTTCTGAGAAATAATGATAACAAGGATTGTTTGAATTTTGTTTGTTCGTTTGTTTGGTATACCACCCCGTGAACTGCAGATCATTTTGTAGTAGTTGGTGACTACCTCACTGAACAACAAACAGGAGGCCCCTTGTGTGCCATCCAGACTCCAGAGTAATTAGGGTAAAGTGTCTTGCCAAAGATACAACCACGATAGCACAGGCCCGAGAAACATAAACCGACACGGGTAAGGAGCGTTTAAGGTTGTTTAAAGATAAAACACGAGCGAATGGTGATTGAACAGACCGCCATTTGATAATGGTCTAAAATGTTGAATAAAACAATGAACAAGAATCTGAGATGAAACAGATTTATTCTGGTTACAAAATGTGAGGTCACATGGTAGTGTATGAGTTCCGCCACCTATCGGTCAGTAATAATAGTGATTGAGCGATACAATGAGGTAAGCAGAAAAACGTTATTTGGCACTTTCAATTTCGATCGGCTATATTAGTTAAAAAATACAATGTTGTATGGTTTTATGTCAGGGAAATATCCAAATTAATCTTCTGAAAATCACAGTAAAATCAATTCTATATCACAGAAACAAATCTCGCGATGACCATGAATATCAACAAATATAACGCTCAGAAAATTTGCGTTACACAATTTTAAATCATTTTGATGTCTGCGAGAGATATGAATTGATACTAGAGTTTCATAATAAACAGGTTAATTATCCCTCCGGGCAATCCCAGGTTTTATGTCGGGGAACTATATCCAAATTAATCTTCTGAAAATCATAGTAAAATAAATTCTATATCACAGAAAACAATCTCGCGATGACCATGAATATCAACAAAACATAACCACCCAGAAAATAAAATGTTCATAAAATTAATATCTGCGACCATCATTGTAGCCAAATGTGATCACGTGATTACACAGGAAAAACTGAAGGAATGATAACATATATTAGATAATTATAGGATTAGTGACAGCAGTGATACATTTACAAACAGAAACACAATCAAAAATTAAAATCTTAAAAATAGCAATATCATGATAATGATGTTATTATTTTTGTTTTGTACATCAGACAAAAATAAATTGTATATATTACATCCAATACAAACGATACTGTACTTCTTATAAACCATCATTAAAACTCTGATATATATTTATTTACTTCTATTCCAGACGGGTATGAGAAACACTTCAATAACGTATTGTCCTGAAATTTATCTTATAGAAAAGCATAACTAATGGCATTTTATAATCAACGTTAACAATAATATTCAACATGCAGTGGAAACTGTTATATCAACAATAACGACAGCACATGAAACTTTAATTAAAACACATCTGTGATGTCATCAATTGTTATTAGCATATTACATCCAACAGAATACAGAGGCTTCACTATGGCTGTCTAATAAGTACACAAAAGTTTATCTGGTATCAATGTTCAATAGATGATTTCCCATGTACTGTTGTTTCCTCATTATTTGAATTTAATCCATTTCCGTACTGGATGGTGGTGCCCCGAATAGACTAAGGAACACAAAGCCACTTTGGAAAACATTATTCAAATGAGACTAAATTATACTCATAAACTTGTACAAAAGTATACTAGAGAACACAACTGCCCAATATTGTGTTAATAGTCTTTATAGTTGAATGCATATACTCAACAGATATTGAAAATGGTCAATATTATTTCAAAGATGGTTATATTTTAAGTAAGATATAAACCTATTATGTAAATATTAGACATCAGAGGCGTCACACCCTTTTGAGCATAACTTCGACAAAGTTAAAAGGTCAACTCAAAACAACAAAACTCAATAAACAACGAGATATAAAGGTAAAATTGAATTAACAAGGGAGATATACGTATCCCCATATAAATCCAATTAAACTCGGAATGTACTTGGAAACATTCGTCGTATAACCATACAAGTACAAGAATTATTGTAAGGTTAAGAAATATTTCTAATCTAATGGCATCTAATTAGTATTTATGTAAATCAAGCTTTCATGTACAAAAATATTTCGCCAGGTAATAAATGAGCATACTGCATTGCTTCAAAAAAATAAAATAAATAAACACCATGGTGCCACATGTTTATACTAGCCTAAACATGCTATCAACATTACATGTATGCTGTGAAGCTCTTTCAAGAATGCTACATCGACAAAACCAGACAAGCAACATTAAGTATTTCATACTGTTTATGTAAGCAATGTATAAAAATATAAGTTTTGGTATCACAAATGACGAAGTTTTACCACACATCTATTCGTGTCGTATACTGGCACAACAGGTAAAGGGGACTGTTAAAAAATACTCAAGACATCAACACCTTTCAGCGAGACACTCCTGTACCTCGGAGGTCTGATTCCATGTCATCTTAATAACTATTCACCTACAAATGTATAAAGAATGCCAATTTCAATCGCCTGATGTTCCAGAAGAAATTGTTTCCTCATAGGAGGTTGAGATTTTTTCTTGAATGACTATTTGAAAACTAAATTTGGCTTATGATAACAAATTTCTCAGATAAAACTCATATGAAAAAAAAAATCAAATGAAAACAACACAGGATATCAATCACACAGCAGAAGGTAAAACTAAACAGGAAGTTGTAAACTACAACATATATGGCATTATATCTAAAATATCTAGATATAAACATATATAATTCATTAACGTAAAATTCAGATTTTTCAAAAACGAGATCAATCTATTTCCATATTGTGAGCAAAGCAACTGAAGGTCATATATATGTGAATCGATTTTGCATGTAAAGAATATATTCAGCTTTTACTCAATAGATATATACAAAATATCCTAATTCTTAAACAAGAGATCCCAGAGGGATCTTGGCGCCCTCCATTGAATGATCTTTATTAGGTCTATGTCAGGCTTATCTTCTGTGTATCATGTCTTGAGATATGCATCAATACATTAGGCACACTCCTTAAAAAAATAACTACGATCATTAACATTTTAACTTATATGGCACATTTGACATATGAAATAAAACACAATAAAATATTATCTAGTTATCTTGATTGATTTTCGACAGGTGATTTAATGAAAATTCAAAGTGATACAACATTTTAGATATGTATAAGATGACCAATATACATAAAATGTCTTTTACTCGGTGATAAATTAACACATATCTACAAGAAATGTAGAAGAGTATTCCATTTTTTTTTTCTCTCAGAAGCTTTCATTGATAACACCCAAGGATGAAGGTATTTAAGTGTAGGCAGTATAGTCTGAACGACCAACGACAATTTACAGTTCACATAAAACATTGATAACACTTTATTTATAGCCTGTGTCTGCTAACAGACCTAGAGGATTATTTATTAACAACCCACTTAAACATCTTGATTAAACGTTTCGGCCAATATCCTGTCAATAGTGAGAATTCTTTATATTTCCAAACCCCTTTACAATTTAATTTAACATTTTGGTCAATATACTGTCGAAAGTGCAAGGTCTTTATATTTCTAAACCCCTTTACCATTTTATTAAATGTTTCTGTCAAGACATTGTGAATATTGAGATGTCATTATTTTTTTAATTACAATTTACACATATAATTAAACGTTTCTATCAAGACATTTTGAATATTGAGAGGTTGTTATAGTTTTGATTGTGAATCCTGTTACCACTTACTTGGTGTAATATACAATAAATGTCCCTTCAAAAACACACAGCACTATACCACTCATAATGATATACAATATTGAATAAACTCTCTCCCTCAACAAGATATATACATGTATATTATTTGAAAAAATGAAATTTTTAAACTTTTTTCAAGGTTATAACGTGCTTCATGAAATTATTTAATCAAATAATTGTCTTCAATGTAAAAGTCACAATGTCTTTGGCATCAATTCATCTAATAATCAGTGTTTGGTGTATCGTCGCACAGATAAATAAATGATACAAAAATCTTATATAAAGTGTATACGTTTTCACCACACACATAACATATACATGTCATAAAATGAATGAAAATGTTATATGAAACATGTTGTAAACTATTTATTTGAGTTCATTTTACCGACTTTTAAAACGCGATAGATATTGCAGTTTTAAATCATTATATTCATTCGGAATCGAGATCATTTATAGCTGAAATTTTGCCATGTAGAGCTGCCATAAAGTTCTAATTCTTACACAATTACTAAATCGATGTAAATTAAAGAGCACATTTTATTTTGTTCACAATGAGGATCTGGGAATAGCGTAAATTAATTTACTGCATATACTTAAAACAATTGCTTCATTCGCTCCTATAAATGGAAATTAAATATACAGAGTATTCGTATAGGCGGAGTTGGGTTTTGGCCCCTCTTATACACTATGTAGATCGTCAGGTAGGTACTCAAAACGAGCGCTATATGATTGTTTACGTTATTTGCATTAAAAACATATTTAAAAAAAAACATTATTTAAAATATAAGAGTAAATACGAAATAAATGGGTTGTTATTCTTTGTAAATGTACAAATATTTGCATATACATTTGTACTTCATCGTTTACTACTTGTCACTCCCGAGTCTGTGGGTCCGAAATCGGTCATACACGCGTGGGTTGGCACTACGATGTACAATGTCATCGTTTCAATAAACATTCATTATCGTCTTGAGATGTGTTTTGTTCCTGCTATGAGTATATTAGTTGTTTGATCATAGATGATGAACTGCTTAAGCAATAGCCTGTCTTAAATGACCGTGAGATGTGCATTGTCGTTTGGGTTTGTTTTGGAAAATGGCGCACACACACAAAGAGTTGTCGTTCCTTACACTATGCCCCCACAATGCAACGCGCCTAGTAAACAATCATGGCGATCGGCGAGTGTTCAAGTGCACAGAACACAGGTTTGGATCGATGCTATAATAAATAAACAAATCTCATCAAAAGATGAGACATATCAATATTTTATTCAGTAATTCTTCTTCACAATGCTACTGATATGGTCTGGATAATAACTAAATGTCGATATCGATGCATCGAACATAACCTGTTTTGACGAAGTGGGAACCAATGATTAGATAACGTTGTAAATCATGTCGAATCAATATGTAAGTTAAAAACACTTTTCATAAAACTTTCATTACGGGAAAATCACAAAATACCCTGAAATCAATTAATTTTTTTCGATTTTTTGGAATTTTTATATGCATATAAGCGGGAGTCGGTGTTTTAGTCGATGCAAATACACGGGATTAAAATACAAAGATAAAGAAGAAAAAAATCGGGACCTGAGAATTTTATGCAAATAAGCGGGATATTCAAATAACCGATATGCAAATAAGTGGGCTCCTCTGTACTTCCATTGAATGTTGTAAGTGTTATAAGGTCGAAAATCATATATTGTTATACAACATCTTTCATTAAAATAAGATTGTAAAATTTTAATGTAAAATGGCTAATTGTTTTCCCGTTTGCCTGGGCCTGTGAGGGGTGTGTCCCTGTGGGTCCAATGATTGGTCAGTGAAGTAAGCTGGTACTCACGGCCTCCGTCCAATCCCCGATTTACCCAGGGTCCCCTAGGTCCCGGTTTAGGTTTGAATCACAGAAGTTTTATTCATTCGAGATACTTTGGCTTGCGTGTCAACTTTGTTTTTTGTCACGTCAAGTCGGAAGTTCGGAGCCTAAGTCGGGCACATACGACCGAACTTTCATTACGATGGTATCAATCACGAGCATATTCGAGTAACAGAAGATCAGGAGAATCAATTCTTCGACACGAAACCTGATTAAGCTGTATAATTACGAACTCTCGATTTATTTCCCATTGTGTTGGGAACTTCGAGCTACGAGTCCAACGATCCGATTTGTGTTGGGAACATCGATTTACGCACTTGTTAATATGGCCGGTGAATGGTGAATGAACTTGATTGGGTCATGCAGAGAAATCGTAGAACCAAATCCCGAATTGATTATCGATCCTTACACGAAGGGAATTGGAACAGTAGTGTGTCCGATATATCTGAAACGAACCCTCAAGAACTGTCTATAAACATTGCAAATCAAGAGGACCTATTATTCGCTTCGTGTGCAGGAATGGCTGAAGGGGGTAAATCTGTCACGCCCCGGGCTAATCGCAGTCTAGAGAACGTTTGCATCGAGTCTCCTTTGGTTAGTGATGTGGACAAGCGCCTTGAGGAGGCAGACCGGGAGATCGCGCTGTTAGAGAAAAAACTGGAGTCGGCCAGATTGAACAGTGCATTAAAGGACAGAAGGAAGAAGCGGGATGATCTTCAGAGGCAGTTAGATGACATCCAGCAGGATCAGCCTCAATCAGCAGCGACTGGCCTTGGTTCAGGTATGCCCAACGACATAGACTTGATTAAACTGAGAAAAATGGACCAGCTGGTCAGCAGATCGAGCAAGAAGATGTCCAGGGTGTTGCCGGAATTTTCCGGTAGTGATACTGACTCTGACACTCTATCAGTCGCCTCATCGGCTTCCTACAATAGCTTTAAACGAGCACGTAAGGGTGAAAAACTCAGATCTGGTTTGAAAGCTAAAGCTGGAGACGTCGTGAAATTCCCTCAAGCTTATCCCCACCACTTTCTTCAATACGAATATGTAAGTAAGAATCCCCAGTTTCAAGATCTCACCTTTAAATTATTTGTGGCGGGAGAGCTTGAGATAATTTCCAAGACGAGCTCTGCTTCAGAGAAGGAAGGAAGGACAGTATTCCTTCGGAAAATTGTGTATTATAGCAATATTTATGAATGGAAAGCCTTGCTTGCATGGTATGCGGCATGGCTTCGCAAGATAGAGTTGGGTGAGAGATCATGGTCAGATGATCCCTCAAGTATTGAAGTCCCAATTTTGGCGAAACATGTGTTGATGCAAAAAAATGAGAAGCCCAGAAATAGTGGTCCGATTCAGTCGGACTCTGGGAGAGTTTGGTTTTGTGTAATGTTTCAGAAAAATCGTTGTAGCGAAAGAGGGGATCATGATGGCGACATACGGGGTGTCAAAAGGCATTTGCTACATATCTGTGCCACATGTTGGAAAAAAGATGGGGTAAAAAGACAACATCCTGAATCAGCAGAGACATGTCCAAATGCCTTGTGACTAACCGTCCCGTCTGTAGGTATTGAGATAGATCCAGACACCTCAATTATAGAACCCGAGTATGTGCCTTTTGAATTTGGAGGTAATTTGTTTGTATCGGGTGGCCAAGATATTGATTATAGACATATACCTATAGACGCTGTAGATGATATAGTTTCTGAGGTACCCGAAGAAACTGTTAGAAATTTACAGGTTCAATCCTGCTTTAATTTTAATACCCAAAGGACCCCTGTTAAGTCAAATTTTAACATCAGATATATGAAAGACAGGTTAGAGTTGTACTCGGATCTAGAGGTTTTAAAATTTTTAGAGTTTGGTTTTCCCATAGGGTTAGACAACCACCTCTTAATTCATCGCCAGGAGGCTACTTCAGAGGTAAGTTCTTCTATCAAGTACAGAAATCACAAAGGAGCTACAGACTTTCCTCAGGAAATAAGTGAGTATTTACGTATTGAGTTGGCAAATGAGTCGGTGTTAGGTCCATTTGAGGAAAATCCGTTTTCCTTACCCATGGTGATTTCCCCCTTAAACTCAGTTCCAAAGAGGGATTCTGAGGAAAGACGCATAATTTTGGATTTGAGCTTTCCGGACTCTAAGTCAGTAAATAGTTGTATCCCCAAGACTTCATATTTAGGGGACCCCATCTCATTGTCATACCCCAGGGTAGATGACCTGGTAGAGATTATCAAGGAGAAAGGGAGGGGTTGTTGTCTTTTCAAGAGAGACCTTAGGAAGGCTTACAGACAAATTCCCATCGACCCGGGAGATATTCGTTTTTTAGGTTTCTCTTGGGAAGGTAAGATGTATTTTGATCGGGTCTTATCTATGGGTTTGCGTTCGGCAGCGTACATTTGTCAAAGAGTCACAAGTCTGATTTCGTTCTTAATGCTGCAGGACGGTTTTCTGGTCCTCAATTATCTAGATGATTTTGCAGGGGCTGAGTGCCCGGACATGGCAGATTTGGCTTTCTGGAGACTTGGTTCCCTTCTCTCTGATTGTGGCTTTATCGAATCGGAGAAGAAGGCAGAGCCTCCTGCCACTCGTATGGTTTTTTTGGGTGTCTTGTTTGACACAGTCAGGATGGTCTTAGAGGTCCCTGATTTTAGGTTGCAGGAAATAGGAATCTTAACCTGCGAATGGTTGAAAAAGGAAAGGGCTTCCTTAAAGGAGATTCAATCCCTGCTGGGAAAATTACAGTTTGTCGCTGCCTGTGTTCGTCCAGGTCGACTTTTTGTTAGCCGTATATTGAACTGGCTCCGGTCGATTGGTCAGGACAGCCATCGTTCCTGGAGTATTTCAGAAGAGGTGAGAAAGGACATATTGTGGTGGCACATTTTTCTGGCACAGTATAACGGTGTGTCCATTATGTTTCTGGAACAATGGTCCACTCCAGACACTGAGTTTGCCTCAGATGCTTGTCTCACAGGCGGGGGAGGCTACTTCATGGGTAGATACTTTCATACAGAGTTCCCAGACACCATCCTTCAACCGTCCCCATGTATAAACATCCTAGAGTTGTTAACAGTTATGGTGAGTATAAAACTCTGGGCCAGTGCCTTTAAAGGTAAGAGAATTGTCATACTATGTGACAACGAAGCCACGGTATCGGTCCTCAACTCAGGTAGGTCCAGAATTCAATTTATGCAGAGCTGTCTCAGAGAGATATGTTACTTTGCTGCTAGTTTTGAATTTGAGATCAGGGCGCAACACATCTCTGGAATTCAAAATCGACTACCAGACCATTTATCCAGGTGGCATTTAGATGTTATACACCAGCAGGAGTTCATCCGTTTGACCAAGGAAGTTGACCTGGTAGAGGAGGTAGTACCCTCTAGCATGTTCTCCTTCTCCCACTCTTGGTAGATTATCTATACATAGTAGTTGAGACAGGGTATATATATAGTGATGTATCCCTCTCTTGGTGGTTTACCTTTTTCTTCAGTTTTGTACATATGTTGACACTATATACATAGCAGTGTATCTTTTCCTAGTTTATAAGGTAAATTTTAGCGATATCAGGCTTTTATGACTCCTGTTTCATCCTTCCAGACACTGCCTGGTCACAGCTTAGGAAAGATCTCAAGGTGTCCGCTAGAGCAGCCTTCGCTGAGGGTACTTATAGAAATTTCCGTACACAATGGAAAGCTTATTTTCTGTTTTGCGAAGCGTTCCGGAAACAGCCGTTGCCGGTAAGCACGGAGATTATATGCCTTTACGCTCAGTGTCGATTCTATTCGCAACTATATAGCGGGAGTCAAAACTCTTCACATGTTGCTAAACTCAAAGTATGACATTAGACAATATGAACTGAACTTAGTTTTGAAAGGTTTGTCGAGGTTGAACCCACATTGTCCCTCTCAAGCGAAACCTATCACCCCTCAGATTCTCGGTAAGATACATCAGCGACTAGATCATGATGATCCAGAGGACACCACTCTGTGGTGTATGTTTTTATTCAGTTTCTATCTCATGCTGCGGAAGTCTAATTTAATGCCTAATAGTAGTCACAAATTTGACCCTAGTAAACATCTTTTACGACAGGATATTTTAGTAGAGGATGGGGTCCTCTTGGTTGTCGTAAAGTGGTCTAAGACCAATCAATTCGGACATCGGATCGTGCGTTCCCCTCTGGTGGCCATTCATGGGTCCCCACTTTGTCCTTTACATGCCTTTGTTCGCATGACTGATCTAAACCCTGCACGTCCCAGGGCCCCAGCCTTCCTTAAGACTACAGGAAAGAAAATTGTCCCCTTTTGTTACCCACAATTTCAGCAGAGGCTACGGGAACTTATTCATAGTGTAGGCCTAGATGCTGCCTCGTTCTCTTCGCATAGTTTTCGCAGGGGAGGGGCCACTTGGGCCTTTTCTTTGGGGATTCCAGGGGAGTTAATTCAGGTGCAGGGGGATTGGGCCAGCGACGCCTACAAAACGTATATCAGTTTTTCCTTAGAGGATAGGCTTCAGGTTTGCAGAAACATGAGAGATGCAATTTTAGCATTGCATCATTAACCAAGTTATCAGCCTCCCGCAGTTTTTTCGGGCTTGGTGGCCGGAGGCTTGGCGGCCCCTCAAACTGCTTGTATTTGTGTTTAATATGTTTGCTTATTAACATGCTTATTCATAAGTATTATTAATTTGCTTAATTTGAGCTTTGTTTGATTTGAGCTATGTTTAATTTGAGCTATGTTTAATTTGAGCTATGTTTAATTTGAGTTTTGTTTAATTGAGCTTTGTTTAAATTGATCTTCATTTATTTGAGTTTGATCATGTAGATGCTTAAAGCTGTGTGTTCGATAACAAGCTTGCATGTAGTGCTAGAGGTGTATTTCCTTTTGGGGTTGCCTTGCTTATGCCATTTGCATACCAGAGACATTTAAGTAAAGTGGAGCATGGCACCCTAACTGGCTGACGCCTTCTAATGTGTTATACAATAAATTGTTACGGGCATACAGTTGTTATGTTGTAAATATCGTTGACCAGGCAGGGGAGAGAATTGTAAAATTTTAATGTAAAATGGCTAATTGTTTTCCCGTTTGCCTGGGCCTGTGAGGGGTGTGTCCCTGTGGGTCCAATGATTGGTCAGTGAAGTAAGCTGGTACTCACGGCCTCCGTCCAATCCCCGATTTACCCAGGGTCCCCTAGGTCCCGGTTTAGGTTTGAATCACAGAAGTTTTATTCATTCGAGATACTTTGGCTTGCGTGTCAACTTTGTTTTCCCTCCCTCCCTCCCTGGTCATAGATAGGACCCCATGCGGCCCCTCAAACTGCTTGTATTTGTGTTTAATATGTTTGCTTATTAACATGCTTATTCATAAGTATTATTAATTTGCTTAATTTGAGCTTTGTTTGATTTGAGCTATGTTTAATTTGAGCTATGTTTAATTTGAGCTATGTTTAATTTGAGTTTTGTTTAATTGAGCTTTGTTTAAATTGATCTTCATTTATTTGAGTTTGATCATGTAGATGCTTAAAGCTGTGTGTTCGATAACAAGCTTGCATGTAGTGCTAGAGGTGTATTTCCTTTTGGGGTTGCCTTGCTTATGCCATTTGCATACCAGAGACATTTAAGTAAAGTGGAGCATGGCACCCTAACTGGCTGACGCCTTCTAATGTGTTATACAATAAATTGTTACGGGCATACAGTTGTTATGTTGTAAATATCGTTGACCAGGCAGGGGAGAGAATTAAAATCACCTTAAGGGTGGATAGCTGGAATGCTATAAAATCTCACCTTCCACTTCTAAGTCTGATAGTTTGAGGAAAGTATAAAGTAATTAAAAATTTCCAACTCATTAAGCACAACTTGATATCATGATTATGAAGCCTACACAGTTTCAAAGAAATTGATTGGAAACTGTCGAAGGAGATTTCCAGAGAATGTTCAAGTACTTTAATTAAACAAAGAGCAATAACTTCTGCACAAATTGTTGAATACAAATTTTCTCATGGAAAGATAATATTATATCATAACTATAATACGTTCCATGTTTGAAAGAAATCGATCGAAAAATGTAGATCTCTGGACAAAAATCAAATAGCAAAAGGCATTGATGTTTGCGAAAATATTTGATTCAAAATTCTTTTCAGGCAAACACAACTTCATATTGTGATTATAAAGCCAACAAATTTCAAAGAAAAACTCAAAAATGTAGGAGGGAGATCTCCGGACAAAAAAACAAATACTAGAATATACAAAGGGTAAACAAAATCGCCAGACCAACAAAAGTTTAAGTCGGACAGGCCAACTAACGGACAATGCCATACCATAATACTTCCGTCAAATTAGACGGGCGCATAATATATGTACATGCATATAGCATCTAGTAAGTAATAACGGTATGGTCCAATATAGGTACTGGAACCTAACAAACAGATGCTAGCTGGATGCATATTACTAGAAATAGATAATTGTTCAATTTACACAATCATAAAGTGTTATATAGTTTATAAATAACATACATTGTTACTATATTAGTAAGTTACAGTAATACATACTACATGTATATAAATAGCATACAGTATTACACACTATATAAGTAGGATACAGTAATACTATACATGTACCATATAGTACAACATACTGTAAAAACATCATAGAGTATTATATACTGTATAAGTAACATACAGAATTAAATTATGACAATAAATGTTCCCTCTATATACATATGTACTCAATAACGTTTCTACACATCCTATAAAATGTATATCTGTACTTATCAACATATTAAATTACACACATAATGTCTCACTTATTTCCCCGGACAGAGATAGATGTCCTTTGTTAACATGTGGGTAAAACATGCTGCCGACTTGTAGCCTTCATCCGTCTCCTTTTCAATCGCCAATTTACCAATGACTCCGGTCAGCACCTGTTGAAAAGATAAACATTTCACTGAAGTTTTTTTTTTTCAATTAAAAATATTGCTTAAAATAATTTTGCCAATGGATGTATTATTAAACCAAAATCAATCTAAAGTTTCAATAACTAAATGAACTATTGATGGGGAAAACATCCCCAGATCTACAGGGATACGTTTCCCCCTTAAGTATCGAGTATGGAAAAAATATAAAAGAAAACACTATATGGTAAAGAGAAAAAATTTCTGACAGACTTTTACACTGAATGCTGACCTTAATAATCAAAAAGTTTTAGTGTTCAACCTTTAAATATGGCCAATGATTTTTGTTCTACTGCCTATATCTATTTCACCTCTTAGCATATAATTTTTGGCACCATCAAAACAGCCCTTTTCATGACTAGGTAATGTTATTGGTCAATATGCAATGGCAGTTTTTTTTCTTCTTAGAGGAATTTGGGGACATAGGAACAAAACAACACAGGACCTGTATTGGCTCAGAGTCTAAACCTTCATAATAAATAATCTTAAAATTGATTTAATTCCAACATTCCAACTCATTATTTCAGGCTAAAATGAAATTGGGGGTTACAGGAGTAATGCAATTGAAGAATATAGATTTGATTCTAGAGTAGATTTTGTCATCATCCATTTTTAGTTTTAGGTCAGGGTTAATATCTTCATATAACAGCTGACATCACAACCAAAAATAAATAAGGCAATTCAGCTAATTACAGACTCCACCCAAGGTGAAGTTATATGTGAGAAATGCACAGATGATAAATGAGTCCGATGGATATTTACTGATAAGTGTTGGCCTATTACCATTTGATCTGGTGACACATATTTATTGATTGAATGTGGTGGAATTGAGTTTAGTTACATCACTAATTTAATATGTGAAAACCAAAAATTCAAGGGTGTAAAATTAACCGTTCTTATTTGAACTTATAATATAAATTATTCTAATTTGGTATTTTACCAATTCAAATGTATCATGTGGACACCATTTCCTGAATCAGAAATATTTGATACCCGAATCTGGTAAATTGCATTTAAAAGAAAATATTACATCTTAAATGACAAATGTGCATACAGATGTTTCAGGATCATACTGTATGGAAACAAATTATTTTAAGTATTACAAACATTCATGGAATAAAGAATCTTATTAATAAGCAGAAGGAAGGATGCCAGAAAGATGGACAGAAGGACGGACGAACACAATCCAAAACTAGAGTCGGGTTTCCGATGGGGGGCTAGCAAGTTACAACGAGGTGTTTCCCCACATAAACTGTTTATATAAGGGGAAACCGTCGATGCAGGAGGATCAAATTCATACAAATCAAAATAATTTGCAACCGTCCATCCATAATGGGTATTTTGATTGGAAAAACTAATGATTGCACGATCACATTTCATAATGACTTCAATACCCCCATGTCAAACATCCAAATCCAAACATCTATACACTTTATGTCCCAGATAATTTCCAATAGCTTTTGGATAAATAAAGCTGGTAGAACTTGAGCATTTATCAATACATTGTATATGTTTTTTTCCCCCAAAATTTCCACTATGGGGCCATATTGAATTTGAAATTGACCAGATGAATAACAACAACTAATCTTGCCTATCCAAAAATAAGTCCTAGAAAGTTAAAATAAATCAAAGTTGGGCAATAATGGACAGGCAGGATGAGGTTTCAGGTAAGAAAACCTAGTGTAACTACAATACATTGTTACCTGTAATAAGTCCTGGTCAGGATTTGACCTCCAATCTTTCAGACTTTCACACAATGTCTTCATCAGCCATCCACCTTTATAGGAAAGTCTGTACGCCTCTTTTCCTGGAAATGATGACATATTCATCGGTACTTTTTTTGTGGTTTCAAGAAAGTTTTTATAGATTCCCAACATAAAGTATTTTACCTAGATTTCTTGTATTCATTTATCAACCATGAAAACACAAAATTCAATGTACAATGTGGGTCTATACCAGGATATTAAACTGTAATAGAGGTTTAGTAGTTGATGGGGAGAGTTTTGACAATTGATTGATAAGGCATGAAACAACTGTTTTGTTACCTGATTAATCCAAAATATCCAGATATTGGGTTCTATAAGGCTGAGTTCCGTATCAAAATTACTCAGTAACCAGTTAATGCCGGCTTTGGTGCATTTTCGAACTCCAAAGTTAACTTTTCTTTGGCCTCGCAGTATGCTGTAGGAGACCACTTTATGACATTCTTTGTGTTAGTCAAATCCCTGTATTCAACCTTTCTGACTTAATTCGACTTAGCAACCATTGCAAGGCATTACTAGATATATACTGTTTTAAATCACGATCAGAAAGATACTTCATCGCAATCATTTTAGTGTTTGGGCGCATGCAGATGTACCTATTGCCAGTCAACAGTAAAAAATATTGACCGGTCAACAGTCAAAAATACTTTATTTACATAGAAAGTTAGGTAACAATAATAAATGTTACAATTTCTGTTTGACAAATTTCATTTTAGGTAGATGTTGTCATTTTTGTTAAATATTATGATAGTATAATGTAACGTTTTGATCGGTTGGCCAAAAATAGTCCAGATGTATTGCTGGCCAAAACAGTTTAGACTATACTTCCTGAGAACCTGTACATAGTTCGGAATGTTTATCATTCATTATAAAACATCCTCAGTACACCTCTCAATGAAGGTATACATGCGAGACCCAGAATAGACTGGTTTTCTATTCACAATTATAATATATGTGCATTGCTTTTTATTCTCTTCTTCACGGATTAAAAGCTGCAGGAAATGTTTTCTTTGTCTCCTCTACAAACATTTTTGCTGTAGACACCCTGTACAGTTGCAACCAAAGTCCTCCACTAGAGGGACAGTACAGAAGACAACTTCTGCAGATTTACAGGATCCTCTTTCTATAGTCAATGTCTATCGTAATGATCTTGTTGATACTGAAGTATAAAAAAGTTACAAAACACGAACCTGGAGCTGATGCGAACATGACTAAACTGTCTTCAATACAAGATATAGACGGGATTTCTTCTTCTGGAATAGGCTCAACAGTTGTCTCATCAGGAGGTTTTCTTGATCCGGCGTCAGCCTCATGTATTGTCTGCTCCACATTAGGTCTGGTTTGTATTTGGTCTGTTTTCTTGTTTCTCACTTCAGATTCATCCATGTGCGGCTTGGTGTCTTCTGGTTTTACTGGAGGTCCACTTTGAACGGCCGGTTTTTGCAGTTTCTATAACAGAGTGGGCACATCTTAGTTTCATCATAATGAAATGCAAATAGATATAGCATATGTTTCATCCTGATCAAATATAATGAGGCATTGGCGATGTCATATTTCAAACTACAGGAGGACCAAAATTCTGTCTTTCTTCAAAAAGAAAAAGGATTTCAATATTTTTTTTTTTGGCTTAATATCCCATTTTAGGTCCCCTTTCTCCTGCCCCAAGAGTGCAACATCCTTTGTTTTATTCAACATTAGATATCCTTTGCCCAATTATGCACCACACAAAACTTCATCAAAATCCATTCAGGCATTCAGGACTAGTAGAAATTTAAAGAATTAACCTCAATTTCCCCTATTGGCCCCGCCCCTCTGGCCCCAAGGGAGCCACATCCTGCATTAACTCAAGACAAAATTTCATCAAAATCCATTCAGACATTCAGAACTAGTAGGAATTTAAAGGATTTACCTCAATTTACCGTATTGGACCCCAACCCCTTAAATTTCATCAAAATCCATTCAGGCATTCAGGACTAGAAGGGATTCAAAGAATTTACCTCAATTTCCCCTATTGAGCACCACTCCTCCAAATTTCATCAAAATCCATTCAAGCATCCAGAACTAGTTGGGTTTCGAAGGATTTACCTCAATTTCCCCTATTTGGTCCCATCCTCCAAATTTCATCAAAATTCATTCAGGCATTCAGTCAACTATTAGGGATTCAAAGGATTTACCTCAATTTCCCCTATTGGCCCCGCCCCTCCAAAATTCATCAAAATCCATTCAGGCGTTCGGGACTAGTAGAGATTTAAAGGAAATGTTGATGGACGACGGATGATGGACACTGCGCCATGGCATAAGCTCACCGGCCCTTTGGGCCAGATGAAAAAATGATGCTAAAAATTAACTACGTTGACCAATTGTGACACACAGGTGACACAAAATATTTAAAGATAAATCTTCTGTAATTAATTTCAACAAATCTTGGCCACTTTAAACATTGAATAAAAATGTAGTTCAACATCATGACTTAAGACCTCTTGGATATTAAGGAGCCATTTTAAGGTGGCAATTAATGCAAAATGTTTACAAACCCTAATGCCTTGAAATAAAATCTAAATATGAATGTAACTGCTCAAACGTGAACAAGTATTGTCAGGTAATACTTACATTCAAATTCCTCGGCCTGGCGTCAGGTAAACTCCTATCTGTTTTAAGAGTTTTGATCAGCTTTGTTATCTCACCATTCTCTGTTCCAGATGCTTTAGAGATAACAAGAAGGATAAGAAAACATGTAAACACAGTATTCGGCTTAATGTGCAACTATAAGCAAAACCCTACTGATTTTTAGTGAAAAAAGACAGGCGTACTATGTAAAAACATATAACAATATTGCTTACCTTAATGAAACAGAATTTCCAAAAAAAGAAAAAGGCACTTCATTTCTTCCTTTTATATTTTTTCTAACCAGTTTTAACAAGGAAACATGTCCTTGTAAATGGTTGTTTTGAGAATACCCCACTTGTGTTTTAGTAAGTACACAGGGTGATTACTACATTGAATATGGTAATTTTTGTAATACTTGGTAATGTCCTGCTTCATAACCAATATACTGTAAAGTACATATTTTTATTGGATATCTTATTTCAGCACTTTTTGTGCTGAAAGCATTACGCTTAATTATGATTCCCCTAATCACGCTTTCTATACACTGTTTCTATATAAATAATTTTGGTGCGCCAATTCATCAATGCGTTACTCGGTTAAAATTGGGAAATGCCTTAAACTTTGAGTACGCCAAATAAATTACATTTACATTATAACTTTGTACATTGCCTTGTGATACAAGGCCCTCGTATACCTTTAATTTACATTCTGTATTTATAGTTGTCCTCAGCATCATTAGCTACGAACTTATAAGCCACTACATCGTCTTCGGCAACATATCTTTAAATGTGTTTCTTTGTCAAGAGCTGCCAAGGTGTGATCATTTACACTATATTTATGTCTTTTTAACAATACCAAGGGCTCAATGGCCTCGAATCGCTCATCTGCTATCTAGTGATCCTTTTTATACATAAACATATAATCAAGAAAGTTTTTCAGAGACCAGATGTAAGATCTCAGGGCCTCACGGTTATCTGAAAAGGTATCTTTTAGATATTTTGGCCAATATAACTCTTTCAAACTTAAATCATGGTCAAGGTCATTCATTTGAACAAACGTCCTAGCCTTCACTCAAGTATACTACAAGTCATTCATTTGAACAAACTTGGAAGCCCTTTACCCCAGCAAACAGACCCAATATCAAGTCCCTGGGCTTCTTGGTTATTGAGAAGAAGTTGTTTAAAGATTTTTGCCTTTTTGACCCTTGTGACCATGAATGAAGTCTTGAATGAAGTTCAACTTCATTTATTTGAATAAGTTTGATAGCCCATACATCCCAGCATGCTACATGCCTAATATTAGGTCTCTACGCCTCTTAAATATTGTGAAAAAGTTGATGCCCAAAAGATGGACAGACGGACGCCCTTGGGGCAGGTGAGCTAAAAATGAGCAAGCTGGTTACACAGATAATTATAACTCAATTCCATCAAATAAATCAATAAATCAAAGTACAATGGTTCATCAGAAAACTTGTACAAAATGTTTGTATTTTAAATTGGTCAAGTGACCTTTATCCTCTACTGATGATAATCAGATGTGATACTTAATGGTAAAAAGTCATGGTGTGAATCGGAACTAAATCTGCCTTGGGGTTCATGAGATATCATTTACAAAAGCTTTGTATATATATATTTTATATGCAAAAGGCAAAGCCAAATAACTACAATTACACCAGCCTTTACGAGCTGTCCATGGTCAAAATCCTCCTAAAGACTTGAGCTATATTGCTTCAACAACAAGAACAGTATCGATAATATTTTATGCTCTTGACTCTGTTTTAAGTTACATTTCTTTGGCCATGCAGACTTAGTACTTACAGCTCCCATATGAACCAAATATTGGGAATTTGTCTTGATCTATTTTTATTACATTGGAAATGACACTTGAAATGAAACAATAACAATAAATTTTTTATCATGACAGGAACTAGGAAAATCACATTAACTGATGGTTGGTGCATCAAAAAAATATTTCCTAAAATTATACAAAGAATTAAAAGAATCACAGTAATGGTTTCAAACAAATAAATGATTAAATGTTTCAGAACGGAATTCTAGATTTGTTGCAACCATGGTTAAAATTTGGCTAATATAATACCTTTCCTGATATTTTGATAATTTATTATTGATAGACCAATTAAACCTTTTTGAATTAATTAATAGGATGTTAAACAAAATAAACCAAATCAAATCAAATCAAGTAAACTATGGCAGCACAAAATATGCACTTACCTGCTACCAAAAGTTCCACTCCTTTATCTACCCTGTCTTCCCTGACTGTCCTGTCAGCAGTTACTCGAGACCGACGAGCCTATGACAACACAATCAATATGTCCATGTATTCATATGATATATATGGAATGATAAAATATGGCCAAAAACGAGAGAATTTTTAGCCAGACAGTTTTAAAAAGTTGGGTGACCTGTCGAGATTTAACAGCAACACTTCGCTAACTCATTTAGTCAAACTGTTTCTTTATGTGGCACCTATGACAGATCACAATAATTTCCCTGACACATCCTTTGCAAAAGTCAAAACTGAAGATGACTTTGCATCCTATATACTAGTACTTATCAGTATATTGATTGCATTAAAATATTATCACAAGTAAAATGGGGCCTATAGCTACTTCAAAAAGTCACAAGTAAAATGGGGCCTATAGCTACTTCAAAAAGTCACAAGTAAAATGGGGCCTATAGCTACTTCAAAAAGTCACAAGTAAAATGGGGCCTGTAGCTACTTCAAAAAGTCATAAGATAATTGTTTATACATGTAATTATTCTTTGAAAATGTTTGCAAAATGCAGCTTAAACACAGATTAGAAACATGATAGAGTAAGTTTTGTTGCAGTCTATTAATCCTACAAAACTACTTGTTATAATACTGCTGTTGGAGATTACAAAAACTAAGAACATCACAGTAGAAATTTATAACAGTTTGGAAACAAATGAGAGCTATTCCATCATTACAATGTAAGAAAAGGCACTACATTTCCCCTTTATATGTCACCATATTGTTCTGTCGCTTTCCTAGTGGCACAGACTAAAATGGCTCCTGGCTATATTTGCATATGTATCAGCACTTACTTACAGGGGGATAACTCTTATGAACTGTACTCATGTGTAGATCTGATTGGAAATCTTTTTTTGGGAGGTAGCATTTTAGGAGTTTTTCATATCCCTTTAAAGTCTGATTGTTCTTTATTTTTTGAACCCATGTTGATTTCAGATATTATATATTAAATGTGAGTTGTGGGCATACATGAAATATAGAGAGAAATATTCAAAATGATGTCTCGCTTTAACGACAAATGTTACCGAAAAACTAAGGACATCAAAATCATTAGAATTACATACAACATTATACTTCCAAAGAATTTTGGAAAAAGATGGAAAAATGAAGATTTTCTAATCAAAGGGCCAAAGGCCCTGAGAGACGTCAATGTCTGAGGTCATATAATAAGAAATTTAAAATTGGATTTTATAGTCAGTTACATTTGTATCAGATGAAATGTCTTAATCTGGTTATTCCTATTTTATATATATTCAAGAAAACGTGTATAACATATTTATCTGCCGACAACTTTCCAATAGCTGAGTATAGTTCTTTCCCTATCTCTTTAATGCTAGTGGAAGATTATTAGGTCATCTGACCCAAAGGGTCAGGATGACCTATAGTCATCGTGCTTCGTCCGTCGTCGTGCGCCGTCCGCCGTGCGCCGTCCGTAAACTTTTTCTTTCAAAACGCTACTCCTCCTTAACGCTTGGGTGGATTACTTCCAAATTTGGTTTGAAGCATCATTGGGGGAGGGCAATCATATTTTATATAAATGAGGCTGGTCTGACCCCTGGGGCCAGAAGGGCGGGGCGCCGAAAAGGGAACTTAGGTGAATATTGCTATAAAATCCTACTCCTCCTTTACCCTTGGGTGGATTACAACTAAATTTGGTTGGAAACATCATTGGGGGAGGGCGGTCATATTTTATATAAATGAAGTTGGTGTGACCCCTGGGGCCTGAGGGGCGGGGCCCCAAAAGGGGAACTTTGATGAAATTTTGCTATAAAATCCTACTCCTCCTTAACCCTTTGGTGGATTTCAACCAGATATTGTGTGAAACATCATTTGGGGAGGGTGATCATATTTTATATAAATGAGGCTGGTGTGACCCCTAGGGCCTGAGGGGCGGGGCCCCAAATGGGGAACTTTGATGAAATTTTGCTATAAAATCCTACTCCTCCTTAACCCTTTAGTGGATTTCAACCAGATATGTTGTGAAACATCATTTGGGGAGGGCGGTCATATTTTATATAAATGAGGCTAGTGTGACCCCTGGGGCCTGAGGGGCGGGGCCCCAAATGGGGAACTTTGATGAAATTTTGCTATAAAATCCTACTCCTCCTTAACCCTTTGGTGGATTTCAACCAGATATTGTGTGAAACATCATTGGGGGAGGGTGGTCATATTTTATATAAATGAGGCTGGTGTGGCCCCTGGGGCCTGAGGGGCGGGGCCCCAAAAGGGGAACTTTTATGAAATTTTGCTATAAAATCCTACTCCTCCTTAACCCTTTGGTGGATTTCAACCAGATATTGTGTGAAACATCATTGGGGGAGGGTGGTCATATTTTATATAAATTAGGCTGGTGTGGCCCCTGGGGCCAGAAGGGCAGGGCCCCAAAAGGGGAACTTTGATGAAATTTTGCTTTACAATACTACTCCTCCTAACCCCCATAGTGAATTATTACCAAATTTGGTGTGAAACATCATTGGAGGAGGACAATCATATTTTATATAAATGAGGCTGGTTTGACCCCTAGGGCCAGAGGGGCGGGGCCCCAAAAGGGGAACTTTGGTGAATTTTTGCTATAAATCCTACTTCTCTCTAACCCTTGGGTGGATTAATACGAAATATGGTGTGAAACATCCTTTGGGAAGGGTGGTCATATTTTATATAAACGAGGCTAGTGAGACCCCTGGGGCCTTAGGGGCAGGGCCCCAAAAGGGGAACTTTGGTGAATATTTTCTGTTAAATCCTAATCCTCCCTAACCTTTTGGTGGATTACAACCTAATTTGATGTGAAATATAAGGTGACGGCAATCATATTTTTTAATGAGACAGGTTTGACCCCTGGGGAAAAAAAGATGGGGCAAAAGGAGCGCTTAGGTTAAACATTTCTTTAAAATGCAATTCCTCCTTAATGCCTTAATTGATTACAACTATATTTAGCATGAAACATCATTGGGGAAAGGCAATCCTAATTGATATAAATGAGTCTTGTCTGACCCATTGGGACACAGAGGGGCATGCCCCAAAAATGGGAACTTGGCTAAAATTTTGCTTTATGATGCTGCTCTTCCTGGACAAGCTAAATGGATAAAAACCAAATTTGATCTAAAACATAACTGGCTGCGATAAATGATTTATGGTAATAATGCTGGATTGAGGGGTGTGTCCCTGCTGTAAGTGTAAGTGTTTGTCAGATGACCGTTAAGGCCCATGGGCCTCTTGTTGTCGATCCCAACCACCCATGTATTTCATTTTTGTTTTACCCCCACCACACATAAAATACAATTTAGTGTCGTCCCCACCACCCATACAAAAAGATTTCAGGAGCCGCTGGACTCTAAGAAAAACTCTTAAGTTGAATTATTCTTTCAGTTGTATAAAAAAAAAGAATGTAACCAGTTGCCATGTTCATTAAGATCTGTTAAGTGCTTGCAGAGAAATAGTGAGCTTAAGTGTTAATGACTACAAGAGGCCCATGGGCCTGAACGCTCACCTGAGGAATGCATACATATGTAATGAGATGTGTGCGGTACATGAAGAAATGTTTGAGCAATTTTAATCTTTTTTTTCACCTCTTATGAGGCCCCAAAGGAGATAATCGATTTCTTTGGTCATTTCTAAAAATAGATTTTCAAAATGGCCGATGCCACACCCCTGGAATTTTGTCATAATATTCAGTGCATAATTTTCAACAAGTCTCCAATATATATCTGGATTCAAAAAGTTAATGGTCTGTGAGATATTTGGCAGTTTTGTTGTTTCTAAAAATAGATTTGACATTTGTGGCACCCTGGCCTGGTGGCCCCGTTTATCAACGGATATTTTTTTGTTTGCAAACGTTGTATGAAATGTACTAAGGATAATATATTTCAAATATCAAAACAATCCAACTGAGGGTTCGGTATAAGAAGATTTTTTTTGTCAGACACTCCCAATTTTGACCCCGTATGTGGCCCCAAGTGCACGGGTGCACTTTTTTTGACTGGAAATAAGATTATCTTCACAAAAGGATACTTCCTACCAAATTTGGTTGAAATCTGACAACTTTGATTTTTTTGCCGATTTCAGCGCCCCCTAGCGGGGCCGATTATTGACAATTTTTTTTTGGTGAACAAACTTTGTAGACCTTGCCCCAGAGAGTCTAAATTACCAAATATAAAGCCAATCTGAATAATGGTTTGTGAGAAGATTTTTTAAGATGTACCCAATTTTAACCCTTTTTGGCCCCTTACAGGGCCTCAAGGGCAGATAACTCCATAATTTTAACAAACTTGAAGCGGCTTCCCAGGGTGATGTTTTCTGCCAAGTTTGGCTGAAATTGGTTCAGTGGTTCTTGAGTAGAAGTTGTTTAAAGAAAAAATTTACGGACGGACGGGTGAGCTAAAAATTCAAGACAGCCATTTTGCACTAAATGAACCAATGTGAAACTACAGGTCCAAGGTACATTTTGTGTGTAAATTTCAAATCCCAGAGGAGGTCCAGAGATCTGCAACGGCATTCGAAGTTATCATGTATATTTCTCCAATCATTTTTACATATAATTCAATTTGTAGAAATTATTATTATCTCTTTTCTTGCCCTTGTTTTGTCATTTAGCTATCTTAACTATATCGTAATTGCATGGGTGAAAGTTGCCAAACTGACAAAAAACTGAAATACCTGTTTTTGTCTAAATTTAACAGATGTCTATGGGGACAAATATTTCCAAAAAACTGAAATCAGTTTTAAAACTGATAACTGTCACCCATGTAATTGTACAAAGTGCACCATACTAGTAGTCAACCTAGACCAACAAAAATATGAATCACCTAAATTTGTTGTAGTTGAAAAAAATGTCATGCAGGAAAAGCTAAAATAAAAGGTCCAAGGGGCCACAAGATGCTCACCTTGTAAATGTGAAAAAAAGGGTCAGTGCAATAAATGCAAGATACATAATGTGAAGGATAGAATTAGATATCTCAGCACCACACAATATAACCAAACTTACCAATCTAATATCAGTTTCTGAAAATTATAAGGAGTTATTAACTTTCAATAATGCTATACTATTGCAAATATTAAAAACATTATTACACAGAGTACATTTATAGCTAATCTTCTAAATCAGGGTTCGATGCATATGCTAATCCATTAGTTCCGAGGCTAGTTCAAAAACAGGAGGACTAGTTCATCTCCCTTACCAACTAGTCCTGTGAACTAGTTCATTTTTCCCATCCCTAAAGCGAATTAAATATTTTCTACAAACGTGGTCTGAATCTAAAGTTTTGATATATAAAAGATTTTTTTTAATCATTTAAAACATTCAGTTAACACTGAAGTAAGAACTAGATCACGATAACCCACGGTAAACAATTTACACTGAGCACACCATCAGTCACCAATAGAAATGTCTGTAATGAACTGTGAAACTCTGCCAAGCACTTGCTGGACAGGAACAAAAACAACAACACTTGGTTCTCAAGAGTTTGTGAGCTAAAAAAAGCTTTACTGTACCTCATCACTATCTGAGTTTTCTTGTAACATGAATTTTTAAACATGTACATGTACTTGAAGTTTTATTTCATTTTTCATCAAAAGAGCATGCTGCATGTATTGTGTAATGGTGTTGATATCCGTGAATTTTGTGATTTCTAAAACAAGACAAATTAAAATTTTATATACGTGTATACAGAAAATTCTTGCCAGATCAGTTCCCAATATAATTTATACACATCAATGATATCATAATACTGTATAATATTGAGTACAAGCATCAGCGACAATGGTACTGGTACATAAGCCAAATTGTATTAGTTACAAATGTACGCAGAATTTATTTGTTAATGTTATCAGCTAAATTTGTTGTAACTAAGGTCTTAATATTAATAAAATATGCATGTGATCATCAAACCAGGACCTCCACCAATGCTTGTACATCTTTTGTACATGTATATTGAGTCAAAATGACAAAAACAACAAAAAGATTCTTTAGATAATGGCTTCATGCAAAATCAACTCATACCTCAGTACTTTGCATCAAGTCTAGTTGACTATTGGGAATGATGAACAGCGTTCCTTTTCCAACTTCTTTTTTACACCACTAACTGATTGGAATTCAACAGGTACCAGCTTCCTGTTTTTTAGGTCATCTGACCCAAAGGGTCAGGATGACCTATAGTCATCGTGCTTCGTCCGTCGTCGTCCGCCGTGCGCCGTGCGTCGTGCGCCGTCCGTAAACTTTTTCTTTCAAAACGCTACTCCTCCTTAACCCTTGGGTGGATTACTTCCAAATTTGGTTTGAAGCATCATTGGGGGAGGGCAATCATATTTTATATAAATGAGGCTGGTCTGACCCCTGGGGCCAGAAGGGCGGGGCCCCAAAAAGGGAACTTAGGTGAATATTGCTATAAAATCCTACTCCTCCTTTACCCTTGGGTGGATTACAACTAAATTTGGTGTGAAACGTCATTGGGGGAGGGCGGTCATGTTTTATATAAATGAAGTTGGTGTGACCCCTGGGGCCTGAGGGGCGGGGCCCCAAAAGGGGAACTTTGATGAAATTTTGCTATAAAATCCTACTCCTCCTTAACCCTTTAGTGGATTTCAACCAGATATGTTGTGAAACATCATTTGGGGAGGGCGGTCATATTTTATATAAATGAGGCTGGTGTGACCACTAGGGCCTGAGGGGCGGGGCCCCAAAAGGGGAACTTTGATGAAATTTTGCTATAAAATCCTACTCCTCCTTAACCCTTTAGTGGATTTCAACCAGATATGTTGTGAAACATCATTTGGGGAGGGCGGTCATATTTTATATAAATGAAGTTGGTGTGACCCCTGGGGCCTGAGGGGCGGGGCCCCAAAAGGGGAACTTTGATGAAATTTTGCTATAAAATCCTACTCCTCCTTAACCCTTTAGTGGATTTCAACCAGATATGTTGTGAAACATCATTTGGGGAGGGCGGTCATATTTTATATAAATGAGGCTGGTGTGAGCCCTGGGGCCAGAGTGACGGGCCCAAAAAAGGGAACTTTGATGAAATTTTGCTATAAAATCCTACTCGTCCTTAACCCTTTGGTGGATTTCAACCAGATATTGTGTGAAACATCATTGGTGGAGGGTGGTCATATTTTATATAAATGAGGCTGGTGTGGCCCCTGGGGCCTGAGGGGCGGGGCCCCAAAAGGGGAACTTTGATGAAATTTTGCTATAAAATCTTATTCCTCCTAACACCCATAGTGAATTATTACCAAATTTGGTGTGAAACATCATTGGAGGAGGACAATCATATTTTATATAAATGAGGCTGGTTTGACCCCTAGGGCCAGAGGGGCGGGGCCCCAAAAGGGGAACTTTGGTGAATTTTTGCTATAAATCTACTTCTCTCTAACCCTTGGGTGGATTAATACGAAATATGGTGTGAAACATCCTTTGGGAAGGGTGGTCATATTTTATATAAACGAGGCTAGTGTGACCCCTGGGGCCTGAGGGGCTGCAGGGCCCCAAAATGGGAACTTTGGTGAATATTTGCTGTTAAATCCTAATCCTCCCTAACCTTTTGGTGCATTACAACCAAATTTGATGTGAAACATATTAGGTGACGGCAATCATATTTTTTAATGAGACAGGTTTGACCCCTGGGGAAAAAAAAGATGGGGCAAAAGGAGTGCTTAGGTTAAACATTTCTTAAAAATGCAATTCCTCCTTAATGCCTTAATTGATTACAACCATATTTAGTATGAAACATCATTGGGGAAAGGCAATCCTAATTGATATAAATGAGTCTTGTCTGACCCATTGGGACAGAGGGGCATGCCCCAAAAATGGGAACTTGGCTAAAATTTTGCTTTATGATGCTGCTCTTCCTGGACAAGCTAAATGGAGAAAAACCAAATTTGATCTAAAACATAACTGGCTGCGATAAATAATTTATGGTAATAATGCTGGATTGGGGTGTGTGTCCCTGCTGTAAGTGTAAGTGTTTGTCAGATGACCGTTAAGGCCCATGGGCCTCTTGTTGATATATGTACTCCTGAATCAGTAAAGCTGCTTGTAAACTTTGAAAAAAATCAACTGAACAACAAATTGGTCTATTAACAGAATATGTTGTACAACCAAAGACAAAATCCAAGATGTACACAGCCTAAGTTTTTTAAATTTTATTTATACTATAAGATGTTAATTAGGCCTAGCAAACATCTATTTTATGTCCCCTTGTAACATATTTTAACTCCGATAGAAAATTGTGGTTGCGTTGTCCGACAAGACATATCTAGTTTTGACATCGACGCCAGTACATCAGTCACGGATCGTAATCATTAGATTCTTTTCAAATAAACAAATAATAACCTTATTTAATAAAATCCTCACGAAAAACGGCAAAGTAGTTTGTTACAACTTGCCTTCAATTCCTGGTGATATTTCTTGCGTATTCTAGCGACATACAAATGAATATGAAACTGCGAACGGTCGTTGGTTTAGCTTTACATTAGACATAACCGCCATTTTGGCCGATTAGTGATTAGTCACGTGACAGCTGAAGTTATCTCGTGGAATGCTCGGGTGCATTTGACTACGTAAATTGGGTTGGTTTTAGGCTTATATGAAATGTTCCTGCATATGAACTCAGGATGAACATATGAGTCTAAGACATGTGGATAGTTTCTCTGTGAATGCATGTTTTCAAGGCAGGATCAAGACAGAACTACGTACTCCTACGCCAACAAAATTGCATATACTGACGAGGAAAATGTTTATATTTATACTCTAAAATAGTCTAGAACACTGAACATTCATATTTCATTTTAAATAATTGCAGTAAACACGGTTTACATCAGTTAAACCGTGTCAATAATTGCTATCAAAATTGGAACTATATTAGGCTGCGGATGTATATCATTTGTATGACAGAAACAGGAAGTTGTTAACCGGAAACATAAGTGTCACTAACAACATTTTCCTACCACGACTATAACGGCAGGTGCCAAAGGCATCCTGACGTTAAAAATAGACAAACTTGACCCCATAGCTTACTTTTTTATTTGACCTCTGACCTGAAAACTTTTGGGGAGTATAAGTTAGCGCCAGGCATTATCTACAAATAAGATAGGTACATGACCTCTGTAAAATGAATCCTTTTTAAGTTATGGCCATTTTAAACTTTTCAATACATGACGTCATGGCAGCCATATTGGATTTCGGATCGACTCCATGATAACAAAACTTGGTCAGTACCATCTCATAGTTATTTTTCAAAGTTTGTGCTGAATCGCACAGGTGGAATTTGAGAAAAAACTTAAAATGTGAGTCGTAGGCATACATAAAATATAGAGAGAAATATTCAAAATGGCGTACCACGTTAAATGCAAATGTTACCGAAACACTAAAGACATCAAAATCATCAGAATAACATTCTGTATTATACTAAGAAATTTATTTTGAAAAACATTGAAAAATGAAGATTTTCTAAAAATAGACTAACCTGACCCCTTAGCGAGCTTTTTTATTTGACCTCTGACCTTAAACTTTTCCCAAACATTGTCAAATCTCATCGAAGGAGCCTATCAGCCAAATATCATGCCTCTAGGAGTTTTGTGAGAAGATGTTGTTTAAATGTTTTATGAAACATGACCCCTGTGACCTTGAATATGAATCAAGGTCATTTCATTTTGGAAACTTTGTCCAGCCTCATTCAGGGAACATATCCACCAAAAATCATGACTCTTGAAGTCTGGGTTAGTATGAAGAAGTGGTTTAGATATATTAAGGAATTTGACACCTGTGACCTTGAATACGGGTCAAGGTAAATTCTTTTCCCTAGCTTTGTTTTGTTGCGTTTCATCCAAGGAACCTATTAGCTACATATCATGACTCTGGTAGTCTTAGTTAATGACATGAATTTGTTTGAAGATTTTAAGGAAGTTGACCATGTGACCTTGAATATAGGCCAAGGTGATTCCTTTTCAAAAACTCTGTCTTTTCTTATCCAGGGAACTTATCAGTTATCAGCCAAATATCATCACTCTGGAAGTCTTGGTTAGTGAGAAAGTGTAGTTTAGATGTATTAAGGAATTTTACACCCGTGAACTTGAATACAGGTGAAGGTCATTTCCAGACCTGCCAACCTTTCAAATTCAAAAATAGTAATTTGGCCCATTTTTGAGCAAAAAAAGAGTAATTCTTAACAATTCTTGCCAAATCTATTGCATCAAAAAGAGTAATTTGCTACTATTTCGAGAGAAAAAAGAGTAACGACCACCACAAAATAGTAAAGATTACTATAAAATAGTAGTAGTTGGCAGGTCTGCATTTCTTTTGCAAAACTTCATCCAGGCTCATCCAGGAAACCTTTCACCCAAATATTATGATTCTGGGAGTCTTGGTTTGTGAGAATAAATTGTTTAAAGGTTTTAAGGAATTTGACCCTAGTGACCTTGAATATGGGCCAAGGTACGTTGTTTCCTTTTGCAAACATTGTCAGGCCTCATCCAAGGAACTTATCAGCCTAATATCACGACTCAGGGAGTCTTGGTTAGTGAAAAGAAATTGTTTAAATGGAAAAGTTTATGCGGACAGACAACTGATGATGGACGAAGGATGGCACACGACAGTATAAGCTCACTTGATCCTTCCGGCCAGGTGAGCTAAAAAACAGTATTAAACAAGAGATCCCAGAGGGATCTTGGCGCCCACCATTGAATGATCTTCATAGGTTCCATGTCAGATTGATCTTTTCTCTACTTTTCCCTTCATTTTACTAATCTGTGCAAATTGAGACATCCCTCCAGTACTTTTCAAACAAGGGAATCCTAGCTATATAAGAAATTTGAGATTTAACGATAATGGCTGTTTGTTTGCCAGGTTGTTTTCAGGACAGACTGGTCCAAAAATGCAATACAAGGGACCAAGGGGAACCTACTTATGAAATTTGAGAAAGATCCATTCAGTACTTTGAGAAATAGAGATAACAAACTTCAATTGTCAAAATCCAAGATGGCGGTCTGTCGGCCATATTGTTTTCCAATTGATCTCAAAATGCAATAAGCATAACGAGGCACCAAGGGGAACCTCCATATGAAATTTGAGAAAGATCCCTTCAGTACTTTCTCAGAAATAGCGATAACAAACTTCAATTGTCAAAATCCAAGATGGCTGCCTTTCGGCCATGTTGTTTTCAGATTGGTCTCAAAACGCAATATGCATAACTAGGCACCAAGGGAAACTTACATATGAAATTTGAGAAAGATCCCTTAAATACTTTCTCAGAAATAGCGATAACAAACTTCAATTGTCAAAATCCAAGATGGCTGCCTGTCGGCCATGTTGTTTTCAGATTGGTCTCAAAACGCAATATGCATAACTAGGCACCAAGGGGAACCTACATGTGAAATTTGAGAAAGATCCCTTCAGTACTTTCTCAGAAATAGCGATAACAAACTTCAATTGTCAAAATCCAAGATGGCTGCCTATCGGCCATGTTGTTTTCGGATTAGTCTCAAAACGCAATATGCATAACTAGGCACCAAGGGGAACCTTCATATGAAATTTCAGAAAGATCCCTTCAGTACTTTCTCAGAAATAGCGATAACAAACTTCAATTGTCAAAATCCAAGATGGCTGCCTGTCGGCCATGTTGTGTACCGATTGGTCTCAAAACGCAATATGCATAACTAGGCACCAAGGGGAACCTTCATATGAAATTTGAGAAAGATCCCTTCAGTACTTTCTCAGAAATAGCGATAACAAACTTCAATTGTCAAAATCCAAGATGGCTGCCTGTCGGCCATGTTGTTTTCCGATTGGTCTCAAAATGCAATATGCATAACTAGGCACCAAGGGGAACCTACATCTGAAATTTCAGAAAGATCCATTCAGTAAGTTCTGAGAAATAGCGATAACAAGAATTGTTTACGGACGGAGGGACGGACGGACGGACGGAGGGATGGAGGGACGGAGGGACGGACGGACGGAGGGACGGACGGACGACGGACGCAGGGCGATTTGAATAGCCCACCATCTGATGATGGTGGGCTAAAAATGTTTTACAGTGATGTTGCTTTAACCACATAATTTCTACCAGGAATCTAAATATAAACTTACTTGAAAAAAAAATAACTTAGGGATGCCTTTTAATTGCTTCTTCGTTTCAAACTTTTTCAGAAGGTCGTCTATGTACAAACATTTGTCTTCCAACAGAATGCGATGTCGAGGTATATTTTTATTTTCGTTGTTTTCACTCTGCTCGAAGACTTCCTCTCCGTGTGAGCTTATCATGACAACAATGATTCCAACCTTTTTGTTTACTGCATCTGTCAATACTGAAAATATATCAAAACATATATTTAAATTGATGAAACACATTTATTAATATGAAAAACACTCATACATTTCATTAAATCACTATTTCGGATATTCATTCCTTTGCTGTTTTCTTTAAGATTTGTGGATGCTGAATATGGAGGCGTCATTTATTTCGTAATCTTTAATATTGAGGCTGATTGTACTTAAAATCCTTTGATCAAATGTTGTTTGTCAGATAAATACAGCATTTCTTTAAATTAAAAGTTTCAGCAATGTCATAATTAACACTGTTGTTAAAACAAGTTTACCAAACTACTTATACAATGCCTTATTTTGCCAACAACAAAAAACAAGAGATCCCAGAGGGATCTTGGCCCCCACCATTGAATGATAGCTTATATAAAACTGAATTATAGCTGTAAAAGTGTTTTGTGTATGCTGTTTGAAGTGTGAATATATTGTTTTTCATTTGTGTTAAGGATGAGTTATCCCCCTTTAATGAAATTTGTTCAAATGAAAAACACAATAATAAGATACAACAATGCCATCTCTGGCCACCTGCAGGGTTGCCAACCTGTCAGTAGCCCAATGTGGGAGATCTCCCACATTGGGCTCTTCCAATGTGTGAGACTTTTTGACGACGTCGCGGCATCACGGCTTTTTATTATTTGATTAAATGTTGCAGAAAAAATATCAGACATTAACAGATATTTAAGCCATTTATTTAATATATATTCTTGCTTTGAAATCTCCTCCTTTGGAGCAAGCTGATAGTCAATAATTTCCTCCTGAAGTGAATCCTTCTCCTCATCCTTGGTGACATTACATGTAATCTAGCTGCCAGTTGTAGAACTTAAAGAACTAAATAAGTTTCCAATAGCTTTTGTAAGTTGATTATTAATAGTTTTAATCAATAGTTTAAGGTTAAGATTATAAAATGTTTTTAAGCAATGGATAACTATTTATATCATGTAGGAGTTTAAGATTTTTGGATTTAATTTCTAGTAGATAAAGTATATAGCTCTATGGCTAGGTACCAAAAAATCCATGTCAAAGAAGGATCATGCAGGGGGAACTTTGCAATCATTTTGTCCGTCACTGCCATATAGAATTTCCCGATTGTCTTGCAAAAGTAAAATCTGTCAGGAGTTTAATTTCTAGCTGTGGTAATTATATAAAATTTTACCTAAAAAACCAACTCAATGCCAACTGACAAAATGTGGCGTTTTATATCACATACTGCACTTGATCTGATCGAAAAGTTAGCTTTAAACAACTTGCAATAGGCATGCTCATTTCCGAAAACACTTTTAGAAATTATCCAATCGTGATTTTTTCTGTGTAACAGGCCGGGTTTTAAGTGTAAATACTGTACATAGTTGTATGGTCGCCTTCTAGCTTCCGGCTAGGGGGAATTTCCCTTTAGCTCAGTCGGTAGAGCGGCGGACCAGTAAGCCGAGGGTCGCGGGTTCGATTTCGGCTGGCTGCACACTACTTCTCCTTGAACTTTTACATTGGTGCCGCAGACCACTTCAAGTGAAAGCAAGAGGCTTCCTTGGAGAGAGAACCTGGGTTGGTGTGTTCGGGGGCGAACACGTTTGAAGGAGGGAGTAGTGTAACAGGCCGGGTTTTAAGTGTAAATACTGTACATAGTTGTATGGTCGCCTTCTAGCTTCCGGCTAGGGGGAATTTCCCTTTAGCTCAGTCGGTAGAGCGGCGGACCAGTAAGCCGAGGGTCGCGGGTTCGATCCCGGCTGGCTGCACACTACTACTCCTTGAACTTTTACATCTGCATGGCGATTCTTTGAACTTCGTCTTGGCGAGCTTAATGGACCAGATAGCGATCTTTTTCCTTTAAGGTGACGGCATATTTCAAGAAATATCAAAGGGATTGTTAAGTTATAAACTGAGTATGTGAATATTACTCACTATTTTTGTAGGCCTAAGCTTAGTTATCGCGTAAGAAGTCGACTCTCCGAACGAGCTTCCGTCGCTACCAACCGGATGTGAAGCGCGACGCCTGGTGTAATCTTTACAAAAACTGTACGAGTTATTCCCCTTTGACCAGTCCCAAGCTAAAGTTGTCGATTTCATGGCTTCGCGTGAGGCGACTTGAGAAAACTTAATCGATGTGTGAGATTTGTACCTCACGTTACGTGAGGATTGCTTCAACGTGAGAAGGGACAATTTAGGGACGTTTTTACGTGAGCTTTTTGTCTCACGTGAGTGAGTTGGCAACCCTGCACCTGTTACAATTAAGATACTTATTTTCATTATTCTTTCAACCTTTTTTCTGTCTGGTATTTCCTTTTTGTCAGTCTGTTCCACTTTCTTTGATCACATATAAGTTTATTTAGGTGCAAAAACGTTTTATTTTCCTAACAAATATATGATAAGACAGCCAGGATATGATCTTTCCCTCAGACAATTCAGCTTTTTTTGTCTGGTTACATCAAGCGTCTAAAGTAGATAGATGAACACATATTATCCACAGGGTCGTTAATATTACTTACAAATGCACATGTTGAGAAATTGTCATGATCAAGGTCCAAAATTTTTCTTACAGATGGTACTTCACCCAAGTATATTGTAGTGTAGAATAAAGAAAAAAAGGTTGTGATCTATTTTCTGTGGTGGGCTATTCAAATTGTCCCTCGGACTGAGGGACGGAGGGATGGATGGACGACGGACCACGGATGCAGGGCGATTTGAATAGCCCACCACAGAAAATAGATCATAACCTTTTTTTCTTTATTCTACACTACAATATACTTGGGTGAAGTACCATCTGTAAGAAAAATTTTGGACCTTGATCATGACAATTTCTCAACATGTGCATTTGTAAGTAATATTAACGACCCTGTGGATACTATGTGTTCATCTATCTACTTTAGATGCTTGATGTAACCAGACAAAAAAGGTTGAAAGAATAATGAAAATGAGTGTCTTAATTGTAACAGGTGGCCAGAGATGGCATTGTTGTATCTTAATATTGTGTTTTTCATTTGAACAAATTTCATTAAAGGGGGATAACTCATCCTTAACACAAATGAAAAACAATATATTCACACTTCAAACAGCATACACAAAACACTTTTACAGCTATAATTCAGTTTTATATAAGCTATCATGACACTCAGTTAATGGCAAACATTTTGATGAAAATCATATGGTGATAGAATCAAACAGTGGAAGTGGAATAATAGATACTTTACAGGGGATGGCTGAGGCCAGCTAGAGGCAGACTCTTAATACCAATTTTTATCAACTGAATACCAGTAGTGCGGTGAAGGACCTGTTATAATTATGCTAGCTTAAGTCTACTGAATTGGGTAAAGATCAGTTATTGTGGATAGCTACAACATGAAACTGGTAGAATTAACTGGTGAAAGGAATCAGATGATTGAATAACTGCTGCTGTTGAAAAGAGATATCCATGGAGAATGTAAAAAGAAGAGGTCAAACATTACTCCCTAACTCAAATATATATGTTAAAGAGAAATCAATTCCTCCCTGACTCAGATATGTTAAAGAGAAATCATTTACTGCCTATATTTCATTATTTACATAAAATTATTTTTACATTTCTCTTTACCTGTATCTATGAGTGCATCAACTTCTTTTTCTGTTGTTTCCTTTTCAAGGTTGTTGCTTTTGAATGTAAAGCTTAAATGTTCCAAAGCTCTCTTTAACTCTATTCTATCCATTCTTTCTTCCTTTTCCCTATTCAGTGCATCATCGTACGTCCCTGTTCCATCGATCATCCCATCATCACCTCTTCGATCAAAATGTCTAATACCAATGTAAAGAGCAAGACGCTTGTCAATCTCGGACTCTATTTTGTACTGTGAATCATCTCTGTCAAGAAAATACAATGACACATTATCATACACAATTTTAACAACTTTGAACTGAATATATTTCATAAAGCACACACATACGCTTTGACTTTTTCTAACAAAAGGTCCAATGGGCCTTTATCACTCAACAACTCAGCAGCATATGAAGAAAACCCTTTTCCACTCATTGAACACATCCTCTAATCAGCATGCTACTGACCGAATTTCATGATCTGGAACTCTTGGTTATTAAGAAGAAATTGTTTGAAGATTTTAAAATATTTGACCCCTATCTATTTAACAAATCTGGTAGCACTTTTTTTTTTTTTTGGTAATTGATCAATGTTAAAAAGGAGGTTGACACTAGATAATAGATAACTACAACACCATGGCATCAAAGGGAGGTAACCTGATACATATTTTATAACATAAAGAAAATGGCTGCAGGTTACTGATTCAGTCAAGGTCTTCCTAAAACATAATACCGTATAGCGGGAAATTTTAGCGGGGCTTTAATTTGGCGATTTGGCGGGTCCGTATAAAGATCGCCAAAATTTAACCCGTCAAATTTTAACACCACCAAATAAAATGATGCGAAAATTTCAATTTCGCCAATAGTTTCCGTTCCGACCGCCATTTACCTTTGATAACTCAAGAGAGTAACGACTTGTGCGTAACGTTGGTTGTTGCCTGGCAACTGTCGGCGAAAATGCCGATAGGTACATGTAATACGAATAACTAGTGAACTACTCACGTTACATGTATAGCAATACAAGTATGGCATATATCGCATCATAATTAATTTTTGTGAAAACAAAGCCATCTACCCATACCATTTAATGAGCTGATGTTAACACTTTACCTGTAGACTCATTGTTTAACTTACCTGTACATAGACACATCATACAATAGATGACCATGGCAATATCTTACGGTTGATTAAATTCTCTTTGTCTGTTGCTTGTACACATACTCATATAAACACTAATTTGAAAAATCTACATGTATGTGTTCGTCGGATTTTTTTGGGAATATTTTCCGGTTTCGAGACAGAGGATCGATAATACACAATTGAGGGAAATCGCTAAATTTTAACCCGCCAAAATTTAACTTTCAGTTTTCATGACCAAATCGCCAAATTTTATGACCGCTAAAATTTCCCGCTATACGGTATATTATCAAGGGAAATAGTGGGGAAAAGCAACAAGTATTTAACACAATGTTCTATGTAGAACAAGAGGCCCAGGGGCCTTAACGGTCATCTGACTCTAAATTAAAACCCTTATATTATTGTAGTATGCATTCTCTGTAGCAAGTATATAGTGGCACTGTTGGCCATGGTGGCCATCTTGGATTTCTGACCGACCCAATAAATAACACTTGGTCTGGACCATCTAAGGATAATTTCTGGTAAGTAAGAGCTGAATCCCACCGGTGGAATTTGAGAAGAAGTTTGAAATAGGTGTTGTTCATGAAAACCATGATTGCGCAATCATGTTACAAAATGGCTGTCATTGCTGCCATGTCAAAGTTTTTACGACGCCGAAAAAAACAACAACACTTTGTTGGCCCTGCTTCCTTAACATCCTCACCAATTTCCAGCTCAATGACACCAGTGGAACTGGAGAAGAAGTTTAAAATGTGTTTTTTAAGACACCATATGGCTGCCATCTTGGATTTCAGATCAATCTAAAACACTTTGTCGGGATCATCTCAGGAACATTTCAGGCAAGTTTCAGCCCAACAGCACTGGTGGAACTTGAGAAGAAGTTTAAAATGTGTTTTTGAAGATGGTGGTTATGGTGGCCATCTTGGATTTCGGACCGACCCGAAAAATAACAACACTTGGTAGGGATCATATCAAGATCATTTCAGGCAAGTTTCAGCTCAATAGCACTGGTGGAACTTGAGAAGAAGTTTAAAATGTGTTTTTCAAGATGGCGGCTACGGCGGCCATCTTGGATTTCGGACTGACCCGAAAAATAACAACACTTGGTCGCGATCATATCAGGATCATTTCAGGCAAGTTTCAGCTCAATAGCACTGGTGGAACTTGAGAAGAAGTTTAAAATGTGTTTTTCAAGATGGCGGCTATGGCGGCCATCTTGGATTCTCGACCAACCCGAAAAATAACAACACTTGGTCGCTATCATATCAGGATCATTTCAGGCAAGTTTCAGCTCAATAGCACTGCTGGAACTTGAGAAGAAGTTTAAAATGTGTTTTTCAAGATGGCGGCTATGGCGGCCATCTTGAATTTCGGACCGACCCGAAGAATAACGACACTTGGTCAGGATCATCTCAGGATCATTTCTGGCAAGTTTCAGCCCAACAGCACTGGTGGAACTTGAGAAGAAGTTTAAAATGTGTTTTTCAAGATGGCGGCTATGGCGGCCATCTTGGATTCTCGACCAACCCGAAAAATAACAACACTTGGTCGCTATCATATCAGGATCATTTCAGGCAAGTTTCAGCTCAATAGCACTGGTGGAACTTGAGAAGAAGTTTAAAATGTGTTTTTCAAGATGGCGGCTATGGCGGCCATCTTGGATTTTGGACCGACCCGAAAAATAACAACACTTGGTCGGCATCATATCAGGATCATTTCAGGCAAGTTTCAGCTCAATAGCACTGGTGGAACTTGAAAAGAAGTTTAAAATGTGTTTTTCAAGATGGCGGCTATGGCGGCCATCTTGGATTTCGGACCGACCCGAAAAATAACAACACTTGGTCAGGATCATCTCAAGATCATTTCTGGCAAGTTTCAGCCCAACAGCACTAATGGAACTTGAGAAGAAGTTTAAAATGTGTTTTCAAAATGGCGGCTATGGCGGCCATCTTGGATTTCAGAATGACCCGAAAAATAACAACACTTGGTCAGGACCATCTCAGGATCAGTTCAGGCAAGTTTCAGCTTAATCCCACTGTTGGAACTTGAGAAGAAGATTGAAATGTCAAAAGTTTACGCACGACGCACGACGCACGGCGCACGGCGGACGGCGCACGACGACGGACGAAGCATGATGACTATAGGTCATCCTGACCCTTCGGGTCAGATGACCTAAAAATCTACATGCACACCCTGCTATTTAACATAGCTTTGATATCAGGTAAATACAAATAATTGTCCAAATAACATAAACTGAGGATTTTGTAAACAGAGCCATACTAGTGAAACTAGTCTATATCTGTTTGTATGTTGAAGGAAACAAATGTTGACCATGTCACAATAAACCAATTTAATTCAACACAACATAACGCTCCTCCTCTTTGGCATATTCTGAATCTAAACCTGAACTTGTGATATGCATCAATACCAAATCTAAAAGATGTCACTTATCCACTTTACATTAATGCTTTGATAATGAAATGTGTATGGGGAATGAGAATACTTACATGTTTTCAGTTTCTAGAGGTCTCTGACATATTACAGTCTCAGGTGTGGTCTGTGTGTCTGTTACAGCCTCGGGTGTGGTCTGTGTGTCTGTTACAGCCTCGGGTGTGGTTTGTGTGTCTGTTTCAGCCTCCGGTGTGGTCTGTGTGTCTGTTACAGTCTCAGGCTGAGAAATAGTAATAACAAACTTCAATTATCAAAATCCAAGATGGCTGTCAGTTGGCCATGTTGTTTTCCAACTGGTCCCAAAATGCAATATGCATAACTAGGCACCAAGGGGAACATACATATGAAATTTTAGAAAGATCCCTTTAGTTCTTTCGGAGAAATAGCGATAACAAACTTCAATTGTCAAAATCCAAGATGGCTGCCTGTCGGCCATGTTGTTTTCCGATTGGTCTCAAAATGCAATCTGCATAACTAGGCACCAAGGGGTACCTACATATGAAATTTGAGAAAGATCCCTTCAGTACTTTCTGAGAAATAGCGATAATAAACTTCAATTGTCAAAATCCAAGATGGCTTCCAGTTGGCCATGTTGTTTTCCAATTGGTCCCAAAATGCATTATGCATAACTAGGCACCAAGGGGAACCTACATATAAAATTTGAGAAAGATCTCTTTAGTACTTTCTGAGAAATAGCGATAACAAACTTCAATTGTCAAAATCCAAGATGGCTGCCAGTTGGCCATGTTGTTTTCCAATTGGTCCCAAAATGCAATATGCATAACTAGGCACCAAGGGGAACATACACATGAAATTTGAGAAAGATCCCTTCAGTTCATTCGGAGAAATAGCAATAACAAACTTCAATTGTCAAAATCCAAGATGGCTGCCTGTCGGCCATGTTGTTTTCCGATTAGTCTCAAAATGCAATATGTATAAATAGGCACCAAGGGGAACATACACATGAAATTTGAGAAAGATCCCTTCAGTTCTTCGGAGAAATAGCAATAACAAACTTCAATTGTCAAAATCCAAGATGGCTGCCTGTCGGCCATGTTGTTTTCCGATTAGTCTCAAAATGCAATATGCATAACTAGGCACCAAGGGGAACATACAGATGAAATTTGAGAAAGATCCCTTCAGTACTTTCTGAGAAATAGCGATAACAAACTTCAATTGTCAAAATCCAAGATGGCTGCCTGTCGGCCATGTTGTTTTCCGATTAGTCTCAAAATGCAATATGTATAAATAGGCACCAAGGGGAACATACACATGAAATTTGAGAAAGATCCCTTCAGTTCTTCGGAGAAATAGCAATAACAAACTTCAATTGTCAAAATCCAAGATGGCTGCCTGTCGGCCATGTTGTTTTCCGATTAGTCTCAAAATGCAATATGCATAACTAGGCACCAAGGGGAACATACAGATGAAATTTGAGAAAGATCCCTTCAGTACTTTCTGAGAAATAGCGATAACAAACTTCAATTGTCAAAATCCAAGATGGCTGCCTGTCGGCCATGTTGTTTTCCGATTGGTCTCAAAATGCAATATGCATAACTACGCACCAAGGGGTACCTACATATGAAATTTGAGAAAGATTCCTTTAGGACTTTCTGAGAAATAGCGATAACAAGAATTGTATACGGACGGACGGACGGACCACGGACCACGGACTCAGGGCGATTTGAAAAGCCCACCATCTGATGATGGTGGGCTAAAAATCAAACACTAATTATACGTACCCCAAATTAAACTCGTCTCTTTTTATCATCACTATCTGGACCTTGTTATTGAAAATCAACTCTAAACGATGTACCAGTCATTAGTTATCTTGTTCACAAACAAAAAATTAAGTACTTTTCCATAGCTCATCAGGTGTTAATTGCTGTGGTGGCCATCTTGTAAATTCAATGAATTTTTGAAACAACACCTCTTGTTCAAACAAGAGATCCCAGAGGGATCTTGGCGCCCACCATTGAATGTTCTTCATAGGTTCCATGTCAGATTGATCTTTTCTCTACTTTTCTCTTCTTCTAAGTCTTACTAATCTGTGTAAATTCAGAAGAAACCTCTAGTACTTTTCAAACAAGGGAAACCTATATATAAAAGTTAAGATTAAGGCACCAAATGGAACCTATATATGGAATTTGAGAAAGATTCCTTCAGTACTTTCTGAGAAATAGCGATAACAAACTTCAATTGTCAAAATCCAAGATGGCTGCCTATCGGCCATGTTGTTTTCCGATTGGTCTCAAAATACAATATGCATAACTAGGCACCTTGGGGAACCTACATATGAAATTTCAGGAAGATCCCTTCATTAGTTTCTTAGAAATAGCAATAACCATTTTCAATTTTCGAAATCCAAGATGGCTGCCTGTCGGCCATGTTGTTTTCTGATTAGTCTCAAAATACAATAGGCATAACCAGGCACCAAGGGGAACCTACATATGAAATTTCAGGAAGATCCCTTCAGTGCTTTCTGAGAATTATCGATAACAAACTTCAATTGTCAAAATCCAAGATGGCTGCCTGTCGGCCATGTTGTTTTCTGATTGGTCTCAAAATGCAATATTCATAACTAAGCACCAAGGGAAACCTACCTATGAAATTGGAGAAAGATCCCTTCAGTACTTTCTCAGAAATAGCGATAACAAACTTCAATGGTCAAAATCCAAGATGGCCGCCTGTCGGCCATGTTGTTTTCCGATCAGTCCCAAAATGCTATATGCATTACTAGGCACCAAGGGGAACCTACTTATGAAATTTGAGAAAGATCCCTTCAGTACTTTCTCAGAAATAGCGATAACAAACTTCAATTGTCAAAATCCAAGATGGCTGCCTGACGGCCATCTTGTTTTACGATCGGTCCCAAAATGCTATATGCATAACAAGGCACCAAGAGGAACCTACATATGAAATTTGAGAAAGATCCCTTCAGTACTTTCTCAGAAATAGCGATAACAAACTTCAATGGTCAAAATCCAAGATGGCTGCCTGTCGGCCATGTTGTTTTCCGATCAATCCCAAAATGCAATATGCAAAACTACGCACCAAGGGGAACCTACATATGAAATTTGAGAAAGATCCCTTCAGTACTTTCTCAGAAATAGCGATAACAATCTTCAATGGTCAAAATCCAAGATGGCTGCCTGTCGGCCATGTTGTTTTCCGATCTGCCCCAAAATGCAATATGCATAATTAGGCACCAAGGGGAGCCTACATATGAAATTTGAGAAAGATCCCTTCGGTACTTTCTCAGAAATAGCGATAACAAACTTCAATGGTCAAAATCCAAGATGGCTGCCTGTCGGCCATGTTGTTTTCCGATCGGTCCCAAAATGCAATATGCATTACTAGGCACCAAGGGGAACCTACATATGAAATTTGAGAAAGATCCCTTCAGTACTTTCTCAGAAATAGCGATAACAAACTTCAATGGTCAAAATCCAAGATGGCTGCCTGTCGGCCATGTTGTTTTCCGATCGGTCCCAAAATGCAATATGCATAACTACGCACCAAGGGGAACCTACATATGAAATTTGAGAAAGATCCCTTCAGTACTTTCTCAGAAATAGCGATAACAAACTTCAATGGTCAAAATCCAAGATGGCTGCCTGCCGGCCATGTTGTTTTCCGATCGGTCCCAAAATGCAATATGCATAACTACGCACCAAGGGGAACCTACATATGAAATTTGAGAAAGATCCCTTCAGTACTTTCTCAGAAATAGCGATAACAAACTTCAATGGTCAAAATCCAAGATGGCTGCCTGTCGGCCATGTTGTTTTCCGATCGGTCCCAAAATGCAATATGCGTAACTAGGCACCAAGGGGAACCTACATATGAAATTTCAGAAAGATCCCTTCGGTACTTTCTCAGAAATAGCGATAACAAACTTCAATGGTCAAAATATAAGATGGCTGCCTGTCGGCCATGTTGTTTTCCGATCGGTCCCAAAATGCAATATGCATAACTACGCACCAAGGGGAACCTACATATGAAATTTGAGAAAGATCCCTTCAGTACTTTCTCAGAAATAGCGATAACAAACTTCAATGGTCAAAATCCAAGATGGCTGCCTGTCGGCCATGTTGTTTTCCGATCGGTCCCAAAATGCAATATGCATAACTACGCACCAAGGGGAACCTACATATGAAATTTGAGAAAGATCCCTTCAGTACTTTTTCAGAAATAGCGATAACAAACTTCAATTGTCAAAATCCAAGATGGCTGCCTGTCGGCCATGTTGTTTTCCGATCTGTCCCAAAATGGAATATGCATAACTAGGCACCAAGGGGAACCTACATATGAAATTTGAGAAAGATCCCTTCAGTACTTTCTCAGAAATAGCGATAACAAACTTCAACGGTCAAAATCCAAGATGGCTGCCTGTCGGCCATGTTGTTTTCCGATCGGTCCCAAAATGCAATATGCATAACTACGCACCAAGGGGAACCTACATATGAAATTTGAGAAAGATCCCTTCAGTACTTTCTCAGAAATAGCGATAACAAACTTCAATTGTCAAAATCCAAGATGGCTGCCTGTCGGCCATGTTGTTTTCCGATCTGTCCCAAAATGGAATATGCATAACTAGGCACCAAGGGGAACCTACATATGAAATTTGAGAAAGATCCCTTCAGTACTTTCTGAGGATTAGCGATAACAAGAATTGTTTACGGACGGACGGACGGACGGACGCAGGGCGATTTGAATAGCCCACCATCTGATGATGGTGGGCTAAAAAGTCACTAGAACATTCATAGAAAGTCTTCTTACTACGAAGCAAATAATATTGGAGTTATAAGGAAAAACATACTTTCAAAGATGGCGATCATGGCAGCCATCTTGAATTTTATTTTCACTTAATAAATACAAATATCTAGTCAGGACCTTCTAACTAATCATTCAATGCAAATTTCAACACTCTCGGTTGAAAAAAGTTAACAGACGCCAGACACCGGACGATACCCCATAGCAAAAGCTCACCTGAGCCTTTGGCTCAGGTGAGCTAAAAATTCAAAGAGGCAATGTGACTAATTTGATCAATGCACCTTTAAGGATGTAAAATTAACCATTCTTATTTGCTAACTAATAATATAACTTATTCTAATTTGGTATACCAATTCAAATGTATCATTTGGACACCACTTCCTGAATCAGAAATATTTGATACCCGAATCTGGTAAATTGTATTTAAAAGAAAATATTACAGCTTAGCATATAGATGTATCAGGATCATACTGTATGGAAACAAATCCTTTTAAGTTTTACAAACATTCATTTAGGAGATGGAATCTAGACGAACTTGATGTAGGTCAAAGGTTACAATGTAGGTCAGAGAGACCTACTTCTAATATGTGACACACCACCTCATTTAGGTGAACCCATGCCCTAAGTATGAAGTACCAATGAGAAAAGTGTAGGAGATAGAACCAGGACAAGATGATAAGCGAAGGACAGAAGGATACACTCCAAAACTAGAGTCTGGTTTCTGAAGGGGGACTAGCTAGTTACAACGAAGTGTTTCCCCACATAAACTGTTTATATAAGGGGAAACCGTCGATGCAGGAGGATCAAATTCATACAAATTAAAATAATTTGCAACCGTCCATCCATAATGGGTATTTTGATTGGAAAACTGATGATTGCACGATCACATTTCATAATGACTTCAATACCCCCATGTCAAACATCCAAATCCAAACATCTATACACTTTAAGTCCCAGATAATTTCCAATAGTTTTTGGATAAATAAAGCTGGTAGAACTTGAGCATTTATAAATATATGTTGTTTTTAATTTTTAGATTACCACTATGGGGCCATATTGAATTTCAAATTGACAAGATAAATAACATCTGGTCTTGCCTATCTAGAGTTAGAAAGTTAAAATAAATCAAAGTTGGGCAATAATGGACAGGCAGGATGAGGTTTCAGGTAAGAAAACCTAGTGTAACTACAATACATTGTTACCTGTAATAAGTCCTGGTCAGGATTTGACGTCCAATCTTTCAGACTTTCACACAATGTCTTCATCAGCCATCCATCTTTATAGGAAAGTCTGTACACCTCTTTTCCTGGAAATGATGACATATTCATGGGTACTTTTTTTGCGGTTTCAAGAAAGTTTTGTGGCAAACTTTTATAGATTCCCCACATAAAGTATTTTACCTAGATTTCTTGTATTTATATTCATTTATCAACCATGAAAACACAAAATTTTATGTACAATGTGGGTCTATTTCAGGATATTAAACTGTAATAGTAGTTCTACACATCGTGGTCGAGTCCGACAAATTTTTGCAGTTTCGAAGTAATTTTTTTATATGAAACATTATACAGTTGTTTCATGCCCTATCAGTCAAAACTCTCCCACTCCGAGGGAAGGAGAACATTGGGTTAGTCCCAACACTGAGGGGGAGAGTCTTGACTGTTGACTGATAAGGCATGAAACAACTGTTTTGTTAACTGAATAATCCAAAATATCCAGAGATTGGCTTTTATAAGGCTGAGTTCCGTATCAAAATTACTCAGTAACCAGTTAATGCCGGCTTTGGAGCATTTTCAAACTCCAAAGTTAACTTTTCTTTGGCCTCGCAGTATGCTGTAGGAATTCTTACAGACCACTTTATGACATTCTTTGTCTTAGTCAAATCCCTGTATTCAACCTTTCTGGCTTCGATTTAGCAACCATTGCAAGGCATTACTAGATATACTGTTTTTAAATCACGATCAGAAAGACACTTCATCGCAATCATTTTAGTGTTTGGGCGCATGCAGATGTACCTATAGCCAGTCAACAGTAAAAAATATTGACCGGTCAACAGTCGAAAATACTTTATTTACATAGAAAGTTAGGTAACAATAATAAATGTTACAATTTCTGTTTGACAAATTTCATTTTAGGTAGATGTTGTCATTTTTGTTAAATATTATGATAGTATAATGTAACGTTTTGATTTGGTTGGCCAAAAATAGTCCAGATGTATTGCTGGCCAAAAATAGTCCAGATGTATTGCTGGTCAAAAATAGTCCAGATGTATTGCTGGCCAAAAATAGTCCAGATGTATTGCTGGCCAAAAATAGTCCAGATGTATTGCTGGCCAAAAATAGTCCAGATGTATTGCTGGCCAAAACAGTTAAGAGTATACTTCCTGAGAACCTGTACATAGTTCGGAATCTTTATTATTCATTATAAAACATCCTCAGTACACCTCTCAATGAAGGTATACATGCGAGACCCAGAATAGACTGGTTTTCTATTCACAATTATAATATATGTGCATTGCTTTTTATTCTCTTCTTCACCGATTAAAAGCTGCAGGAAATGTTTTCTTTGTCTCCTTTACAAATCATTTTTGCATTCCTATTGCTGTAGACACCCTGTACAGTTGCAACCAAAGTCCTCCACTAGAGGGACAGTACAGAAGACAACTTCTGCAGATTTACAAGATCCTCTTTCTATAGTCAATGTCTATCGTAATGATCTTGTTGATACTGAAGTATAAAAAACACGAACCTGGAGCTCATGCGAACATGACTAAACTGTCTTCAATACAAGATATAGACAGGATTTCTTCTTTTGGAATAGGCTCACAAGTTGTCTCCTCAGGAGGTTTTCTTGACCTGGCGTCAGCTTCATGTATTGTCTGCTCCACATTAGGTCTGGTTTGTATTTGGTCTGTTTTCTTGTTTCTCACTTCAGATTCATCCATGTGCGGCTTGGTGTCTTCTGGTTTTACTGGAGGTCCACTTTGAACGGCCGGTTTTGGCAGTTTCTATAACAGAGTGGGCACATCTTAGTTCCATCATAATGAAATGCAAATAGATATAGCATATGTTTCATCCTTGCAAGCAACTGATCAAATATAATGAGGCATTGGCGATGTCATATTTCAAACTACAGGAGGACCAAAATTCTGAGGCATTGGCGATGTCATATTTCAAACTACAGGAGGACCAAAATTCTGAGGCATTGGCGATGTCATATTTCAAACTACAGGAGGACCAAAATTCTGTCTTTCTTCAAAAAGAAAAAGGATTTCAATATTTTTTTTTTGGCTTAATATCCCATTTTAGGTCCCCTTTCTCCTGCCCCCATTTTAGGTCCCCTTTCTCCTGCCCCAAGAGTGCAACATCCTTTGTTTTATTCAACATTAGATATCCTTTGCCCAATTATGCACCACACAAAACTTCATCAAAATCCATTCAGGCATTCAGGACTGGTAGAAATTTAAAGGATTAACCTCAATTTCCCCTATTGGCCCCGCCCCTCTGGCCCCAAGGGAGCCACATCCTGCATTAATACAACATTAGTTCTCATTTGCCCAATAATGCTCAAGACAAAATTTCATCAAAATCCATTCAGACATTCAGAACAAGTAGGAATTTAAAGGATTTACCTCAATTTACCGTATTGGACCCCAACCCCTTAAATTTCATCAAAATCCATTCAGGCATTCAGGACTAGAAGGGATTCAAAGAATTTACCTCAATTTCCCCTATTGAGCACCACTCCTCCAAATTTCATCAAAATCCATTCAAGCATCCAGAACTAGTTGGGTTTCGAAGGATTTACCTCAATTTCCCCTATTTGTTCCCATCCTCCAAATTTCATCAAAATCCATTCAGGCATTCAGTCAACTATTAGGGATTCAAAGGATTTACCTCAATTTCCCCTATTGGCCCCCGCCCCTCCAAAATTCATCAAAATCCATTCAGGCGTTCGGGACTAGTAGAGATTTAAAGGAAATGTTGATGGACGACGGATGATGGACACTGCGCCATGGCATAAGCTCACCGGCCCTTTGGGCCAGATGAAAAAATGATGCTAAAAATTAACTACATTGACCAATTGTGACACACAGAAGACACAAAATATTTAAAGATAAATCTTCTGTAATTAATTTCAACAAATCTTGGCCACTTTAAACATTGAATAAAAATGTAGTTCAACATCATGACTTAAGACCTCTTGGATATTAAGGAGTCATTTTAAGGTGGCAATTAATGCAAAATGTTTACAAACCCTAATGCCTTGAAATAAAATCTAAATATGAATGTAACTGCTCAAACGTGTACAAGTATTGTCAGGTAATACTTACATTCAAATTCCTCGGCCTGGCGTCAGGCAAACTCTTATCTGTTTTAAGAGTTTTGATCAGCTTTGTTATCTCACCATTCTCTGTTCCAGATGCTTTAGAGATAACAAAAAGGATAAGAAAACATGTAAACACAGTATTCGGCTTAATGTGCAACTATCAGCAAAAACCCTACTGATTTTTAGGGAAACAAGAGGCCCAGGGGCCTTAACGGTCATCTGACTCTAAATTAAAGCCCTTATATTATTGTAGTATGCATTCTCTGTAGCAAGTATATAGTGGCACTGTTGGCCATGGTGGCCATCTTGGATATCTGACCGACCCAATAAATAATAACACTTGGTCTGGACCATCTAAGGATCATTTCTGGTAAGTTAGAGCTGAATCCCACCGGTAAAATTTGAGGAGAAGTTTGAAATAGGTGTTTGTTCAGGAAAACCATGATTGCGCAATCATGTTACAAAATGGCCGCCATTGCTGCCATGCCAAAGTTTTTACAAGGCCGAAAAAATAACAACACTTTGTTGGCACTCCTTCCTTAACATCCTCACCAATTTCGAGCTCAATGGCACCAGTGGAACTGGAGAAGTTTAAAATGTGTTTTTTAAGGTGGCAGATATGGCGGCCATCTTGCATTTCAGACCAATCTAAAAAATAACAACACTTGGTCGGGATCATCTCAGGAACATTTCAGGCAAGTTTCAGCCCAACAGCACTGGTGGAACTTGAGAAGAAGTTTAAAATGTGTTTTTGAAGATGGTGGTTATGGTGGCCATCTTGGATTTCGGACTGACCCAAAAAATAACATCACTTGGTCGGGAACATATCAGGATCATTTCAGGCAATTTTCAGCTCAATAGCACTGGTGGAACCGGAGAAGAAGTTTAAAATGTGTTTTCAAAATGGCGGCTATGGCGGCCATCTTGGATTTCGGACCGACCCGAAAAATAACAACACTTGGTCGCGATCATATCAGGATCATTTCAGGCAAGTTTCAGCTCAATAGCACTGGTGGAACTTGAGAAGAAGTTTAAAATGTGTTTTCAAAATGGCAGCTATGGCGGCCATCTTGGATTTCGGACCGACCCGAAAAATAACAACACTTGGTCGGGATCATATCAGGATCATTTCAGGCAAGTTTCTGCTCAATAGTGCTGGTGGAACTTGAGAAGAAGTTTAAAATGTGTTTTTCAAGATGGCGGCCATCTTGGATTTTGGACAGACCCGAAAAATAACAACACTTGGTCGGGATCATCTCAGGATCATTTCTGGCAAGTTTCAGCCCAACAGCACTTGTGGAACTTGAGAAGAAGTTTAAAATGTGTTTTTCAAGATGGCGGCTATGGCGGCCATCTTGGATTTTGGACCGACCCGAAAAATAACAACACTTGGTCGGGATCATCTCAGGATCATTTCTGGCAAGTTTCAGCCCAACAGCACTTGTGGAACTTGAGAAGAAGTTTAAAATGTGTTTTTCAAGATGGCGGCTATGGCGGCCATCTTGGATTTCGGACCGACCCGAAAAATAACAACACTTGGTCGGGATCATATCAGGATCATTTCAGGCAAGTTTCAGCTCAATAGCACTGGTGGAACTTGAGAAGAAGTTTAAAATGTATTTTTCAAGATGGCAGATATGGCGGCCATCTTGGATTTCGGACCGACCCGAAAAATAACAACACTTGGTCGGGATCATATCAGGAACATTTCAGGCAAGTTTTATCTCAATAGCACTGGTGGAACTTGAGAAGAAGTTTAAAATGTGTTTTTCAAGATGGCGGCTATGGCGGCCATCTTGGATTTCGGACAGACCCGAAAAATAACAACACTTGGTCGGGATCATATCAGGATCATTTCAGGCAAGTTTTTGCTCAATAGCACTTGTGGAACTTGAGAAGAAGTTTAAAATGTGTTTTTCAAGATGGCGGCCATCTTGGATTTTGGACCGACCCGAAAAATAACAACACTTGGTCGGGATCATCTCAGGATCATTTCTGGCAAGTTTCAGCCCAACAGCACTTGTGGAACTTGAGAAGAAGTTTAAAATGTGTTTTTCAAGATGGCGGATATGGCGGCCATCTTGGATTTCGGACCGACCCGAAAAATAACAACACTTGGTCGGGATCATATCAGGAACATTTCAGGCAAGTTTCAGCTCAATAGCACTGGTGGAACTTGAGAAGAAGTTTAAAATGTGTTTTTCAAGATGGCAGCTATGGCGGCCATCTTGGATTTTCGGACCGACCCGAAAAATAACAACACTTGGTCGGGATCATCTCAGGATCATTTCAGGCAAGTTTCAGCTCAAAAGCACTGGTGGAACTTAGAAGAAGTTTAAAATGTGTTTTTCAAGATGGCGGCTATGGCGGCCATCTTGGATTTCGGACCGACCTGAAAAATAACAACACTTGGTAGGGATCATCTCAGGATCATTTCAGGCAAGTTTCAGCTCAATAGCACTGGTGGAACGTGAGAAGTTTAAAAGGTGTTTTTCAAGATGGCGGCTATGGCGGCCATCTTGGATTTCGGACCGACCCGAAAAATAACAACACTTGGTCGGGATCATATCAGGAACATTTCAGGCAAGTTTTATCTCAATAGCACTGGTGGAACTTGAGAAGAAGTTTAAAATGTGTTTTTCAAGATGGCGGCTATGGCGGCCATCTTGGATTTCAGACCGACCCGAAAAATAACAACACTTGGTCGGGATCATCTCAGGATCATTTCAGGCAAGTTTCAGCTCAAAAGCACTGGTGGAACTTGAGAAGAAGTTTAAAATGTGTTTTTCAAGATGGCGGCTATGGCGGCCATCTTGGATTTCGGACCGACCTGAAAAATAACAACACTTGGTCGGGATCATCTCAGGATCATTTCAGGCAAGTTTCAGCTCAATAGCACTGGTGGAACTTGAGAAGAAGTTTAAAATGTGTTTTTCAAGATGGCGGCTATGGCGGCCATCTTGGATTTCGGACGGACCCGAAAAATAACAACACTTGGTTGGGATCATCTCAGGATCATTTCTGGCAAGTTTCAGCCCAACAGCACTGGTGGAACTTGAGAAGAAGTTTAAAATGTGTTTTCAAAATGGCGGCTATGGCGGCCATCTTGGATTTCGGACTGACCCGAAAAATAACAACACTTGGTCAGGACCATCTCAGGATCATTTCAGGCAAGTTTCAGCTTAATCCCACTGGTGGAACTTGAGAAGAAGATTGAAATGTGAAAAGTTTACGCACGGCGCACGGCGCAGTGCGACGGACGAAGCATGATGACTATAGGTCATCCTGACCCTTCGGGTCAGATGACCTAAAAAGACAGGCGTACTATGTAAAAACATATAACAATATTGCTTACCTTAATGAAACAGAATTTCCAAAAAAAGAAAAAGGCACTTCATTTCTTCCTTTTTATATTTTTTCTAACCAGTTTTAACAAGGAAACATGTCCTTGTAAATGGTTGTTTTGAGAATACCCCACTTGTGTTTTAGTAAGTACACAGGGTGATTACTACATTGAATATGGTAATTTTTGTAATACTTGCTAATGTCCTGCTTCATAACCAATATACTGTAAAGTACATATTTTTAGTGGATATCTTATTTCAGCACTTTTTGTGCTGAAAGCATTACACTTAATTATGATTCCGCTAATCACGCTTTCTATACACTGTTTCTATATAAATAATTTTGGTGCACCAATTCATCAATGCGTTACTCGGTTAAAATTGGGAAATGCCTTAAACTTTGAGTAGGCCAAATAAATTACATTTACATTATAACTTTGTACATTGCCTTGTGATACAAGGCCCTCGTATACCTTTAATTTACATTTTGTATTTATAGTTGTCCTCAGCATCATTAGCTACAAACTTATAAGCCACTACATCGTCTTCGGAAACATATCTTTAAATGTGTTTCTTTGTCAAGAGCTGCCAAGGTGTGATCATTTACACTATATTTATGTCTTTTTAACAATACCAAGGGCCCAATGGCCTCGAATCGCTCATCTGCTATCTAGTGATCCTTTTTATACATAAACATATAATCAAGAAAGACCAGATGTAAGATCTCAGGGCCTCACGGTTATCTGAAAAGGTATCTTTTAGATATTTTGGCCAATTTAACTCTTTCAAACTTAAATCATGGTCAAGGTCATTTATTTGAACAAACGTCCTAGCCTTCACTCAAGTATGCTACAAGTCATTCATTTGAACAAACTTGGAAGCCCTTTACCCCAGCAAACAGACCCAATATCAAGTCCCTGGGCCTCTTGGTTATTGAGAAGAAGTTGTTTAAAGATTTTAGCCTTTTTGACCCTTGTGACCATGAATGAAGTCATGAATGAAGTTCAACTTCATTCATTTGAATAAATTTGATAGCCCATACGTCCCAGCATGCTACATGCCTAATATTAGGTCTCTATGCCTCTTAAATATTGTGAAGAAGTTGATGCCCGAAAGATGGACAGACGGACGCCCTTGGGGCAGGTGAGCTAAAAATGAGCAAGCTGGTTACACAGATAATTATAACTCAATTCCATCAAATAAATCAATAAATCAAAGTACAATGGTTCATCAGACATCTTGTACAAAATGTTTGTATTTTAAATTGGTCAAGTGACCTTTATCCTCTACTGATGATAATCAGATGTGATACTTAATGGTAAAAAGTCATGGTGTGAATCGGAACTAAATCTCCCTTGGGGTTCATGAGATATCATTTACAAAAGCTTTGTATATATATATTTTATATGCAAAAGGCAAAGCCAAATAACTACAATTACACCAGCCTTTACGAGCTGTCTATGGTCAAAATCCTCCTAAAGACTTGAGCTATATTGCTTCAACAACAATAACAGTATCAATAATATTTTATGCTCTTGACTCTGTTTTATGTTACATTTCTTTGGCCATGCAGACTTAGTACTTACAGCTCCCATATGAACCAAATATTGAGAATTTGTCTTGATCTATTTGATTACATTGGAAATGACACTTGAAATGAAACAATAACAATAAAAATTTTATCATGACAGGAGCTAGGGAAATCACATTAACTGATGGTTGGTGCATCAAAAAAATATTTCCTAAAATTATACAAAGAATTAAAAGAATCACAGTAATGGTTTCAAACAAATAAATGATTAAATGTTTCAGAACGGAATTCTAGATTTGTTGTTATGCTGCAACCATGGTTAAAATTTGGCTAATATAATACCTGTCCTGATATTTTGATAATTTATTATTGATAGACCAATTAAACCTTTTTGAATTAATTAATAGGACGTTAAACAAAATAAACCAAATCAAATCAAGTAAACTATGGCAGAACAAAATACGCACTTACCTTCTACCAAAAGTTCCACTCCTTTATCTACCCTGTCTTCCCTGTCAGCAGTTACTCGAGACCGACAAGCCTATGACAACACAATCAATATGTCCATGTATTCATATGATATTAATATGGAATGATAAAATATGGCCAAAAACAAGAGAATTTTTAGCCAGACAGTTTTAAAAAGTTGGGTGACCTGTCGAGATTTAACAGCAACACTTCGCTAACTCATTTAGTCAAACTGTTTCTTTATGTGGCATCTATGACAGATCACAGAAAAGTAAAAACTGAAGATGACATTGTATATACATGTACTAGTACTTATCAGTATTGATTGCATTAAAATATTATCACAAGTAAAATGGGGCCTATAGTTACTTCAAAAAGTCATAAGATAATTGTTTATACATGTAATTATTCTTTGAAAATGTTCGCAAAATGCAGCTTAAACACAGATTAGAAACATGATAGAGTAAGTTTTGTTGCAGTCTATTAACCCTACAAAACTACTTGTTATAATACTGCTGTTGGAGAATTACAAAAACTAAGAACATCACAGTAGAAATTTATAACAGTTTGGAAACAAATGAGAAGATATTCCATCATTAAGAAGAGGCACTACATTTCCCCTTTATATGTCACCATATTGTTCTGTCGCTTTCCTAGTGGCACAGACCAAAATGGCTCCTGACTATATTTGCACCAAGAGGCTCATGGGCCTTAACAGTCACCTGATTTTTGAAATATTTCAGTAAATTTGAATGAAAGAATGAATTTCAAAACAAATAAAACAAATGACAGTCAAAAATGTGATATGATCTTTCCCTCAGACAATTCAGCTTTTTTTGTCTGGTTACATCAAGCTTCTAAAGTAGATAGATGAACACATAGTATCCACAGGGTCGTTAATATTACTTACAAATGCACATGTTGAGAAATTGTCATGATCAAGGTCCAAAATTTTTCTTGCAGATGGTACTTCACCCAAGTATATTGTAGTGTAGAATAAAGAAAAAAAGGTTGTGATCTATTTTCTGTGGTGGGCTATTCAAATTATCCCTCGGACTGAGGGACGGACGGAGGGCCGGACAGAGGGCCGGACGGACGGACAGACGGATGGAGGGATGGATGGACGACGGACCATATTTAACATAGCTTTGATATCAGGTAAATACAAATAATTGTCCAACTAACATAAATTGAGGATTTTGTAAACAGAGCCATACTAGTGAAACTAGTCTTTATCTGTTTGTATGTTGAAGGAAACAAATGTTGACCATGTCACAATAAACCAATTTAATTCAACACAACATAACGCTCCTCCTCTTTGGCATATTCTGAATCTAAACCTGAACTTGTGATATGCATCAATACCAAATCTAAAAGATGTCACTTATCCACTTTACATTAATGCTTTGATAATGAAATGTGTATGGGGAATGAGAATACTTACATGTTTTCAGTTTCTAGAGGTCTCTGACATATTACAGCCTCAGGTGTGGTCTGTGTGTCTGTTACAGTCTCAGGTGTGGTCTGTGTGTCTGTTACATCCTCGGGTGTGGTTTGTGTGTCTGTTACAGCCTCGGGTGTGGTCTGTGTGTCTGTTACAGCCTCGGGTGTGGTCTGTGTGTCTGTTACAGCCTCGGGTGTGGTTTGTGTGTCTGTATACAGTCTCAGGTGTGGTCTGTGTGTCTGTTACAGCCTTGGGTGTGGTCTGTGTGTCTGTTACAGCCTTGGGTGTGGTCTGTGTGTCTGTTACAGCCTAAGGTGTGGTCTGTGTGTCTGTTACAGCCTCGGGTGTGGTTTGTGTGTCTGTTACAGCCTCAGGTGTGGTTGGTGTGTCTGTTACAGCCTTGGGTGTGGTCTGTGTGTCTGTTACAGCCTCGGGTGTGGTCTGTGTGTCTGTTACAGCCTCGGGTGTGGTTTGTGTGTCTGTTACAGCCTCGGGTGTGGTCTGTGTGTCTGTTACAGCCTCGGGTGTGGTCTGTGTCATTATACTTCTCAATAATGATCTTATTAAAACATATGATTAGCACAAGTGAAATGGGACCTACAGTACCTTCTTTAGAAAAAATAAAAGTCATACTTGACTATCAATTACACACCTTTTCCTGATTCTACGATGTACTTTTATTTCCTCTTTTAGATATCTCATCATGACATCTCTTCAAAAGATTTATCTTGATTAAATTTTTAATTTGTTCACATATTAATCCAAACATATTGATTTGACTAGAATAACTACAGACTATGATCAGTTGTACAAAACGTCTAATATCCTACTTTACAGTAAATATTTGTGTGGTTAGATAGTAGATATGTATATATGACCACATTAACACACTGTGTATTGTGCATGTATTTTATTTCAGGGTTTTGGTGTGCTGTTTATTATGATGAATTTTGGGGAGATATTGGTGTCCTGGACTCAAGCTTCCTGATGGACATATACAACTTTGATGTGTAAGCATTGAAACTCATTAAAATTTTAGAAATGGTCCTGGACTAGCCTGAAAAATCTTACAAAAATTCTTGTTTTTCAGAATTTGTGGTAGAGTAATACTACTATGATCATTTCTTGACTGTCGCTAGAGTAAACTGGTTGTAATAAAATTACCACAAGGTCATGCCCAGTTACACTATTTCACAGCTACCGACAGCTACAGCAGAGGTTCTGAGGGAAACGTAACACCCACATCCAAGCGGACATTATTTCTGTCATCAATTACCGCATTAAGCCTTGTTTGGCTAAATAATTAGATTAATTAGACATACTTGTGGCGATATATGCAAAAGAGATTACTTAATTTTACTTTTCCTTGAAAGTGTGTGTAAGTTTAAGCTGACAAATGTTCATAATTCCGTGTGCATGGCGGATACCGTAGCTTTTCCTCTTACGGTCGATTTCAAGAAAATAAACAAATTTTGCTATTTCCTCATTACAAATAAAAAATAATCAGATTATCAGAATAATCTTAATCATCAAGTATTTAGTAGAATGATTTTAAGCAAAGTTTTGTGCTAATCTGTGTTAGTGTCATTTTCATACATCGTTTTCGGGACCTCCTGGACATCATTTTTGGTCAAAAATTTTCATGCGCAAAATATACGGATAGAAGTTTTTTTCAGCATTTTCAGCCCCAAAAAGTACCTGCGCAAATTACACTGGTGCGCAAATCACACAGGTTTTTACGGTACATCAAATGACAAGGTACATATATAGATGCAGATATTTATAAATAGCACCATCAAATGAAACAAGAGATCCCAGAGGGATCTTGGCGCCCACCATTGAATGATCTTTATAGGTTCCATGTCAGATTGATCTTTTCTCTACTTTCCCTTCCTCTAAGTCTTACTAATCTGTGTAAATTCAGAAACAGCCCTCTAGTACTTTTCAAACAAGGGGAATCACTCAACCTATATATAAAATTTAAGATTTAGCGATAATGGATTGGTTCCAAAATGCAATACCAGGGACCAAGGGGAACCTACATATGAAATTTGAGAAAGATCCCTTCAGTACTTTCTGAAAAATAGCGATAACAAACTTCAATTGTCAAAATCCAAGATGGCTACCTGTCGGCCATGTTGTTTTCCGATTGGTCTCAAAATGCAATATGCATAACTAAGCAACGAGGGGAACCTACATATGAAATTTGAGAATGATCCCTTCAGCACTTTTTCAGAAATACAAATGTAGCGATAACAATCTTCAATTGTCAAAATCCAAGATGGCTGCCTGTCAGCCATGTTGTTTTCCGATTGGTCTCAAAATGCAATATGCGTAACTAGGCACAGAGGGGAACCTACATATGAAATTTCAGAAAGATCTCTTCAGCACTTTCTTAGAAATAGCGATAACAAACTTCAATTGTCAAAATCCAAGATGGCTGCCTGTCGGCCATGTTGTTTTCCCATTGGTCTCAAAATGCAATATGCATAACAAGGCACAGAGGGGAACCTACATATGAAAGTTCAGAAAGTTCCCTTCATTACTTTCTGAGAAATAGCGATAACAAACTTCAATTGTCAAAATCCAAGATGGCTGCCTGTCGGCCATGTTGTTTTCCAATTGGTCTTAAAATGCAATATCCATAACTAGGAACCAAGGGGAACCTACATATGAAATTTGAGAAAGATCCCTTCAACACTTTCTGAGAAATAGCGATAACAAACTTCAATTGTCAAAATCCAAGATGGCTGCCTGTCGGCCATGTTGTTTTCCAATTGGTCTTAAAATGCAATATCCATAACTAGGAACCAAGGGAAACCTACATATGAAATTTGAGAAAGATCCCTTCAATGCTTTCTGAGAAATAGCGATAACAAACTTCAATTGTCAAAATCCAAGACGGCTGCCTGTCGGCCATATTGTTTTCCGATTGGTCTCAAAATGCAATATGCATAACTAGGAACCAAGGGGAACCTATATATGAAATTTGAGAAAGATCCCTTCAGCACTTTCTGCGAAATAGCGATAACAAGAATTGTTTACGGACGGAGGGACAGACGGACGGACGGAGCGACGGACGACGGACCACGGATGCAGGGCGATTTGAATACTAAAAGTGCCACAAAGTGCATTAATCAATGAAATGTAATTGACTTTTGGCGCGACCCTTGAGGGATGCTACCACACAAATATGAGTGATATCCATTGCTTAGTTTCAGAGAAGAACTTGTTTAGACCAATTGACCCCTTTTGACCCTGCCCTCTGCCCTCTGGGGGGTCAGCTCCTTCCTTTATGCAATTTTGAATCCCTACCCCAATAGGATGCTACCAGTGAAATCATTGCTAAGTTTCAGAGAATAAGTTGTTTAAATCAATTTAGCCAAATTGACTCCTTTTGGCCCCACCTCCAGCCCCCTGGCGGCCCGGGTCAACCCAAACATTTTTAAAATTTTGAATCCACACCCCATAACCATGCTACCATACAAATGTGAGTAATATCCATTGCTTAGTTTCAGAGAAGAATTTGTTTAAACAAATTGACCAATTTTGGCCCCCGCCCCTCAGGCCCCTGGGGGGTTAGCCCCACCATTTGTACAATTTTGAATCCCCACCCCATAGGGATGCTACCAGTAAAATATGAGAGATATCCATTGCTTGGTTCAGGAGAAGAAGTCAATTATATGAATATAGCGCGATTGACCACATTTGGCCCCGCCCCTCAGGCCCCTGGGGGGTCAGCCCCATCATTTGTACAATTTTGAATCCCCACCCCATAATGATGCTACCAGGCAAATATGAGCGATAGCCATTGCTTGGTTTCAGAGAAGAAGTCATTTATATGAATATAGCCGGATTGACCACATTCGGCCCCGCCCCTCAGGCCCCTGGGGGGTCAGCCCCATCATTTGTACAATTTTGAATCCCTATCCCAAAGTGATGCTACCAGGCAAATAATTATGAGCGACAGCCATTGCTTGGTTTCAGAGAAGAAGTCGTTTATATCAATATAGCCGGATTGACCACATTCGGCCCCACCCCTCAGGCCCCTAGGGGGTCAGCCCCATCATTTGTACAATTTTAAATCCCCATCCCATAGTGATGCTACCATGCAAATATAAGCGACAGCCATTGCATGGTTTCAGAGGAGAAGTCGTTTATAGCAATAGCACCAAATTGACCCCTTTTGGCCCCGCCCCTCAGGCCCCTAGGGGGTCAGCCCCATCATTTGTACAATTTTGAATCCCCCTCCCATAGTGATGCTACCAGGCAAATATGAGCGACAGCCATTGTTCAGTTTCAGAGAAGAAGTCGTTTATATCAATATAGATGGATTGACCACATTCGACCCCGCCCCTCAGGCCCCTCGGGGGTCAGCCCAATCATTTGTACAATTTTGAATCCCCACCCCATAATGATGCTACCAGGCAAATATGAGCGACAGCCATTGCATGGTTTCAGAGAAGAAGTCATTTATATGAATATAGCCGGATTGACCACATTCGGCCCCGCCCCTCAGGCCCCTGGGGGTCAGCCCCATCATTTGTACAATTTTGAATCCCCACCCCATAGTGATGCTACCAGGCAAATATGAGCGATAGCCATTGTATGGTTTCAGAGAAGAAGCCGTTTATATCAAAAACACCAAATTGACCCCTTTTGGCCCCGCCCCAGAGGGCCCTAGGGGGTCAGCCCCATCATTTGTACAATTTTGAATCCCATCCCATAGTGATGCTACCAGGCGAATATGAGCGACAGCCATTGTTCAGTTTCAGAGAAGAAGTCGTTTATATCAATATAGCCGGATCGACCACATTCGGCCCCGCCCCTCATGCCCCTGGGGTCAGCCCCATCATTTGTACAATTTTGAATCCCCACCCCATAGTGATGCTACCAGGCAAATATGAGCGACAGCAATTGCATGGTTTCAGAGAAGAAGTCGTTTATATCAATAGCACCAATTTGACCCCTTTTGGCCCCGCCCCAGAGGCCCCTAGGAGGTCAGCCCCATCGTTTGTACAATTTTGAATCCCCACCCCATAGTGATGCTACGCTACCAGGCAAATATGAGCAACAGCCATTGTTCAGTTTCAGAGAAGAAGTCGTTTATATCAATATAGATGGATTGACCACATTCGGCCCCACCCCTCAGGCCCCTGGGGGGGTCAGCCCAATCATTTCTACAATTTTGAATCCCCACCCAATAGTGATGCTACCAGGCAAATATGAGCGATAGCCATTGCTTGGTTTCAGAGAAGAAGTCGTTTATATGAATATAGCCGGATTGACCACATTCGGCCCCGCCCCTCAGGCCCCTGGGGGTCAGCCCCATCATTTGTATAATTTTGAATCCCCACCCCATAGTGATGCTACCAGGAAATATGAGCGATAGCCATTGCTTGTTTTCAGAGAAGAAGTCGTTTATATCAATAGCGCCAAATTGACCCCTTTTGGCCCTGCCCCAGAGGCCCCCAGGGGGTCAGCCCCATCATTTGTACAATTTTGAGTCCCCTACCAATAGGGATGCTTCTGACCAAATTTGTTCAAATTCCGATCAGTGGTTATGAAGAAGAAGTCAAATAAGTCAATTGTTGACGGGCGGACGGACCGACGCCACGGTATGGCATAAGCTCACCTTGGTCCTTCGGACCAGGTGAGCTAATGAACAGATGGAAGATACATTCAATAGCAATATATCATGTTACCTACTTAACACTTGGGGATGCATCTGCCAACACCCATGTACCTGAATCCTCAAGGAAGTCATCAGCGGTAGTAACATCACTTTGAGCCAATGTACAGGTAGATTCCTCATTAGCAATATCTCTGAAAAAAAAGTTACTTCGTCTATCATCGCTGATAATAAAATATATGTATCCATGTTATAATAATGTCCAACGCCTATGCACCATACATGTTAATCAATTAATCAACCTAATCATTTGCTAGTAGTATTAATTTTTCATGAAATTTTAAAAAACAATTTAAAACAATTTCAGAGTTGGTTAAATTCTTTTTAAAAAGGAAATGGAAGGAAATGAGGTAATAAAATTAGCATCAGCATACACATGTACACAAACATGAATTGCTTCTGTTTATCGTTAAAATATGTTATATAGGCCTATCTTTCAATGTACTTACCAACCCAGAGTTTGGGGTTGATCGTGAAACACGAAGCCCTGGATATCTTTAATCTCTGACGAAGCTTTATCGATGATTTTAACAGCCTCGACATGTATATTCTCTGCCACAGACCGTAACTTGTCATATTTTCCATAACCAATACTTCCATTGCCTATCAGTGTCCTACAGATATCGTCTAAACATTTTATCTGGGAACCATAAACGTCTACATGACGCAAATAGGGGGTCATACATGTCTGGAAGGTTTTCCATTTTTCATTTAATTGCGGATCAATCCATGCTGATAGTTGCCTGATCATTTCAGCATGTATTTCTTTTATTCTAGTCTCATTCATTGAATTCTGCAATAAAACAATTCTTTATCAAAATCTTAACAATAATCATATCTAAAAGAGAAAAGACCAATGAAAACACATAACACATCTCACATTAAACAAGGGCCCAATGGGCCAGAATCTCTCACCTGCTTTAATTTCCAGTGATCCTTTATATACATCAACATAATCAAGAACTCTGGGTTATTTGAATATAGTATCTTTAAATATTTTGGCCAATTGAACTCTTTCAAACTTAAATCATGGTCAAGGTCATCCATTTGAACAAATGCAGCCCTTCACCCCAGCATGCTGCAGACCCAATATCCTGTCTCTGGGTCACTTGGTTATTGAGAAGAAGTTGTTTAAAGATTTTAGCCTATTTGACCCCTGTAACCTTGAATATAGGTCAAGGTTATTCATTTGAACAAACTTGGTAGCCCTTCACCCCAGCATGCTAAAGGTCCAAAAATATCAGGTCTCTGAGTCTCTTGGTTATTGAGAAGAAGTTGTTTAAATGGAAAAGTTGACGCAGGTGAGCTAAATATTGTAAAAAATATGAGGCACATTAATTGTGAAATCATCCAATACAAGTTATTATAAAGTGTCATATAAATATCTGTTGTAGATTTGTGAACAATATTTAAGCCAGATTACCAAATGGTATTGGATGTACATGTATAAATGTTCAAATATCTTTTCCCTTCATATCATGATGAAAATGATAAACAAACTTTGTACCTTTTGATCTGGGCATTTGAACCAGATGTGGTAGTGCTCTCTTTCTATCCATTGAGTCTCATATAAACTGTGACATTGAAGGCGTGGGGTCTGTATCAGATCGTCTGCCTTCACCATCTTGTCATTGGCTGTAAAGCGGTAGTCATTGTGCAGGTAGAATTGATATTTGAGATGACTCTGGTGATTCAACTCCAAAATCCTTTTGAGATGAAATTTTAGATCACCGAGTAGTTTAACTCCAGCTCCTGTTGGTACCGATTTATCACTATCCTTCTTGAACATTGTAATTTTCATGATATTTTCGCTGCAATTGATAATCATGTTCCACAGAGAGTCCACAGACAGACAGACAAAACTGCGCTGGATAAAATTTGACCCGTCATGACCATGCTCATTTAGTGGCCTGAACTTATGGATACAGGCGGCAATCATCTTGTCCCACACAGCCTGTGGGATGAAAGGGTTGTCAAACTTGAGACAAATGGTAACAGTGGTGACAGTGTCAGCATGATTGAGAATTGGTTGAATTATGTTTGGATCTGCCGTTCTGAGCATACTTGGCACTATGAAGTATTCAACTTTCTCATTATCTGACAATGGGTTTGCCAGCAGACCAAGTGTTTCCATGACACAGTAGAGTGTTTCAAAGTTCAAAAGGAAGCTGCTGTCCTTGTGTTGCTTCCACAGTTTTTCGATTAAGTCAATTTTTATTTCACCAGATTTCTGAAATTGTTTCCACTCAACTTGTAGCTTCATTGACAAGCAGACCTTGAAATCCGGAGCAGTGATAATCGCTTTGAATGCGTCTACTATCCACTGCGGATAAAGAACAATAAATGGTCTCTTGTCATGAAGCTCAAAACAGAGGAAAGGCCCGACCAATCTCAGATTTCTGAAAAAAAAAATTTGACAAAAGGCCTATTATAGCATATACATGCTCACCTGATTGGCTCATTATTGTTTTATACCTAAAACAAGACACGTTACATGTAAATTTACAATTTCCTTTAACTAACATTGAGAAATATTTCAATATGTTTACAATCTAGAAATGCAGATACATTTGGACTATGGTCATTATGTTCTTTCTATCCTGTCTGTTATTTATTTCTGTTAATATGCCCCTTTAAACCACACAGCTGTATGTCACCAAAGGTCACATGTCAAAATAACCATGTGATGTACTTTTTATTTGCATATCTGACTGTAAATTTAGGGCGGAACTCAACACATAGGTTACCCAAGGTCACAAGTCAAATTGGTCTGGCACTTTTATCAATCTGGTGAACTTTTTGTTTGCAATCTTATAACCTGATATGACATTGTGTGATGATGATTAGTACTTACTTTAAGAAGTCCAAGATCTCATGTTCAGCTAATGGTACTGCTGACTCCCGGTTGATTTCCAATAATTCTTCATACGTAAGAATAACGTTCCCTGTATTCTTACGTTTCTGTTTCACTAGGTAATGTTCGAAGGCCATCCATCTTGCAGGAACAGGTTTCTCCCACTGAGACTGAAGGGGAGCAACATCTATAATCTTCTGCCAAACCAACTCAATTAATCTTTGATGTTTTGAAGAATCATTGAGATTGGCGATGGGATACATTTCCTGCACGTGGATTTCCATGATTTCTCGTAGCTGAGGGTTCTTATACAGCTCTTCCAGCACGGCAGAAAATGCCTCTTCCTGTTTTTTTTCCTGATGAAAAGTAAGATATGAAAATAAGGATTTATCCTAACATATATAAAAAGGTCTAAAATATTTCAAATGTAAACAAGAGGTCCAGAAGGCCTGCATCGCTCACCAGGATATTTCAGTAATTATGGCAAAATACTCTGATTTAAGTTATACCAGGCATTTCAGATATTTTCCTACTTTTGAACTGCCTTTCCCAACAATGTTTCAATTAACGGGTTGACTAAATCCTATCATTCTTGAAAAAGAAAAAGTTTTCTAAAGTTTTTTTTTGCTATATTTCCACTATTGGGCCCCCGTTCTTCTGCCCCAAGAGTAACACACCCTTTGTTTATACAACATTAAATCTCATTTGGCCAATAATGCTCCAGACCAAATTTCATCAAAATCCATTCAGGTGTTCAGGACTAGTAACAATTTAAAGGATTTACCTCAATTTCCCCTATTGGGCCTCGCCCCGCCCAGCCTCACCCCGCTGGCCCTAGGGGAGCCACACCCTCCGTTTATACAAAGTTTGATCTCCTTTCAAATTGCCTAATAATTCTCCAGACCAAATTTTATCAAAATCCATCAGGCGTTCAGGAATAGTAGCGATTTAAATGATTTACCTAAATTTACACTATTTAGACCTGTCCCTCCGGCCCCAGGGGAGTCACAACCTCCATTTATATTTTTGATCTCCTTTGATATCCGTTCCCCCAAGAATGTTCCTGATCAAATTTGGTTCAAATCCATTCACAGCTTTTTGACTAGTAGCAATTTAAAGGACTTACCGCTACTTCCCCTATTGGGCCACGCCCCTTCGACCCCCGGTGGGTCAGAGTCATCATTAGTGCAAAATCTGTTTCGCTTTCCCCAAGGATATTTCTGACCAAATTGGGTTCAAATCCATTCATAACTTTATGATAAGTAGCGATTGAAAGGATTTACCCCTATTTCCTCTATTGGGCCCCACCCCTTTAACCCCTTGGGGGTCAGAGTCACAATTTATGCAAAATCTGTTCCCCTTCCCCCAAGGATCTCTCTGACTAAATTGGCTTCAAATCCATTCGTAACTTTATGACTAGTAGCGATTTAAAGGATTTACCCCTTATTTACTTTTTAGGGCCCCGTCCCTTTGGCTCCTTGGGGGTCAGAGTCACCATTTAGGCAAAATCTGTTTAGCTTTCCCCAAGGATGTTTCAGACTAAATTGGGTACAAATCCAGTCTTTTTTCATTTCTGGGTTTATATCTTTGAAGCAGTTGAGATCCCAACCCTATAATCATATATATAGCATTGTTAGACATCAACAAATAAAGCTATTAACAAATTGAACATGAACATTATTTTGATGTTTTCTCAAATAAACCAGGTGAGCGATACAGGCCCTCTGGGCATCTTGTTTAGGTCATCTGACAATCAGGATAACCTACATGTATAGCCAATGTGTTCTATCCGTCGTCGTCCACTGTCCATATACATTTTGACAAAAATCTTCTTCTCAAGACCTAGATATGGTAGAATCAAATACTCTTCATAGGTCTTGAGGTGCTTTAACAAAACTGTGAAGTTCATGAACCTTGGGTCTCCTGTTTACCCCTGGGGAGGGGGTAAACTTGACTATAGTTTATATAGGGAAATTACATTTTTGAGCATCAATTTTTGGATTGGAAATAATTATAACCCCTGCAACGAAGTTAGGGGGGGGGGGGGGAGTATATTGGAATCACCCTGTCTGGCCATCTGACCATCCATCTGTCCAGAATATTGTGTCAAGTGTATCTAAATAAAGTTCTGAACAAATATTTCTCAAACTGTACATCCTAATGAGGCCACCCTTAAAAATATCTTGGTTTGCTGTAACCCGACCAGGGAGCCTTACATATGAGTAGGTAGGTAGGTCTGAATTTTTAGCTCACCATCATATGTTTATTGTCCTCATCGAGTCCTTACTGCAAACTGCAGAGGTAGATAGACATACATGTAGTTTTGTCTACAGACTGATGGACAAACGGTTGAATGAATGGGTATTCGAGTATAGCGACAGGGTCTGAGAGTGAACTGCTTGATTACAAGGCTTTTCTCTCTATAACACAGTTATCACCCAGAGTTAAGATCTCCTGTGCGCTTCGATTCGGGATGACAGGAGTGATAGGTGCCATTTATGAATACTGTATCTAACTTTCAATTCATATTAATGTGTGCTAATGTCTTACAATCCTTTGTTAATTTAAACTTTATCAATCACTATGAAATCTGACAGACAACGTGATTCCGATATCCCACCTAATATCGTTCCTGGGGGTGAAAAATTGAACATCCAATATGTCCATTTTGAAGTGATTTAAAATGTAGCATACTTACATCAGGGGAAACTTTATCCAGGTGGGAGCCAACTATTATTACTGGAGGGGTCCCTTTACCACGGGCTGCTTTGTCAACAGCATAGGTTGCAATTGACCTCAGCCAGTTTTCGATACTTTCTGTAAAACAAAAAGCCCAATGAGCCTGCATTGCTCACCTGATTCTAGAAGTTGATCTAGGTCATCTATGCAGGTACAAAGCTGATTACCATTTTATTCAAATATCAGAGTAGGCTAGGTTTATTCAAGTAAATAAATTTTGCAGTCCTTCATTCCAGCACAGTATTGGCCTGATATCAGGTCTTTAGTTTACAGAATTTAACACATTTGACCCTTGTGGCCTTAGAAGTAGGTCAAGGTCATTCATTTGAACAAACTTGAATAGGAAATCATCACAGCATGCTACAATATCGAGACCCTGGGTCTCTTGGTTATTGAGAAGAAAATGTTTAAAGGTTTTTGACATTTGACCCGTGACATTGAAAGTAGACCAAGGTTTGACCATTTGAACAAATTTGATAGGGCTTCATCCCAGCATACCACTAGCCTAACGACATGACTCTAGGCCTCTTGGTTATTGAGAAGAAGTGGTTTATAGATCTTAAGACATTTGCACCCTGTGACCTTAAGACTAATAATGATCACAATAGATCAATTGAGACTTTGTCTCAGGTGACCTAAAAAGTTGACGCAGGATGGCCGGACTTATTCTTTCACTAGAATAATGACAAATGCACTTGAGGATTTAAAATAAAAATACAGTTATGTCATATATTACCATAGCCATACTTGGATCTGTTTGTATCTAGGCACATCGCCACGTCGAACACCAGGACAAAGACCATGTTGCTTGACATGAAACAGTGATGAGTGTTATAGAACACTTTCTCTCCTCCGAAGTCATAGATTGTGATGAAGCCCTTCAGCTGTTTATCACTTTCTTCTATTTCAGTGTCCATGACCTCCTCTATAACATTTCTGTGTTCAGAAGATATCTTAACATGTGATTTTCGTTTCCGTTGAACCTCTGAAAAACAATACAGAAGAGTAACTAAATAACTATAATTGTTGTTTTTCAGCATGTTGAGCCTCTATAAGATCGATAAAAAATGCAGCTATTTTATTTGGGCAATATTTCTATTCAAAAGTATTTTTATGGTGGCAGTATGATTTAATGGGAATATTAATTAGCACAACAGACTACGCATTCGAAATTTTTCCCATAAGGGAGCTTACATTTCATATTATTATCTTGAGCAAGCTGACAAAAAACGGCAAAGAAATTATTTGTATGTGATACAAAGAAAAGGCTTCTTCTGTTACCTTTATTTGAATATTCCATATAAGTTAAATACCTTGATGATATTACACAAAAATAATAGCAACCTGAGATTTTCATAGGTGATGACTGGGAAGGTGACATAGATACAGATGCGACCACTGTTGCAGGTTCTGTTTGTACTGGTTTTTGTATATCCAGACTATCTCCCTTTCGGTATCGATCTATGATCCTTTTCAGTCGTTGGCGACCAGTCTCTACTTCGCCATTTTCATCAAGTTTCTTTCGAAAGCGGGTGTTCGGATTGAAGGCTAAATAGTTTACATACAAATCTGCGGTATCCGTCGAGCCAGGCCCGCCTTCTGGAATGTATTCTTCCTTGATTTGTTTGACAAAACAGGATTTCCCAACGCCTTTGTGACCAATGACAGTGATAGTGATATTACAGGGTCTGTCCTCATTCTCAGATATTCTCGCAGTAAATTCCTGCTGCTGTTGTTCCTCATTTTTTTCTGCAAAAATAATATCAATGTTTGACATTGAACTACAGACTACATCACGATTACTGATCTGCTTTCAAATTCACAACAATCTGCTGTGATATAAACACTGATTCATTAGAAACATGAAAGGCATGACAAATGCTGGTGAAAGTAAATGGAGAGAGGGAGATGATGAGTTTTGGTTGTTAAACCCCATGGCCAGTCATCGTACCATGCTCTAGCTGCTATCATTAGTAACATATATTTTTGGAAGCGTGGCAGATGTTAACTACAGCGTAAGGAAACATTCAGTGTAAAATATGAGAAGACACCAAAAATAGGAATTTAACAGTTAAAGTTGCTCTCCTTACAGCGTAGTACAATATCCAAAGTAGTAAAAGAATGTGCAGAGATTTGGTTGCAATGTCACATGTGTATTATCGGGTTTATTCAACTGTTGGGAGGAAATAATTTAAAGAAATAACGAAGTCCAAATTCTGTATGGGTCTAAAAGACCTCGATTTAAAAGAATTACCTCTATTTTCCCTATGGGGCCCCGCCCATTTGGCCCGTCAGGGGTCAATGTCACAATCTATGCAATATCTGTTCCCTTTCCCCAAAGATATTTCCGACCAAATTGGGTTCAAATTCTTTCATAACTTTATGACAAGTAGCGACTTAAAGGAATTACCTCTATTTCCACTAAGGGGCCAGAGTCACCATTTATGCAACAAGAGATCCCAGAGGGATCTTGGCGCCCACATTGAATGATCTTTATAGGTTCCATGTCAGATTGATCTTTTCTCTACTTTTCCCTACCTCTAAGTCTTACTAATTTGTGTAAATTCAGAACCAGCCCTCTAGTACTTTTCAAACAAGGGGAACCTATATATAAAATTTAAGATTTAACGATAATGGCTGTCTGTCGGCCATGTTGTTTTCAGATTGGTCCCAAAATGAAACACAAGGGACCAAGGGGAACCTACATATGGAATTTGAGAAAGATCCCTTCAGTACCTTCTGTAAAATAGCGATAACAAACTTTAATTGTCAAAATAAAAGATGGCTGCCTGTCGGGCAGGTTGTTTTCTGACTGGTCTCAAAATCCAATATGCATAACTAAGCACAGAGGGCAACCTACAAATGAAATTTCAGAAAGATCCTTTCAGCAATTTCTGACAAATAGCGATAACAAACTTCAATTGTCAAAATCCAAGATGGCTGCCTGTCGGCCATGTTGTTTGCAGAACTACAGATCAAGGGGAACTTACAAAAAAGTTTGAGAAAGAGCCCTTCAATACTTTCTGAAAAATAGCGATAACAAACTTCAATTGTCAAAATCCAAGATGGCTGCCTGTCAGCCATGTTGTTTTCCGATTGGTCTCAAAATGCAATATGCATAACTAGGCACCAAGGGGAACCTATATATGAAATTGGAGAAAGATCCCTTCAGCACTTTCTTAGAAATAGCGATAACAAGTTTCAATTGTCTAAATCTAAGATGGCTGCCTGTCGGCCATGTTGTTTTCTGATTAGTCTAAAAATGCAATCTGCATAACTACGCACCGAGGGAAACCTACATATGAAATTTCAGAAAGATCCCTTCATCAGTTTTTGAGAAATAGCGATAACAAACTTCAAGTGTCAAAATCCAAGATGGCTGCCTGTCGGCAATGTTGTTTTCCGATTGGTCTCAAAATGCAATATGCATAACTAAACACCGAGGGGAACCTATATATGAAATTGGAGGAAGATCCTTTCAGTACTTTCTCAGAAATAGCGATAACAAACTTCAATTGTCACACAAGAGATCCCAGAGGGATCTTGGCGCCCACATTGAATGATCTTTATAGGTTCCATGTCAGATTGATCTTTTCTCTACTTTTCCCTTCCTCTAAGTCTTACTAATCTGTGTAAATTCAGAAACAGCCCTCTAGTACTTTTCAAACAAGGGGAACCTATATATAAAATTTAAGATTTAGCGATAATGGCTGTCTGTTGTTTTCGGATTGGTCCCAAAATGAAACACAAGGGACCAAGGGGAACCTACATATGGAATTTGAGAAAGATCCCTTCAGTACCTTCTGTAAAATAGCGATAACAAACTTAAATTGTCAAAATAAAAGATGGCTGCCTGTCGGGCAGGTTGTTTTCTGACTGGTCTCAAAATCCAATATGCATAACTAGGCACAGAGGGCAACCTACAAATGAAATTTCAGAAAGATCCCTTCAGCAATTTCTGATAAATAGCGATAACAAACTTCAATTGTCAAAATCCAAGATGGCTGCCTGTCGGGCCATGTTGTTTTCTTATTGGTCCCAAGATGCAATATGCAGAACTACAGACCAAGGGGAACTTACAAAAATGTTCGAGAAAGATCCCTTCAATACTTTCTGAGAAATAGCGATAACAAACTTCAATTGTCAAAATCCAAGATGGCTGCCTGTCAGCCATGTTGTTTTCCGATTGGTCTCAAAATGCAATATGCATAACTAGGCACCGAGGGGAACCTACATATGAAATTTGAGAAAGTTCCCTTCAGCACTTTCTTAGAAATAGTGATAACAAGTTTCAATTGTCAAAATCTAAGATGGCTGCCTGTCGGCCATGTTGTTATACGATTAGTCTCAAAATGCAATATGCATAACTAGGCACCGAGGGGAACCTACATATGAAAATTTGAGAAAGATTCCTTCATTACTTTCTGAGAAATAGCGAAAACAAACTTCAATTGTCAAAATCTAATGATGGTTGCCTCTCGGCCATGTTGTTTTCCGCTAGGTCTCAAAATGTAATATGCATAACTAGGCACCGAGGGGAACCTATATATGAAATTTGAGAAAGATCCCTTCAGTACTTTCTGAGAAATAGCGATAACAAACTTCAATTGTCAAAATCCAAGATGGCTGCCTGTCGGCCATGTTGTTTTCCGATTGGTCTCAAAATGCAATATGCATAACTAAGCACCAAGGGGAGCCTACATATGAAATTTCAGAAAGATCCCTTCATTACTTTCTCAGAAATAGCGATAACAAACTTCAATTGTCAAAATCCAAGATGGCTGCCTGTCGGCCATGTTGTTTTCCGATTGGTCTCAAAATGCACTATGCATAGCTAGGCACCAAGGGAAATCTACATATGAAATTTGAGAAAGATCCCTTCAGTGCTTTCTCACAAATAGCGATAACAAACTTCAATTGTCAAAATAAAAGATGGCTGCCTGTCGGCCATGTTGTTTTCCGATTGGTCTCAAAATACAATATGCATAACGAGGCACCAAGTGGAGCCTACATATGAAATTTGAGAAAGATCCCTTCCGTGCTTTCTCAGAAATAGCGATAACAAACTTCAATTGTCAAAATCCAAGATGACTGCCTGTCGGCCATGTTGTTTTCCGATCGGTCTCAAAATGCAATATACATAACTAGGCACCAAGGGGAACCCACATATGAAATTTGAGAAAGATCCCTTTAGTACTTTTTGAGGATTAGCGATAACAAGAATTGTTTACGGACGGACGGACGGACCACGGACCACGGACGAAGGGCGATTTGAATAGCCCACCATCTGATGATGGTGGGCTAAAAACAATGCTTCTTATACAACTTTGAAGTTAAAAGTTAAGCTGGGTCATTTATACTGATGATAAGCTGATTACTTCTTTATTGAAATATAAGAGCAGCCTAGGTTTAGCTATTTTAATAAATTTTGTAACCCTTCATCCAAGTACATACTTTTGGCCAAATATCAGGTCTCTGTGTCCCATGGTCATTGTGAAATTGTTGTTTAAAGATTTTAACACATTTGACCCATGTTTCCTAGAATGTAGGTCAAGGTCATTAATTTGAACAAATTTGGTAGCTTTTACTCCAACATGCTAACATGCCAATAGGCCCAATATCAATTTCAGGGCCTTTTGGTTATTGAGAAGAAGCTTAGTCGTTCAATGGTTTTAGCATATTCGAACTCTGTGATCATGAGAGTAGGTCAAGGTCATTCATTTGAAGTACGTACTTAAGTAATTGGTAGCCCTTAATTCATCCCAAAATGCAACAGGACCAATATCAGGTCTTCGAGCCTCTTGGTTACCGAGAGGAATTTGTTTAAAGGGAAAAGTTGATGCCAAACACACTACAGATACCCCACCATAGCTTATAAGCCTTTCAAGCAGGCAAGGTTAACAACTGCCTAATCTTTTCAATTGATCATGATTAATCTTTGTTGTAGTTGTAGCATCTTTTCATTGTTAAAGTAAAACTTTTGCAGTAATTAAGCTCTTTACAACACACAGCTAATACAATAAATTGAGCTATCAAACCTGTGCCGTCCTCTTCAAACTTAAAAACATCATCATGGTATGGAATGTCACATTCTGCGATCACCAATTCCCTTATTTGTTTTCTGAAGTCTTTAGTTTTTGGATCTAAGTACAAATAAACATGACATATGTAAAACAATTTAATAAATATAAAGTAAATCAAATCCTACAAAAATATCATATCAAAGATCAACATATAGGTCACATGTCAAATTGTTATCCAAATACATATCTATAATCAATAAGGTATTATTTGTATCTAAATATTTTGTAACAATGTAAACTAAATAAAAGGTTTATATATAGGTCTGTAAAGGCCTCTTGATGAAATATCCATCATTATCAATCTAACAGTATTTCCAATCATGATCAATGCAAATAGTTTTTGTTGAAGTCATGTCAATAGATTTTTGAAAAGGGGTGTAGAGCCAATGCCGGTGAGTTTATTAGTGGCTGGAGGGCTGGGTTCCTGGGTACCTGAGCTGGATATCCGGAGATCCGGATCCGGTCCTGATGAAGCCTCAAAAAGGCAAAACTGGTAGACCAATAAAGATGAACCATTGAGGTCTCCTTTGCCTGTTGTGATTGACCCTACCTACTTTAGATTTTTGAAAGATAGAACATAAAAGGGACCCATTTATTTTCAGCAAATCTATTCAAAATCTTTAGAAGGACACATTTTTTCTCTGAAAGAAAATGATCCTGTTGATACAAAACTGCTTAAAAGTCATGGGTCAACTGAATACTCACTTGAGCTATCAAAATTAATCAATGACTATGAATTATTATGATTATAAACATATTGAAACTTCAACAGGCCTGGAGCCCCAAACAAAACAAACGGGCATACCCACAAAGGGACAGACAGACAATGCCATAACCTTAATATGTATTGTCAAAATTTTCCATGAGCATATACATGTAAAATTATACCAGGTAAATTGAGTAAGCAGTGAAGAAAACATATTTGTAAAAAAAACAGTCACTTAAATATAACTTGACATTATCTGTTCATGTATTATGGGGATTATGATAAAAAATGGTTCTAAGTTATAACCAAACAAATGTCCTATACTTGTTAGTATTGACAGGTGGTTGTATTGTAAATGACAAATAAATATATGACTTAGGAAACTACATTCAATATAAAGCCATCATTAAAGGACATATCTGGCATCCGATAATACATTATCAATATAATCAATTACATTGAACATTATAATTTTATCTCTGTGTATATTGAACGCTATCATTTAAATCAGCAAAATGATTGAAGTCTGTTTTTGCCAGGCTTATCCCATGAAATACTGACCTTTGTCTAGGCATATGAAATGCAGGATGGCTCTTTTTGCTTTTAACAGTCTTGCTGGATGTTCCTCAAAGGGCTCAATTATTCCTGCCTTGATCAGCCCACATTGCAATGCAATTTCATAATCTCTCTTGTGTGTTGCTGTAATAAAAATGTTATTTTCACACAGGAAAATAGTATCCATAGCAGGCACGCATATAAATTAAGTCATACAATGTCACTTGTTTATGATCACTTCCACCTTTCAAATTTACACTGGGTATCAATCGTACGTTCATATATATCAGTGGGTGTCTTTGGAGACTTGGTATAACTATTAGTATATTGCTCATAGAATGTTGATCAATAATGGATGTCTATAATCCTAATACATGTAGAATATTCTACATGTACATTAACTGTCACAACATTGGAAAGAAAGGATACACACCGAAGATGACACAGTAAGTTTGATATCACACATTCGTTAACATAAACCAGAAATACTTCTTGTCGCGAATATTTTTCTAGTGTGTGGACATCCTCATATAAGTCCGGCTGTTGCCTCGACTATGGTGGGATGCATAATAAAGGTAAAACGAAACCACGTCTTATTACAATGTTAACCATGGTGATTTGTCTTTGCAGTCTTGGACATTAAACACACTTCCTATATATATAAAACAATTGTATTTGTCGAGTAAGTACATTGAGTAATTCAAAACTTTTTCAAACATACCGGCTTTCTCTGTCAGGGCAGCCATCCTCAGGCCAAGTGGCCTTCTCGACGTCGTCAGTAATCCCGTTTCCTTGTCCTGGTCAGTGAGACGTTTGTTTTACAATCAATTTTCAAGCATTCAGTTAACATAGACAATTGTATTTAGTGCGTCGTTTGGTAGGAGGCTAGGCTACCCGAAGGGTTCTGATGTTAATATCGCCTTTCAAGCTGCCTTGTGGCGATTTAACATCAGAACCCGACCCATACAGAAAACGAGCAATTTTTCCGCCCCACCCTCAGGTCGGCGTTTGAACAATATTTCCCCTTATTTCCTTCAACCTGGCACATAAAATGTATACATCGATTAAAAGTTAAGATATTATTTTATTAGCTTACATACATATTTTAGTCACTGGTCATCGTTCACTATATATATCCGTCAACATTCTTTTCAAACCTGTTTTCAGCATAGTTTTGAAAATGGCCGCCATCGTCAGGACACAAGATCTCGCGAGATTTCAATGTAAACAGATCGGACAAAAGTCCCTTGTGACGAGATTTGGGTCACGTGATTAGCTATGGTGGTAGCTTTGAAGATCTCGGAAAATGAGATGGCGAAGTATGCGGACGGATATATTTAGTGAACAATGACCAGTGAGTAATATATGTATGTAAGCTAATAAAATTTTATCTTACCTTTTAATGTGATGTATACCTTTTATGTGTCAGATTGAGGGGAAATGGAGTAAATTTTGTTCAAACGCCGACCTGAGGGTAGGTCGGAAAAATTGCTCATTTTCTGTATGTAAGAAGTTCTGACGTATCTACGTAGAAAGATCGTCAGAAAATTCGGACTAGGCTACTACAAGCTCATGGTGGCTGATAGCGGCCGACAAAACACTCCTATAAGTAAAAAGTATGGAACGCCAGAGCTGTCTTAGGTGATCAAATATGATTATATTCGGTGGTTATGTCTTTATATGATGTAGTTATACCATTATATGCGGTGCTTTTTACTTTGGTATATAGGTCTCTGGGTAGATACGTCTTTTTATCCTGCAACTGCCATCGCATTGTCGGAATACCCCCACCGTATATATTTTTGCTGTATGCGGCAGTGACGGAAAACAGCTGTATTTTGGAATCTTTGCACGTGCGTCAGTTCGACTGACCTACTTCAAAGTGAAACTACGTTTAAAAGGCGAACATATTTCTATCATTTTTGACACCGTTTCACTTCAAAATGATTATTTTTATGAGTATTTTAATGACTGTTGCAGGATAAATAGAATACATGGTCAGTGTCTTAAAATATAAGCTGTATTTTTGGCTCGGGACAGAAAGACAAAAGTGGCTCGCCAAGGCTCGCCACTTTTGTCTTTCTTTACCCTCGCCAAAATACAGCTTATATTTTAAGACACTGACCATGTATTCTCTATATATTCGGTAGACATAACCAGAGACATATATACAGTACCTGAGCTGGATATCCGGATCATTTATCATAAGAAACGGTCTACGGGAAAATGCTACGTTAACATATAACTTTACTGAACTCGCAACGACATTGGCAATTACTGACATTCCGAATCATGCCTGCGAAAAACTGTTTGAAAAATGTGGATATGTATAGTGACTACTGTTTACATTTCTAATTTAGTACTATATATACAGTACAGCTCGAGTGGCCATTGCTAAATCCACTCATGCGCGAAATGGGTGGGCATGCGTGGGCAAGACTGTCCACGATCATTCACGGTATACCGTGACCCGTCAAGGTCCACCGAATCAAGTGGACATATGAAAAATCCACGTGATATCGTGGTCCGTGGCGATCCGCGATATTGAGTGGGCAACCACTTCACGATAGGCCGTGAAGACTCGCGCTGTTCCGCGATATAGGGTGGACACTTGCTTGTCCGAAACGCATACCAGTTGTCCGGTTGTACAATCACTGTCAGAGCGAAATTTGACCAGACCCAGTGGACACAAAACGTTCGGAGAACGTCCGGAAAACGTCCTATTCCGGTCACAACGTCCTATTCCTGTCACAACGTCCGGGGCTTTCCTACAACGTATTGAGAACGTTTCATGTCAAACGTTTGTGCAACGTTAGCTTTTGACGTTGTTTCGTTATTTTGCTTGCTTTAGAGAGTGTGTTATATACATGTGTGTAATGGTATGAATTATAATTATATCGGTTGTGTTCTCCGCCATCTTGTTCAAATGAATTGTAATGTACGTTTATGTATTATGTAATTCCTATATGTTGTGCTACATTCGGAAATAAACTTAACTAAACATTAAGTGGATCAGAGGTATCAGACACTATTAACTAATTTGTGTGTAATTAACCCAGTTCTTGTGATCACTGCCTAATACGTAAATGCATCATGTGTGTAATTAATAACATGCACCTTTCAATGAGTCTTCGTTTCACGTAACGGTTTTACCTAATACAAGTGTTAATGATGTAAAATACCGATCATAAATTTATTACATGTATTTGAGATTGATTAATTATCGTATCACGTACTGTATGTTAGTGCATGAAGTCTTATTATAAAAACAGAGCTTCATTGTAACACAGGTAAACACTCGGGGCTATGACCTGGCAGCGGTCGCTTTGACTACCACAGTGTCAAGCGAGAATCTGTACAGCTGTCGACTCGACACGGGGGACTTGCCCCGACATTTTTTTCTCGTGATGCAAAAATTGTCCGGATTATTGCGGGAAATTTACTAATAAAAAGTATGTTCCGTTCCCAAAATGGGCTTTCGGAATCCGAATTTCCGTACTGGTGAGTACAAATAACGTTACGGAAATCCGTTCCCGTGCTATTCTGTTTTCCCTGGTTTTCCGTACTATCGGCGTCCGGATTATCGCGGGTCCACTGTACCCTAATAATCTATTTATTTTGCACTTTATATACAAATTCATACATATAATGTGTTTATATGTAATGTTTATTATTTTATTGTACTGAATGCTTTGCATATATGTTCTGTATTCCTATGTACTCTTCATTTTTGGAGGCAATACAGAGAATAAGTATAATGTTAAGTACATCTGTCAATCAAACGGGGTGTCTACATTTCATTGGCGGATGTCTGACGGTAACCTGTCAATCACACAGATATACGCAGCTGATTGGTCGATCCGTGTGAATGGTATTTTCATCCACCCCAATGTGACAGAGCATTTTATATGTGAAATACACGTCTCTGATTTTTAGGATAAATCATTCTGTTCTTGTGGTATGTAAAGAATTAAAAAAAACTTTATGGATAAGCCGAACTTATAGGTTTGGTTAAATAAAATTGTTGTGTAAGATTATCTACGTCTGTATAGAAAACCCTTTGGAATTGCTTGTATGTTTAATAAGAGTTCTTCACGATAAACGTCGTTAAATCTATTTTTGAATAATTCTATAAGCCGTCCTATCATTGCGTGTTATATCGATCCAAAGATAAGTTAATCCTAATTTATCGAAGTACGTTTAAAATCCAACTGTCATTTGATGTTATCCTTTCCTCATAGCAATTTCTTAAAATACAATTATCTGAATTCCGCAGTTCCAACCAGTACTTAAATATTCGAAGTTTTCTGTATGTTAACAATGGTACTCTTCCGAGTTCACAATATACTAAATAATTACGAATACTTTTTAAACACCAAGTACTTTTTACAAAAGTTTAAATCAAGTAGGTTCTCTGTAACAATTTAAGGGTGGGAAATCACAGCGATCCACCCGGCAAAACAACTACACTAAAGGAACACTTCGCATAAAAATTACTAGTACTTAAAGTGTACCCGGAATAAGAATATATTATTCTAGGTAACCATCAAAGAAGAATGTAGCAAACCGCATCAAAATTGGTTGGCCGAGTGCCGAGATATCGCACATCGTAGTACACGATTTGCACCTGTTGGTCGACTGCTAATCATGTACAGGTTTAACGGAGTAACTGAAATGGGGGCCAGCAGTATAGACGACAGTGTGGACAGTAGCAACGGGGTGTTCTCTGAACGCCAACATGTTTTTTAACAATAGGTAGGTGTTGTTTCAGGAAACAATGGGAGGGTAATTATATACTGCTTCATATAAGCTGTCTTTTTTTTTTACCTGTACAGTCACTTGAGATTTACCTGTGTTTTACAAATCATACAGTAGAATTGTATTTGTTTTTTTTCCCATTTTCTTAGAACACACATGTATGCATTCAACAAAATGAGCAATTAAGTAATATAGAACATATATAGTTTTAAAAAATAGCAACAAATCTATGTAATAACAACATTTGTTCATAAATGTACTTATATATGCCACTTACAGTTCCATCATAGCACTGAATAGTTTTTGTTTACTAATTACTTGAAAAGTTTATTTCACCAATCTCAGCACTAAGAAATCTATACTTATTTATTAATATTGTACACATAAAATACATATTAATACGATAAATGAACAATGCATGTTAATATTCAAATGGAAATGATTAAATATATATAATAAAAAGCCTTACATAGAGAAAGTAAGAATATCTGAAATAAAAACTTACATGATATTACATTACATTACAAAATATGCATATAGAAAGTTGAAAATGACTGGACACACATACATGTACATGAACCTCTCAACAAAGGCAATATAGGAAGCACCTATGGAAAACCAATCCACGTTATAATGCTAGAACAAACCCCATTCTGATAATGTCTAGCAGAATACTGATTTACATGATGTCTGATTGCTTTATCACGATGGCAGAGAACTCGGCAATACCAAACACTGACATTGTAAATACTCCACCAACCATAGAGGGCACTCTAAGTCAACTGTTAGGACTAGTAGGAAAGATGGACTTGAGATTAGATTGGATTGAAAAGCAAGTATCTAAATTTGACAATATTGAAAAGTGTATAAACAGTCTGACAGGGAGAGTTCGAGTACTTGAAAACAACACGAGGGAGATTAAAGAAAAGAACATTGAATTTGAAAAAAGTGCAAATGCTATCAATTCATTTTACGAACAATTAAAGTACAAGTCTGAAAAAAACACTTCGGATGTTAAACTACTGAAGAAACAACTGGTAACATATGAAGAGAATGCTAAATATTCGGAGATAGAGTTGATGAAGGCACTAGAGACCCAGGCGGAACTGAGAGAGAGACTAGAAGACTTGCAGTGTAGGTCTATGAAAAGAAATTTAATTTTTCATGGCCTTGCAGAGACATATAGAGAAGACACAGAGGAAAAACTGAGGGAGTTTATTCAGTATGAATTAAACATCAGCAAGTTTGTGGACCTGGCCAATGTGCATAGATTTGGGAAAAAGTTCCCAGGGAAACCTAGGCCAATTGTGGCAGTGTTTGTTTACCATAAGGACCTAGATCTGGTCAGAGGTCAGGCGGGGTTACTTCGAGGGACACGTTTTGGAATTAACGAACAATTTCCAAAAGAGGTTGAAGCTAGGAGGAAACGTCTGTACCCAGTGATGAAACATTATAAGGGGGAGAGACAAACAGTGAAATTGGTCAGAGACAAATTGTTCATAAACGGACAGTTGTACGTGGAGCCAGCTGGTTATATTACGGAACAGCGGACAACATACAGTGAGGTGGTCCAGACTCCTAGTAGTAGTCGTAGGTGGAAAAGGACTCGTATCCCGTCCACACCCTCGGATCAGTCATCTACTCCTTCAGCAACTAGGCAGCGTCGAGGTGATGAACACAGTGCACGTGCCCTTCCTAGTACTCCTGGTCACCCAGCCGAGGAACGGGGGGCGGTAAGTGGTGCCGTTAGTAGGAGAGGACAGAGCAGATGTGAACATTCAATCACTAACACTGGTACTGTGACAGCAGGGCGAAAAAAGGGTTATTCGGGTGTGTCTCCTAGTACTCCTGGCAGTGGTGGTCAGCTGTCAGTCGAGGAACGGAGGCGTGTCGATGTGGTTCCACAGGGAATCAGTCACTGTGGTGACTTAGATAAATGGCTGAGTGTGTCTCCTAGTACTCCTGGCAGCAGTAGTCAGCTGCCAGTCGAGGAACGGAGGCGTGTCGATATGGTTCCTCTGGGGATGGTCAGTGGACATCTTGACAAATGGTTAAGTGTACCTCCTAGTACTCCTGGCACTGTCGGTCAGCTGTCAGTCGAGGAACGGAGGTCCGCGGATGCTGGCACTCCAGCCACTGTAGGTGGGGATAACGAGCCTCCTAGTACTTCTGACAGTGGTGTTCAGCTGTCAGTCAAGGAACGGAGGCCCGACAAAGTTGTCACTGGACAACCTAGCACCACCGAGGTGCCACCCACTGATGCGGTTAGTAGCGGAAGCGTACCTTGTAGTACTTCCGCCACCGATGAGCAGTCATCGGTCAATGAACGGACACCTGCTGAGGTTTCCTCGGATACATAGGACAGGCAGGAGAGTGTGACAATTATGTCATGGAATGTTTGTAGGGCAGTTTGTGAAAAACTTGAAGATCCAAAATTTGTTGAAAATGTAAATATGTATGATATAATTTGTCTATATGAGTGCTGGGTTAAGCCTGACGATGACATAACACTGCCTGGTTACTGTTCATATACTTTTCCCCGTATTAATGCAAAAGGGGGTGGGATACTAATTTATGTTAAAAATGGATTGAATGAAGTTTGTACAGTTGTTGATAATATTTTAGATTGCATTGTGATTCTGAAGTTGAAAGGCATCGGTGAAATTGAGGCTAAACGTGATACTTACGTATTTGCATGCTACTTCCCACCTATAAACAGCACCTTTTATGATAAGAATGATATAGATCCATTTATATGTCTAGAAGAATGTGTATCTAAGTACAATACACATGGTGATATTGTTGTAACGGGTGATTTTAATAGTAGAACTGGGGAGGCTGATGATTTTATTAGATGTGATCGAATAGGGGAATCTGCTGCGGAGATGTTATCAAATATTTTTAATTATATACCAGATGTGAATATGCCCAAGCGTTTGAGTGTAGACAAACAGGTAAATCAGTTTGGTAGAAAGTTATTGGAAGTTTGTAAATCAACCGGTCTTAGAATTGTTAACGGCAGACATCCTGGGGATCCCAAGGGAGACATTACATTCTATAACAGAAACGGAACTAGCCTCATTGATTATGTTTTAGTTCTAGACAATAAGGTAGATATTATTAAAACATTGAAGACAGGTGAGTTTAATACCTATTCTGATCATGCACCGGTTAGTTTTTCTTTGTGTAATAATTTTAAATTAGTTAAACACGAAAAACAAAGTAATAATTTAAATGACAAGAGAGAAACAAGTGTAAAATGGAATGAAGAAAATAATAGTAGAATTTGTGAGGTATTACAAGAAAACATTGACAGACTGATACAGTCATGTAATACTACTAAATGTGACCAAGAAGGAATTGATACATGTGTAACAAATTTTACAAGTATTCTAAATGAGTTAATTGTTCCTCACTGTACCCATACAAGTAGCAAAAAAGGCACAGGTAAGCAGGAAAATGTTGTCAAGGGAGATAAGCCATGGTTTACAGATCCCTGTAAACAAAGATATAGAGATTATAAATATGCACTGTATACTTTTAATGTTTGTAAATCGACTGTGAACAGGGAAGCACTAGTAAATAAAAAGACGCTGTATAAGAAACTCGAATATAAGTTAAAAAGGGAGTATAAATGTCACCAAGGTGACATGATGAATTATTTAAGAAAGTACAACCCGCGAACATTTTACAAAACGTTTAGGAAACGTAAACATAGTAAGAGAAACGATTTAAGTGTTGAGGACTTTTACAATCACTTTTGTTCATTAGGATCGAGTGAGCCCACAATAGACAGGGATGTATCAAACTTTCTTAATGAGTATGGTGTGAATTCAGCTGATCTTCTCCCTCATGAACTAGATGTAGATATAACAGAGACTGAGATTCTGACTGCAATTAAAAAACTAAATACTAACAAAGCGTGTGGACAAGATGGTATTTTTAATGAATATTTTATTAATTGTAAAGATATTTTAATGCCATGTTTATTGCTATTATTCAATAATATATTCAAGTCTGGTTATTTCCCGTCATCGTGGTCACTTGGTAATATAGTTCCCGTTTTTAAAAAGGTGACGTTAATAACACAGATAACTATAGGGGTATTACCTTATTAAGTTGTGCGGGTAAACTTTTTACTGCTATTATAAATGAAAGACTTGTATCGTTCGAAATGAAATATAATAAAGTAACAGACCCCCAGTTTGGATTTAGGAAAAACTCTTCTACTGTAGACGCCATTTTTGCTTTACAGTCTTTAGTTAATCGTACGTTAAAAAAGAAAAAACGTCTCTATTGTTGTTTTATAGATTATACAAAAGCATTTGATTTTATCAACAGACAGAATCTATGGTATAAAATGATAAAGGAAGGTGTAGAAGGAAAACTTCTTAAAGTTATAAGATCATTATATAAAAATGTGAAATGTTGTGTTAAATATAATGGTATTCTATCAGATTTTTTTGAGATAGATAACGGATTATTTCAGGGGGAAATATTATCACCCCTTTTGTTTGCTATGTATGTTAATGATTGTGAAATGCAATTTATAGTAGATAATTGCCCATCTATTGAAATACAAGATATAAACATGTTTTTACTTATGTATGCTGACGATATGGTGATTATATCTGAAACACCAGAGGGTTTGCAAACAATGTTAAACTCTCTTGCCAAGTACACAAAAAAATGGGATTTGACGGTAAATACTGGGAAAACTAAAATTGTCGTGTTTAGAAATGGAGGGATACTAAGAGGGAATGAAATATGGACATACGAAGGAAATAGATTGGATGTTGTCGACCAATTTAATTACCTGGGTGTGCTATTAAATTTTAACGGGAAATTCAAACAAACTCAGAAGCAAGTTGCTGACCAGGGGAGAAAAGCATTGTTTGCACTTTTAAATGTTTGTAGGAAAAATTATTTTAATATTGAAACAAAATTAGCAGTATTTGATACTTATGTAAATAGTGTTTTAAATTATGGAGCAGAAGTTTGGGGCTTCCATACCGCTCCGGATATTGAAAAACTGCATGTGAGATTCTGCAAGCAAATACTAGGATTACATAATAAAACTAGTAATGTTATGGTGTATTATGAACTGGGAAGATATCCCTTACAAATTATTAGAAAATTTCGAATATTCAAATATTGGATAAAACTGAGAAATGTAGAAAATTGTATACTTAGGTCATGCTATGACGATATGCTTTGTAATAATGACATATGGTTAATGAGTGTAAAACAAGAATTATACAGAATTGGTCTTGGAAATGTGTGGGAATCTTCCAGTGTAAGTAATAACACTTTTTATATTATAAAAGAACGTCTTTGTGACATATTTAGACAAGAATGTTTTGAAAAAATTAAATCTTCTCTGAAAGGAGCATTGTACCAATATGTGTGTAACTTTGGTCTCCAGTATTACTTATCAAAATCTGTAAATATAATTTATTTAAAGCAAATATGTAAAATTCGATTGTCTGCACATAAGCTAAATATCGAGTGTGGCAGATATAACAGAATCGAAAGACAAAACAGATTATGTACATTATGTGACTTGAATGATGTCGAAGATGAGTTCCATTTCATTTTGAAATGCCCCTGTTATATTGACATAAGGATAAAATTGATTAAGAAATATTATGCAAGACATCCAAGCATGTATAAATTAATTCAACTTCTTACGTGTGAGAATTTGTCGGAAATAAGAAATCTTGGCAAGTATTTGTTACAAGCAAACAAAAGGAGATCTGAGCTGATTACTGCGACTTAGTGTTTACTCTCCACTGTATGTGATGGTGTGTGTGGCGGTGTGTGTGTGTGTGTGGCGGTGGCGGTGTGTGCGAGTGTGTGCGTACGCGTGTATAACTGTTGTTGTCTTTGTATTATGTTGTTCTGTATATATGTTATAACTGATAAGTCAGCTGACTTAAAGTAATAAAGAACTTGAACTTGAACTTGAACTTGAACATGTTGATATGGACTCTAGATCTCTGTTTTTGGAGCTTGACCGTGATATCTATCTACGGATGAATTTAAAAGTGCTATAAAGCTTCTGAAGGCATACGGCATTGACAGTCTCAATATTACAACGAAGATTTCGTTAATCAAGCCTTGCTTACTATTTTTAGCCCACCATCATCAGATGGTGGGCTATTCAAATCGCCCTGCGTCCGTGGTCCGTGGTCCGTCCGTCCGTCCGTCCGTCCGTAAACAATTCTTGTTATCGCTAATCCTCAGAAAGTACTGAAGGGATCTTTCTCAAATTTCATATGTGGGTTCCCCTTGGTGCCTAGTTATGCATATTGCATTTTGAGACCAATCGTAAAACAACATGGCCGACAGGCAGCCATCTTGGATTTTGACAATTGAAGTTTGTTATCGCTATTTCTGAGAAAGTACTCAAGGGATCTTTCTCAAATTTCATCTGTAGATTCCCCTTGGTGCCTAGTTATGCATATTGCATTTTGAGACCAATCGGAAAACAACATGGCCGACAGGCAGCCATCTTGGATTTTGACAATTGAAGTTTGTTATCGCTATTTCTGAGAAAGAACTGAAGGGATCTTTCTCAAATTTCATATGTAGGTTTCCCTTAGTGCTTAGTTATGCATATTGCGTTTTGAGACCAATCGGAAAACAACATGGCCGACAGGCAGCCATCTTGGATTTTGACAATTGAAGTTTGTTATCACTATTTCTGAGAAAGTACTGAAGGGATCTTTCTCAGATTTCATATGTAGATTCCCCTTGGTGCCTTGTTATGCATATTGCATTTTGAGACCAATCTGAAAACAACATGGCCGACAGGTAGCCATCTTGGATTTTGACAATTGAAGTTTGTTATCGCTATTTCTGAGAAAGTACTGAAGGGATCTTTCTCAAATTTCATATGTAGGTTCCCCTCGGTGCCTAGTTATGTATATTGCATTTTGAGACCAATAGGAAAACAACATGGCCGACAGGCAGCCATCTTAGATTTTGACAATTGAAGTTTGTTATCGCTATTTCTAAGAAAGTACTCAAGGGATCTTTCTCAAATTTCATATGTAGGTTTCCCTTGGTGCCTAGTTATGCATATTGCATTTTGAGGCCAATCGGAAAACAACATGGCCGACAGGCAGCCATCTTGGATTTTGACAATTGAAGTTTGTTATCGCTATTTCTGAGAAAGTACTGAAGGGATCTTTCTCAAATTTCATATGTAGATTCCCCTTGGTGCCTTGTTATGCATATTGCATTTTGAGACCAATCGGAAAACAACATGGCCGACAGGTAGCCATCTTGGATTTTGACAATTGAAGTTTGTTATCGCTATTTCTGAGAAAGAACTGAAGGGATCTTTCTCAAATTTCATCTTGGATTTTGACAATTGAAGTTTGTTATTGCTATTTCTCAGAAAGTGCTGAAGGGATCTTTCTCAAATTTCATATATAGGTTCCCCTTGGTGCCTAGTTATGCATATTACATTTTGAGACCAATCAGAAAACAACATGGCCGACAGGCAGCCATCTTGGATTTTGACAATTGAAGTTTGTTATCGCTATTTCTGAGAAAGTACTGAAGGGATCTTTCTCAAATTTCATATGTAGGTTTCCCTTGGTGCCTAGTTATGCATATTGCATTTTGAGACCTATCAGAAAACAACATGGCCGACAGGCAGCCATCTTGGATTTTGACAATTGAAGTTTGTTATTGCTATTTCTCAGAAAGTGCTGAAGGGATCTTTCTCAAATTTCATATATAGGTTCCCCTTGGTGCCTAGTTATGCATATTACATTTTAAGACCTATCAGAAAACAACATGGCCGACAGGCAGCCATCTTAGATTTTGACAATTGAAGTTTGTTATCGCTATTTCTCAGAAAGTAATGAAGGGATCTTTCTCAAATTTCATATTTAGGTTCCCCTTGGTGCCTAGTTATGCATATTGCATTTTGAGACTAATCGTAAAACAACATGGCCGACAGGCAGCCATCTTAGATTTTGACAATTGAAACTTATTATCGCTATTTTTCAGAAAGTACTGAAGGGATCTTTCTCAAACATTTTTATAAGTTCCCCTTGGTCTGTAGTTCTGCATATTGCATCTTTGGACCAATAGGAAAACAACATGGCCGACAGGCAGCCATCTTGTATTTTGACAATTGAAGTTTGTTATCGCTATTTTACAGAAGGTACTGAAGGGATCTTTCTCAAATTTCATATGTAGGTTCCCCTTGGTCCCTGGTGTTGCATTTTGGGACCAATCCAAAAACAACAGACAGCCACTATTGCTAAATCTTAAATTTTATATATAGGTTCCCCTTGTTTGAAAAGTACTAGAGGGCTGTTTCTGAATTTACACAGATAAGTAAGACTTAGAGGAAGGGAAAAGTAGAGAAAAGATCAATCTGACATGGAACCTATAAAGATCATTCAATGGTGGGCGCCAAGATCCCTCTGGGATCTCTTGTTAACAATTGTATTGGACTCGGGTGGAAATGGAGGCCTTTTACGAAATGCATTTTTGACGGAAAGAAAATAGAAATTAATTGGGTTTTCTTCCCAATTGCGTATACCCAGTATTATAATGTAATTAAGTATTGATTAAAGCTATTTAGTACTGAGAACTGCATTGAGATACTTTTTTAGTATTAAAATGTATTATTGACAATGCACGACAAGATATGTTTACATTATTTAGTAGATTATATATCACTACAACGTTATCTATATAAATATATACCAAAACGTACAATAATTGCTTTGAGTAGAATACGTTTATCAGCGCATACTCTGAATATTGAAATTCGTCGATATAAGTGAACGCCTGTGTAGAGTTTGCAGCTCTGGTGACATAGAAGATGAATATCGCTCTTTGTAATTTGTCAAATTTTCAAGTCCTGTATTGAGAGGTAGTCAATAACATGCGACCAAAGTAGTAATTAGTAGTTATTAAATGTGTACCTGGTTGTACAATGGAACATTCAAGTTTTGGGAAGTTATATTTTCAGGTATATTGCTGTTTGTGCAGACTTTTATGTAGCTGTATATATTATCATCAATATAGAACAAAACTTTCTAAAGTAGTGAAATTAGTCTCAATTAATTCAAATTATCCATATGCCTATATGGAAATTAATGTTGCAACGAGAGAGTTAAACCATTTTATTTATCTAAATGCAAATGTATACATATTTTAAAAATGAGCATAAATGATTTTTTAAGACTTTAATAAGATAAAATAAAATCATAATTTTGAACATAAAGATAATTTTCAAGCAAAAAAATATTGTATTGTTTTAAATTTGAAACTAGATATCAAATAAAATAAATATTTGTGATATACATATAAATACATAATATTTAATTATAAATCATTAATTTCACCTACAGGTAGTATCAACTGGTAATTTTTACAGGTAAATGACCTGTTGGCATTGAGACTACTTTTAGGGAAAGGACTATAATCGCTATCAAAACAAACTGCCCTACAGGTAAATTCAAAATGTTGGCGTTCAGAGATACACCCGTAGCAACACAGACAAGTCTGAAGATTTAATTCAAATTAATTTTATTCTCTTTCCACATATGATCTGGATATGAGATTTAAGGTTGATGATTTTGGCGAATATTGCTGACAAGATGTTGAAGTCCAACAATATCAATTTGAGCTTTCAAAAGATTAATTTTAGTGGAAAGGACTCTGAAATGACCGCTTGGGTAATACAGACTGATGTGTTATACCAGGGACATACAGATGATATACACGATCAAATAATCGGTCAATCATCAATAAATGTATATTAGTTATGTGTTTACCATTTCTTACTCATTGCTGTGAAAAGGAACACGGCATCAACATTTTAAAAATAAGATAATGTGCCATTTTCTCCGCAAGTAATATTTATAAACATACCAACAATACAACAGTTCTGGATACTCTGGTTTGTGAGACAAGACGATTAAATGTTTGAGAAAGATATAATTTATATACGATCGTTGTCATTGAAATTATATAAAAGTGCTTCGCAACAATTATAATATTATTGATCGTTTACGTACAGGTACATATCACAGGAACTTATTTAAACCATAATTTTAGTTCCGTTTTTTTGGTGATAAAAAAACATACAATTAAGTTCATCGTGACTTATCATAATTAATAGTAAAACTTATAAGTAAACTCGCAATAATTTAAGTGTATTTTTTTTCTTTTATTTTCGTTTTTTTTTCGGTTATTTTTTTCTTTTCTTTTTGTATTTGTGTAATTATCGTGAAGTGATTGAGATCCTTGTGATTTTACTTTCCATTCGTGTGTCGCAAGTCATGTCTTCTCTTAAAACAGGAATTAGAAAAAAAATACCAGCATGTTCGGAGGATTACGAATCCTCAAGTTTGAGTGTTGTATACTGGGTATACGGTGTAATTTCTTAAAAACAGTGAAATCTCTATATAATTCAGTAAAATCATGTGTCTTGCTAAACGGGAAATGCTCAGATTTCTTCTCAAATGAGGTCGGTTTATTTCAAGGGGAAATTTTATCACCATTACTTTTTTCCCTGTTCATTAATGATTTTGAAAACTACTTTATTGAAAACGAGGCCCCAAGTTACGATTTCGGAGAACTGAGTCTCTTTCTCCTGTTGTATGCAGATGATCTTGTACTGATTTCCGAATCAGTCGAGGGATTGCAAAGCCTTTTGGATAATTTAAGGTCTTACTCAGATAAATGGAAAATGACAGTTAATACAGATAAAACAAAAATCGTAGTTTTTCGGAAGGGCGGTAAAGTCAAAGATAACGAAACATGGACATATAACGGTATAAATATCTCAGTGGTAGACCAGTTCTGTTATTTAGGATTTCTTCTTAAGTTTAATAATAAATTTAACTTTATGTCTAAGCATTTAGCCGAACAAGGTCGTAAAGCTCTTTTTGCCCTACGTTCAAAGTGTAATAATTTGAACTTAAATATAAAAACTATGTTGCATTTGTTTGATACTTATATTAGCAGTATTCTTTGCTATGCCTGTGAAGTATGGAGTACTCATAATGCTTTGGAAGTTGAAAAGGTACATTTAGAATTTTGTAAAAACTTACTGGGCGTTAAAAAATCTACCTGTAACGCTATGATTTATATCGAACTTGGGCGACTCCCACTGAAGAATATGCAACTTAATAGAATGTTAAAATTTTGGTTTAAATTGTTGAATTCTGATAATTGTATACTAAGAGAGGCTTACAACTTGCTCTACATGGAAATTGAGAAAGAGAATCCAAAACAGAATTGGCTCTTGCATGTGAAGCACAAATTATTTGAACTTGGATTTGGATATATATGGTTACGTCAGTTACCTTCTGATTTTGTTTATATGCCTATTATAAAAGAAAGAATTAATGACCAGGCCTCTCAGACATTGTTTAACTCATTACATATGTCGAGTAAATGTGATCTATACAAACATATGGTTAATAAAGTAACACTGCAATTCTACCTCACCAAATCATTACCAAGTCAATTGAGAAAAATGATAACAAAACTGAGACTTTCAGCACACAATCTAGCTATAGAATCAGGAAGGTATAGGAATATTCCCAGGTGTCATAGGTATTGCATTAACTGTAATTCTTTAGAAGTTGAGGATGAATTTCATTTTTTACTCGTATGTCAAAAATATTCAACTCTTAGAGGAAAATATATAAAGAAATATTTTTGGAAAAAACCTTCAGTCTTCAAAGTAATAGAATTACTGAACACAAATAGTCTTAAAGAATTGAATTTGCTAGGAAGATTTATCAAAGAAGCTTTTAGTTGCAGAATTGTGTAAATATACTCGGTTTGTGTAGGTGTTGAGTTTTGATGTAACACGTTATTGCATAATAGTGTGCTTATATATTGTTGAACCTCCCGGTGTCCGTCTGTCGTGTTTACCAAATGGTATTATCTGATACTTTGTTTTCCATGTCTCTCTGACTGACTGTTATAAAAGTTCTCCTAGAATCCTTATTCTGTAACAGTGTATTATAATTAGTATCAATTCTGTGATTGGGCGCAGCCCTTGTAAGATTAAGTGGTTACAATGTATTTTTTTTGCTGATGTTGCCAGTAGACAATATGGTTGATTAATATTCCTCATAATATAGTACATATGTCGGTTAATCGGTTTCCGTATTTAATTATAATAAGTCAATTACGTTTTGTAATTTTATTATAATACATGTTGTATTCATATATATATATATACATATATAAATACATGTATATTAATTTATGTACTGATGGGTCATAGACCTAAAGTCAATAAATGAATTGAATTGAATTGAGTGGGTTGGTATACCGCTAAGCAATTGCCAGGTGAGAAATTACGGTCCACAAGCTTATAACACCTGTCACTGCACCGCAGGTGTCTGTGATTTCTGGCCCTCTAATCGGCACAAGCCGATAATTACTTGTGAGTTCACGCGTTTGGTTTCCATGCACTTCAAAACAGTTCCCAATATATGCTTTTACAGGTTTTACGTAAATTGAGCTTGAATTTTGTCAAGAATTGCGTTTACATGTATACTATAGGGAATACATTTTCAAGTTGTTGAAATCGAACACATTATTTTTGGAATTCAGTAAGTTCCGTTTTCCCTACAAGTAAAACAAATTCGTATCTCAAAATTTTGCCTATAGAATAATTAACCATAGTTGGCTCATTCACATACCCACGATGTTGAAAATTTACTCTATGAATCCTGTCTGGGAGTTATTAATCTTTCTTGAACACGTGTCATCAGTTTCAGACAATTATCAGAAAATCACATATAGTGGTATCTTCAAGTAGATTTGCTATAATTATGATGCAAGTCGTTACATGTTATAAACGGCCCGTTATTCATTATACATGTAACAAAGACCCGTTGAAATAGAGAATTATTCAAATTTTTAATGTTAACGACACGTTATAATAGAAAATTAGTAAGATGAACACGCTGTATTTAGCCCGTTATAATAGAAAATTAGTAAGATGCTACATGTTATATATGGCCCGTTATAATAGAAAATTATATGTCCCTGGTTTCGGTAACACTTGTTATATGGGGATAACATGTGTGAGTTTGTACTTATCCCGATTCATCTTATCTTTATCGAAAGTGGTATACAGAGAAAGAAAATATTTATTCAACAATTGCCTTCGGAGGTGTTATATACGGTAATAATAAAAACTATATAAAAATATCAGCGTTCTTCCTTTGGATTTCCTAAAATATACAGTAATTATCATCTTTAAGAGTTGCTTACCTCCGTTTCACTCCGAGAGTGCCAGTCTTCTTTCACACCTGTCCAGTCACCCATTGTTAATTACATGGACACTTGTGCTTACTGTTTTCTTTGAGATTGTCATTTTAAACAGTGAAGTGTATCCCCTAACCGAACTTCCCACTGTGCGACTTCTTCAGGAAGACCGGTTAAAATAGGATATGTTGGCTGAGTGGGAAGAAACCGGTCATATACACATGTACACATTACCTGTATCACATCAGTGACGGCTGACCGAGTTTGGCTGGGTGGACCCTGTCAGACGCTGGAGCTGTCACCTGTACACGTGTACCGTTACCTGTATGTTACACCAGTAAACACACTTACCTTTGCAGAATATCACGCCCATATGTCTGTATAAGCATAGCTAAGGCCATGATAAAACATTTATGTTATATGCAATTACACTGTCGTTATACTTATTAAAAATTATGTCAATTACTTTTATCAGAGACTTGTATAGGTATATACAAAGCCAATAAAATGAAAATAAAATAAGAACTATATGAGAATTCTGCTGATAAAAGCGGGTCCTCTATATACTCCCTACACGTATATATACATACAGTGTATATATATATGGGGCAAAGAAGTAATTCAAACAGTGTAAACAATAAGGTTTGTTAAATTTTCGAGGCAATCCGCCCCTTTATCAAAACACAAAAAATTACAAATACAATCACATAATATATATATATATATATCAAAAACCAACACATATGCTCGACCGATAGTACGGACGGAGACGGCGTTTATTCAAAAATCGTAAGTAAAGTACATTAGATACGTCTCAATGTTTCTCCTTTTCATTCCCTCTCGCATTAAAATCCTAAAAAACCAAGCGCGCCACCCAACCTGAAACCTATTTATAGGAGAATAGGAGGTGTACCAGCCCGACAATGCTTAAGTTTTTTTAGCTTGGATTTCTAACCATTTAGCGACACCCAAGCATGCCCCTATAAATGCAATATATCTACTGTATGCAAAATTTCCATTTTGCCGTAACACATGTGCGACGTTCTGAGCTAGAATGACTACCCAACCTATACCCGATCTACACCTAACCCATGGCCCTCTCTGATTGGCTATTGCCAATGCACGAGACAGACAACCTGTCAACATATACTCCGTGTATTCTCCGAAACCGGGAAAAAGATATACTCTTAGCAGACTCTTAGCAGCAAATAAATGCAATGTATCATTGGTTACTAGAACGTGAAGTAAATTATCTTATGTCCTTATATGGAAATCAGTTCAAGCTGAAAAATAGGGAGTCGACATGTGACAAAAACTCTATGCACATTCCTGAACACAATTTACTATTAATCGAGGGTATGCAGGATATACAACTCGGATTCGGATATTTTGCAATTTTAAGCAATAACTGCGGCCTTCGTTATGTATTTAAAGTGTACCCTGAACGAAAAACGATAATCAAATATGTTATTCTTAGTAACCACCAAAGAAGAATGTCGCAAACCGCATCAAAATCGGTTGGCCGAGTGCCGAGATATCGCACATCGAAGTACGCGATTTGCACCTGTCGGTCGACTGCTAATCAGCGTATCGGTCAGTCACTCTTCAGTCTATGACGTCACAGGTTGAACAGAGTGACTGGTATGGTGGCCAGTAGCATAGAGGACAGTGTGAACAGTATCAGCACAAATATGTTTGAATGCGATCTGGACATGAGATTTGAGGATGTTGAATTTGGCGAATATTGCCGACGAGAAGTCGGAATCCAACAATATAAGTTTGAGTTAAAAAAAAAATATAACATAGTGAAATTGACTCTGAAAATGACCGCTTGGTTAACACAGACTGGTGCAATATCGGTCAATCACCAATAAATGTATATTAGTTATGTGTTTACCATTTCTTACTCGTTACCAAAGAAAGGAACACAGCATCAACATTTTTAACTAAAATAATGTGCCATTTCATTCGCAAATTAATATTCAAATAAACATACCAACAATACAACAGTTCTGGATGCTCTGGTTTGTGAGAAAAGACGAACACACGTACAGTAAATTTATGCGTTATATTCTATACAAAACCCGCTTTAGTCATGAAGGACACTTAATTTAGGAAGTAATATATTATAATCATCATGATCTACAGTATTCTAAATCTCTCTCCCGTATGAATACCAGTGTATACATGTCTCTGGTATACCGCTAAACAATTACCAGGTGTGAAATTACGGTCCACAAGCTCGTCACACCTGTCACTGCACCACAGGTGTCCGTGATTTCGGGTGTTCTAATCGGCACACGCCGATAATTGCTTGTCAGTTCACGCGTTTGGTTTCTGTGCATTTCAAAGGAGTTCCGAAGACATGCTTTTACAGGTTGTACATAAATTGAGCTTGAATTTTATTAAGAATTGCGTTTATACAATACTATAGGGAATACATTTTCAAGTTGTTGAAATCAAACACATTATTTTTGGAATTCAGTGAGTTTCGTTTTCCATACAAACGAAAAAAAATCATATCTCAAAGGTTTGTCTATAGAATAATTAACCTAAATTACTTCATTCATATATATAACCCATGATTTTGAAAATGCACTCTATGAATCTTGTCTGGGAGTTACTGATCTTTCATGGACACGTTTTATCAATTGCGGACAATTACCCAAAAATCACAAATGACGGTATAATTTCTGTTTTGGCTAATAAAAATATCAAATTTTTTTTCACATCTTCAATGAATTGCATTTTAAACTTGTATTACTAGAAGTATTATAACCGAAATCAATACTGGTACATTTGTATGTAACAAACCTGTCATGCCCCCATAATAAAGGCTATATGATGTAAGTCGTTATAAACGGCCCGTTATTCAAATGTCATACATGTTACAACGAACCGTTAAAATAACAAGAGATCCCAGAGTGATCTTGGCGCCCACCATTGAATGATCTTTATAAGTTCCATGTCAGATTGATCTTTTCTCTACTTTTCCCTTCCTCTAAGTCTTACTAATCTGTGTAAATTCAGAAACAGCCCTCTAGTACTTTTCAAACAAGGGCAACCTATATATAAAATTTAAGATTTAGCGATAATGGCTGTCTGTCGGCCATGTTGTTTTCCGATTGGTCCCAAAATGCAATACCAGGGAACAAGGGGAACCTACATATGAAATTTGAGAAAAATCCCTTCAGTACCTTCTGTACAATAGCGATAACAAACTTCAATTTTCAAAATACAAGATGGCTGCCTGTCAGCCAGGTTGTTTTCTGACTGGTCTCAAAATCCAATATGCATAACTAGACACAGAGGGCAACCTACAAATGAAATTCAGAAAGATCCTTTCAGCAATTTCTGATAAATAGCGATAACAATCTTCAATTGTCAAAATCCAAGATGGCTGCCTGTCGACCATGTTGTTTTTCGATTGGTCTCAAAATGCAATATGCATAACTACGCAATGAGGGAAACCTACATATGAAATTTGAGAAAGATCCCTTCAGTACTTTCTGAGAAATAGCGATAACAAACTTCAATTGTCAAAATCCAAGATGACTGCCTGTCAGCCATGTTGTTTTCAGAATAGTCTCAAAATGCAATATGCATAACTAGGCACCGAGGGAAACCTACATATGAAATTTCAGAAAGATCCCTTCATAAGTTTCTGAGATATAGCTATAACAAACTTCAATTGTCAAAATCCAAGATGGCTGCCTGTCGGCCATGTTGTTTTCAGATTAGTCTCAAAATGCAATATGCATAACTAGGCACCAAGGAAACCTACATATGAAATTTCAGAAAGATCCCTTCATAAGTTTCTGAGAAATAGCGATAACAAACTTCAATTGTCAAAATCCAAGATGGCTGCCTGTCGGCCATGTTGATTTCCAATTGGTTTCAAAATGCAATATGCATAACTACGCACCAAGAGGAACCTTTATATGAAATTTCAGAAAGATCCCTTCATAAGTTTCTGAGAAATAGCGATAACAAACTTCAATTGTCAAAATCCAAGATGGCTGCCTGTTGGCCATGTTGTTTTCCGATTAGTCTCAAAATTCAATGTGCATAACTAGTCACTGAGAGGAACCTACATATGAAATTTCAGAAAGATCTCTTCATTAGTTTCTGAGAAATAGCGCTAACAAACTTCAATTGTCAAAATCCAAGATGGCTGCCTGTCGGCCATGTTGTTTTCCAATTGGTCTCAAAATGCAATATGCATAACTACGCACCAAGAGGAACCTTTATATGAAATTTGAGAAAGATCCCTTCAGTGCTTTCTTAGAAATAGCGATAACAAACTTCAATTGTCAAAATCCAAGATGGCTGCCTGTCGGCCATGTTGTTTTCCGATTAGTCTCAAAATACAATATGCATAACTAGGCACCTTGGGGAACCTACATATGAAATTTCAGGAAGATCCCTTCATTAGTTTCTTAGAAATAGCAATAACCATTTTCAATTTTCGAAATCCAAGATGGCTGCCTGTCGGCCATGTTGTTTTCTGATTAGTCTCAAAATACAATAGGCATAACCAGGCACCAAGGGGAACCTACATATGAAATTTCAGAAAGATCCCTTCAGTACTTTCTGAGAAATAGCGATAACAAGAATTGTTTACGGACGGAGGGACGGACGGACGGACGGACGGACGGACGGACGGACGGACGGAGGGACGGACGGACGGACGGACGGACGGAGGGACGGACGGACGACGGACCACGGACGCAGGGCGATTTGAATAGCCCACCATCTGATGATGGTGGGCTAAAAAATACAAATAAAATATTTTAATATACCTGTTATATACGACCTGTTATAATAGAAAATAAATAAGATGATACACGTTGTATTTGGCCCGTTATAATAGAAAATTAGTAAGATGTTACATGTTGTATATGGCTCGTTATGAGAGAAAATTAGTGAGATGGCATGCTACATGTTATATATGGCACCGTTTAAAAAGAAAATTATATGTCCCTGGTTTCGGTAGCACTTGCTATTAACTAATTCACAAATATAACTCAGAGAGTTTATTCAGCACTTTCCTTTTTGTTGTCTTATTCGCATTAATTACAGACACGTGTTCACGTTTGTTTCTATATATTTTCTATATGGCGGCTCCGATCGTGTTCAACCTGTGACGTCACAGGTCAAAGGTCACCAAAACGAGGTCTTCAGGTGTGTTTTCGAGAAAAATCACAATAACTCGGTAATGGGTCGGCCGATTTTGATGCGGTTTTCTGCATTCTTGTTTATTAACCAATACCAATAACATATTTAAATATAATTTTTCGTTCAGGGTACACTTTAAATGCAAAATATCCGAATCTGCGTTGTATATCCTACAACAATACACGAATCTTCGTTAATCATTTCTGAATTATTAGATACAACTCATAGCGTCAATAGCTTTTAATTATTGAACGTAAAGACATAAAATGATTCATCCTCAAGATAATTTCATTTGTATCAAGAACAGAGACAGTGTAAACATCGGTTCTGTACAGCCGAACAATAGGTGAAACACTATAGGTAGAATTTATCTTAATCTGAAAAATATCCTCTAGATTTTCACATACGCACGTTGTATTCTCGGAAAACTTTTATCTTTTGCTCTTAATTTGAAAATTCATATTTTCATTTTGTTAATATGGAGAAAGAGCAATCGTTAGCGGCACGGTAACAATCACAATACATACAAAGTACATTTTGTATATAAAATCCAGCAGAAGATTTAGGCAGTAAAATGGTATACACCGTCCATATTTTCAAACTATCACGCAACTCCTAGCTATACATTTTGATAAAATAGAATAAATTATTGATGCAACAAGAGTTCAATTCATTGTAATTGATGTATTTTCTGAAACGTTATTGTTTCTCAGTAAAGGTACAGTCCATATCCTGTTCAGTCCTGAAGCGATATTTGTTGTATTTTGTCTGTATGAAACAATAAAAGTTAACACTAAATAAAAGGTGGAAAATGCATGAAAAAAAATACACTTCTGGCACGGTGCTAGTAAATGTACATGTATGTTTCATAGAAAATGACTAGCGACGACGACTGCCATTTCCTAGTTACAAATAGTAGTTTACTAACTACGATGTACGTATATAGGATTTCTTATCCTTTTTATATCAATGATTACAGGAGCGTTCTTCTTTATTGATACAAATATATTGGTCATCTCTTTATTTCAAAAATTCAAAATGTATTCTGAAAATTAGTCAGATATTATCAGTGTCTCATTTATCTTTGCATATCAATTACTTTGTTTCTAACAAGTTCAAAAGCCTTCAAAAACTATTGATAACAAAGCCCGAGGCAATGCTACATCCGATCACTCTTTATCAATTCACTCAGACTCCGCCCATCAACCAATTAGAGTCGGCGCAACAATAAAAAATAGCTTCTTACGAATATAACTACGGTGGAACTTCGTTAACTCGAACTCGGAAAACTCGAATACCCCGCTTAACTCGAAGTACCTCGTCGGTCCCGGCCGAATTCTCTCTTTATCATAGTAAAGAACACTCGAAAAACTCGGATAATACGAAGTGAAAATTTGGTCCCAACAATAAAAATCCTATTTGAAATGATCGAATAACTTCGAAGTATAATTTTCGTCGATCGGTGGTAAACGCCGACATTTTTTAAGAGCTAAATTCCGTTTGTAATACTGAACATATCGGCACCACTAACCTACATGCTATTATAAGTTCAAGTTCAAGTTCAAGTTTTATTTTATTTGAGTGTCACATGTCAAAACAATACTTGATTAAAAAATGTACATAAGAACAATAAAATACATATTGACATCCAGCCATTATTGGCTTATGAGACACTAATTACGATTAAAATCTATTAAAAGCTATCAATTATGCTATCCGTTATTGTTAAATTATGCAATGATTAAAATATATAGATTATCAATGTCACATACTTATTTTTTGGAGTTCATAGACTAACACTAGTCTGTAATAGTTATGCTATTATAAGTGTTCCATAAATTCATGCAATGGTCGGTTTAATCTTATAACAACAAGTCTTGGTGATAAAAAGAATTGCTTTACTTACATCAGGTAATTTCCTAAGGCGGTCGCCGATATTAGTACACACGATAGTCAACAACTCATGTTTGATCACTTCCAGGCCATAGCTAACAATGTTGATCGCACTGGTAATTCTCTCGATGATGATGATGTACTTTTAGTTGATTATCCTGTAATATATGAAGATTTAGATTCAGTTATTACCAGAGAAGAAATTGTAACAGCTATCAATAACCTCAAACGTGGGAAGTCGCATGGTAACGACTGTCTGTTAAATGAAGGTTTTATTGACGGTAAGCAAATGTTTCTTCCCATGTTGCAAATTTTGTTCAATAATATTTTGAATTCTGGATGTTTTCCGTCTGAATGGTCAAAAGCTGTAGTGGTACCGGTACGTAAGAAAGGTGATCGTTCAGATCCCAATAATTTCCGTGGCATCAGTCTTATAAGTTGTCTTTGCAAATTGTTTACCTCTATTCTAAACAAGAGATTGATGGATATTTGTATAACTTACGATCTTTTAACGGATGCACAATTTGGTTTCCGACCAGGGGTTAGTACTATCGATGCTATATTTGCGTTGCATACTATAATTACAAAAACGCTTTCAAAGAAAAAACGCCTTTATTGCTGTTTTGTTGATTTTCGGAAAGCATTCGACTATGAAGACAGAGTAAGCCTGTGGTATAAAATTTCTAAATTGGGTATACGGGGTAATTTCTTAAAAACAGTGAAATCTCTATATAATTCAGTAAAATCATGTGTCTTGCTAAACGGGAAATGCTCAGATTTCTTCTCAAATGAGGCCGGTTTATTTCAAGGGGAAATTTTATCACCATTACTTTTTTCCCTGTTCATTAATGATTTTGAAAACTACTTTATTGAAAACGAGGCCCCAAGTTACGATTTCGGAGAACTGAGTCTCTTTCTCCTGTTGTATGCAGATGATCTTGTACTGATTTCCGAATCAGTCGAGGGATTGCAAAGCCTTTTGGATAATTTAAGGTCTTACTCAGATAAATGGAAAATGACAGTTAATACAGATAAAACAAAAATCGTAGTTTTTCGGAAGGGCGGTAAAGTCAAAGATAACGAAACATGGACATATAACGGTATAAATATCTCAGTGGTAGACCAGTTCTGTTATTTAGGATTTCTTCTTAAGTTTAATAATAAATTTAACTTTATGTCTAAGCATTTAGCCGAACAAGGTCGTAAAGCTCTTTTTGCCCTACGTTCAAAGTGTAATAATTTGAACTTAAATATAAAAACTATGTTGCATTTGTTTGATACTTATATTAGCAGTATTCTTTGCTATGCCTGTGAAGTATGGAGTACTCATAATGCTTTGGAAGTTGAAAAGGTACATTTAGAATTTTGTAAAAACTTACTGGGCGTTAAAAAATCTACCTGTAACGCTATGATTTATATCGAACTTGGGCGACTCCCACTGAAGAATATGCAACTTAATAGAATGTTAAAATTTTGGTTTAAATTGTTGAATTCTGATAATTGTATACTAAGAGAGGCTTACAACTTGCTCTACATGGAAATTGAGAAAGAGAATCCAAAACAGAATTGGCTCTTGCATGTGAAGCACAAATTATTTGAACTTGGATTTGGATATATATGGTTACGTCAGTTACCTTCTGATTTTGTTTATATGCCTATTATAAAAGAAAGAATTAATGACCAGGCCTCTCAGACATTGTTTAACTCATTACATATGTCGAGTAAATGTGATCTATACAAACATATGGTTAATAAAGTAACACTGCAATTCTACCTCACCAAATCATTACCAAGTCAATTGAGAAAAATGATAACAAAACTGAGACTTTCAGCACACAATCTAGCTATAGAATCAGGAAGGTATAGGAATATTCCCAGGTGTCATAGGTATTGCATTAACTGTAATTCTTTAGAAGTTGAGGATGAATTTCATTTTTTACTCGTATGTCAAAAATATTCAACTCTTAGAGGAAAATATATAAAGAAATATTTTTGGAAAAAACCTTCAGTCTTCAAAGTAATAGAATTACTGAACACAAATAGTCTTAAAGAATTGAATTTGCTAGGAAGATTTATCAAAGAAGCTTTTAGTTGCAGAATTGTGTAAATATACTCGGTTTGTGTAGGTGTTGAGTTTTGATGTAACACGTTATTGCATAATAGTGTGCTTATACATTGTTGAACCTCCCGGTGTCCGTCTGTCGTGTTTACCAAATGGTATTATCTGATACTTTGTTTTCCATGTCTCTCTGACTGACTGTTATAAAAGTTCTCCTAGAATCCTTATTCTGTAACAGTGTATTATAATTAGTATCAATTCTGTGATTGGGCGCAGCCCTTGTAAGATTAAGTGGTTACAATGTATTTTTTTTGCTGATGTTGCCAGTAGACAATATGGTTGATTAGTATTCCTCATAATATAGTACATATGTCGGTTAATCGGTTTCCGTATTTAATTATAATAAGTCAATTACGTTTTGTAATTTTATTATAATACATGTTGTATTCATATATATATATATACATATATAAATACATGTATATTAATTTATGTACTGATGGGTCATAGACCTAAAGTCAATAAATGAATTGAATTGAATTGAATCTACCCGCTCGCTCAAGCGGAACTAATCTCTGACACACCGGTTTAGTTTAGTTTAGTTTATTCAACTTGAAGCCTTACGGCTCATAAGTATAACATAGAAGCATCAACATACACATATATACAATACGTAACTAATTGTTATAGAGGATGAACAAAACAGTAGGCGTAACTGGTGAAAAGCATCCGAAAACATTGATTTTAACAACAAAAACACAATCAGAGTATTCAGGGGGGTGGACAACACAATAAACCGGTAGATCTATCCGGATGATGTTTTTACAGGTGTAGCAATGGCTCATTCCCCGAACACCAACTCTGGTGAAGACAAAGGGAGGTGTTATTGTAGGAAGTTCTTTGAAGTTTAGTTATAGCCTGTTTCAATATGGAATACCAACTCAGGTAAAAAAAAAGGGGGGGGGGGGGGGGGGGGGGGGGTCAACTCGGGTAAATAAATCAGATATATAGTTTTCTAATACAAAGCACTATCATATAGATGATTTTACTAGTAATAAAAATGAAATAAAAAAATCAAATATCCAAAGCACTATGCCTAACTATATATTTTATTATCAATAGTAACAATATCAGATTACAATATATATATAAAAACAAATAAAAATCAGAAGCTATTTCCTAATTTCAAAGCACTAAATATATATATATTACTATTTATAATGACAATATTATATTAAAATATATATAAATATATAAACATGTAAACTAAAAAAAAAAAAATAAAACTAAGTAGTATATCTCGAGCACAATCTGGTTTTAGAAAAGGATACTCAACCACTGAAAATATTTTCATACTACATGTTCTTATCTCTATCTATTTCTCTAAAAATAAAAAACTATACTGTTCATTTATTGATTTTAAAAAGCGTTTGATACGGTGTGGCGTATCGGATTATGGAGAAAAATGCAGACCTCTTCCCTCACGGGTGAAATTTTCAAAGTTATCAATAATTTATATAATAACACTAAATCATGTGTTCGAAACGGAAGTGAGACATCTGATTTGTTCATGTGTAACGTGGGTTTAAAACAAGACGAAAATTTGTCACCATTTTTTTTCTATATACCTTAACGATTTAGAAGATTATCTTCAACAAAATAATGATTCTTGTTTGCAAGAAATTGATAGTTTATGTGAACATACTCTTGGTGTATATGTTAGATTATTTGTTATTTTATATACAGATGATACCGTATTGATGTCCGAATCTCCTGAAGGGCTACAAAGTGCAAGAAAATCAAGTAGCAGACTTTAAATGGCTTTGCTATATAAAACAAATACTTAATGATACTGGTTTTAACAACATTTGGATATACCAAACCCCTTGCACATTAAATAAAACTGTTTTTAAAACACTGCTTAAAAGACGTTTGTGTGACCAATTCATTCAAAACTGGTTTTCTACTATCCAATCATCGTCTCGTGGACAATTTTACTCTATCTTTAAAAAGCAGTTTAACATTGAGTCTTATCTAATAAAGCTTAATTCCCAGGAGCGCATTATTATCAGCAAATTTAGAATGTCAAATTTAAAGTTACCTGTTGAAACTGGTAGATGAATTGGTATATCATGTAATGATCGTAATTGCTTATTATGTCATAACGGTATTGGTGATGAATACCACTATTTATTTCAATGCAATGATATTTTAGTGACAGAGTTTAGACACAGATACATTCCAAATTATTACTATATAAATCCAAGTTTAACTAAAATGGAAGGTATGTTTGAAATATGTAACAAGTCATTATTATCTAGAGTGAGTCATTTCCTGAAAATTGTAGAAAAACTTTGTATTTCAAGTAGATAATAGATAAGTATATTATTTCATATGTTGTATTGTAGTTATTATATGTATAGTGAGATAACATTGTTTATAACTATGTTAGTATATACACTCTTGTATTTTCATGTTATTACCCTGTAAGCTTTGTACATTGTTTTGTCATATTGACCTCTTATTACACACTTTGTGAATAGTGAATAAAATCTTTAAATCTTGAATCAGGTGAGTTGATTTACCTGTGTTCTGATTTACCTGTGTTCTTACACTGAGAACATTTCTGTAACAGACTATAACTCCCTATCAACACACCTTAATCCCTATGTAAACACCCCACCCTAACCAGGGTTGGTGTTCGGGGAAGACCCCGTAGCAATGAAACAGTCACCGGCGCGTATTAAATCTTTAAACTGCTGAAACAATAGCGTAATTACTGCCGAGGTGTTCAGAGTACAACTGTAACGGTCAGTGCTGTCTATTAAATCAATCGGATAAATACAGTAACAATTTATACGCACATGTTCAGCCCAACTTCGGTGCTAATACACAACGAAATGGCGTGGTTATCAATAAAAAGTAAGTAGGTCGATCAAACAGTATTTTATATGTCCAATAAAAGGTAATGGTTCTGTTAATAATATAATGTTAGTAATATTCAAAACCATCTGTAAGAACTGGTTCGTCCGCCGTCCTGAACTATACATCGTCACAACCCGAGATGAAACACTTTAGAAGCAAAACACTTATGAACCATGTATGATAAAATGTTCTTCTAAAACAATTTATACTTTTATTTCATCTTTAGTGTATTGCTTCTCTTGCAAACTACCTTTACACGTGTTTCTGGAATACGGCAATACGTAGAGGATCGCTACTGTACACAATAATAACTTACGCTCGGGAAAAGACAATTGTTTGAATGCATACTGATTTGATATCCGATTAATCAATGGATTTTCACGGCTAAGATTTTCATGTTTTTTAGTGGTTCTTCCCATGGATTTAGGGGCCAACGCTAGAATTTTCTTCATGAACTTAACATAAGCTAAGACAACATAGGCGAATACACCGTATCGGATGTACCGCCATGGCTTGTCGAAACACCTGATATTAACCTTACTCTACACGTGAGGGCAAAATCGAGTGCATTACCCGAAGAACACAAATCCTCCTTTCGGGAATGCATTAAAGATTTTCCCGATCACGTTCAGATCTTCACTGATGGCTCAAAAGATGGAGTAAAGGTCTCCGCAGCATGCTATTCCGATCACTATTGCTCTTCAATCCGCTTACCAGATGGTGCCTCTATCTTCTCTGCGGAAGCATGTGCCATCGATTTGGCCCTCGACCATATCGAAGAACAACGCATTAGAAAGGCAATCATTTGTTCCGACTCTCTATCTGTCCTTCAGAATTTACAATCACGAGATCCAAAGAATATACTCATACAAAACCTTGTTTTACGAATATCTCGTATCTTAAAAAAATGCAAAATAACACTACTTTGGATTCCGAGCCATGTCGGAATTAAAGGCAACGAACTTGTTGACCGCCAGGCAAAACTTGCTCTAAATCTGCAACAAACAAATATTAAAATACCATATACAGATTTCAAACCTGTAATTAGTTCTGCCATTCACAGTAAATGGCAGCAACGCTGGTCTCTCGAGACGAGCAACAAACTTTTTAAAGTACAACCAAAACTTAAAACATCAAAACCAAGTCGGAAGGATCGTAGAGAGGAAATAGTCCTCTCTCGGCTCCGTACCGGGCACACATATCCTACTCATTCGTTCCTTTTGAAACGAGAGGATCCACCGGTGTGTTATGCATGTGATGCTCAATTCACAGTGGAGCATTTTTTAATAGAATGTTCCGATTTCAAGCACATTCGTGATAAATACTTTCGAGTCCCGGATATGAAAACCCTTTTCAGTTCCGTGGATTCGAAAACAATATTTAGCTACTTGAAAGAAATCGATCTATTTTATAGACTTTGATGTCTTTTACGTTACTGTCTTTGACGTTCTATTTATATAACAAAGTTCACATAATCTATTCGTACATATACATATTTTACCATTTTTAACCAACTTTTTAGCCCACCATCATCAGATGGTGGGCTATTCAAATCGCCCTGCGTCCGTGGTCCGTGGTCCGTCCGTCCGTCCGTCCGTAAACAATTCTTGTTATCGCTAATCCTCAGAAAGTACTGAAGGGATCTTTCTTAAATTTCATATGTAGGTTCCCCTTGGTGCCTAGTTATGCATATTGCATTTTGAGACCAATCGGAAAACAACATGGCCGACAGGCAGCCATCTTGGATTTTGACAATTGAAGTTTGTTATCGCTATTTCTCAGAAAGTACTGAAGGGATCTTTCTCAAATTTCATATGTAGGTTCCCCTTGGTGCCTTTTTATGCATATTGCATTTTGAGACCAATTGGAAAACAACATGGCCGACAGGCAGCCATCTTGGATTTTGACAATTGAAGTTTGTTATCGCTATTTCTGAGGAAGTATTGAAGGGATCTTTCTCAAATTTCATATGTAAGTTTCCCTTGGTGCCTAGTTATGCATATTGCATTTTGAGACCAATCGGAAAACAACATGGCCGACAGGCAGTCATCTTGGATTTTGACGATTGAAGTTTGTTATTGCTATTTCTGAGAAAGTACTGAAGTGATCTTTCTCAAATTTCATATGTAGGTTCCCCTTGGTACCTAGTTATGCATATTGCATTTTGAGACCAATCGGAAAACAACATGGCCGACAGAAGCCATCTTGGATTTTGACAATTGAAGTTTGTTATCGCTATTTCTCAGAAAGTACTGAAGGGATCTTTCTCAAATTTCATATGTAGGTTCCCCTTGGTGCCTTTTTATGCAAATTGCATTTTGAGACCAATTGGAAAACAACATGGCCGACAGGCAGCCATCTTGGATTTTGACAATTGATGTTTGTTATCGCTATTTCTGAGGAAGTACTGAAGGGATCTTTCTCAAATTTCATATGTAGGTTCCCCTTGGTGCCTAGTTATGCATATTGCATTTTGAGACCAATCGGAAAACAACATGGCCGACAGGCAGTCATCTTGGATTTTGACAATTGAAGTTTGTTATCGCTATTTCTCAGAAAGTACCGAAGGGATCTTTCTCAAATTTCATATGTAGGTTCCCCTTGGTGCCTAGTTATGCATATTGCATTTTGAGACCAATCGGAAAACAACATGGCCAACAGGCAGCCATCTTGGATTTTGACAATTGAAGTTTGTTATCGCTATTTCTCAGAAAGTACTGAAGGGATCTTTATCAAATTTCATATGTAGGTTCCCCTTGGTGCCTAGTTATGCATATTGCATTTTGAGACCAATTGGAAAACAACATGGCCGACAGGCAGCCATCTTGGATTTTGACAATTGAAGTTTGTTATCGCTATTTCTCAGAAAGTACTGAAGGGATCCTTCTTAAATTTCATATGTAGGTTCCCCTTGGTGCCTAGTTATGCATATTGCATTTTGAGACCAATTGGAAAAAAACATGGCCGACAGGCAGCCATCTTGGATTTTGACAATTGAAGTTTAATATCACTATTTCTCAGAAAGTACTGAAGGGATCTTTCTCAAATTTCATATGTAGGTTCCCCTTGGTGCTTAGTTATGCATATTGCATTTTGAGACCAATCAGAAAACAACATGGCCGACAGGCAGCCATCTTGGATTTTGACAATTGAAGTTTGTTATCGCTATTTCTCAGAAAGCAATGAAGGGATCTTTCTCAAATTTCATATAAAGCTTCCCCTTGTTTGAAAAGTACTAGAGGGGTGTTTCTCAATTGACACAGATTAGTAAAAGGAAGGGAAAAATAGAGAAAAGATCAATCTGACATGGAACCTATAAAGATCGTTCAATGGTGGGCGCCAAGATCCCTCTGGGATCTCTTGTTTATCATAATGATCTAAATATACAATACGGATGCTTTTAAAAATGACAAATTTTATCTGATTTTAACTTACAAAATAAAACATGTTCGTTAACGTCAGGGTGCCTTTGGCACCTGCCGTTATAGGCGTGGTGGGAAAATGTTGTTACTGATAGATCTGTTCCGGCTAACTATTCCTTATTTCTGTCATACAAATGATATACATCCGCAGCCTAATATAGTTCCTATTTTGATAGCAATTATTGACACAATTTAAGTGATGTAAACCGTGTTTACTGCAATTATTTAAAATGAAATGTTAATGTTTGGTGTTCTAGATTATTTTAGAGTATAATTATTAACCTTTTTCCTCGTCAGTATATACAATTTTGTTGGCGTAGGATTACGTAGTTCCGTCTCGATACTGCTTTGAAAACGAAAGTAGAAAAATCAGTTTGATCGTCGTAGAAATTTACATGCATTCACAGAGAAATTATCCACATCTGTTCATCCTGAGTTAATATACAGGAACATTTGATAGCTTAAAACCAATCCTATTTACGTAGTCAAATGCACCCGAGCATTCCACGAGATAACTTCAGCTGTCACGTGACTCTTCACGACACTAGTCAGCGACCAACGACCGTTCGCAGTTTCAAATGCATTTGTAAGTCGCAAGAATACGCATGAAATATGACCAGGAATTGAGGGCAAGTTGTAACAAACTACATTGCCGTTTTTTGTGAGGATTTTATTAAATAAGGTTATTATTTATTGTTTGAAAAGAATCTAATGATTATGATCCGTGACTGATGTACTGGCGGTGTCAAAACTAGATATGTCTCGTCGGACAACGCGACCGCAATTTTCTATCAGAGTTAAAATGTGTTACCTAAAGGGGTCATAAAATAGATGTTTGATCAATAAAATTTAAAAACTTCGGCTGTGTACATCTTGGATTTTATCTTTAGTTGTAGTTACTTGACAACATGTTCTGTTAATAGACCGATTTGTCGCTCAGTTGATTCTTTTTTTCATAGTTTACAAGCAGCTTTACTGATTCAGGAGTATATCAATAATCTTCCACACAAGCAATAAAGAAATCAGGAAAGAACTATACTCAGCTTTTGTCAGCTGATATATATGTTATACATGTTTTCTTGAATATATATAGAATAGAAATACCAGGGCCAGATGAAGACATTTCATCTGATGCAAATGTAACTGTCTGACTATAAAATCCAATTTTAAATTTCTTATAATATAACCTCAGACCCTGACGTTTCTCAGGGCCTTTGGCCCTTTGATTTTATTTAAACATTTATTACTATTATTATATTGTCAATATTTCTTTAGTATTAATTATTGTTATATATAATCTATAAATATAAGTTATTACCTATTATTGTGTGATATAAATGAATATTTAATAATGGCTTTGATTTATTAAAGTTATATATATATATATACCATTTTTTCCAATTTCCAGAAAGACATGGATTTTTACATCAATAATTAAAAAAAAAAAAATGAAGTTTTTGCTGGTTCGTTTAAATATGGTTTTCTCCATTTACAACTTGACAATATCAATTGGATACATACAATATTAACAAAACAAAAATAATCTATCTTTTAACATAACTTCCTTTAACATCAATATGCTGATTTCTATAGCCATAGGATTTGTATCTCCCCTACTTTTTGTCATTTAAGTTTATTTCTATAGCCATAGGAATTGTATCCCCCCTACTTTGTCATTTAAGTTTATTTCTATAGCCGTAGGATTTGTATCCCCCAACTTTATGTCATATAAGTTGATTTCTATAGCCGTAGGATTTGTATCCCCCTACTTTATGTCATTTAGGCTGATTTCTATAGCCGTAGGAATTGTATCCCCCTACTTTATGTCATTTAGGCTTATTTCTATAGCCATAGGATTCGTATCCCCCCTACTTTATGTCATTTAAGCTGATTTCTATAGCCGTAGGATTTGTATCCCCCCAACTTTATGTCATTTAGGCTGATTTCTATAGCCGTAGGATTTGTATCCCCCCTACTTTATGTCAGTTAAGCAGATTTCTATAGCCATAGGAATTGTATCCCCCCTACTTTATGTCTTTTAAGTTTATTTCTATAGCCGTAGGAATTGTATCCCCCCTACTTTGTCTTTTAAGTTTATTTCTATAGCCATAGGATTTGTATCCCCCCTACTTTATGTCTTTTAAGTTGATTTCTATAGCCATAGGATTTGTATCCCCCCTACTTTATGCCTTTTAAGTTTATTTCTATAGCCATAGGATTTGTATCCCCCAAATTTATGTCTTTTAAATTTATTTCTATAGCCGTAGGAATTGTATCCCCCCTATACTTTGTCTTTTAAGTTTATTTCTATAGCCATAGGATTTGTATCCCCCCTACTTTATGTCATTTAAGCTGATTTCTATAGCCGTAGGATTTGTATCCCCACTAATTTATGTCATTTAAGCTGATTTCTATAGCCGTAGGATTTGTATCCCCCCTAATTTATGTCATTTAAGCTGATTTCTATAGCCGTAGGATTTGTATTCCCCCTACTTTATGTCATTTAAGCTGATTTCTATAGCCATAGGATTTGTATCCCCCTACTTTATGTCATTTAGGCTGATTTCTATAGCCGTAGGATTTGTATCCCCCTACTTTATGTCATTTAGGCTGATTTCTATAGCTGTTGGATTTGTATCCCCTCCTACTTTATGTCAGTTAAGCTGATTTGTATAGCCGTAGGAATTGTATCCCCCCTACTTTATGTCATTTAGGCTGATTTCTATAGCCGTAGGAATTGTATCCCCCTACTTTATGTCATTTAAGCTTATTTCTATAGCCGTAGGATTTGTATCCCCCCTACTTTGTCATTTAAGCTTATTTCTATAGCCGTTGGATTTGTATCCCCCCTACTTTATGTCATTTAAGTTTATTTCTATAGCCGTAGGAATTGTATCCCCCCTACTTTGTCATATTAGTTGATTTCTATAGCCGTAGGAATTGTATCCCCCAACTTTATGTCATTTAAGCTGATTTCTATAGCCGTAGGATTTGTATCCCCCCAACTTTATGTCATTTAGGCTGATTTCTATAGCCGTAGGATTTGTATCCCCCCTACTTTATGTCAGTTAAGCAGATTTCTATAGCCATAGGAATTGTACCCCCCCCCCCCCCCCCCCCCCCTACTTTATGTCTTTTAAGTTTATTTCTATAGCCGTAGGAATTGTATCCCCCCTACTTTGTCTTTTAAGTTTATTTCTATAGCCATAGGATTTGTATCCCCCCCTACTTTATGTTATTTAAGTTTATTTCTATAGCCGTAGGAATTGTATCCCCCCTACTTTGTCATATAAGTTGATTTCTATAGCCGTAGGAATTGTATCCCCCAACTTTATGTCATATAAGTTGATTTCTATAGCCGTAGGATTTGTATCCCCCCTACTTTATGTCATTTAGGCTGATTTCTATAGCCGTAGGAATTGTATCCCCCCTACTTTATGTCATTTAGGCTTATTTCTATAGCCATAGGATTCGTATCCCCCTACTTTATGTCATTTAGGCTGATTTCTATAGCTGTTGGATTTGTATCCCCCCTATTTTATGTCAGTTAAGCTGATTTCTATAGCCGTAGGATTTGTATCCCCCCTACTTTATGTCATTTAGGCTGATTTCTATAGCCGTAGGAATTGTATCCCCCCCTACTTTATGTCATTTAGGCTTATTTCTATAGCCATAGGATTCGTATCCCCCCTACTTTATGTCATTTAAGCTGATTTCTATAGCCGTAGGATTTGTATCCCCCCAACTTTATGTCATTTAGGCTGATTTCTATAGCCGTAGGATTTGTATCCCCCCTACTTTATGTCAGTTAAGCAGATTTCTATAGCCATAGGAATTGTATCCCCCCTACTTTATGTCTTTTAAGTTTATTTCTATAGCCGTAGGAATTGTATCCCCCCTACTTTGTCTTTTAAGTTTATTTCTATAGCCATGGGATTTGTATCCCCCCTACTTTATGTCTTTTAAGTTTATTTCTATAGCCATAGGATTTGTATCCCCCCCCCCCCCTACTTTATGCCTTTTAAGTTTATTTCTGTAGCCATAGGATTTGTATCCCCCAAATTTATGTCTTTTAAGTTTATTTCTATAGCCGTAGGAATTGTATCCCCCCTATACTTTGTCTTTTAAGTTTATTTCTATAGCCATAGGATTTGTATCCCCCCTACTTTATGTCATTTAAGCTGATTTCTATAGCCGTAGGATTTGTATCCCCCTACTTTATGTCATTTAAGCTGATTTCTATAGCCGTAGGATTTGTATCCCCCCCTACTTTATGTCATTTAGGCTGATTTCTATAGCCATAGGATTTGTATCCCCCTACTTTATGTCATTTAGGATGATTTCTATAGCCGTAGGATTTGTATCCCCCTACTTTATGTCATTAAGGCTGATTTCTTTAGCTGTTGGATTTGTATCCCCCCCTACTTTATGTCAGTTAAGCTGATTTCTATAGCCGTAGGAATTGTATCCCCCCTACTTTATGTCATTTAGGCTGATTTCTATAGCCGTAGGAATTGTATCCCCCTACTTTATGTCATTTAAGTTTTTTTCTATAGCTGTAGGATTTGTATCCCCCCTATACTTTATGTCATTTAAGCTTATTTTTATAGCCATAGGAATTGTATCCCCCCCTTCTTTATGTCATTTCACTTTATTTCTATAGCCATAGGATTTGTATCCCCCCTACTTTATGTCATTTAGGCTTATTTCTATAGCCGTAGGATTTGTATCCCCCCTACTTTATGTCATTTAAGCTGATTTCTATAGCCATAGGATTTGTATCCCCCCTACTTTATGTCATTTAAGCTGATTTCTATAGCCGTAGGATTTGTATCCCCCCTACTTTATGTCATTTAGGCTGATTTCTATAGCCATAGGATTTGTATCCCCCTACTTTATGTCATTTAGGCTGATTTCTATAGCCGTAGGATTTGTATCCCCCTACTTTATGTCATTTAGGCTGATTTCTATAGCTGTTGGATTTGTATCCCCCCTACTTTATGTCAGTTAAGCTGATTTCTATAGCCGTAGGAATTGTATCCCCCTACTTGATGTCATTTAGGCTGATTTCTATAGCCGTAGGAATTGTATCCCCCTACTTTATGTCATTTAAGCTTATTTCTATAGCCGTAGGATTTGTATCCCCCTACTTTATGTCATTTAGGCTGATTTCTATAGCCATAGGAATTGTATCCCCCCTACTTTATGTCATTTAGGCTGATTTCTATAGCCATAGGATTTGTATCCCCCCTACTTTATGTCATTTAGGCTGATTTCTATAGCCATAGGAATTGTATCCCCCCTACTTTATGTCATTTAGGCTGATTTCTATAGCCACAGGATTTGTATCCCCCCTACTTTATGTCATTTAGGCTGATTTCTATAGCCATAGGATTTGTATCCCCCCTACTTTATGTCATTTAGGCTGATTTCTATAGCCATAGGAATTGTATCCCCCCTACTTTATGTCATTTAGGCTGATTTCTATAGCCATAGGATTTGTATCCCCCCTACTTTATGTCATTTAGGCTGATTTCTATAGCCATAGGAATTGTATCCCCCCTACTTTATGTCATTTAGGCTGATTTCTATAGCCATAGGATTTGTATCCCCCCTACTTTATGTCATTTAGGCTGATTTCTATAGCCATAGGATTTGTATCCCCCCTATACTTTATGTCATTTAGGCTGATTTCTATAGCCATAGGATTTGTATCCCCCCTACTTTATGTCATTTAGGCTGATTTCTATAGCCATAGGAATTGTATCCCCCCTACTTTATGTCATTTAGGCTGATTTCTATAGCCATAGGATTTGTATCCCCCCTACTTGATGTCATTTAGGCTTATTTCTATAGCCATAGGATTTGTATCCCCCCTACTTTATGTCATTTAAGCTGATTTCTATAGCCGTAGGATTTGTATCCCCCCTACTTTATGTCATTTAGGCTGATTTCTATAGCCATAGGATTTGTATCCCCCTACTTTATGTCATTTAGGCTGATTTCTATAGCCGTAGGATTTGTATCCCCCTACTTTATGTCATTGAGGCTGATTTCTATAGCCATAGGATTTGTATCCCCCCTACTTTATGTCATTTAGGCTGATTTCTATAGCCATAGGATTTGTATCCCCCCTACTTTATGTCATTTAGGCTGATTTCTATAGCCATAGGGGGAAGGGGGAAAGAGTTTGTATAAATATTGACTCAGACCCTTCAGGGGCCTGAGGGGCGGGGCCAAATAGGGAAAATAGAGATTAGTCTTTCAATTGCTATTTGCCATGAACTTTTAAATGGATTTTAACCAAATTTGGTCAGGAACATCCTTGGGAGAAGGGGAACCCAATTTGTATAAATTTTACTCTGAACCCCCTGGGACATTAGGGGCGGGGCCCAATAGGGAAAATAGGGGTTTATCCTTTAAATCGCTATTTATCATAAAGTTATGAATGGATTTGAACCAAATTTGGTCCGGAATATCCTTGGGGGAAGGGGGAAAGAGAGTTTATATAAATATTGACTCTGACCCCCAAGGGGCTTGAAGGGTTGGGCCAAATAGGGTAAATAGAGATTTGTCTTTATATCGCTACTAGTCATAAAGTTTTTAATGGATTTTAACCCAATTTGGTCAGAAACATCCTTGGTGAAAGGGGAACAGATTTTGCATAAATGGTTACTGTAACTTATCATCCCATAACTATGTATAGCATCGCTGGACATTAAGGGATATACCCATTTCTTATGTAATCAAAGGGCCAAAGGCCCTTAAAAAACGTCAGGGTCTGAGGTCATATTATAAGAAATTTAAAATTGGATTTTATAGTCAGACAGTTACATTTGTATCAGATGAAATGTCTTCATCTGGCCCTGGTATTCCTATTCTATAGATATATTCAAGAAAACATGTATAACATATATATCAGCTGACAACTTTACAATAGCTGAGTATAGTTCTTTCCCCATTTCTTTAATGCTTGTGGAAGATTATTGATATACTCCTGAATCAGTAAAGCTGCTTGTAAACTTTGAAAAAAGAATCAACTGAATGACAAATCGGTCTATTAACAGAACATGTTGTTCAAGTAACAACTAAAGATAAAATCCAAGATGTACACAGCCGAATTTTTTAAAATTTTATTTATACTATAAGTTTTTAATAAGGCCTATAAAACATCTATTTTATGACCCGTAGTAACACAATTTCACTCTGATAGAAAACTGCGGTCGCGTTATCCGACGAGACAAATCTAGTTTTGACACCAACGCCAGTACATCATGATCAGTCACGGATCATAATCATTAGATTCTTTTCAAACAACAAATAATAACCTTATGTAATAAAATCCGCATGAAAAACGGCAATGCAGTTTGTTACAACTTGCCCTCAATTCCTGGTCATATTTCTTGCGTATTCTAACGACATACAAATGAATATGAAACTGCGAACGGTCGTTGGTTTAGTTACAGTAGACATTAGTTTCTACACAATTATGTTGTAAAAATAATCCGTAGGGTCTTCCAGTCCCTCAGAGAGTATGTGTATTACCAAATTGAACATGAACATAATTTTGACGTTTGGTCAAATCCAACCAGGTGAGCGATACACGCCCCATGGGCCTCTTGTTTAAATTGGAGATCTGTGGCGTGGTCATGTCGGTTAAATAATGCAGAAAAACTATATATGCACGGGCGTGGCACTTGTATATAGCCTCATTATAGACAGACATCGATATCACATGACTTTTCTTGTACCGTCACATGACTCTCATAAACAAAATGGCTGGAAATATCGCCAACCTGTTAACGTCATTCGTGAATTTAAAGTCATTTTGAGGTCAGAATTCGCAAAATTATATATCCGCGAAATTATATATCCGCGAATAAGTCGGATGATGTGAGTTCGCGAAATTTAGTACTCGCGAAATATAAGTGATTTACAGTATACCGCCGCAATACTGTTGGACCATGCTCGTGCCTATCTTGTTACTTACATAAAGTAGGGGGATACAAATCCTATGGCTATAGAAATCAGCTTAATGACAAAGTAGGGGGGATACAAATCCTATGGCTAAAGAAATCAGCTTAAATGACATAAAGTAAAGGGGGAAAAAATCCTATGGCTATAGAAATCAGCTTAATAACAAAGTAGGGGGGATACAAATCCTATGGCTATAGAAATCAACTTAAATGACATAAAGTGGGGGGGGGGGGGGGGGGGGGGGGGGGACAAATCCTACGGCTATAGAAATCAGATTAAATGACATAAAGTAGGGGGGATACAAATCCTACGGCTATAGAAATCAGATTAAATGACATAAAGTAGGGGGGATACAAATCCTACGGCTATAGAAATCAGCCTAAATAACATAAAGTTGGGGGATACAATTCCTATGGCTATAGAAATCAGCTTAAATGACATAAAGTTGGGGGGATACAATTCCTATGGCTATAGAAATCAGATTAAATAACATAAAGTAGGGGGGATACAAATCCTACAGCTATAGAAATCCGCCTAAATAACATAAAGTTGGGGGGATACAAATCCTATGGCTATAGAAATTAGATTAAATAACATAAAGTAGGGGGGATACAAATCCTATGGCTATAGAAATTAGATTAAATAACATAAAGTAGGGGGGGATACAATTCCTATGGCTATAGAAATCAGCCTAAATAACATAAAGTTGGGGGGATACAAATCCTATGGCTATAGAAATTAGATTAAATAACATAAAGTAGGGGGGATACAAATCCTATGGCTATAGAAATTAGATTAAATAACATAAAGTAGGGGGGGATACAATTCCTATGGCTATAGAAATCAGCCTAAATAACATAAAGTTGGGGGGATACAATTCCTATGGCTATAGAAATCAGTTTAACTGACCTAAGTAGGGGGGATACAATTCCTATGGCTATAGAAATAAGCTTAAATGACATAAAATAGGGGGGATACAAATCCTATGATTATAAAAATCAGCTTATATGACATAAAGTAGGGGGGATGCAAATCCTATGGCTATAAAGATCAGCTTAAATGATATATAGTAGGGGGGGATACAATTCCTACGGCTATATCAATCAGCCTAAATGACATAAAGTAGGGGGGATACAAATCCTACGGCTATAGAAATCAACTTATATGACATAAAGTAGGTGGGATGCAATTCCTACGGCTATAGAAATAAACTTAAATGACATAAAGTTGGGGGGATACAAATCCTATGGCTATAGAAATCAGCTTAATAACAAAGTAGGGGGGATACAAATCCTACGGCTATAGAAATCAACTTAAATGACATAAAGTAGAGGGGATACAAATCCTATGGCTATAGAAATCAACTTAAATGACATAAAGTAGGGGGATACAATTCCTATGGCTATAGAAATCAGCTTAAATGACATAAAGTAGGGGGGATACAAATCCTATGGCTATAGAAATCAACTTAAATGACATAAAGTTGGGGGGATACAATTCCTATGGCTATAGAAATCAACTTAATAACAAAGTAGGGGTGATACAAATCCTACGGTATAGAAATCAACTTAAATGACATAAAGTTGGGGGGATACAATTCCTATGGCTATAGAAATAAACTTAAATGACATAAAGTAGGGGGGATACAAATCCTACGGCTATAGAAATCAGCTTAAATGACATAAAGTAGGGGGGATACAAATCCTATGGCTATAGAAATCAGATAAAATGACAAAGTTGGGGAGATACAAATCCTATGGCTATAAAAATCAGCCTAAATGACATAAAGTTGGGGGGATACAAATCCTATGGCTATAGAAATCAGCCTAAATGACATAAAGTAGGGGGGATACAATTCCTATGGCTATAGAAATCAGCTTAAATGACATAAAGTAGGGGGGATACAATTCCTACGGCTATAGAAATCAGCTTAAATGACATAAAGTAGGGGGGGATACAATTCCTACGGCTATAGAAATAAACTTAAATGACATAAAGTAAGGGGGATACAAATCCTATGGCTATAGAAATCAGCTTAATAACAAAGTAGGGGGGATACAAATGCTATGGCTATAGAAATCAGCTTAATAACAAAGTAGGGGGGATACAAATCCTATGGCTATAGAAATCAACCAAAATGACAAAGTAGGGGGGGGGGGGGGGGGGGGGGGGGGATACAAATCCTACAGTTATAGAAATCAGCTTAAATGACATATAGTAGGGGGGATACAATTCCTATGGCTATAGAAATCAGCTTAAATGACATAAAGTAGGGGGGATACAATTCCTACAGCTATAGAAATCAGCTTAAATGACATAAAGTAGGGGGGATACAAATCCTATGGCTATAGAAATCAGTTTAACTGACATAAAGTTGGGGTGATAGAAATCCTAATAAAATATTGATTAGGTTTAGTATTAACTCTATGTATTCAGACACACTTATTCATTCACATACATGTTTATAAAATCTTTTTTCTAACTGATGATTGTCTCATTGAAAACAATAAACTATTCCAGTTGAAGAAGACAGAAATCAGCTGTTAATGCAGTTTTTGATGATTTCTGTTCCTATCACCGACTTTTCAAGTATTTTTTTCTAGATAAATTCAACGGTCAGCACAATTTAACAAATAAAGTGTGCAATGTATGTTTATAACTTTGATTCATTATTACATATGATGAAATTGTTGAGTAAGATCCTAACGAACGAAGTAATGCTTAAAGTTTGGTTTGTTTTTGTTTAGCGTCCTATTAACAGCCAGGGTCATTTAAGGACGTGCCAGGTTTTGGAGGTGGAGGAAAGCCGGAGTACCCGGAGAAAAACCACCGGCCTACAGTCAGTACCTGGCAACTGCCCCACGTAGGTTTCGAACTCGCAACCCAGAGGTAGAGGGCTAGTGATAAAATGCTTAAAGAAAAACTTGATAACACGTCTTTATCACTTTCATTGCATCGGTACATAAATGTATAGGCAATTCTTCAGACCATGAACATTTTTAACAGTTTTGGAGAGAACATATATTTGTGTCATTTGAAAATGTCCTAAATGCATAACAACAAGTCAATTCTTTAATTCACTAGAAATGAAACTCAAAATTTAAAGTAATGATCACTTTAGTGATTTAAAATCTCACATCTTTATACAGCACATAGATCATGATTAATTTCCTCTTTTCAGTGGGACTCTGAAGAAAATCTGTGATTTGGTTGATGAATTCAAAGTTCATGTTGGTAATTGTTTCAGGTTCTTTTTAAGAATGACTTAATGATATATTCTTTTACCCCACTCCAACATCTACATAGGTGAACAGGTGATAGGTAATAATGATTAAAACAACACTCTGTCAACTATGACAGATATTCCCTGGGGCCATCTAACAGGTTTACCTTTCCCCAGGTGAAACAGGGCAGACTTTATATTAAGTTTTAATTATTACTGCTTCAGTGACTATATCAGGGTTGATCAACAATTCAAATGATTTTTAACAGTTTGAAATAATTCATCAATTTTATTGAATAGTTAAAGAGGGAAAAAAAAATGAAATTATATGATAATACTTTATTTTCCAATCTTTTAAAGCAGTTTAACGGTCAAAAAAACATTTTCAAAATTCTTACATTGTTACCTTATGATAAATTTTAGGGGGGATACAATTCCTATGGGGGGGATACTTATCCTATGGCCATTTATTGTATCCGGATACTTATCCTATGGCCAAATATTGTACCCGGATACTAATCCTATGGCCTGTTTTAGTATCCGGGTACTTATCCTATGGGGGATACAAATCCCACATGACACCGGAAGTCAGCAGTACTACTATAATATTAGTGTTACCAAAAATGAAACCTAGTGTGGCAGATCATATCATCCATTTTGCTATATATCAAGCTAGTCAATAGATATATATACTGTAATTCACACACACACACACACACACACACACACATATATATATGTCCAGTATGTAAACAAGATATATGGTAGAATACATAAAAGTGTTTCTTAGGGTCACACATAAGTAATGTGGATTCAACCAAATGTATATTATACATGTCATGTATTAATATTTATACCTTACAGGGTATTTGGTTCCCACCTACATCAATCAGGTGTTACAAGAGTATATTTTTATACCGGTAATATATTCTCTTCACAGGCCTATGCTATACATTGATACAAAATACAGTTTGGTCATCTGTATGTGAAATGATCATTAATATGACACTATATGTACTATATGAATTTCAGCATATGCCGAGATTTATACAGAAACTTAATTACCTGGTTGGCGGGTAGATCCTCACCTACACCGAGTTCTTAGTAAATCACCAATATATATGCACACAGAAGCACAAATACATAAGACTAGTCATCTATATATACACATGTAAATGTGTTTTGATATAGCAAGAATGTAACCTGTATGGGTGACGAGTGTGTCGCACGTACAACTGGTTTTTAACTTTTTTTTTATAGTATTCTCGCATACTTTTGTACCCACCTATAGGTTATATGTGGATATGTGCATTATTTGCAGATTACTATCTGGGTGTTGGGTATTTCCCACCTACACCATAGATATCCACTATTAACTGGCATATAAAAACATGTAAAAGTAAATTTAAAATATATACATGTAATAGGTACTAATACAATTGATTACAATCATGTAGACATCTCATAATTGTTGTGAAGGTAAGTAATTAATGAAACAATAGTTGCACTAGTACTGTTACACTGATCATGATGTATATTGGAAAGTATGCGGTTATAGTGAGTAAGCAATATGGTTGTAAGGGTGGCGGGTAGACCCACTGGTAACTTCACAGAACCCCAAACAGAACCTGGGTTGTACTATTGACTCTCTAGTGTGGAGTCCTATTACACCTACACCTACCATAATTTACTTATAAGTCACAGTCTTCCCTTGAACTCACACCTTCCATTCAAGAACTGACTAAAGAAACCCCTAAACATTCTCTTCACATATACAGATGTGCAACTTATCAAACTTCATTGTCAGAGTTGTCATCAGCAGGAATAGAAATTCCTTTTCTCAGTCTTTCAACTTTCTTTTAGATAGTTTTCTTTTGTAGCCTTGGACTTTATCAAACAGTGAGCCCTCCGGTTTTCTTGTAGTCAAAGCATGCACGTCGTATTGGGCAAAACACTTTTCACGGGTGTTGTATCCATGGACGCAGCCATGTTTACCCCTCCCCCTCCCGCCCCGCGTCCGGGAACTTGAAAGTAGTTCCAATATGGCGACGACCGTGATACATCCGAGGTTAGATGACCGTAGAGAATCGGCCGAGGTGTTCCCAGTGGAACTGAGGGAATCACTGCGGTCACATGCTATTTTACCTGTATTTTTAGCCCAGACTATCGCTGTACGTGGCCTAGGTCAGAATAATCGGAAAACGACCATACATGTAGCTCTTTCCGTAGGCCGGTGGTTTTTCTCCGGGTACTCCGGCTTTCCTCCATCTCCAAAACCTGGCACGTCCTTAAATGACCCTGGCTGTTAATAGGACGTTAAACAAAAACAAACCAAACCTCTTTCTAAGTTAATGAAAATGATATTAACAAGCATGATTAAATTGTCTAAGCATACAGCGAAAACATACAGCGAAAACACGATGGCGAAGGAACGATGGAACTTCGCTCCTTCGCCATCGTGTTTTCGCTCCTTCGCCATCATATTTCCGCTCCTTCGCCATAGTGTTTTCGCTCCTTCGCCATCGTATTTTCGCTGCTTCGCTTCTTCGCCATCGTGTTTTTGCTCCGTTGCCATCGTGTTTTCGCTCCTTAGCTCCTTCGCGTTTAGGTCGAAGGAGTGAAGGAGCGATACTGGAAATTTGGCCCTAACAACACCATACACTTCAGATTAAAAACCTCAATGTTTATAATATACATGTATCTCAAATAATAGTCTATAAGTGAGTGATTTTGCTTCTTGTTATTTCAACCACGGAAAATGTACATACTAATATGTGTCCGTGCTTCAAAAACAAATCAAAAACAAAACCAAAACCAAAAATATGGGTTCAATCACTCCGCACTTTTACGTTGTTAGTAGCATATGAAATGTGGCAGTAGAATAATGATGCCATTATGCAGTGCACATGTGACATTGTCATCACGGATATGATATATGTGATAATCTGGAATCCGACAATGCAAAATGAAGACAGTGCTTGTCACATCAGGACAAACAACAAGAATTTCAGCCGATATACGTATAGATGTAATACATTGTGTTTACATGTTGTTTGTTTTTTTTTTAATGGGGGATGTATAATTTACAGTCTATATGTATTGGATCAGGCCCTAATATTGGCCTAGTTTGTAGCATATTTTGCAGATGCGTTGTGTCATTATTTTAAATTAACATCCTCCTTCTCCCCTCCCCCCTCCCCCCAAAAAATTATAGAAAAAAAATCAGAAAATGTGGTACATGTTCTTAGACTGTTATTCTCATGTCCCTGTACATGTGTTTCCTTCTTGATTAACGGCGAGTCAGGTGATTATAGCTGTGCTCTTCTAAGGCTTTGCCTTAATTCATATTATTTCATGATTATATACCATGTTTCAAATGGTCCGTTTCAAATCTTCAAGCAAGATTTTGAGTTTCTGGAGTCTGGGTTGCTTTGACGCTCTCTGTACGGTGTCGTTGTAGGATTCATCCACTCCAAAAGTTCCGGGTTTGGTCATCATCATACAGACGTTTGCACATAGTATAAAGAAGTTTGCACAGCATATAAGGAAGTTTGCACCGCATATAAGGAAGTTTGCACAGCATATAAGGAAGTTTGCACCGTATATAAAGTTTCATTTTAACTACCGAATATAAAGGGAAACGCACCGCATATAAGGACATATCTACCGAATATAAGGACATATCTACCGAATATAAGGACATAACTACCGAATATAAGGACATAACTACCGAATATAAGGTTATGTCTACCGAATATAAAGACATATCTTATGTCTACCGAATATAAAGACGTATCTACCGAATATAAGGATGTGTCTACCTCATATAAAGACATAACCACCGAATATAAAGTAAAAAGCACCGCATATAATGGTATAACTACATCATATAAAGACATAACCACCGAATATAATATTTGATCACCTAAGACAGCTCTGGCGTTCCATAGCCCTACATATACACCACACATGGTGTCAGGGCCATTATTAAGGAAACTCGGGCTTAATGTTTTGTGTTTTTGTCGGGTTCGTGAAATCTTATATTGACTCTTGTTAATAATAGAAATCATCTTATCTGTGCTGAGATGTATCAATTTTAGCAGAGGTCAATATAATATTTCATGCACCTGGCGAAATGTTATATTAACCTCTCGATAATGTGATGAGGTATGTTAAAGAAACCTTTTTTTTTTAAATTAATATAAATCATATTATAAAGTAAGTGCATAATTTAGTTCCAGGCAATCCATGGTTTTACGTACCCGCCCTGAATTGTTTGTTGACAAAATATATACGTCTCTGCTTGACGTTAGCTTCATCTGGTAACAGGAAAAACGCTAAAATTGCATTGATCAGTTCTTACAAAATGTCGGTAACGTCACAAACAGATGACGTCATGATTATGTTAAAAACCGATTCCCGCAATTATTAATCCGCTGAGCCTTTTCTTCATTGCGTTTGCGCTGATTTATTCGCAGTCAGGGTTTACTAAGCTGAATAAGGGAGGGATGTAAACATGAACAAACTGCACTCAAAACACATCGATATAGGTATATACGAACTTTACATAACCTTCACACACTCTTGGAATGTGTGAATTATTACGTGTGTGAATTATTACACTTCGTTTTGTATGATGATAATCAGAATTTATTCAGATCATCATCAATCAAGCTGGCGAATTTTTTACGTGCATGTTTGTTAGTTTGTATGACGGGTTTATTGAGGCAGGCCCCCTTTTAGCAGTTGGTGACTGCCTTACTAGACAACATACGAGAGGCCCGTCACATGCCATCCAGAGTAATTAGGGTAAAGTGTCTTGCATTAGGACATAACCAAAACAGCAGACTGGTTCGTTTCTCAGCTTCCCGAATTACACAGCAGACTGGTTCGTTTCTCAGCTTCCCGAATTACACAAACCGATACGGGTAGGATATAAAACATACATGTCTCTTGGTCATCGAGAAATCATGATTTAAAGATTTTAGCATATTTAACTCCTGTGACAATGAAACAAGAGATCCCAGAGGGATCTTGGCGCCCACCATTGAATGATCTTTATAGGTTCCATGTCAGATTGATCTTTTCTCTACTTTTCCCTTCCTCTAAATCTTACTAATCTGTGTAAATTCAGAAACAGCCCTCTAGTACTTTTCAAACAAGGGAAACCTATATATAAAATTTAAGATTTAGCGATAATGGCTGTCTGTCGGCCATGTTGTTTTCGGATTGGTCCCAAAATGCAACACCAGGGACCAAGGGGAACCTACATATGAAATTTGAGAAAGATCCCTTCAGTACCTTCTGTAAAATAGCGATAACAAACTTCAATTGTCAAAATACAAGATGGCTGCCTGTCGGCCATGTTATTTTCTGTTTGGTCTCAAAATGCAATATGCATAACTAGGCACCAAGGGGAACCTATATATGAAATTTGAGAAAGATCTCTTCAGTACATTCTGAGAAATAGCGATAACAAACTTCAATTGTCAAAATCCAAGATGGCTGCCTGTCGGCCATGTTGTTTTCCAATAGGTCTCAAAATGCTTTATGCATAACTAGGCACCAAGGGAAACATACATATGAAATTTGAGAAAGATCTCTTCAGTACATTCTGAGAAATAGCGATAACAAACTTCAATTGTCAAAATCCAAGATGGCTGCCTGTCGGCCATGTTGTTTTCCGATTGGTCTCAAAATGCAACATGCATAACTTGGTACCAAGGGGAACCTACATATGAAATTTCAGAAAGATCCCTTCAGTACTTTGAGAAATAGAGATAACAAACTTCAATTGTCAAAATCCAAGATGGCTGCCTGTCGGCCATGTTGTTTTCCGATTGGTCTCAAAATGCAATATGCATAACTAGGCACCAAGGGAAAGATACATATGAAATTTCAGAAAGATCCCTTCATTACTTTCTGAGAAATAGCGATAACAAACTTCAATTGTCAAAATCCAAGATGGCTGCCTGTCGGCCATGTTGTTTTCCGATTGGTCTCAAAATGCAATATGCATAACTAGGCACCAAGGGGAACATACATATGAAATTTCAGAAACATCCCTTCAGTGCTTTCTGAGAAATAGCGATAACAAACTTCAATTGTCAAAATCCAAGATGGCTGCCTGTCGGCCATGTTGTTTTCCGATTGGTCTCAAAATGCAATATGCATAACTAGACACCAAGGGGAACCTACATATGAAATTTGAGAAAGATCCCTTCAGTACTTTCTGAGGATTAGCGATAACAAGAATTGTTTACGGACGGAGGGACGGACGGACGGAGGGACGGATGGACGGACGGACGACGGACCACGGACGCAGGGCGATTTGAATAGCCCACCATCTGATGATGGTGGGCTAAAAACTTGGTAGCCCTTCACCCTAGCATCCTACAATATCGTACCCAATATCATGTCTCTGGGCCTCTTGGTTATTCAGAAAAAAAATCGTTAATAGTTAATTAGCCTTTTTAACCCCTGTGACCTTGAATGTAGGTCTAGATCATTCATTTAAACAACTTTGTAGCCCTTGAGTAGAACATTCTACAGGCCCAATATCAGGTCTCTGGGCATCTTGGTTATTGAGAAGAATTAATTGTTAAAGGGAAAAATTGATGCTAAACAGACTACAGATGCCCCACCACTTCATATGCCTTTCAATCAGGCAAGGTAAAAAGTATATAACCGCCTAATCTTATTTTCTTTTCGATCGTAATTAAGGAAACTTTTTCGTCGAACGGATGCTAGATGCTGCACCACTCCGACTTCAGCTCATCCGGTCAACAAGGAGTCATGTGTTTTGGTTTGATGACTGGGAAATCGCACTAGTAAATGTAAAAGCAATGACATCTATGTTGTGGTTTGCACATTTCCAAAGTTACCATCGACAATAAACTGACGTTGGCCCCACATATAATACCACCGTTTTCTTGACACGCAATATATCCAGCCGCCCAAAGAACAACAGGGAAACGATATACTCCTATAACATAAGAGGCCGCTGGTCGGCTCTTTTTCTATCGGATATTATTTTGCCGACTGTTACACGGCGCTAGTCAAAAGTATCTCGCCGTGTAAAACCTCTAACATTGTTGGAGTAGGAAACGATATACAAAACACTGATTTGTGGAATATGCGTCAAAAGTGCAGGATCACTCCAATAAGGCGCATATAGTTAACGTTGCTAAAAGGGCCGCTCAGTACAGTGTAGCAAATTTCATCATTGGAGACAACAGCAGTCAGATCACTTTAACAGAAATGCTACAGAAGATCTATAAATGGAGACCTCCAAATTTTGGCCTTGCACAGCTCGACCTACCATTATGCATGATGTTGTCAATGGGCTCGATCATTGACATACCAACTACTCTACAGCAAACTGGAGTCTGAACAACAACAAACCAAAGAGCATTTTTACCAGGACTCCTTTAAATTCCTCGCTGATATACATGTATATATATCTATGGAAATTTTTGCCACGTGTGCCAGCTGGAGTCTTTCAAGACCAAAAAGAAAAAAAAACATTGGCATACATTATTTCTATATGGTGGTCCATATAGTTGACCACTAAATATCGACATGTTTTATCAAGTTTTTAATCTACCATCTAAATAGATACAATTTAAATGGTGACAGCTGCTTAAGCTTGTCTTTATATATAGGTATTTCTGCCTTTTCTGGCTATCTTTTTTTTTTAAATATAAGACTAGACATCCCCTATGTGTAAAGTCAATGGTGCACATATATACAAGGCAGACCAGATCATTGGACTGATGGATGTATTTTCATTTGTTTACCTTGATAATTATAATTGAACAGTCTGTTAATTTTATATAATTTTTTAGAATAATCAAGTTAATAAATAAACCTTGGTATAGTATAATTAAAATAAAAATAAAAATGATAAAAAAAAACAACAATAATATAATTTATATTAAAAGGTGGTGTGCACCACGATTGATACCTCTATCTGGTATTAGTTATAATTAGAAACTTATCAAAAGAAACTTGTATTTTATATAAGCCTCTAGATCTGTTATCACTATTGTTATGTCATAAACTGGTCTGTGAGCACAAGATACGTATACGTATATAATTACCATATATCATTTATGGTCTAAGGGGAAGTAACCCTATTCTGGAAATTTCTTTTATTTTATTAGTTTTTTAATTGCTTTGGAGAAGAATTAAATTTTGTCTATTTTCATATCATGAGTCATGTCATTATCTGCCATCAGCCATTGACATTGACATCACACTTCAGCTAGCTATTGCTATTTATCAGAAAGTTCATGATGGATCTTTCTCAAATTTCAAACGAAAGATTAATTACATATAATTCCCTTTTGGGGGTATACGTATACGTATATCCATCGATACAAAATTGGTGCCCCTTCACCCAAGGATGCTTCAGACAAAATCCTTTCATATTTTAACAGGAACAAGAAGGATTTTGAACAAGTTGCTATATTTCGACTTATATTAAGGGCCTACTCCTGGGGGCCAGACCCACATTTATACAAAATTGGTTCTTCTTCCGACTTCAGCAATGGATGCTTTAGACCAAACTTGGTCGAAATCTGTTTTGTTCTTGCTTTAATCTATCATATTGGGCCCAGCCCATACGAAAAATTTGTTCTCCTTAACCCCTAAAGGATGTTTCTGAGTATTTTTTTTCAAAACCTATTTAGTCTTTTATAGTGATCATTTAAAAGAAAACTTCATGGATGACGGATGCCATGCCATGGCATATTAGCTAGGCAAGTCCTCCTGACAAGATGAGCTAGTAAAAGGTACATTATGATCACATAATTATGAAAAATTTCAATTTTATTTTTCTTATTAAAAATTACAAGTCACTGCTACTATACTGTAGCTACAACAGTTCAACATTATTAAACTCAATTATGATGCATTTATAAGAGGTCTGTTCTTCAAATTCCAATACAAATATATCTAGACAATACATTGAAAATTGTTCTGAGAATTATTTTGCTATGTCATCAACATTGGTATTTTGCACGATCATCTCCCACAGAGATTTAATTGTCCTGTCTAATGGTTCATTTACATATATACATTGTACTATATATGTTGTCTTGATGTTAAAAGTGGAGCAGTCTGTCAGTCTTCTCAGACATCTCTTCCTCCAGTATTGGTGTCCAGCTGAAGCCCATCCATTGAGACACTTCCTTACATAAACAGGCCTCGCTGTCCAGGATACCTCCCCCTTCTCTGAGTGTGGAGGGTACAGGCATGCACACTCGGTAGTTGTAGAGAAGCTGTCCTTTCTGAATGTGAAGGTTCTGCAATTTGTCAGCTTTCATTGCTAGACACCATACTGCCTCACATGGCAAAGGAATGCCACACACAAAAGTCCGCAGGTTTCTACATTGGCTGGCGAAGTAGTAATAATCACATGGTAATGACTCCATATCATCATAAGGCGGCAGTGTGGGGTGAAGCATTGACAGATGGGCAAAAGTCTGTAAACTATTGGCATATAATGCTGCTATATTTCTCAAAACATCCCTAGATAATGCATTTGGCACTTTTCTCAATGTGATTGACTCTAAAAATGGGTTAACAGCAAAGTCACTTAATTGTACTTTGATTTGATCAAAGATGTAATGCACTTGAAGACCCCTCTTTGGTTTGATGTCACACCACTGTATTGGTGTTTTACCACTTGTCCATCTCTCCGTGTTCTGGTCTCGCACCAGGTACACCTGTTGGAGATTTTGTTGGACCAGATCCTGTATAATGTCTGTACTGATGCTACTTTGCTCAGTTTTCAGTGTATGTAGACTGTTGAATGGCCGTAACCCTTTGACAGGTCTCTGACAATAACTGTGCAGTGTAAACTCCAGCACATTAACTCGCTCACACATAGACACCTCTTGCATCACCTCGAAGAATTTACAGTTCTTAGTTTCACTATTCCTTGGACAGTCTTCCAAGTTACAAAGTTGAACATGTTTCAACGATTTTGCACACAAATTTTTCAAAGGTAATAAGTAGTCTTCCCACTTTCCTTCAAAAGTACAGAACATGAACTCATGGTAAATCCTGAGGGATTTGAGGCTTGGACAACACTGTGAAAGCTTATTGAGCAGATGAACACCATGACTGTTTTCTTGAACGTCAAATACGGACAGCGCGATTGTAATGTGTTGGAAATATTTTCCAAACTCATCAATACATCTTTCCTGCTGCTTTCCCTCATCAATAAAGGCACTATTGAAACCGTCCGGTAGTCCAATGGCCCAATTGGTGAACTCCACAAAGTTCCATGAAAAAGAGGAGTGAAGCTCACTGTACCAGCCGGGGATCACTTGTCCTGCTAGGATCCGGTCTTCCCAGTCCAGGAAGGACAGAATCCGACATCTAACCACAGAGGGCAAATTCAGAAGCTGATGGTTCCATGTTGTTATTTTGTTGAATGTTTCTGATGGATTGTCAACCTACAAAAGAGAAAATCAGTAAATAGCCGAAAATATATAATGATAAAATGACCAAAATTGGAATATTCATTGAACAGAGTACATTTGTTTCAATATCCTAGCTACTGTTCAGTCCATGCACAGGGGCATGTCTAACGTTTGTTTTATATATAAAAAAAAATAGTCAGAAATACTTATAGTCTATATATTGACATATAAAACTAGACATGCCGGCCCTGTGGTCCATGATGCCAGATGCTGAAAGATGTTGTGTTCCTAACCACAGGTCCTAGCCTCGTCTGTCAATAAATCCAATATATAATTTTAATATATACAGTAATCTTAGATGTATTGACAGACGATGCTAGGACCTGGGGACCTGTGTTCCTGACCAGTTCACAATGACGTGAGACAGTTATTGAGAGCACTCAAAAAGTGACGGTCCAGACTCTGGTAGGTGAAGAAATGTTGAAAGAATAACAAGGAAATATGAAAAAATACTAAATGAGCTTAATATTATACTCACACAGACACAGTTTTCTTGCATTCTTGAGTTTCAGAACGCACTTTACCACAAGACGGAAACGTCTCATCGTAGCTTAAATTTAGAAATATACCCGGATATGTCGTTTCATAATTATCTTTTAATTTAGGAATATGGGAATTTATTCAACGCAAGAATATTAAACCAAATGTAATATTATTTCTGATAAATGAATATTATATCGATACAACATATAACTAAATGCATTGATTCAACAACAAAATAATTATCACGGAATATTGACCCAGTTCGTTGTTTTTTTTATTATTGTTGCACGTTATTTTCGTATCGTATTATATTTTCGATCCATGTGAAATATAAGATATAAGACAGATGAAATGTTAATATGCAATCATTATTTAAGTAAAAATAATTCAAACAATTTTTAATGTAAATAATAGTTCAAATATTTTCATATTGTGAACAGTTACTTTGGATTCGAAACTAAGAAAAGCGATCATAATAAAAAAAATGGCGGCGGTGTTACAAGGACAGGTGTGTTGAAAATATTATGTTGAAGTGGCTTTGCCTGAAACAACCACTTTCATTCTTACCCAAACCTTTCAATGTCTGTATTTTGATATGCTGGTCAGTTGAGATTGATATCTGAATAGTTGCCTAATCAAAATTTTAAAATCGACGAATCCGGTATAGTCAGAGTAGACTGGCCAAAAACTTGAATAACATATCTATAGTTAGCTAGCTAGTACAGTCAGTAGTCAGGTCGGGCATATATTTATAAATGATCACTATTATAGCGAAACACCACTATAAAAGCTATTGATAGTTATACCAAACTGACGAAAAACAATATACAGTGGAACCTCTATAGTCTATAAACCGAACATGCATGGTACACCGGTATTTGTTTGATTTATAGGGGGTTCGGTTTGGAGAAGTTGATCGAAATGACCGGTCGAATTCCGGATATAATTGGTTGGATGATGTTTTGTTAGAATGTACCTAATTACAAACCGTCATGTACGTACGTTCGTTTGTTTGAATAATATGAATATTATGACAGATAATCAATGTACATATTAATTGCAGATTATATACCAAAGGCAAATGACAATAACTGTAGTTTTAAACAGTATTTGTACATGAACAACTGCACATTACAATCGACCTACATTTTGTTACATCCGGCGAAGCTTCCTCATGTTGATGGGACCGATACAGAATATTTTACACATCAAATAATATGAAAGGGTGTGAAGATTTTTTGTTTCAATATTAATTACAATTGATCAGTTGATACTAGTCCTATTTCCGACATTGCAATTGGTATTGTCTTAAAAAACATCACAGGCTTCATTTACGACCATGCAAAAACGACCCCCTTTGGGCCTCATTTAAATTGGATGCGAAACTCGGGCTTCTAGCTCTAATTATATGTATACTTGCATTGAGAAGATAAACAAACCGATGCGCTTCAATGATTGTTTCATAATTGTCGTGTTGATTATACACTAGGCCTACCATCATAATGCCCCCTCGGGGTATATATCGGATACCTGTGCAAATCACCTACATGTATATGTACGTTCCGAGACACAATTAGGCTTCACACAAAACCTGTCACAGGTGTTATTTCATGGTTGACTGGCGTGACCTCATGTCATGACCAACATCTGAAAATTTTCAACTTTCTGGGGGATGTTCATAAACAACATTCAAATTTTTTTCTGCAAACAGCAGTTTTAATACAGGTTAGACGATATACAGGATTGGAGAAGAATATTGGACCGTTTTAGCTTTGCATTTAGTTTGATTGACATAGCTTATACTTGTGTTAGGACTTTTTTTAAGAAATTATACAAAATATTTATTTTATTTTTCACATAAATTCACCGTACATATCAAAATGAAAGAAGATTTACTGGATCAGGCATAGTTGGCAAGCTTGTGGGCAGGATCGGACCTTTTAAATATAAATTATATATTTGCTTTGATTATTCTTTTAAATGGTCATATTTAACGTTTTTGCCCAATTTTAACAAAAGTATACAAAATATTGCCTTTTTTCACAAAAATGTACTGGGTCACGCAGGACTTAAAGATAATTTACAGGTTTGAACAGAATTGGACAGCTTATGACCAGGATTGGACCTTAAAATTATGTTTTTAGTTTTATTACAAATGTTCATATTTAACACATACCCCAGGTAATAGTTTCATTTTAAATTCAAAACAAAAGCAATTATTAGCCCAATTTCCTGAATTAATTTCGATCAAAGCTGCTTTCAGTATGTTTTAATGTTGTTTATAAACATCCCTTGTAAGTTTCAAGTGACACACTTTTGCATGCCTGCAGTGTTTTAGCCCACCATCATCAGATGGTGGGCTATTCAAATCGCCTTGCATCCGTGGTAGTCTGTCCGTCCGTAAACAATTCTTGTTATCGCTATTTCCCAGAAAATACTGAAGGGATCATTACAAAATTTCACATGCACCTTCCTCTTGGTCCCTAGTTGTGCATATTCGATTTTGAGAGCGATCAGAATCAACATGGCGGACAGGTGCCCATCTTGGATTTTGACATTTGAAGATTGTTATCGCTAAATCTCAGAAAGCACTGAAGGGATCTTTCTCAAATTTCACATACAGGTTTCCCTTGGTCCCTAGTTGTGCATATTAAATTTTGAAGCAATCGGAAAAGAACATGGCGACAGGCTGCCATCTCGGATTTTGACATTTGAAGTTTCTCATGGCTAGATCTCAGAAAGTACTGAAGGGATCTTTCTCAAATTGCACATGCTGGTTCCTCTTGATCCGTAGTTGTGCATATCCCATTTTAGGACCGATTGGAAAACAACATGGCTGACAGGCAGCCATCTTGGATTTTGACAATTGAAGTTTGTTATCGCTATTTCTAAGAGAGTACTGAAGGGATCTTTCTCAAATTTCATATGTAGGTTCCCCTTGGTCCCAAGTTGTGTATATTTCATTTTGGGATTGATCAGTAAACAACATGGTCGACAGGCGGCCATCTTGGATTTTGACCATTGATGTTTGTTATCGCTATTTCTCAAAAAGGCCGGATCTTTCTCAAATTTCATATGTAGGTTCCCCTTGGTCCCTTGTATTGCATTTTGGGACCAATATGAAAACAACATGGCCGACAGACAGCCATTATTGCTAAATTTCAAATTTCATATATAGGTTCCCCTTGTTTGAAAAGTACTGAAGGGGTGTTTCTCAATTTACACAGATTAGTAATATAAGAGGAAGGGAAAAATAGAGAGGTCAATCTGACATGGAACCTATATATATAAAGATCATTCAATGGTGGGCACCAATTAAAGATCCCTCTTGGATCTCTTGTTTTTAGGTCATCTGACTTCTTCTGAAGTTCCACAAGTGAGATTCAGCTCCAACTTGCCTGAAATGATTCGAGATGGTCCTGACCTAGTGTTGTAATTTTTGGGTTGCTCAGTTATAAGCTTACCTAGCCCAAAGGGCCATGTGAGCTTATGCCATGGTGTGGAATATAGTGAGCCTGGTGTCCAACCGACGTCAACTTTTCAATTAAAACAACTTCTTCTCACTAACCAGGACTCCTAGAGTCATGATATGTAGCTGAGAGGTTCCTTGGATCAGGCCCAACAAAGTTTGTGACAAGAAATTACCTTGACCAATATTCAAGGTCACATGGGTCAAACTCCTTAATGCCTTTAAAATGACTTCATTTAGCTGACATGATCCTTGGATGAGGCCCAGCTAAGTAAGCAAAAAGAAATGACCTAGACACATATCTAAGGTCATGTGGATCAAATTCCTTAAAATCTTTAAATGACTTCATCTCGCTAACCAAGAGACCTATTTATTGTAATGATATTTTTCCAGTAGGTCTCTTGCATGAAGCAATGACCCTGACCTATATTCAAGGTCACAAGGGTCAAATTCATTAAAACAATTTCTGGTTAACCAAAAGCCAAGAATCATGATAATTGGCTGGTAGGTTCCTATGATAGAGCCCCCCAAAATTTGCATAACGAATGACCTTGAACTATACATATTCACGGTCACAGATTTCAATTTGTTAAAAACATAATAAGGAGTTCTTATGATTACCTATATAGCTATAGCTGGCTAATTATATATATATAATTGCCTTGAATGAATATCTCTTGACTGAATGAAAGGCAGAGAATCATCAAACAAGTACCAATACCAGGTGGACTACAGGCCCATAGGACCTCTTGCCCAAGATGGTGCAATGGGCAACATATAATATTGCACAATCCCCATTGTTGTCTACCACTTATACTGCTACTGATCATGAGTACGATAGGACAAGGATCTGTTTTAAGTCAGATGACATTGAATTTGGCCCTTCCACTTCTTGTTATCCAAAAAATATTTTTGGCAGGTATATGTATGTATCTCCATAATAAATTAACATGTGCCCAACTTGCTACAGTCTACACATATATGTGATCATGATGAACTCCATTGGAAAGTTGAGACAGTCTTAATTTTGCGAGACTTCTTTGTATTTTATGATTTTATTGAAAACCGTACCTCTTTTTCTCAATATAAACAAGTTATGTTTGAACAGTTTTAATTTTTTTGACAAATATCTTGGATTTTGGCCTTCAGAAAAATGGTGAATTTGGATGCTGCAAATCGGTAAAAATAAAAACATTGATCTTCACATTGTCTCCAACAGAGTTAGGAACTCTCTCAGAAAGTCAAGACAGTTTTGCAAAATCCCAGGAGCTAGCAACGATTATATGGCATAAGAATCAACATAATATACATAAGAGAGCAAACACAGTGTTTTGTGCTCCTACGTTATATTTTTAGCCCACCATCATCAGATGGTGGGCTATTCAAATCGCCCTGCGTCCGTGGTCCGTCGTCCGTCCCTCCGTCCGTCCGTCCGTAAACAATTCTTGTTATCGCTAATCCTCAGAAAGTACTGAAGGGATCTTTCTCAAATTTCATATGTGGGTTCCCCTTGGTGCCTAGTTATGCATATTGCATTTTGAGACCAATCTGAAAACAACATGGCCGACAGGCAGCCATCTTGGATTTTGATAATTGAAGTTTGTTATCGCTATTTCTGAGAAAGTACTGAAAGGATCTTTCTCAAATTTCATATCTAGGTTACCCTTAGTGCCTAGTTATGCATATTGCATTTTGAGACAAATCGGAAAACAACATGGCCGACAGGCAGCCATCTTGTATTTTGACAATTGAAGTTTGTTATCGCTATTTCTCAGAAAGTACTGAAGGGATCTTTCTCAAATTTCATATATAGGTTCCCCTTGGTGCCTAGTTATGCATATTACATTTTGAGACCTATCGGAAAACAGCATGGCCGACAGGCAGCCACCTTAGATTTTGACAATTGAAGTTTGTTATCGCTATTTCTCAGAAAGTAATGAAGGGATCTTTCTCAAATTTCTTTCTCAAATTTCATTTGTAGGTTGCCCTCTGTGCCTAGTTATGCATATCGGATTTTGAGACCAGTCAGAAAACAACATGGCCGACAGACAGCCATTATCGCTAAATCTTAAATTTTATATATAGGTTCGCCTTGTTTGAAAAGTACTAGAGGGCTGTTTCTGAATTTACACAGATTAGTAAGACTTAGAGGAAGGGAAAAGTAGAGAAAAGATCAATCTGACATGGAACCTATAAAGATCATTCAATGGTGGGCGCCAAGATCCCTCTGGTATATTTATTCTAATATGCCATATATACAATGTAATTAATCATTGCTAGCCCGTGATTTTGCGAGATTTCTTTGTATTTTACAATTGAGCTTTTGGTATACATGTACTTTATGTAAAATATGTACTACATTTTACTGGAGACCTTTGCCTTTTTGCCTATAATTAACAGTTTATGTTTGGACAGTGGACAGTTTTAATTTTTTTGAAAAATTTCTTGGATTTTACAAAGATGAACTTTAATTTCAGATGCTGCAAAATCGGTGAAAAACAGCAAAAAAACAAAAGTTCTTAATTATTATGTTGTGATGGTTTTCTATAAAACAAAATCTGAATATTGTAATATTTTATAAAGGAATAAATTGTTTTTTTTGTTGTTGTTTATTTTGGGGGGTGGGGGGGCAGGGGTACATTTTGGGTGAAATATAGGCCCCTTCACCTACTGAAATTTTGTTATATTTTCCCAATCAGAAATTGTTTTAAGTGTTCATGTGTACATCAGTTTGTATGAAGAAATGTTTATCAGAATGTACTGGTAATAATGAAACTACCAGTAGTTTCTATTCATCAAAGCTAAATTAAACATAGGATATGTGGTAGCAAATTAGCAATAAGCAAAAGGTACCACTGTATTTTCCCCAAATGGATAAGGTAGAGGCCCTGTAAATTTAGGGTAAGCTCACACATTCAGTCAGAAAAATACAAAGAAGTCTTATCAAATCAAGACTTTCCAAGGGAATTCCTATTGGTCAAACAGTAAGGATTCAGTTTAGCTTGTCCATAATGGACATTATCTGAGCAAAATAATAAGATAAATATGAATATCACTGTGATTTAAGATTCCTATAATGATGCAATGATGTTATTCTTTTTGGCAGACATGGTGTCTACTGAGGGCGCTAACACGAACAAGTTGTGCTTCTCTACGGTGTAAATCTACCATCAGCAAAAAGCTGTGGGAGGAGAGAGAGAAGGACACAACCTGGGCGGAGCCATTACTTGAATGGCCAAAGGAGCAACTTGAAATAAGGAAACAGGAGCCATCCCCATTACACATGGTAGTTAGGATCCATAATCTTAAGGGCAGACCGAAAAAAGAAAAAGAGATGGCCAAGATTCTTGGAATTGGGGAAGGTACAAAGGTCAGTATCCATTTTGTTTCTTTAAATCCAATATTGCTTTCATATGGAAAATGTTAAGTCTAGAAATTGTCTCTAGATAAGAAATGTTGATGAAACCTGGACCTGAATCTTTAAAGAGGAATGACCTTGATGAAGAAGACCCCTAGTCCTCTGTTTCTTGTCAAATTGATATCCGCTACAGAAATCCAGGAAAGAGATTACTGTATATTTATTATCAATAATTTACTGAGTATGTATGATAAATGTTATCAATATTTTACTTTTCTAACTTTTGTCAACCTTTTCGATATGACTCTTGTATTTAAAAAAAAAGTTGAAAAAACATCAGAAGATTTGGAATAGGAATTATTGAGCATTTGTTCTCGTTATCTATTGAATATTTATTTTACAGTTTATTCAATCTATGAAAATATTATTGAACATTATGATATATGGTATAGATATTGTTGAGTGCTGGTTTAGTATATATATTACAACTTTTAACATGCCATATATATTAAATAATTTAGGAAATACAGATGGAAATAAAATACTGTACTCAAAAAAAAAATATCTAAAAAAAAATCCACATACAATGTACTATACAATCATCTGCTTAATGAATTTTGCAGAGGCTGCAAAAGGTCCTGCTGAAGAACATCCCTACCATCAATGAGCAGCTGAGAATTGTACAGCATCTAGTGAAGATTGTTCCTGTCACATTCCCCTATGGTCTTCCAGAGAGTGAAGAAGACTGGGAATACTGTTACTTACGAGACAATGGCGAGTTTGTTGTGCGTCGGAAGATACCAAATATGGAAGAGAGTCTTCCAGAGGATGTAGAAACCACAGCAGACAAAGAGCCCTCAATTTGGGAAATGGACATTGAAACAGTTAAAAAACAAAATCAAAAGAAATTATTAAACTATGATGTTAATTCAGAATTTTTCAAACCTCAGTATGTATATAAAAACAATACTGACGGTAAAGAACATCGATATTTCGGAGATAAGAGATTCAATGGGAAGGGAAGAACATGGTACTGAACTTTGGATGTTGGGTTTTTGCTTATAGAAGTTTTGTAAATTAAATTGTAATATTGTAATCATCAATGTCTTTGTTTTCTCCTTGGTTTTGTCAATATTTCTGTTTACACTTAACTATCCAAATTGTATCTTCCTACCGGTATGTATTTTCTTGGTTGGAGTCGAGGTATTGTTTTACTTCCACCCCTGTATATTTAAGATTAATAGAATCTTGAATGTGAGGACTTCTCCCTGGACAGATACCCTGGTATCTTTTGTGTAAGAGTTTTGATATCTGATCGGTATGAGTCTCGTTGAGTGCTGGCCTGGCCAGAGATAACATTTTCCATATATAACAGATCCATATTTGATTATTTAGTCTGGGCTAAAAATACAGGTAACATATCATGATCACGTGACCCCCCAGTGATTCCCACAGTACCAAAATAGATCGTCATGGTCCATTGACGCGCCATGCATTCTGAACGGATAATATAGTCAATCAATACCATATGAAATAAGTAAAATTGACATGTTAAACACGAATTTTACACTACCCATCCATGTATGCCTGTTGTCGACGTTGCAGTTCATTTACATTTTACTTTGAATGATACGGGGTAAATCTCTCTTTTTTTTTTCTTCATATGAATTTTTAGCTCGTCTCTTCGAAGAAGAGTGAGAGCTTATGTCGTAACTCCGGCGTTGGTTTTCCAAATGTTAAATTTTTGGTGCAAGTGTTGAAAGGCATAGTAATTTATGGTAATATGGTCCCTGTGGGGGTCAAACTATCCCCTGCCGGAGTTAAACTAAAAGATTTTTTGGAAAAAAAAACAGATTTTTGAAAATTTTTGGACTTAAAAAATTTTTGCGTTAAGTTTTTGGTGCAAGTGTTGAAAGGTATTAATACACCACTTCATAATTGTACTAGGGTGCTGATAATTGGCAATAGAGTCCCTCTGGGGTTAGTCTATCCCCTGCCAGAGTTAAACTAAAAGATTTTTTTGGGAAAAAACCAGAATTTTCAAATTTTTGGACTTAAAATATTTCTGTGTTAAGTTTTTGGTGCAAGTGTTGAAAGGTATTAATACATCACTTTATAATTGTACTAGGGTGCTGATAATTGGTAATAGACTCCCTCTTGGGTTAAACTATCCCCTGCCGGAGTTAAACTAAAATATTTTTTTGGGAAAAAAACAGAATTTTCAAATTTTTGGACTTAGAATATTTCTGCGTTAAGTTTTTGGTGCAAGTGTTAAGAGGTTTTAATACATCACTTTATAATTGTACTAGGGTGCTGATATTTGGCAATAGAGTCCCTATGGAGTAAGGCAATCCCTTCCTGGAGTAAAACTTTAGAAAAAAATTGGATTTTTTCTTTTTAAATCTGTGTTTTTTTGTATTTGTTTTTAAATCTTTGGACTTTGTGTTAAGTTTATATTGTGAGTGTTGAAAGGCATTGTAATACATGGTATTAGGTTCCCTGTGGGGGTTAAACTATCCCTTGCCGGAGTTAAACTGAAATATTTTTTTGGGGAAAAAAAACATTTAAAAAAAAAAAAGGTGCAAATGTTGAAAGCTATTTAACACATCACTTTATGATTGTACTAGGGTGCTGATATTTGGTAAAAGAGTCCCTATGGAGTTACACTATCCCTTCTTGGGGTGAAACTGAAAATAAAACAATGTGAAAATGCTCACAATAGACAATTTATACCGATCCACATTTTTCAAGGGAGACAACTCTCATCAGGATAATATTTTGTCAAAAAATTGAAGAAATATGTCCAAAAGCAATTACATTTGTATTTAATATATTCATTTAATCTACAACAGCATAGCTTGTCTCCTGAATGTTTGTCAATAAATAATTTATATATATATAAATTTGTATGGCTTTGAAAATTGCATCAATTCACAAAGCATAATCTGATCAAGTAAACAATATAAATATTATTAATGCAATTTGCGAAACCATTCCAATTAATATATTTTAATTGTTTATTGACAAACATTTGCGAGACGAGCTATGCTGTTCTCCAACAGCTCTTGTTTTTATCTCAACCATTTTTATCTTTATATTAAATATGCATGTAACGTTACAAATAGCTTTCAAATACGATCAAGAAAAATTAAATGGTATTAAGAAACATAACAAAATATGAAAAAAATACATCTTGATGATTCGAACTCCAAACCTTTCTGTTGCTAAGCAATGGTTCTACCATATGAGCTATGCAGACTTATGGCAAGTTGAAGTTTATGTTATCAGTTACAGTCAGTCTAGTTACTGCTAAATTAAAATATTTTGTCAACTACGTTTTTTTACAATTTTTCGATACCAGCGTATCAGAGGACCACTTTTTAGCTCACCTGGACCGAAGTTGAGCTTATGTCATGGCGCGGCGTCCGTCCGTCCGTCAACTTTTGCTTCAAATCGCTACTAGTCAAAAAGTTCTTATTGGATTTTTACCAAATTTGGTCAGAAACATCCTTGGCGGAAGGGGATCAGAATTTGCATAAATGGTGGCTCTGACCCCCCAGGGGCTGGAGGGGCGGGCCCAATAGGGTAAATAGAGGCAATTCCTTTAAATCGCTTCTAGTCATAAAGTTATGAATGGATTTTAACCCAATTTGGTCAGAGACATCCTTGGGGGAAGGGGAACAGATTTTGCATAAATGGTGGCTCTGACCCCAAAGGGGCCAAAAGGGCAGGGCCCAATAGGGGAAATAGAGGTAATTCCTTTAAATCGGTACTAGTCATAAAGTTATGAATGGATTTGAACCCAATTTGGTCAGAAACATCCTTGGGGGAATGGGAACAGATTTTGCATAATTGGTGACTCTGACCCCCGAGGGGCCAAAAGGGTGGGGCCCAATAGGGGAAATAGAGGTAATTCCTTTAAATCGCTACTAGTCATAAAGTGATGAATATTGTATTCAAAAACTCAGTTTTTAACATTTTTTTTTTAATTTTGGAAACGGCCACCTTTAGGTCGAAACAGGCCATTATGTGCCATACCTCTTTGACTGGAAGCATCTGTAAGCAGTTGGGATTAAAAAATGGACGAGGCCAAAAAAATTGAATTTTGCCTATGAAAAAATATAGAATTTTGCCTATGCAAAAATAAAATATTGCCTAGATTTAATTATGACATCATTCCTGTGCCATATATTTCTTGCACCCCCCATGGCATGATCGTAAGAGGCGACTAAATTTGGGATCTTATATTTTCTCTTCTCTTCTTTCTAAACAACTTTCTTCTTCCTAATGTCTCCTTTGACAAAGCCTCACTTTTGGTCTTCAGTTGAGCGTTCGCCCCTATGAGGAAGACTTTGGGTTCTGTCCCCTGGCCGAGACATACCAGAGTCATGAAAAATGGTAGTCACTACTCCTGCTTAGCGCTCAGCATTGTATGGAGTGGGACGACTGGTTTGCTCGTTGTCAGTATAATGTGACCGGGTGAGGTGTCCTGCTGGGTGTCTGGCAGAATGCTTCAGTGAGGTAGCACTATAAATCGGCACTTAATACGAACATATCCTTTAAGGACATATGCTTCAATTTGCAAGGTCTTGGTTGAGGGCAGTTTCTATATATTTACAGGAAGATGATATCTGATCATCAACTGCTAAAAATAGGAAGACGAGTACAATACGTTAGATCTGTTTACGGTAAACTAAGTATGATAATAGGGAACTCCAGTTTGTTTAGTGCCCGTGCCAGAAAGAGAATCTGAAATCAATACTTGTTGCCTATCAGATAAGTATCATGATTAATTCGTTAAAAAGGACGGAACGTATGAGGTAGTAAAATCCATCCATATTCTCTATAATACACAAGTTATTGGATCATAAAACTGACCAATGCACGCTATCGCGATGTGTTAGTAAACACATCACCAAATGCTCTCTGATGGCTAGTATCTCTGTGTACATGTGTTACTATCAAATAAAAAATACACATCCATATAGTATTTGGATAATAAAATAGGTTTGGTTTTTCAGATTGTTAAGTTTTGGAAAAGAAACACCATCATAGAAAATTATATCTTTAATTATAAAAAAAAATGCAATTGTTTGATAAACTGAATATCACACTGAGGCCTATAGGTCATGTTACACTCCATACATTTTGTTCATATTGCCAAATTTGTCCTACGCAAATACTCGGGGTTTGAATACATAATTCTTTTGTCATGGTAGACTACATCTTCGCTAGCCAAGACTTCTGATTACGTTTCGTGGAGTGAAACGTAATCAGAAGCCTTGGCTAACGAAGATGGGTAGACTAGTGTCACATTATCAAAAGATTCCACAAAGTGGGTATTGACGTAATTGACATAGTCCTTGGAATTTTGCATAACTGGAGGTTTTTATTTCCTTGTAAGTATCCTCGCGGCATCTTCTGTTGTAATTTTTAGTTTTTAACACTCATAATTTTAGTCAGTTCACTGTGATGCCCTTTGCAAAGTTCACAAAAATCTTATCCAGAAAGATTGCAAATTTCGCTGTAATCATTTCATTTTCCGAAATTCGGCTCGCGCATACGCTCGCATTACCACTAAATTTCTCTTTTCAAATTACTGGATGCGCGCCTGGTCTTAGTAACAATGAGTTCTTATAGAGCCAGTCTTGTGTATGTATTTTAGCGGGACGTGTAGCGATTTCCTTCATTGGTGATTCCTCTCGCAGCATGCCGAGTGTCATTAGAATTTTGCACGTCTGGTTGGTCCTCTCTTATATATTTATTAACAGATGTGTTTCTTTCATGATCATGTATACAGACTGCAATGACATTATCTTTGAAATATTTATATATCTGTCACCTAACAGTTCATGTCTAAATTGATCAGCATCCTTATTAATTGTTGCAGCTCCTAACACCGTGTGTGTAATGCTGCCAAGGGCCAAAACATCTGACTGGGCTACATTTCGCCTCCACCAAAGTTGAGCATCTGTTATGGTGTCGATTCCTGAACATTCCTTCCCATTTGCCTCACATTGTATTTTTCACTTCCTCCTCTAAAAAACATTCTTTATAAACGTTTTAGCTAAGTTTTCTGTGATTTCACAAACTGTTTCATGAAGTCCGTCAACATATTACTCGGCACAGACATCGATTTTTGCAGCTTCATATTGCAATTGGCTGTATCTTATTCCCGTGTATCACTGCATGGACTAAGCGTATGTTTGACAACAGTTTACCTCCTACAATATTAGGAGAGATGTCACAGTTTTCTGTGTGTCACATTTCACTGTGTGTCCAGCTGAACATTGGTATGTTACTTCCCCAGCATTGTTAATTTTCTGATGTCGGCGTCGCAATAGCTATACTGGTTTATGGGCTTGTAAGTAGAAAACAAACACTCCATTCAACAAATAATGTTTTTGACATCAGAAACCTTTTCTCCAGTGATAAGTTTGATTCAGTCCATTTTGTTAAATAACATCATCTACATAGTATTTGATAGTTCCAGATATCTTCCGGTTTTCATTACTTTTTCGTCTTTCATTTCTTTCTTTCAGATTTCCTCTTCTTTCTTCGATACGCTCTCCTGTCTTTTGACATCTCTTATACGTTTCATATTTTTATCATAGCATCTTCTAAATATCTTAACTGATTTGAACTTAGTGTAATAACGTTTTTTGAATAAATTGGTGAAATGGGTGGGAAAGTACAGAATGGACTGTTTTAAATGTAAGGGAGGTCAGGATGATACATGTCCTCTGTTTATGTATATATTTGAACAGCTATGGATTTTTTAATCATTCGATTTTTTCTTCTTATAAGTCTAAGATTATTGTCTGCAATAGATCTTTCTGACTTCTAACAAATAATCGTTTTGAATAGGAAAGATATTCAAATGTTAATCTTTCATTCCCTTTCAATAAATGGAACAGCTCAATGAAAAATTTAACCTTTTAATATATAAAAGGTTAGTTACCAATATTGGCATCACTCTAGGGATTACAAGTCTAGCTTTCATCTAAATCTCATTACCAATATCCTAAATGGAAAGGAGAGAGGTGATCCTGAACCTGACAAGGAAACAACTAAGTAATGACAGTGCCAGCACTCTGTCCACAACAGTTAAGACTTTCATGACTGCGTCAATTATCAATGATTGGGATTTTCAAGAGGAGACATCAGATGGAATTGCAGAAAATGGACAGGAAAGAGAGGAAGTTACTCAACAAAAAGGCGTTGTGACTGATCTCCAATAAAAAGGAAAATAAGATGAAAATTGGGACGACCAAGGAAACTTTTAATCTGAAATAGAGGGGAGATACTCCTCATCCAAATAAATGTAGAGGTTGTTTCTGTACTCCATGTGTTACTTCAGACAGACAAATATGGCTGGGGGACAGGCCATACATGAGAAATTCAAGGATCAGAAAAACAAAATACAAATCTAATTATTTTGGACTCTGTTATCCAGAAGGGGTGTTTGGAGAGATGCACGCTACACGTACCAGGAGAAAGCTCATAATGGTTGGAAGAGATGCTGACCAGCTTGTGTGATCACTTTACCCTGATCCCACCAACAAGCCCTACATATGGGGCACCAGTGGATATCGTAGAGTGTGTATTTTCGGTTGTATATTGATTTACACGATGTATACTGTACTGTATATGTTTATGGACGGGAATGAAAGACAGCTTCAATACTGTGAATTACTATATCAATGCTATTATGGATACAATATATATGTTATTGATCAAAAGTAAGTTGTTTCTTTTCTTTTTCAATACAAATATAACTGGAAAACACAAATCTATATATGTCTCTGTTCTAATGTGATTTTAATTGAATGGTCATGTTCCTTTATTTATAAACAGAGATATGTCTAATTTGCAATGTGAGTGGCAACTAATGTAAGGTCACTATTTCCTTATTTATAGAATGGAAGTTTTCAAATCTAGATGAAAATATTACACCGCAGATTTTCTACTAAAGTTTTTGTCTTAATTCATTTTTTCCAAAATTCATTATTCAGCCGAATATTAACTCGTAGAATTATTTAGCCGTATATTAAAGGCATATAATCATAAATACCTGTAACAAGTTTTGGAAATATGTGAAACATTGAACCATTGATATTCAGCAAAACCACGCAGAAATCTCCTCTGGTTTCAACTTACAGCTTAAAAACTGAACATTTTCAAATATAGTTCCACCCCTGATTTCCGTTTATACTCTGGGTGCTGGTGTGTGTACGCTGCCACTGATTAAAACATAGCTGACTAATAGGTATATTTATAAAGCTATAACAATCTATATTGGTTAAGGCAATTATAATAAACTAGAATAAACCAATTATAGAAAAACTGACCCGAAAATATTTTCCAGGGAAGACTGTTGATTAAACCAGGGACGTGTTAATCAAGATAAAACGAAACTTCTATGGCATGGGGACGGCGACGCGACTCAAGTGTATAGTCAAAACGTTCAATATATAATTTAATATTCGTTTTGTATTGTTTAATGTCATATCAATAACTATGCGCGGTCATTTACTGACGGTAATGTTAACATAAATGATACATATAATAATTGAAAGACTGCACTATAAATCAAATGTAAATTGAATTTGATAAAACAACATTGAATAAAACGGGCAGTTTTTGTCCCAACCATTTAATACATATAAAGACATGGTTCAGATGATATGCCATATAAAAAACTACTTAGGCCTACTTTCATCGTGGTGTTAAACATTTTTTGTGTTTAACACTGTTAGTTGCACTTCGATCTACATAAGGTAGATGATACGACTGTACAGAAACGTCTGGGCTATATTGATATATACGTGTATCATTATAAGTTGACGATAAAATGTACAAGCATATTTACGTTTTAAAAAGATTATAACACCAATTTTCCTCATAAAATCTTTTTAACAATACAAAAAAATATTTGTACAAAAAAATACAAAACGGGGAAAATATGTAGGAGAATCAAACTTGGTAATGATTTACTGTTAAACAGGTTAAAACAACAATGTGAATTTCATTTGGAATGAAGCGTTCTGAAATCATACAATTTATGTGTGTTCGTTTATAAATATACGGACATAATTCAAATTTTACACAGGCCTTCAGTACAGTATCACTTTCAAAACAACTTTTCCTTTAACAACTTAATTACCGTTCCTGTTGATAGAGGTCGCCTCAGTCGTGCCATTTCCAACATGGCTTCCATACATCATGCCGGCCACGTTACAAATCTATCGGTAATGTTTTTATCCCACCAGCAACGGCAGATAATTCTTTCGAGATATTGTTAATGTTGTAATGAGACTAACATGCATATGTAACTAACAAATATCTGATTTTTAAGTCGCATTGTTCCAAGAGATGGAAAACAGGACTGAATATGAGCTGTCAGATCTTGCTGATGATGCTGGTAGCTATGATATCGATGGCAACCAATCTAAACGGTCAGCGTTGCCTACTAACAAGATGAAATGCTCCAGTTTATGAACACATTCATAAGCACATGATTAAGATACTATGATTTGTTTCAAATGCCAGTCACTTTCACTTCGCGAACCGAAAGCACAAGAATCGGACTTGGCCTAATAACATATCACGTACTGAATAGAGTAGTCGTGTAACCATATATATATAACGCTGTTTTTATGTTGTCATTTCATTAGTATCACAGCTATTTATGTGCAATTCTCTGATTATCTCCATTTTTTTCTTTCAATAACAGATTGTAAATATTTTCAATTCAGTAACTTGATATTAAATAATGGCTATTCAATAAATAATTTTTGACATGGACTTTTCATTTATATTTTAATATTTTATTGAAAGGCATATAGTATGGAGCAAGTTAAGTTAAGTTCTTTATTTCCTTGAGCCTTACGGCTCATCGGTTCAACAAATATATACATGTACAGAAATGATACAATACAAAAACCACACACTCGCATACACACACTCACACACAACCGGACTAACACATACATTGTACAACAGGTAGAGTGTAGAAGGACATTTTTTTTTTTATACTAATAGACATTGCATTCAGATAAGCGGATTTCTTGAGATCTACTTGCCAGGGGCAAGTGACTTAATTGAAAAAAATGTTTTTACCCCTGATGCGTTGCTTGGCAGAATCCTCGATTCAGGGCCTGCAGATATTTCACTTGACATGATGCTTTTGTTTCAATCATAAAGAACTATTCTAGATGTGATTAATCTACAAAATGTTTTAATTAAACTGCTATGGAAATTGAGACATCTTTATTTTAATGACACTTTCTTTTTTGTTGTGAAAAAGAACTCGTTAAGTAAAATCCTGTTCATCACAAACAGTTTCGATTATTTAAATTATGATTTTCTTTATCATGACTAGATACTGTACATGCATGCTTTGTGAGACGGTGAACCTGCTGGTGTTAAGTCACAAACACTAAGTTGTCCAAAAAATTGCACATTTGTTTATCTTGGAGGAAGCATGCAAGTTAGGACTAAATTCCCTAGATACTCAAAGGAGCATTACTACTATGCTGATCTAGAGGTAAATCATCTTTGTGTGGGTTGTAATTTTGGGTTCCTACTATTTATAAGGTGTTAGAAGCTGTGATGGAATTTGCTTGACACTCTTACCTACAACATCCTCAGGAAATCACTTAATTTCAAGATGATAATATATATTTGTCAGGAAAATAAAATATTTTCTTAAATATTTCTTCATAATGAACTGACAAGGATCAATATAATGAAGCATCCTTGAAAGGACACAATTGTTTTTAATTCAAAGTGAAAATAGCTCTTAATGAAAATAAGTGATTTAAAGTATAACTGGCATTCACTTGTGTATGCAGGCACTGCACCAAATACATCTTTATTATGGTTATAGCATACACAGGTAGTTATGATAATTTGTAAGTTCATATCCTGATCAACGGTTTAGCTATAGCTATAGGTTGCTTAAAACATTTATGTCGGTTTTGTATCGCTGAAAACAGTACCTTGTTTTAAGATATCAATAGTTATTGGTACCTGGCATTTGTTTGTTTACAAATTCTTTATTAGATACAAATGTTTCTGTAGATTGTTTGTTTTGGCATGATGGAAGTAGTCATGTTTTGGCATGGTGGAAGTAGTCAGGGTTATAGTTTTCTTGCATGCTTCCTTGTAGTGAGATTTCAGTGGTGAAGTTAATAATGGATAGTATGCAATCTATGCGGTGTTATCTCCACCAGAAATTATAGCAGCATGTGCCTAAATTTGAAAATTAATAATAATACTTTATTAAGAATTAAGAAGATATTGGTGATTGTTAACTCATTTTGGGAATTACATCTCAAAAGAATTCGAAAGAGAGCATTTTTTTACAGGGTAAAAATATCACTGCATTGATGAGTAATAGATATAAATTACAGTTATTTTACTGGTTATATACCAGCCAAAATATCCAAGTTCAAAAGTACATTGTATAGGTGTTACAATTAACAATCCTACAAATTAATATACCTGTATTAAGATAAATATAGTTTTAATACCTATGAGATGTTTACTGTTATTTGAAAAATAAACCTGACTTATGTTTCACCCAACATGTTCATGAAACACTATTAAGATATGTTAATTTATAACTTAGAATGCTATGTATATGAATATTATAATAATGAGAACCCTAACTTTTGTTTGTTCTAATTGATTATGTAAATTTAAGAACTTTGCTGTAATAAATAATATTAAATATTCATGCTTTTTAATATTTACAGAATATAGATTTGTCAAAACTATCAGAAAAGGAGAGATGGAGGTAAGAAAAGTACTTAAATTTCTGTAGAAGAGAATTCCTAGAAATAAATTTGTTTACCCAGAGTTTGTAGAAGAGAATTCCTAGAATTAAATCTGTTTACCCAGAATTTGGATTTTTAACTTCTGTTGAAAGTTGAGTAATATTTACTTTGTATATATTGTACAGGTACATTTAATTTGTACACTTGCACAACTTCAATTTAACACACAATATGGATGAAATTTCAATTTTGTCTGGATTTTGGTCCCTCTTTTCTGATAGTGTTTAGATTGATTGTTGATAAAGCTTTTTTGAACACATGTATTTTATATGCCTGTTAAACATTAATTGTTATTAATTATTGTAGTAGATTAATGAAATTTCATTTTTGACTTTATTGGGTTTTTTTTCAGGATAGAACACCAGCGGTTACATGAAAAACACAAAGGCCATGAGGCCATGCATGCTGAAATGGTGCTCATCCTCATTGCCACATTGGTGGTCGCTCAGATACTGCTTGTACAGTGGAAACAACGCCATTTTCGATCCTATGAAGTAAGAGTTGTTCACAGTTATGTATATATATGCGATATTGTTCTGTAGAGATTTTGTCCTACGACCACTAAACTTTTCCCAGTACCTTCAGCTTTTCAAGATAACATTTAAAAAAAAAAGCTAGAAATGCTCATTTCATTATTTCTTATGCTATAAACTGTTTTCTTGCTTGCTCTCTGTAATGTAATTTTCTTTATGTCACTTCCCTTTACATTGAGAGGGTGCCCTGCAGGTAGGGCGTAAGAATTGTACCTGCTGCCCCCATTGCATGATCGTAAGAGGCGACTAAACTTGGGATCTAATCTTTTCTCTTCTTTCTTAACAACTTTCTTCTTCCTAATGTCTCCCTTGACAATGCCTCACTTTTGGCCTTTAGTTGAGCGTTCGCCGCTGTGAGGAAGGTTTTGGGTTCTGTCCCCTAGCCGAGACATACCAGAATCTTTAAAAATGATAGTTGCTAGTAACTAGCTACTCCTGCTCAGCGCTCAGCATATTTGGAGTGGGACGACTGGTTCGCCCGTTGTCAGTATAAACGCACTCGCCACACGCATGCATGTCGCACGCACGGGAGGCCGTCCTTAAATGACCTTAGCTCTTAATAGGACGTTAAACAAAATAAACCAAACCAAACCAAACATTGAGAGGACCACTGCTTAATAAATTTTATGTCATTAATTGAAGAGTCAGAAAAATTATCCCAACAATATACTACTGGAATCAGAAACTTTAATATATATTCCTGTATTTGTACAGTTTTTGCTGTTTAAATTTGATGACAGGGGTTCTTAATCCTTTGCAATTATGTAAGTAGGACCACATGTCAATCCATTTGACTTGACCACTTCCTGTTAGTATGAAGTTAACTGGTTGGCATAATGTTGGGAATTGCTTCCCTATCAGTTCATTGATGGATATCCTGAATTCGCAAAGGATGCTTTTACAGGTACAAACTGTAGCCAAGGGTCATGATAGTTTTTACACTATGTATAATCAAAGCTGGGTAAAGGGCATTCATGACACATTATAAACATGTTTCTTGTTCATGAATCCATCGTGACATTCTCATATGTTTGTGTGGTTCCAAACTCAAGGGTAATAATTATATAATAAAACATAATCTTGAACTTTTTGAACTAAGCAGGAATTGAAACAGGATTCGGCACAGAACTTATATTACCCGATGTAAATCTTCCCTCCTTCTGTAGATTGTGTCTTTCACTTCCTGACCCTGACTTCATACTTTAGACATTGGTTCACCTAAATGAGGCTGTGTCGCATACCAAAAGTCGGTGACTTTGACCTACATGGTGACCTTCGACATACATCAAAGAAACAGTTTGTCGGGTTCTTAATACCTCTTGCCACAGGCACTTCATACTTGGGTCGTTAGCTATACAATAGCTGTGAAAGACAGATTTCAGAACTAATGTGATGGAGCCCATTATTCAATTTCCGTACAGTATGATCCTGATACATCTGTATGCACATCTATATTTCGTTATATTTTCTTTTTAATAGAATTTACACCCTAGAATGGGTGATATCATTAATCAAATTAGTCACATTGCCTTTTTGAAATTTTCATTTTTATACCCCCGCAACGAAGTTAGGGGGGTATACTGGAATCAGGTTGTCTGTCCATCCTGTCCGTCTGTCTGTAGACACATTTTGTCCGACAACTCCTCCTAAACCGATGGGCCGATTCCAATGAAACTTCACACAAATATTAATGATCATGTGTAGATGTGCATGCCACTTTTTGTTTTTTCAAAGTTATGGTTGCCATGGCAACTGGTCACTATAAACAGGTTTTCCGATAAGAACCTTAACTTTAAGTTTGTCCGGACAACTCCTCCTAAACCGATGCGCCTATTCCAATGAAACTTCACACAAATATAGAGGACCATGTGTAGATGTGGATGCCACTTTCTTTTCTTCAAAATTATGGTTGCTATGGCAACTGGTCACTATAAACAGGTTTTCCGATAAGAACAATAACTTTAAGTTTGTCCGGACAACTCCTCCTAAACCGAAGGGCCGATTTCAATGAAACTTCACACACATATAGAGGACCATGTGTAGATGTGCATGTCACTTTCTTTTTTTTAAGTTATGGTTGCTATTGCAACTGGTCACTTTAATAATCTTCTTTATTGTGAACAACACATATTTCAGACAATCTGAATTTCAGAAATATCGGCATGCACGGGTTATCTCAGTTAGCCTCTAATCAACAGTTCCAATTCACCATGCATTGACTAGTGCAGATTGCGGGGGTATTAGTCAGCCATCCAGACGACAGTTCTAGTTCACATCTGAATCCTGATATAAAATTAGTGATATTACTAAATTTCATACCACACAATGCAATCAAATAATGTACATTTGTCACCAGATCCAGTTTCATTGTAAACAGACATCATTTATCAGAAATATCCGTCAGATTTATTTATTATCTGTACATTCTCGGCATAAAACTTCACATTGGGTGGGGTACTGTAGTTTATTGAATTGTCTTGTTTGACACATGTACCATAGTGACATTAGGAATAACTTGAACATGTATATCTTACATCTGTATTAACTATAATTTTCTTTTCAGAGAGCAACTCTAATAGGGATGTGGATCATACCAATTGGATTCTGTATTAAGTTTTCCTGGTTACGATTTGTTGTTATATGGGGTATATTCTCCTTGATAACAGGATTTGTAACATTTAGAGCTACGAGGAAACCTCTTCCTGGCAATACGCCAAGGTAATTTATTTCATACACAAAAGCAAAATATGTGTCAGGGAGGCCCTATTTTATAAGATAAACACAATACATGTAATAAAGCATTTGTATGTGTTATATTGCATGATGAAGTATATATATTAGGATTCATCAGTATATTATATGGCCTATAATCATTAAGGAATATTTTAAACCAATATTAAATTAAGAAAAGGAGAAAAAGATTGATATATGAGTTATCATTTTTTTGAATTATGGGTACCAGTGATGCCCTGGGAATATATTGTTCTCTCAGCACATTGATGGTACCAATATGAAATGCCAGACAGAGGGTTTGCAACGTGCTATGGCATTGTCAGGTAAATATACATGTAACAAGACTAATGCGGATTAGCAATGATGGCTTTATGGGTTGGTGCAATTTTTAGGGTAAGGACTTGCATGTTTCATCATTAAAGTGTTTGACCGTTGGTTCTGTTTCAGATTAGTTTACAAATGGTTCATAATGATCCACAAAGTGAGTTACTTTGCGGGAGTGACAGGCTATATGATCATTATGCTGACATTGTTAGGACTGAACCTTTTACTCCTCATCAAACCTAATGTATCCATGGACTTTGGACTGTTACTTCTCTTCTATGGACTTTACTTTGGTGTTGTGTCGCGGGATTTTGCTGAAGTCTGCTCAGATACTATGGCTGCACATATAGGGGTAAGACCATCATTCTTCTGCACAAATTTCAGTTTTATGCACATGAAAGATTGATGAAACAATTCAGAGGAGTTCTTTCATTTCATTTAAAAAGTGTTGTAAAATATGTGTTCCCACAGCATTCTTTGTATTTACAATTATTATCACACGAAACAAATTTCATAGTTAAAGACAAAATGAATACATGTTAAGTGTAAATACAGTATGTATAAGTTTTATTGTCAAAATTTTATGTTAGTATGGTATACGTACCACTTGTGATGTGTGGGCTAACATAATGAAATCAGGTTTTATGTCATACTTTACAGCATCATTGTCTTTTCACTATGTCACGTTGACTGGAGTAGATCTTGTGTTCTAATAGATACCTATATATACTGGGTAATTACTGCTAATTGAAATTCTCTGCCTTCAGTTTTATTGATTAAAGCATTATTTACCATCATGGCATGGAAAACAGAAAATAACAAGTACACTAATTGTAATGGGCACTGTTATGTATTTCCCCCTAAGTGACCCTCCCAGTCGTAAATAAAGTAGTTGATATCTCAATGAGTTTGTACCTATATACCAAATTTCCAGCCGAAAAAACAAAAATACTCTTGTGCAGTGCAGATCATACAACACAAACACTCTTGTGGAGTTTCATTGAATTACGGCCTTGTTTTCAATGGAAACCTCTTTGACAGAAGAAATAAGAACAATAATGAGAAGAAGAAACATAGCGAAAATTTTGTCAAAGGGACATTGTTTGGGGGACAGAATTATGTTATTTTATGTGTCTTTATATGTTTTATCTTGTTTCAGTATTACTCAACAACAGGTCTGCCAGGAAAGCGACTAGACCCAAACGTATGTGGAGTGTGTGGAAATCCAATTATGGTGCTAAATAATGAAGATGCCATTATTGAAGAAACATGTAAACTAGGATGTAACCATATGTATCCTTTGTGCTACAAGTTAACCCACACACAGTGGAATCCCCTTCCTCACACTTCAATAGGATCAATAATGGATACCTATTATAGCTGAATGTATATGTATTCATATGAAACATCCTGAATAGGTAGAAATGTTGGATCATCAGGACATCAACATGTTCCAGTTGTTTCTGCAATCAAAATTGACATCTTATTATTAGAGCACAAATATTGTTGTTTTTGATAAAGAATTTTACATCAATGTCTATTATTGAATATTGGGAAATATTCAAAGTTATACACTTTATACTAGAAAGCTAGATAATATGATGATATGCTAGTACAGGTGATATGATATATGATAGTGTAAACAATATTTTATTCAATAGATTCACAATGTAATATGATAACAAGCATTTTCAATGAGAGTAAAAACCGATAGAACTTTCATGTATATCGGTTCCTCTCCCAAAGAGCACACTGGTATTGGTATGTTACACTGTCCTTGACTGCTTTTCAGATTCCATGAGTTTTGTTTAAGAGGCTGGTGTATTGTAGGTAAAAAACAGACATGTCCATACTGCAAAGAGAAGGTGGACCTGAAGAGGATGTTCCCGAGTCCGTATCCTTTTACATGTGATCGAGTGGTAGTCAAATCATACTTTGGGACAAGATCATCTGCAATAATTCATTTGCTGTACTTGATATCATTATTCAAATACAGATTTCATTCATTTCTGGTATTATTATTTTGAAGGTCACTATGTAAAGATCTAGAATATTTTCAACAGCATTCAGCTGCATAAATGTTGCATTCAGGAGAAAGTCACTTTTCGAAACTATGACATGCTTTGATCTTAAATAAACCTGTTTGACCTTGACTGCCTCGTCAGATGGGACCGTCCACATATGATGTATGGCAACCTTCTAGATTGGATTCGTTACCTTGTTGCTTGGCAACCAATCATTATAATGGTAGTTCAGGGTATAAACTGGGCCCTTGGGCTGGAGTAGACTATTTATTCCAAAAGTGTGAAAATATGGATGTAAATGTATGTGATCTCATTGACCAATGATATATATAATACTTGTGTTGTACATGTTTTTTTTGTTTTTTTTTTTTTTCAAAATATAACCATGGAAGCATACTTGCCAACTTTTTAAAATTCTCATGGGGGAGAAAGTGCGTGAGCGACTTTTTTGACCGGAAAACACATTTCACGCGCGACACATTTAGCAAACAAAAACTAAGGGGAGATAATTTGCTATTTTGGAAAGTAAATTCCTTGCATGAACACTTAAGCTTTCTTCCCTCACAGAAAAAAAGGTGGGAAAAAACTTATTTCAAGCTTGGCCAATGATCTTTTTTATTCAAGTTTGGAAAGATAATTATATAAGCAACAAGTTACAAAAAATAGCTGCAAAAGTACATCATTTTTAATTATTTCTGGATATGATTTAACTCTCTGTTCACTCTAAATAAAAGTATTTACTTAGATGTGTTATGAAAATTATGTTGTAAGATAGATGTCAGTCAATTAAATGCAAATTATCACAATGATATCACTTTCTATCAAGCTTTCTCTCCAGCAGTAAACTTAAAAAAAAATACCTAAAATGTCACGATAAATATCTAGAGTACAATATAATATCTGAATGAAATTTCAAATGTTTCCTTTGGATTACAACAAAGACAATAATACAAAAAATTTAAAAAAAAAAAGGGCTGTACCAGCAGTTGTATTCACTATATGCTTACAACTCAGTACTTTGTAGGTGGGGACTGATACTTAAATTCAAAGTTTTAACATGACAGTATTTAGTTTAAGAAAGTGAGTATTTGTGGACATGTTTTTGTCTTTCAAAATGTGAATTGGGAAAGTTTCAGCCAAAATAAGTCTCTGCTAATTGACACTATAAGTATGCTGATGCTACGGTGATTGAAACGATGTTACCTACCGGCAACCAGGCCTTCGGTCTATATGGTCGTTATTGTGAATTTATTTCCTTGTGCTAATTATCTAAAGATCAGCCAATGTTTAAATGTAGTTAACATTTCAATAAGTAATCTGTCAAATTTGATACTCCGTTGATAACATTGCCAGTGTTGTTTTCACTTTTCTGTCCGAGATATACTGTCAAGTAGAGGTCGTTTATGCGCTTGACATTAAAGGCATTATACGAAGCCATTTACAAGCGTTTAATCAACCATGACTGACCTGCTACAAAACCATCACCACGCGTCCTCAGCTTAATTGGTTTTAATTAATTGTTTATTTATCGGGGTATTGTCACCCTTGCAGTCAGTGAAGTGTCAGAATTTCGTTACGGTCTGTGAGCAGGTCAGTTAACTGACCAATGCCCCACACATATGTCTTTCACCAGCCAGCAAGCGTTACCTGTCATAGGCCTAAGTGAATCTAACAAGATGAATAGGGGCTCCATACGGGGTTATCAAGACATATTCTCCAAAATCGGGAGAATACACTATGTTTTGTCCAGACAGACAGAATATATCTGAATGATTTGCAGAATATCATGGGGAAAAAAAGGCTGTGGGAAAAACATAATTTTAAATAAAATGTGAAAGTGTGGATCCTGTTACATTCAGTAACAATAGAAGAATAGAAAAGTAATAAAAATTCAATATTAGATAATAGAACAATAGAATAACTGCATTAGAGAGAATCCAATATCTAAAACAATAAAATACCTGTGAATTAGGACAATAAAAGACTGGGTATTGATTTTAGAGAATCCAATGTGATTTCATAAGTACATTTTTGTACTTGAAGTTGGCATCTTGTAACAAGAACAAAAGTAAACCTTTCATATACTGTGTACATTGACAACATATTTAAAATCATGTCATTTGGTGAGAGGATTTAGCTTAAAAGTATAGAGACTGTTTACCTGTATGATATAAAAACTTTAGTGTGATATATTAAATGTGTGCTTGTAATATATTGTTGTCTGAGTGTCGAGTTCATACAAATTAGTATTTGAGAGGTATTTGAAACAAATGTGACATTTAAATATTTTTTAACAAAAAGGTGCTTGAATCAATTCATTTTATCTTGAAAATGAATGAAGCATTGTCTCCTTTTGTACTATTGTGTGAGGTAATGTCTCCTGTACAATTTTACAATATTACACATTGCTAATTTTGTCAGGGTTAGGGGAAGCTGATTCAAGCACCTGCTATTTCAGGTATAGATCTTAAATGTGAAAACTGGAGAAGATTATTTATATGTATTGTTTGTAATTTATATATAGTCATGCACAGGGACTAGTCACACATTCCCAACCAATAGTCCATGTATATTTATTATAAGTTCTTGATACCTTGGCACTATAATACAGATATATGAACTGTGGGTTGGGATTTTGTGCCAAGTCCCTGTGTAAATAGTGTGTACCTAATAGACAGTTATATTGTTGTGGTTTATAAGTGATGGGTGTGTGTGTTGTTGGAGTAATGCAACAATTTTTTATTATTTATAATGTTGTAAATGTGTTAACAGGGGATGAACTGTACAACATCAGGAATCCAAAAATTTGGAAAAAAATTGTCCAGATTTTAATGTTTACTGATTAGCGTTTCAGTTATTGTTGTCCTATCTATCTAAAAATAACGTACTTCCCCAAAGGGAAACAAGGGTCCACAAAACATACGTGTGTAATAATACATGCATATTTGTATACAAGGGTATGCATGTATTTAAATGAACATCTGCACATGTATATGTATAACCTTGAAATCATGTAGAACCTTAAAGGATGTTTATGTTTTGTGATTGTAAATTGTGAATATGCATGTGTGCAGAATAAGCCTTTTGAGGGCATGTGTAAACATTCATACATGTGTAGCAAAATGTGTGTATCATAATTGGTGTAATTGCTGAAAACTTTCAGTTTCCCTTTAAATACCATAACTTTCAAAACACTGAACATTTTTACAAGTGGAAACTAATAAAGGTACAACATATTTATTTATTCTGTCATATGGTTGAAAATCGTGTGTTATATGGAGGGAATCCATTTAAAGATTCAGTTGCTGAATTAGCTCGGGGATAAGTAATATTGTATTTCACATTTGTATGACGCTGTGGTATGTCACTTTGATAAGGCTGCTCTTCCATTTATTTCTTGAAATGATTCAATTTATCAACAAATACATCTGCCTATGAACAAAAAATAATAGAAATAATTGAAATTACAAAGTATTGTTCTTATTGGTCAGTTGGATATTTGCTAATGGTTCACTGATAAAATGATATACAAGTTATTCATGCATTTGTGTAATTGAGATTTGTATGTGTGCGTGAGAGTGTGTATGTATATGTGTGTGTATTTGCAATCTGCTAACACTATTACAACACTTGGGATCTTTTTTGCTTTTATCTTCTGGCTTTCTCGTCAATCTAATTGAAATTAGATGTTCATTATCTAGTCCGTAAACTCTGTTCATACGAAATGGAGTTTACGAGTAGATAATGAACATCTAGATTTAATTAAGATTGCCTTTCTTGTCTGCTGTCTCTTGTATGCTTTATTTTCATATGTTGGTGTCCCCCTAGATCTCTATCCAAATATGACTCCGGTTTTTAATTAGAATTTAATTTTTGGGTACCCCGGTGTATTTATTTCACCAATTGATAAACATGTACATTTTTTGTACTTCCAAAATTCTGACCATTGCCAGAAAAACTGTGAGCATTTGATTAATTTTTTTGGGGCATGTGCACATTTGCAAAAATGTGTATAGATGTAATGTACTGTTAACAAGAAATAAATTCTGTAAACACTGAAGGCCAAAAGTTATTGTGTTTATTTTAAATGAAGGGAAATCAAAGTAAATGTACAAACTTAAAGAAAGATATGGCTGTGTGTAGAGTGATACTGGAATTTTACCAGAAGTTGGTCGGAATTTTAGTGGCTGTAAAAAGAAATATTTATTCCAGTTTTGTTGGCACCTTTGAATGATGGGGCTGCATCAAAATTGTGAGAAGGTGAATTCAATGATGGAAAAGTAAACTATCTTCTGAAAGACCCTAGAGTTGAAAAATTAGTGGGATTGTTTGAGATGTATAAAAGTTTGTAACATAATGGGGAAAATATCATTGTATAAATTCATTAGAATCTTTCAAATATTAGTTTTCATGATATCATTATAGTTTATGTTCCATTATTCTTTTCAAGTTTTTTGAATTTGACATGAGATAATTTTTATTGAGCTATAATTGTTGATTTTTTTCAGTATTTATAATTTTGTTATATAGAATAATTCATGTATATTATAAAAGCCAAAGGAAACAAACCTGTTGAGCACATTTTAAGTTGATTGTTGTTGATTCTGCTTTATCGAGGCAACCGTTACATGTATAGCCACAGGTGTCTGCATCTGGTAAGTAGTAATAGAGGAAAAACATAAACCTCTCCTACTTAAAGGTGTAGACCACTGTGATTATATCATCCTCAATACTCCAGGAGATATATTCACTTTTGCTCTCTGAACCCCAGAATATGTGGCAAAATCAAAGACACACAACTAGCTATTTGATTGGTGTCGGGAACAAAACACAACCAATCACTAAGCTAGTGCATTTCTTTTGAGGATCACATAAGCATGACAATGAACTTCATAGCCAGTCAATTTATTGGTATGGCGACCTTTAGATTCATTTGTATGGCGACCTTGAGATTTGTTTGTTTGGTGACCTTTAGATTCATTTGTATGACGACCTTGAGATTCTTTTGCATGGTGACCTCAAGGTTTGTTTGTGTGCCGACCAGGAGATTCGTTTTTATGTGACCTCAAGATTTGTTTGATGTGTTTTAAAGGATCACACTTATCTGTGTGTTTATCAAAAAGAGAGCAGTGACTGTCCATGGTTGCAGAGAGTGAAAGTGAAACTAGCCCCCGAAGTATAGAGGATGTAGATAGTATAGAGGACTCCTCCAGTCTCCCCAACTTACAATCATTTCTATTTTGTGGAATATTTATTATAAGATTAACACACAAAGAGAGTTTGTTGTAAATTTGAACATCATACTATTTCTATCACTTTTTTTTTCTTCCTTGAATCCAAGACATGATTAACTTTTTGAACCATAATGTTTTGTTTTCTTAGATAATAGAACGATATGTATTAAACTAGAAACCTTTCATATACCAGTTAGTTGTCACATAGGTCATCTTTTCTCTGAAGTGTCTGATTTTTCATGCAATCCAAATGCTTTTCTTTTATTATTCTGTTTCCATGGGAAAAGATCCATTAAAACTTTTCCAAGATTTGAAGTGTAAAGTTTAGCTCTGCATAGTTAAGGATTAATATTTTAGCTAAAAATCAATGCATAACTGTATTTTAATTTTAAAACCTCCATCAGTGTAACAAAGACTTATACAAAATAAGAATGTATGCTGATGGAAAATTGGTGTGATGTTCCTGAAACAAAAGTTCTAAGAGTGAAATTGTAAAAGTTTGCAATGGATATTCAGAATGTGATCTGTCTTTGAAAACTGAATTGGATATCTTTCATCTTTTGTGTGTGAATCAGGTCTTGCCAGTTACAAACAAGGCAGCTCTCATTCAGGTAGGGATAATATTTCAGTCTCTGTAAATAGTCATGTCTTGTCAACAAATATTGTCAAAGAGAATTTGATCTAAACATAATCATTAATGTTTCACATGAACGGACCATTTTCAGAGATTGAAACTACTGGTTTATACTCCTTTGATGTTATGTAGTGTTGGCGTTGTTCTGATGAATTATTTAATGTCTATTTTCTACTATGATATATGTCCCAGACCTTATTTATGGGGCGTCTATACGTAATATATTTCACGTTTGAAAATAGATACATGTAAACACCTGTGATGTCATAGCCTCCTCTTCAGATAGTTCGAATTAATGAATAATGGTCAGTGTAAAAACCAGATGGACAATAAAAGTATAATGAATGGTTTTGATTATTTGCCTTATTTTTAGCTCACCTTGTCCGAAGGAACAAGGTGAGCTTATGCCATACCTAGGCGTCCGTCCGTCCATCAACAATTAACTTATTTGACTTCTTCTTCATAACCGCTGATCAGAATTTGAACAAATTTGGTCAGAAACATCCCTATGGGTAGGGGACTCAAAATTGTACAAATGATGGGACTGACCCCCTGGGGGCCTCTGGGGCAGCCCTAAAAGGGGTCAATTTGGCACTATTGATATAAACGACGACTTCTCTGAAACCAAGAAATGGCTATTTCTCATATTTGCCTGGTAGCATCACTATGGGGTGGGGATTCAAATTGTACAAATGATTGGGCTGACCCCCCAGGGGCCTGAGAGGTGGGGCCAAAAAGGGTCATAGATAGCTCTCATATTTGACAAGTAGTATCCTTTTCGGGTAGGGATTCAAAATTGTACAAAAACAGCAAAAATGGGTCAATTTGGCGAAATTGACAAACAACTTTTTCTCTGAACCTAAGCAATGAATATCGCTCATATTTGCCTGGTAGCATCCCTATGGGATGGGGATTCAAAATTGTACAAATGGTAGGGCTGACCCCCCCCGACCCCCCCCCCCCCCCCCCCCAGGGGCCTGAGGGGCGGGGCCAAAAGTGGTCAATTTGTTTAAACTTTTTCTCTGAAACGAAGCCATAGATATCACTCACATTTGTATGGTAGCATGGTTATGAGGTAGGGATTGAAAATTGTACAAATGTTGGGGTTGACCTGGGCCACCAGAGGACTAAGGGGTGGGGCGAAAAGGAGTCAATTGGTTTTAACAACTTCTTTTCTGAAACTAAGCAATGGATATCTCTCACATTTGTGTGGTAGCATCCCTATGGAGTTTCACCAAAAGTCAATTTCATTTCATGGATTAATGCACTTTTTGGCATTTTTAGGATTAAAATAAAAACAATGTACATGTATATATAAAATTCCTATAATATGTATTGACATAGCAATACCAGCGACAAATAGACTTGAGCATCATTCTAGTTTCATATCTCATGAAACCAGGTGAGCGATACAGGCCCTCTGGGCCTCTTGTTTCCAATAACTCCAAGAAACATCTGTTGGTACCATGCTCTAAAAGGATATGGCCAAGGCGGTTTCTTCAATGATCTAAATGCTTTCAAGAAGTACATAGATCCGTCTCTTCATCAAGATAGATTCCTACTAACAGCCACAGGCGCTTGCATAGATAATGAGATTTAAAAAAAAAAAGATATCAGTGGTATGTGTAATACAGTACTTTACAGAGTACACATACCACTGTCATATAAAAAAAAAATGAAAATCACATTTTCTATGCAAGCGCCTGTGCTAACAGCCCGGGCCGTCATAGCTGCTGTTGCCCCGGAATATTAATAGAATGTTGTCAATTTCAGTAGGTCTGCGAGCCTTATTCCTATATTCTCGAGCCACACGTACAAAGTATGTTGTGTTACGAGATGTAAAACATAAAATGCATTACGAACAATGAAGATTATAAATCATTTAATTGCATTTGTTAGAAGTCAAATACTCAGATAATACATTTCGTGCATTTAACTACTGTGGGTTTGTTTTGTTTTTTTTTAGCTCGCCGGTTACGAGTACATTGGAAAGACTATAACAAAGACCCTCTATCAGAATATCGTCCGTCTGTCGTCCAGAGATATACGTTTTCGCAGCTACGAATATATGCTAATGACATGAAATATTTGACATTACATATAAATTTGATGAGATTACTTTTGATTTTAAACAACTCCGTAAATGTTAATCTATCTTTTTTCACTGATATTTTATACCCGTATAACTCCTGACCCCCAGGATGTCGTCTGTGATACATAAAGTTATCATTGAAGGTCTAAGGTGAAGTAATAATTTTCATTTCAAAATATTTTATTCAATCAAGCATTTGAATTAATTTACATACGATATTTCATAATAGAGATAGAATTTAGATATAGAAATGGATTGGACAACAGGCTGAGCCTATACAGGTCATTTCCGTACTTTCGTTATCATAAATATTATAAATAATCTTAGTGGTATAGTTGTATTTCTAATCATGTAACGATATACAGTTGTATATATATAAAATGTTATATATTTATTGGAGGAAAAGAAAGATCATAATTGAGGGGAACGTTTTGCTTTATAATAGAAAAGATAATTGATTGAAGAGAAAGTATAACAGAGAAGAGAAAAGGTCAATAAAAAAGAAGTAATAATCCGGATGTCTATATATAGCTAGGTTGAATGAATTTAAATAAAACCTGATTATATGTCCACCGGAAAGTTGATAAACTGGTCATGATTTTCAAAAACGTTGCGTCGAGAAGAATAGACATTCCTCAATCGTCAGAACTTTATTAACCATTTCACGTGCAAACCTAGTCCGAATTTTCTGACGACCTTATAATTACTATATGGCCATATTAAGATTATTTTTGTAAAACTAGTGACATACAATGTATACAAATGTCTCCATATCTGCACTCTCTATTTGCCCTTATGTCTACGTAGTGGCCCCTGGCCTTTCCACAATCCTTTGCGGTCGCTCGGTTCCGTCTTCTCATGACGCCTTATTGGAGAAAACTTGAAAATCAGACACATAATTATCAATAATTTCTATTTGAAATCATCGACAAGATCCAATGATGTGTTTTAATTTTATTAATATCAAAGTGCAGAAGTGTCATCAAGATGAATATTATTATATCAAAATTTGCTGTCAAAGTGTTTGTATTTTGAGTATGAAAGTCAAGCACACCACAGGGAAGATCGGCGGGAATCTCCAATTTTCGAAAAGTCCCTATGAATGTTCGACAATACGGATATTATTGACAACAATGTGCATGATCAGAGACATATATACATCTGTATATATGTCTCTGGCATGATCAATAAGACTATATCCCATAAGTATGATAGTTTTTGGATATAGTAACATTCGTAGTGGCCTAAATTTAAAATTGACGACGTTTTGGTCTGACGTAATGGCGGATTAACCAGAACATGTCGAATAAGTTCCATTACATCCACACATACGCAAAGCCCGATTTACAATAATTATGCCCGCGTGCGTTTGATATGGGACAAGGCGCTCTCGATAAGGGATATGCTTGTATTGAGTGGTCACGAATAAAGGGAGCCACCACTTGTACGGGAAAATAGCGATGTTACTTATCTCTCTCTCTATATGACTGTATATATACACAGTCCTATTAGTCTACTACATACATATTTATTGGTAATGACAATTGTTTTATAGTCTATCTTGTAGGCTATATCAAAGTCAGCCTCGCGTCTGTTCATAAGAATATCAGCGTGGCATGTAGCCCAAGTTTCCAATGGCCCTGAAAGATACAGGGGTGAATAGATCGACTTTAGCAAGTCTACAATATACATGGTTAAGTTAGAGTTATCGTTCTTCCCTCAACGAGATTTCAACGTGATTTCCTGGTAAATCATATGAGCAAAGATGGCAGACATAGACTATCAGCCTTCGAAGCCTTCCTCGAAGCTTTCGGGGGTTTCCCTGTACCCCGTGTATGCGATTGTCTATGTTTTAGCATTTTCAGCTATTATTGTAATAGGTAAGTTCGATATAACTGCACGTCCATTTGCTGTTGACCGTCATTGAATTGCTGACATGGCAGTGCCCTTGGGTGTTGTTGACAAATGTTCACGAGACTGGTGACGAAGGAATGCATCTGATCTGACTTAAACACCGCTTCTTTTATCAGTCACTGTCTATATTCTATATCGTGGTTATCCAGTATAAAGTTTGGAAGGAAACTGCATTGTAACTACTGATGTCGTTAACATTTGTGACATAAAAAAGGGGTTTATAGTTAACTTGACAATCATATATTGATCAAAATATGGTAACTGGGGGGGAATCTAAATTGAATCAAACGTATTCATGTACTCATGCTACGTGTACACGTAGCACCATTACGCATAAAGTAGTTGAACATGCATGTACAGAACATGTTCAGTCGTTTTAAAGCCTCTCTATGTTTTCGTAATTTATATAACATATTAATTATGACAAAATTACAAAAACATGTTGATTGAATCATATAGCTAGAGTATAGAATATACAGTACTGTACAGTAATGATGATATAATGAGAGAAACAATGTAATTCATCATTATTGCAATGAAAACCAGAACACTACCCACTGATTACAGGGACTCTCTTATGTGGTGCTCCACTCTCTAAAACCCGAAGATGTCATGCATGCATGTGTAGCGGAACTGGACCGGGTCGATCATCGGCGACCAGGTAGCTACACATGCATGCACAAACTAGCTAGTTAGTTTCGAAGAAGGCAGACTGGCAATAAAATCCATGCATCAGAAAACCAGAGACGATCATTCAAACTTGTTGCTGTCGTAAAAGCAAAAAAAAAGGAATGGGTAAAATCACAAGTCAATATATGAGCTTTTAATGACAGTTCACGAGTCTTCACAGCGTTTGGTAGATAAACCCATACTTTCTGTTTGTGGTCCAGGGAGGTTGCTGGCATGTGCAGCGTTGGTTCATGGTCTGTTTTTAGATGATTTACTTTATTAAACTTTATTTTTGAATGGTTGACCTGAGCAGATTTAAATGGAAATTAAATGATTGGGGATGATGAAGTCTAACTTGAACGAAAACATAGAGAGGGCAGGCTTTATTACCCAAAATGTGCTCCATATACATCTAGCACACAAACTGTAAGGATGCTGATCGATGTTGACCTTTGCTAATCCGGTGCAGTTATCCGGAGCTTCTCTCTTCACACTGGTTTATTAGGTGTTCTAATCTACCATATATAAGATCTAGATAAACTCTCTAAAACTACTGAGTAATTACATTCAATAGACTACCAAAACTAATGTGCACAGCTGTACAACAACAGTGCCTATATTCCATTTAAACATATAGAAATAGCAAAGCTAGAGCTAGTTCATTTGAAATTCATGATCTTACTTTGCATTGATGATCAGCCGATTTGCAACACTGTACATCATTCAACATTGTATTTAGATTTAACAATTTTATAATCAAAATTACTGCATACATCAAGTTTGTCATATTATGAAAACACTAAATTCTTCTATTTATAAAACTAATCGATGCTTGTAAATTGTGTACATGTGATATTCATCAACATCTAATAACTAATAATGCATATATCCATTATAGGTGTAGTATGTTGAAGTCAGGGGCTGCGGTGGCCGAGTGGTTAAGGTGTACAGACACTTTATCACTAGCCCTCCACCTCTGGGTTGCAAGTTCGAAACCTACGTGGGGCAGTTGCAAGGTACTGACCATAGGCCGGTGTTTTTTTTTTCGGGTACTCAGGCGCCCTTTCTTCCACCTCCAAAACATGGCACGTCTTTAAATGACCCTGGCTGTTAATAGGACGTTACACAAAAACAAACCAAATAAAACCAAAGTGTTAAAGTCAGTCATTGCCCTTCTGCGGAAAACATTCTTTTTCATTGTTTTTATTAATTTTTTTTTTTTTTGCAGCCTTTTATTATATGCTAACAGGGAAAGGAACAAGATTTGATATTGGATGGTAAGCATGTTACATTATTATGATAAAATTATTTTGAAAATATATAACTTTTGATAATACATATTATGATATGATTGCAATATGCTATGATGTACTTTTGAATTTTTCATAATGCTGCCATGATATTTATAATGATTTGAAATTGGTTCTTGTAGGTTTCTGGAAAGCACGTCTCCATTTATGTGGGCGAGTATAGGAATAGGCCTGTCTATTTCCTTGTCAGTGGTTGGAGCAGCCTGGTAAGTTATCAACCTGTCTGGCATATTCTCAATTCTTGGCAGTTACTCTAGGTGTAACATGGGGATTTTAAATTACAGCAGATATATTTTAGACTAAACCTACTACTGCAGTTACAGATCTGCATATTACCACTTAAAACAAGTAAACTGTGTTCAGTATTGAGATTATTCGTAGTCTGTTGTATTATAATTTTGTTAGTTTTTCATAGGAATACTTGGTTTCAGACATCCTTCAAGTCAATTATGTAATATTCTGGGTATGAGGATTCCCAGATTGAAATTTAAATGCTTACTCTGTTGCCTTCTTTTCTATCATGATTATATTTGATCATTATATGTAAATGGTACTGAAAATTGTGTTAAATAAGTGTGTGAGTATTGTTATAGGCAAAACTAAATTATCAAATTACCACAAAATCTTAAAAATATATTTTTCTAGAGAAAAATGTTGAATTGCTTTACAACAAATCTTTGCAGGGGAATTTTTACGACTGGAGCCAGCATCCTTGGAGGTGGAGTGAAGGCCCCTCGTATCAAAACAAAAAATCTGATCAGCATCATCTTCTGTGAAGCTGTCGCTATCTATGGCATCATCATGGCTATTGTCATCGCAAACCAGCTGGGTGTAAGTTGATTGCAATTATCTGTTTTAGACTACCGAGAAATCTATCTCATGTTTATAAAGTTTGGCTTTTTTGGGCGGATATTTTAGTATATGTACTTGATATTTCCATTCATTCATTTGGTTTCTTTAAGAAAACTTACAGCTGTACTTAAAATACCATTATATTTTTGATTGAATAGTGGCATAGTTTTTGTAGGAAGAGGGTCAAAATCTGTTCTAAATTTCCAATTTATGTTCTGATTAGTCAAAATTTTGAAAATTTTCTGGACTTATACATGTACTTAGATAAATATAGTATAGTAGATCTATATTTGATCTATATACAGAAACAGGATGAAATACTGGACAGTTTGATGTTAAGGAAAAAAAATGGTTTCAAGACAGAATATGTATTTCAGTAACTGTATGAATTACCGTATTTGACCTAATAAGGGCGCCTGCCCTAATAAGGGCGCCACTACCTTTTTTCAAGCAAATAAATCTTTGACTGAGTGTCAAAATGGTGTTCAAAAGTAATAATTCATGTGAAATATTTTGCTACTTTATGTGTTCAATTTTCTTCAGCAAATTAAGTAACTGGAACACAAGTTTTGGCCACATTTTGTGTATTCCTACAGGCTACAGATGACATGTCAGTGCAAAGAGCACCCAAAACTAAACACACATACAAATAATAACTTACCATCATTATTTGAAGGTAAAGTAAAGACTTCATTCTTGTTGATAAATAACTTTTGTTCAGAACAGAAAGCTAGTAAAAGACATTGTAAATCAATTATTAGGTCAAAGAAAACGATGTCTGATATGATCTGGGAAATCACATGTTTCTATAAATAGAACACAAAAGAGTTCCAGTTGAACATAAATGGTGGAACACACGTTCTCTGGTCTAAAGATCAGCTGGCATGGTTTACAAGTTTGCAGGAGTATTCAAGTGGTGTTTAAGCTTAATATATGATAATGATTAGATATCTTCATCTGGAATATTTTTATGACTGAATATTTTACCGTTTCCACAACCTTGGGTATTCTGCTATAAGGTATAGTCTGTTTCATAAAACTTCAGAATAACTAATCTTAATAAGGGCTGTCAATTACCCGCGCCCTGCGCCCTTATTAGGTCAAATACGGTACATGTACTTGTTTTCTTTAATTCACTCCTTAAATTTGGAAAACATATAAATTTCATAGCTGATTTTCTACATTTCAGAGTTATGACCCACTAACTGCATCGGAAACTGTAATTAGGGATTCCCATTATGCAGGTAAGGTCAGACTGTCAACAATGAAAATATAATTTCTACATTGATCAAGTGTGGTCATAAGATTATAGCATTCTGTATAATCCATTATACACTATTATCGTGTTAGTTTGTTGTTTCATTCATAATCTTTTGTTTTTGATTTGTTCACTGTATATGATGTTAGCCCGAGTTTTCTCTGGCCCTGTCACCATGTCTGGTGTAGGGCCAAAGCGCACTGCTATATGAAAATGTGGAATTATCCGACACCGTGACATAACACCTACCTTACATGTTTGGATAAATGAGATATTTATTTACCCCGAGAACACCCATTTAGTCATATCTAGCTAACCACCCGAATCGGAACGCAATGGACCGAAAAGACCACATATGGTTTATTGTTTTTTTTCTTCTTGCATAGTTTAAATTAAGAAAACTAAGTTTATTATTTCCCCAAACCTGTTATATTAAATTCAAAAATGCGGACGGAATAAAACAGCTAGATTGGACTAAATTGGTGTTCTGGGGTAAATAAATATCTCATTTATATATATAAATCCATCTATGTAAGGAAGGTGTTATGTCACGCCCGATTTTATTAGCCCACCATCATCAGATGGTGGGCTATTCAAATCGCCCTGCGTCCGTGGTCCGTCGTCCGTCCGTCCGTCCCGTCCGTCCGTCCGTAAACAATTCTTGTTATCGCTATTTCTCAGAAAGTACTGAAGGGATCTTTCTCAAACTTCATATGTAGGTTCCCCTTGGTGCCTAGTTATGCATATTGCATTTTGAGACCAATCAGAAAACAACATGGCCGACAGGCAGCCATCTTGGATTTTGACAATTGAAGTTTGTTATCGCTAATTCTCAGAAAGCACTGAAGGGATCTTTCTCAAATTTCATATATAGGTTCCTCTTGGTGCCTAGTTATGCATATTGCATTTTGAGACTAATCGGAAAACAACATGGCCGACAGGCAGCCATCTTGGATTTTGACAATTGAAATTTGTTATCGCTAATTCTCAGAAAGCACTGAAGGGATCTTTCTCAAATTTCAAATATAGGTTCCCCTTGGTGCCTAGTTATGCATATTGCATTTTGAGACCAATCGGAAAACAACATGGCCGACAGGCAGCCATCTTGGATTTTGACAATTGAAGTTTGTTATCGCTATTTCGTAGAAAGTACTGAAGGGATTTTTCTCAAATTTCATATGTAGGTTTCCCTTGATGCTTAGTTATGCATATTGCATTTTGAGACTAATCGGAAAACAACATGGCCGACAGGCAGCCATCTTGGATTTTGACAATTGGAAGTTTGTTATCGCTATTTCTAAGAAAATAATAAAGGGATCTTCCTCAAATTTCATATGTAGGTTCCCCTTGGTGTCTAGTTATGCATATTGCATTTTTGAGACCAATCGGAAAACAACATGGCTGACAGGTAGCCATCTTGGATTTAGACAATTGAAGTTTGTTATCGCTATTTCTAAGAAAGTATTGAAGGGATCTTCCTGAAATTTCATATGTAGGTTCCCCTCGATTTCTAGTTTTGCATATTGCATTTTGAGACTAATCGGAAAACAACATGGCCGACAGGCAGCCATCTTGGATTTCGAAAATTGAAACTTGTTATCGCTATTTCTAAGAAACTGATGAAGGGATCTTCCTGAAATTTCATATGTAGGTTCCCCTCGATGTCTAGTTATGCATATTGCATTTTGAGACCAATCGAAAAACAACATGGCCGACAGGTAGCCATCTTGGATTTTGACAATTGAAGTTTGTTATCGCTATTTCTAAGATAGTATTGAAGGGATCTTCCTGAAATTTCATATGTAGGTTCCCCTTGGTGCCTAGTTATGCATATTGTATTTTGAGACTAATCGGAAAACAACATGGCCGACAGGCAGCCATCTTGGATTTCGAAAATTGAAACTTGTTATCGCTATTTCTAAGAAACTGATGAAGGGATCTTCCTGAAATTTCATATGTAGGTTCCCCTCGATGTCTAGTTTTGCATATTGCATTTTGAGACCAATCGGAAAACAACATGGCCGACAGGCAGCCATCTTGGATTTTGACAATTGAAGCTTGTTATCACTATTTCTAAGATAGTATTGAAGGGATCTTTTTGAAATTTCATATGTAGGTTCCCCTTGGTGCCTAGTTATGCATATTGCATTTTGAGACAAATCGGAAAACAACATGGCCGACAGGCAGCCATCTTGGATTTTGACAATTGAAGTTTGTTATCGCTATTTCTCAGAAAGTACTGAAGGAATCTTTCTCAAATTCCATGTATAGGTCCCCCTTGGTGCCTAAATCTTAAATTTTATATATAGGTTGCCCTTGTTTGAAAAGTACTAGAGGCTTCTTCTGAATTTACACAGATTAGTAAGACTTAGAAGAAGAGAAAAGTAGGGAAAAGATCAATCTGACATGGAACCTATGAAGAACATTCAATGGTGGGCGCCAAGATCCCTCTGGGATCTCTTGTTGTATTTGCACCAAATTCTCAGCAACATCATACATATGTAGGGCCCCTGACTGATTCCATCTGGATAACAAGAAGAATTTATATAAGTTGATATTACTTGTGTCCAATTGTTGAAAAATGAAAAGGTGTTAAGGTTGTATATACCAGGAATATATCCCTGTTTTAGGTTTCCAGATGTTTGCTGCTGGCCTCACAGTGGGTTTATCCAACATTGCCTGTGGAATTAGTGTTGGAATAGTTGGATCTGGTGCTGCTTTAGCCGACGCCCAAAATGGCAGTCTCTTTGTGAAACTTCTCATTATAGAAATCTTTGCCACAGCTATTGGTCTCTTTGGAATCATTGTTGCAATCTTGCAGGTAAGTACTTTACAATAAAGTAAAATAATAGTACAAAAATGTATTGTTTTCTGTTTTGAAATTTTATACAATTTTGCTACTGAAGAGGTCAATAGGTATACACCCTCCCTATTATTGAGTTTATGATGGTTTTAAATTCATAAAAATGTTTGACCTTTGAATTTATATGTCATATTTTGGATTTGAATAAATGATGCAATGAATTTAGAAAGCTTTAAAAAAGTGTGTTTGATGTGTTTAACTGTAATATTTCTTTTTTCTTAAATCAGCTTTTTCAAGTTAAATTATTATACACTTATTTATTGTCCTTATAGATCACTGGAGTGAAGATGGGATCAGATTAAAGTTTGCCCCGGACCATTCATATTGTGGTATTTGTTGATAGAGACAGGACATTTTCTCACCTCTAAGAGTAACCAAGATGGCTTCCAGCCTGGCTCATTCTGAAGTTGTGTCTAGAAGTGAAAGAGTTAGATAGAATTACCTACAGATTCCAGTACAGATAATGTAAATGTGATACGTTTCTTCCAGTGATGTTGTCACCAGTAATCACTCCTATATCTATATATATATATGATGAGCAAAATTTCATTTAATTTTCATTAGAAACCAGTAGCTAGACTACACAAATGACCAAAAGGGTAAAAAAAAGTTTCATGATTTTGTCCAATATATTAGTCAAACAGTCCATATATAATGTTAGATGCACAGTATATCATGGAAATATAACATGAATGTTTCTGCATTAAATGAATCAGATCTATACTTTTGAAAATAATTAATTTGTTTAATAAGTTAAAAGAGAAACAGATGATAAATTTGACCTATTTTATCTAGCCACCCTTAACAAATGTATTTTCCCTTTGCCTAATGTAGTTGGCAGATGGTAATTTTAATGTCAAATGAAATGTCTCAGTCATGGAGTGTGTAGTTCTGTAACAGCACTTCTATGTATTAGCTTAAAAATAAGGAAGAGAAAATAGATGGAGATTTATAGGGGCTGGACACAAAAACATACATGAGGTGTATATATATACAATAGTATTGTCTGTCCAGTAACCGTAGTGGCAGTAAATTCATATAAGGGTGTTAGGGGCAGTGCCCCCTACAGCTTCTTGGGTGATCTTAAATAAAGTGATATAAATCAGTTAAGATCTGTACCCTGTTGCAGTAAAATATCTACCCAATGGGAGGAATCCAGGTTTGCCAAACAGGAACCACCCATGGAAGTGATTTGATTTAAACAGTTCTATATGATGACAGGCTACATTTTCTCCAGCACCCACCATATATAAAGGCTACATTTTCTCCAGCACCCACCATATATAAAGGATTTCTTTATTTTTTGGCTTCCTCCTGTTGGATACATATTTTACTGGAATATCCCTAATTGGTGTTATAATGTATTGGCACTATGATAATGTATGATCCATGTCAAACTGAAGAAATCCTGGGGGACACATTTCATTGATAAGTTGTAGATTTATATTCAGATTAATATATAATGTATTGTAAATATTTTACATTTAATTGTGTTTCAATTATCATGTCTCAATATTTACCAATGTGATAGTGATTATGTCAAATGTTTTGTTCTAAAAATATTTTCTTGATTCATGTATTATTTCATTTAATAACTCTATGGCCCGAAATACGAAGGCTAACACTCTGTAAAGTTGTCAGTGGAGTCTATTACCTACAAGTACTGAGGGAGCATTTCCATTAGTCAATTTGTCATTCCAAGGAAATGAAAATCTTGAACTGTTCAATCATTAAACATGATGCTGTAATCTGTAGATTTTATACAGCAAACTTAACATACTTACATTTAAGTTGTTTATGTAGGAATGTAAATGATTTGATTCCTGTTTTAAAAAAATAAATGAAATTGTAAGTAAGGGCTATTCCAGTAACTATATCTACCCTAAGGGAGGAGTATATTAACTGGAATAGCCCTAAAGTTTTCCATAGCTTCCATTAACCAAGATATTTCAGTGTTAACAATTTAAATGGAATAGTTGTAGGGCAAAGCTGATAATTATATACATCCATGTTAATTGGAAGAGAGGATTTTGACATTTCATCATTTTACTTTGCTGACATTCCATTCTGCTCCACATTTTTTCAATGTTGATTTGAATTCTTTCATTGAGCGGTGTTGATTGAGGTAATAAAATGATATGTATGGAAATCTATGATATTAAAAAACAGAACACAAGAAATACCTAATGATTATTTACCCATGGAAAAATGATAGTATAAATCAAATGATCAATAATGTAGCTATTCAAATTGGGTTGAAAATAATTCTTTAATTAAATCTTGTGTTCGATTCACATTGTACATTGAACAAATTGTGCTAGCAGGGAGTGGTTGTTGGAGGGAAGAGTAACATAGGTTTGAAAGAAGAATACATGTGGTTGCTTAATTATTTATCATACAATATGTGATTATTTATATATTATAATTATGGTGCATGGTAGGGAAACTACTGACTGGACCATGTCTTTGGCAGACAGCTGTTTTAGAAAGTAAAAGTAAATATCGAATTGGTGTTCGTATCTTATTGGTTTTCTAAGCTCATTAAACTTGAGAAAAGAATTTCTGTCATGATATTGTCCTATAGATAGTTCTAAAATCCCACATCAAAATAACTTTTTAAAAGTAGATTCATTTTGTTGTTAATGTTGTAAGGTAGTAACGGAAATGTATTACTAGAATTACTTAAAGCTGACTGGAAAAATTGAATTGAAGAAAGCTAGAAATCATTTGAGAAATTATATTGCGCTTGTCAAAATGCTGATACTGCCAAATATAATGGGAAAGAGTTGATATAGCAAAGTACACGTAGCTTAAGATTGATTGCTACTGTGTGTTATAAATTATGATATTGAGTGTCGACATTAATTCAGGGTGCAGGTATCAGCAAATGCAGTACAGGGTGTGTCGATGATCATGTAACATCATTGAATATTATATATATACAATGTTATAAAATAATAACTATACATTGACGTAAATTAAAGCTGATTCTCTCGAAGAAAAGATAACTGTTTTGTGGATGTTGCAAATGCGCATTTAAAGGATCATAACTTCGAAGTTAACAAGTACATAAACTGGGTATATGCTACTGCTGGTTATGATTTCAGAATTGTTTTTTTTTGTTAAAAATTTTCATCTGAGAACATATTCTGTTACTGCGAACAAAGCAAGTAAAACCGATCTTGATTGTAAATTTGGTTTTGAATTGAATTGTGTTAAAACAGAAATATTTTAATTTAAAAACTAATTACGTTTATCTTTTAACAGATCGATATGTTAGATACATGCTATACATGTAATTTTTGTAAGAGTTAACTCCCCTGTAATTCTGAATGACTGTAAACTTGATGAATAAAATATTGATGTAACAGTAATGTTGATTTCAAATCTAGTCAAATTCAGTAGTTTAATGTGAATCATGATAAAAGTTAAAAAGAAAATGTTATAGTTAGTCAAATTCTAATTATGATGGAGTCACAGTCACTAGACATGGGAGTGAAATGTTCTGTAATAGCCGATATACAGTATGTTAGTAATACATGTAGTTGTTAGTATTTAGTGCATATGATCAATGTCATTGAATAAACATGGTATAACATATTGGCCATTTGTTTTATTTGTTTCACATAATTCTCATTCACATGATTACACAAATTCTAAAATTGAAAGATAAATACTTTTTTAAGATTTCATTTTTATCATTTCTGTAATTTGCGGATATGAGGATAATTTTTATTTCTTTGATACAAAGTCGGTGTCACATGTAAGTTTGGTTTTCCTCCGGGTACTTCAGCTTTCCTCCTCCAAAACCAGGCACGTCCTTAAAGTACCTTGGCTGTTAATAGGATGTTAAACAAAATGAACGTTTGTCACGAGTTGATATCACTGGGATTGATGCTAATTGGTATTGCGTGTATAACCAAAGCCACATTATCCGAGACAAGTTATTTAAGGCAACAGCATAGATAATGTAATTATGGTGTGTTATTCAAATCAGACTTTATGGTTCATTGTCCCCTGTTTTCTGCCAACAATACTGTTTCTCTCAAAATGACCAGCAGGCAACTGACAATTGAAGATTGTCGTCGTCCGTCCGTCCGTTGTCAGTTAACATTTGCTTCAAATCGCTACCAGTCAAAAAGGGGATCAGATTTGCATAAATGATTATTCTGACCCCCAAGGGGCTGCAGGGGTGGGGCCCAATAGGGGAAATTGAGGCAATTCCTTTAAATCGCTACTAGTTATACAGTTATGAATGGATTTGAACTTAATTTGGTCAGAAACATACTTGGGGGAAGGGGAATTTTTTTTGCGTTAACGGTGACGCTGACCCCCAGGGGCCAGAGGGGCGGGCCCAGTAGGGGTAATTGAGGAAATTCCTTTAAATCACTATTAGTTATAAAGTTATGAATCGATTTGAACCCAATTTGGTCAGAAATATCCTTGGGGGAAGGGAAACGGATTTTGCATAAATGTTGATTATAATCCCCAATGGGGCTAAAGGGGCTTGGCCCAATAGGGGAAATAGAGGTTATTCCTTTAAATTGCTACTTGTCATAAATTAAAGTTAAGAATTAATTTGGACCCAATTTACTCAGAAGCATCCGAGGAGAAATTTAAAAAAGGGGAACAGATTTTGCTGTGACCCTCCTTCCCATAACCATGCATAGCATCCCTGGATGTAAAGTGATAAACACAATTGTGATCTAAAAACAGGCCCAAGGGTCTATCCCCACCCTATGGGACATAGTTTCACAATCATGTAAAAACAATCCCTGATGTCTTTTCACACCCTTAGAGAGTCTGGACTTTTATTTCTTAAAAGCAGTTGGGATCCCCACACTATAACCATATATTGCATTGTTCTAGATTGACAAATAAAGCTACGTTTTAACGAATTGAACATGAACATTATTTTGACAGTAGATCTAATCCAACCAGGTGAGTGATACAGGCCCCGTGGGCCTCTTGTATCTCATTGTCATGGTTCCTACTTCATTTTCAATTTTGAGACTGGTCGGAAAACAAAATGCCACAAGGTGGGCAATTTTGAATTTGACAATTGGAGTTTGTTACCGCTTTATATTTACTGGGTACTGAATGGATATTTCTCAAATTTCTCTTTAATGTTCCCATTGGTCCCTAGTTGTGCTAGTTAAACTTTCAGTTTGTTGTGTTTGAAATCTACTTCCCTGGTATTTCCAATATTATTGGTGGTTTCCTTGTCCCTGATTGTACATATTCAGTATTGAGACAGACCGGTTTTATTTTGTTTAACGGCCTATAATAGATATGGCCATTTATGGACGGTATTGAGACAGAACTACAATCAAAAGTTTATCAAATGACTGAATGAAAAAGAAGAGAAAATATCAATCTTACTTGGAACCAATAAATATATTTTTCAATGATGGGCGCGTAAATTCTTATTGGATCTCTTCTTTAACACGGGTTATTTGGGGCTGATCATTTCCACTTAGTAACTTGGTCAGGACAATCCCAGGATCATTCAGATCAGTGAGAGCGGATTCCACTGTTGGAACTTGAGAAGAAGTTTGAAATGTGAAAAGTTTACGCACAGCAGACCACGATGGACTGACGACCTCAAAATCGGGACCTGTTTCTTTGAGAGAAATAATTTTAGCTATTTTGATACCAAAAATTGATTTCAACAAACATTATTGTGCAAGTTTGAGTATGTGTCAATTTTTATAAAAAAAAATATCAACTGCCGGCTGTTTATTATTCATTAAAAAGTGCTGACATTCACACGATATCGGAAATAAGATACCACTTTTCCAACCTTAAAAAAACAAATTACTTACATATATACATGTAATATTCTTTTCAGGGGTGGTAAATATATTTATAACGTTAATTTTGACGACGCCTGAGAGAACACAATATGCCTTTTGATCTGCATTTTTAATCTTAACGATTGAAGTAGAAAACGTCCCCCGTTCCTCGACACCTTATCAATAAGAATCTTCATTTACATCTTTATGTTGTAGATATTTCATCAGGTTAGAGTTATGCTAGTTATGTAATTATGGTTTATATTTCAACTTTAATATGTGATTCAGTAGTTACTTCCCTTGTTAATTCCTGTTAAAGGGAGATTGTCAATCATAATTTAAATGTCACTTTTCTCAGATTAGATATTGTATGTTGTATTTGTAATGTGATTTGATATTCTGTATAGGCTTTTCGGCGTATTTTAGATTTTCACATACAGGTATATCTATACATGATAGGAAAGAGAGAATGCTAATGTAACGATTAAAGTACTATTAAAAAGTAATTCATGGGAAGTACATTTCAGTTGTTGTCTGACCTTTGGTTTAAACAGTATTTTATTTTGTAAACAGCAAAGTTGTACACATTACATGAATGTAAGGATTCGAAATCAAGCCTAAAGCTTATATTAATTCGTCTCCTTATAAAAGAAATAGCAAAATATATACAGACGACGGTAAGTCAAAAGAGCATGGATATGGTAAGTTTAATACAAAGTTTAAACCAGAAAAATTAGGTAATAATGAAAATCATAATTCAAAATCTTAATCCATGTCCCAACTGTGTCAGTACCAGTATGTACATGATACATGTTGACACATATTCTATTTAATACATTATTATGATAAACATGTTATATATATATATTATATTTAGAGATATGATGCCATTGAAAGACAGATAAATAACCTTTAACGCACATTACGACAATTTGCTAATGCAATGTACTCTTCGAGAATTACATTTCAGTTGCTATCTTTCTTCGAAGTATATCCGTAATGAACTATCTTGCATATTACTATTGAAAGCTCGTACTATAAAGAAGTACATTTCAGTTTGTGTATACTCCTTATGCAATATAATTTATGTGCGACATAAACAAATTTAAATTTAAAAAAGGTCCGGGAAATTAAAAGTTGGTATCAAAATGAGGAAGTATGTTTTAATCTATTTTAAGGACCCATTATACATGATTTATGTTAATATTTTTGTATTATTATGTTAAGAGTTGTAAGGATTTTCTATATAGGTTATATACTAATTAATCATTTTTCACTGACCTCCTGTATTGCACCGGCAACATGACATGTCACCCCTTACTCGACTGATGGCGGACATGTTCAGATAACGACTAAGTAACGTTCTAGCTGGCTTATCAAGCTCCCAAAGGAATTTGACGATCCTTTGTTGCTTCAATACATCCTGTTCAATAGGGGTTGATATAAACGGACGAATGATTAAAGCCGGTCAGTCTGGGTACAATACTGGAATCTGACATGCAGTTATCCTATAGTGGGCTGTCTATGGAACTATGTAAGCTCCAAATGACACTCTTTTCAGCTCTGCTCCCCGCTCCATATTAATCTTAATTGCTCTAGCCATAGTGATATTGAAAGTTCCTTGTATCCTGACATTGATTAAACGTCTATGTAGATATATATAGATGTTTCCTAATGTGTTCAGATAGTATATACAAAAGAAAATATATGCTTGTGTCATAACCTTACCAGCTGTAGAACTGGAACATTATCTTCTGCGACTGCCAACGAAATATTGAAGAAAACTTATATAAGGAAATATTGGAGAAAACTTATATAACGAAATATTGGAGACCAACTCTTGTGCAAACCCTCGTTTACAAGATGCATACTAAGATTGAAATCACTTTGTTGATATTAATACTTTTTGTTTCACGTGTAAATAGTCTTTGTCCAGCAGGATGCGCGTGCCCTAGCGCCACGACGGTCAGCTGTAGCCCGGGATTTTCTACATTCCCATCACCACTAACCGATGATGTCAAAGTTCTTTCTCTTTCTGGAAACTACAAGACACACAACAAGATCCCGGCATTACACAATAGTGACTTTCAATCCATGCCTGGATTGGTTACGTTAAAGATGGCGCATTGCGAAATTAACGCAATTGCAGACGACACATTTTCATCATATACAAAATTAATGTATTTAGATTTGTCGAATAACAACATTCCAAGAATAACTGACAAAACATTTGCGGGACTTATCAATTTGGTGTCCCTTCAAATCAGCGGGAATCCGCATTGCGAGTTCAGTGAAAAGGCTTTTGATGGTCTTTCAAATCTACAAGAACTTTATATTGCCGACATGGACTTGGAACGTATAATTCCAGCTATGTTCGCAAGCTTGAAAAACCTTCGACTTTTGGATGTCCACGGAAACAAAATTTGGAAAATCGAATTCGATTTTGGATCTGTATTCCCCAACCTACAACATTTGGATGTATCAGAAAATGTTCTGAAGGGACTGCCAAAAAAGTACAATAACTCCTTTTCGAATATAAACACGTTAAAACTGTCGGGCAATCCTCTGCAATGTAATTGTGAATTACGATGGTTGAAACACGTATCGAAAAAGGTCCTTGATCCTGAATATGCAAGTGATGCATTAGTTTGCACTGGACCAGAACGACTGAAATTTGCTCCGATTTTGCGCGTTCCGGACTTGGAGTTTAAGTGTGTTCCACCGGAAATAATCAACTGTACAACTGAAACTTACGTGGTGATGGAAACGGCATCACTCCGGATGTTGTGTGAGTTGGCAGGAGATCCGTATCCGGAGGTAACCTGGACGAGATACGATGGAAAACAAGTGGAATTTACTTACGAAAACACTTCAAACTACTATGTTTCTAGAACAGGATCGTTGGATATTTTCAATGTCTCAAAGGCTGATGACGGTACATGGACTTTAGGTGTCACCAATACAATTGGCCATAAAAGTCGTCAGCTAAAAATTGTTGTTACCCGCAAAACAACAACGACATCCACAACAACAACAACAACAACATCGACGACGACGACAACAACAACAACAACGACAACAACCACACCTACAACGACCCCGACGACGACAACAACCACACCTACAACGACCCCGACGACGACAACAACCACGTCTACAACGACCCCGACGACGACAACAACCACGTCTACAACGCCGCCGACAAAAGCGATACCAGCAACATCAACAACGACGGCGACGACAGTACAGGGAACAGCAGCTAAAATTATTGGAGGAAGTAGTTTAAAGACCACAACTGGAAACTCAATTATAAACAGTAATGACCACAAACAAACCGGCGGAGGTACTGTAACACTAAACATACCTAATCACGTCAAACCAGACCCGACTAGCATCCCATCTGATGGTAATGACCATGGGGAGACAGGCGGTGGTAGCAATGAAAACAAAGCATCAGACAGTAAGGCAGATGTTCAAAGTGATGAGGGAGGAGGAATGAACATGATGATGATAGCGGGGGCCGGTGGGGGCGGTCTTTGTCTCATCGTCCTCATCGCCGTTACCGTCTACTGCGTGAAGAGGAAGAAGGGCAGTAACCGAGTGGAGGATATCAGCATCAAACAAGACGACGACTTCGACTCGGTCAGAACACCGCGTCGTCATCGTGTGACTAATGATTTCTAAAATACACGCATGTGAAGACAGCAGTTCTGTATTTCGCTCTGTATTGAGGATACTTCGAGGAAATGTGGTGCATTAATTTTATTTTCTGTTTGTTTGCTCCTGTTAAGAGCGCGAAACCAAACTCTAACACAGACACAAAATTGTGATTATTATGCAAAAATTGAAAACAAAACGTGAAGGATAAAATATCAAAGGGACCAGACGCACCGCAGAATTAAACTATGGTGTTTATCAATACTTCCTCACTTATCGCGATTTTCTGTTAGTAAGACTATGTATACACCGGTAAACGTTTCTGTGATTGACTGTGATAACCTTCTTATTGAAATACTTTGATGTCCCTGTGATAGTGTGATAACGTTTCTACTGAAATACATCCTGTGATAGTGTTTTACTGTTATATTTTTACTATGACTTTATTCTACCTGCGAGTAAATGTTCCTTTATTATGGACTCTACTAGAGCCAGCAACACCACTGGCGGGATACACCTGTCATATATTGATGTTTTATGTATTCGAAATTATTATCCACAATATCTAAATGTTAGGAATAAAACTAATGTTGAAATACGAAGTTTTATAAAAGATGCTTCTCCGACGAAGAGTAATTATGAAGGATTTGATCTGTACAAAATACTGTTGTGTATTTTGTACAAACCAAAAGTTACATAAATCAACACCCTCCAAATAGTTTAACTTAATTTTTATCTTTTAAAATAAGGTATTTTCATCTCTTAAAGTTAAAATGGAGAAGTGACCATTCGCACCATATCTATCTATATCATGTTATAAACGATTATTAGTAGGACGCTGTTATTGTTTTCATTTATTGTTGTTAATCATACATATTTCTATATTTTTTGACGCCCCTTTGTTGGTGTTAATTAGATATATTTCTATACCTTTTTGGGCGCCCCGTTATTGGTGTTAATTTTATATATTTCTATACCTTTTGGGGCGCCCCTTTGAAGATGCTAATGATTATATATATTTCTATACCTTTTGGGGCGCCTTTTTTTTGTGTTAATTAGATATATTTCTATACCTTTTGGGGCGCCCCTTAATTGGTGTTAATTAGATATATTTCTATACCTTTTGGAGCGCCCCTTTATTGGTGTTCATTAGATACATTTCTATACTATTTGGCGACCCTTTATTGGTGTTCATTAGATATATTTCCATACTATTTGGCGACCCTTTATTGGTGTTAATTACATATATTTCTATACTATTTGGCGACCCTTTATTGGTGTTCATTAGATTTATTTCTATACTATTTGGCGACCCTTTATTGGTGTTCATTAGATTTATTTCTATACTATTTGGCGACCCTTTATTGGTGTTCATTAGATTATTTCTATACTATTTGGCGACCCTTTATTGGTGTTCATTAGATAAATTTCTATACTATTTGGAGTCCCTTTATTGGTGTTCATTAGATAAATTTCTATACTATTTGGCGACCCTTTACTGGTTTTAATAAGATTTATTTCTATACTATTTGGTGCCCCTTTACTGGTTTTAATAAGATTTATTTCTATACTATTTGGCGACCCTTTATTGGTGTTCATTAGATTTATTTCTATACTATTTGGCGACCCTTTATTGGTGTTCATTAGATTATTTCTATACTATTTGGCGACCCTTTATTGGTGTTCATTAGATTATTTCTATACTATTTGGCGACCCTTTATTGGTGTTCATTAGATATATTTCTATACTATTTGGCGACCCTTTATTGGTGTTCATCAGATATATTTCTATACCTTTTGGCGCCCCTTTATTGGTGTTCATTAGACAAATTTCTATACTATTTGGCGACCCTTTATTGGTATTCATTAGATATATTTCTATACCTTTTGGCGACCCTTTATTGGTGTTCATTAGATATATTTCTATACTATTTGGCGACCCTTTATTGGTGTTCATTAGATACATTTCTATACTATTTGGCGACCCTTTATTGGTGTTCATTAGACATATTTCTATACTATTTGGCGACCCTTTATTGGTGTTCATTAGACATATTTCTATACTATTTGGCGACCCTTTATTGGTGTTCATTAGATATATTTCTACACTATTTGGCGACCCTTTATTGGTGTTCATTAGATATATTTCTATACTATTTGGCGACCCTTTATTGGTGTTCATTAGATATATTTCTATACTATTTGGCGACCCTTTATTGGTGTGCATTAGATAAATTTCTATACTATTTGGCGACCCTTTATTGGTGTTCATTAGATATATTTCTATACTATTTGGCGACCCTTTATTGGTGTGCATTAGATATATTTCTATACTTTTTGGCGACCCTTTATTGGTGTTCATTAGATAAATTTCTATACTATTTGGTGCCCCTTTACTGGTTTTAATAAGATATGTTTCTATACCTTTTGGCGACCCTTTATTGGTGTTCATTAGATATATTTCTATACTATTTGGCGACCCTTTATTGGTGTTCATTAGATATATTTCTATACTATTTGGCGACCCTTTATTGGTGTTCATTAGATAAATTTCTATACTATTTGGCGACCCTTTATTGGTGTTCATTAGATATATTTCTATACTATTTGGCGACCATTTATTGGTGTGCATTAGATAAATTTCTATACCTTTTGGCGACCCTTTATTGGTGTTCATTAGATAAATTTCTATACTATTTGACGACCCTTTATTGGTGTTCATTAGATTTATTTCTATACTATTTGGCGACCCTTTACTGGTTTTAATCAGATATATTTCTATACCGTTTGGTGCCCCTTTATTGGTGTTCATTAGATATATTTCTACACTATTTGGCGACCCTTTATTGGTGTTCATTAGATAAATTTCTATACTATTTGGCGACCCTTTATTGGTGTTCATTAGATATATTTCTATACTATTTGGCGTCCCTTTATTGGTGTTCATTAGATTTATTTCTATACTATTTGGCGACCCTTTATTGGTGTTCATTAGATATATTTCTATACTATTTGGCGACCCTTTATTGGTGTTCATTAGATTTATTTCTATACTATTTGGCGTCCCTTTATTGGTGTTCATTAGATATATTTCTATACCTTTTGGTGCCTGCTGATGAGTAATGTATATGCTGTCGGCGATATGTTGAATAAATATATTTTCAAGTTATTTGCAGCATAAATAAAAGACATGTCTTGTGTCTTGAAACATGAGTCACGACTTGAATTGTCATTGTCAATGGCAAAAAGCTTCCTAGACCAAAGTATAGCTTATCTACTGGTTGTCTATCTACATGATGTATATTAATCACTAGTTCGAATGTTCCCGCACACATGAATTGGCATGTTTCAAAAAAAAAAAAAAAAAAAAAACAGAATAAAAAATATTTTAACCGTGCAGTAGCAGAGAGGTATGGCAAGCCAAATTGTCATTTATTCATGTAGAAATGTTGACCAAGTACTTGAGATGTTACATTTTTTTTAAACGATATCTAATTTATCTTATATGATTCATCGTACAGTATCTGTTATACGGCACATGTATATGTTATATAATGTAAGGTTTCTAATAAGTATATAAGATATTTCATTCATTTTATGAGGTATCTAATGTATTATACAAAATATGTAATATGATATATATTAATTATTTACTATATAACACATCTCATAGTATACAAGGCACAATACTGCTCCACGCCTTAGAGAGGACGAGTTTATTGTAAATAATGTCTTTTTGAAAACACTCGTTAATATTTTGAATTACTAGTCACATCGTTTTATTGTGTTATTGATTATAATACCAGTATCAAAACAAACTTCTATGATATAATTGTGTATTCTGCTGGAGAAAATCAATGATCCTGCAATACAGAACACTTTATTTGATAAGGTTGATATAGTAGGAAAACGCTGTCTCAGAATATTGACTTATCCTAAGTGCAGCAACAATATATAGGAACTAAAGTGTTCACGGAGGTACTATACTGGAAAATGCGTTTGAGCCTGGTCTAAGCCTCGCTTAGTACCACTATTATTTGGCTCTGTTATCATTTCAGATATATATATACATTTGTAATTGGTCACCGACGACTTTAACATAATTCATCTGTTATAATTCAATTATTATTTCTAAATATAACGGAATTCAAATAAATGCACGTATATCTCTAGATATTTCCAGACAAATTGTGTGATATCATTCTTCTTTATCCTGTGTTTAATTTCTAAGGAAGATATTCAAAGTTCAATTAATTCCCCTTTAAAAATGTATGATCGCAAACTGTACCAAGGATGTGATGTGATGTATCTTGATTTAAATGCCAAAACTATGCGGTTATTATTTGATATCATATTTTAGTAGATGTATTGGCTTTGAAATTAGTTTCAGGTGGTAGGTTTTTTATCATTAAGTTTAAGTCGGTATTATACTTACGTTCCATGTAAATACTTGTTATTAATTTATTTATTTCGTTTTTTTCCTTCTTGATTTAATGTATTGTAATGGTGTTGGTTGGCGTTATGTATCATATATACATATAACATATGTATATATGTGTGTTATGAAATGTTTATTTTCATATTGCTTTGCGAAGGATTTACGGGAGTACAGTTATTTATATCACAAATTCAAATAAATTGCGATTTAGGCACCAACTACAATGACGTGTCCAAGTCTTTCACATGACACCATGTTCATATGCGTCACTGTTATTTCAAAATCGTGAAAGTGTTTTCAAAGTCTGTGGTTGTGTTGTTGTTTCGGGTATCCAGGTATTGTCGTTAGTCACAGTATTGTCACACAACATATACATATCTAAACATATCTCCCTTGCTTTGTTTTAAATTTGAAAAGTTTGTTGCAAAATAAATTTATTGATTTCGAGTTTGTGTTGTTGGATTATTATTCACATATTGCTTTCCGTTCATGTTTTAGGGTTCAAAACATTCTTTGGGTTTATCTTAAAACGTTCAGGCATGTGTGCTTAACGCTTGTCGCAACCTTGTGAAATCCACCACTTTTAAATCTGTTCCCATTTTAATACGTTTTCATGGCGTGAAACGACTGATCCGTAATGAGTTAATTCCTTATGTGTGAATGCATATTGAACGGGAACCTTGAATCAAGTAAAATATATATGAAATATTGACTGAAACATTGCTTCAACACTGAAGCATTGCTTCGGCAATGAAAACGCAATGGAACACGGCATCCACAATAAAGCATTGCTTCCGCAGTGAAACATTGCTTCTACACTAAAACATTGCTTCTACACTAAAACATTACTTCCAAAGTGAACATTGCTTCCAGAAGGAAACACATTTGCACATTGCATCCTCAATTTAACATTTATTTCACAATGAAAAATGCTCTCACAGCGAGAAATTGCTTCCACAACGAAGCATTGAATCCACAATATTAATGTAACATTGGATCCACACTGCTTCAATAACTGAGCATTGCTCCAACAAAAAATACAGTGGGACATTTCTTCGACAATGAAACATTGCTTCTACAGTGAATATTTTTTCCTTCGTGAAACATCAATTGCATTCACAATGAAACATTGTTTAACAATCAAAATTTGCTTCCACAATAGAACATTGCTGCCATAATGAAACATAACTGAACATTGCATTCACAGTAAAGCATTGCTTCAACAATGATACACAGTGGTATTGTTGTTGCACAGTGAAACATTGCTTCCATAGTGAAATAATACTTCAACAGTGAAAAATTGCTTCCACAATGAAATATTGTTTTCACAATGAAATATTACTTTCACAGTGAAATATTGTTTTCACGATGAAATTAATTTTGAAGATACTAAATTTACCGATCAAACAAATATATCTTGAGTAACTTGTTTTGTTTTTAGATTGCATATAAAGGTCACAATCTTGAATTTCACTTTTTAAAATTCATATGTATTGTTCAATTTTTCATTACACTTTGTTCTGATGCATTTTTACTTTGTTTTGCACTTCAATTTAGAGGTAGTTTCCAAAACCGTGTTTCTTAACGTTTCGCTAATTATAATCATATAAAATCAACCGTATACTCTGTCAAAGACGTACCAACGAACATGCAACCAGTCAAACAAGACATTGAGATTTTAAAAATTGGATCATAGACGATAGACTTTTAGTTTAAGAGTTTAAATGATGTTTTATCCATCAACAAGGATGTGTTAATGAAGGGCTAACGGCACAGATCAGAGAGGACGACTGTAAACGAAATGCATAGCAAATTTAACAAAATGCAATAAGCCAAGTTTCAGTGTGAATCAGGTGTTATAATGGTCATGTTTCAAAAATGTTAATGTTCCTTCTTATTCGTAAAGTTTCTTTCAGCATACAAATACATGTACATAAAATGTGGTGTTTATGTAATCATTTAAGCATTGAACGGCTTTCAGTTGGCATTCATAGTCAATATGAATGCCAACTAAACAGAGGCAAATTATATTCAACATGAAGCGCTAGCGCGCTTCATGGAATTTGCCTCTGTCCAGTTGGCATTCATATTGACTATGAATGCCAACTGAAAGCCGTTCAATGCTTATATCTACCATCTGCGATTTTTTATTTGTCGTGCGATTTTTTTTGAAATTTTCAAACTATATCAGTGTTGACGCTTTTCATGTAAGCGTCATATGTAACGCCTCGCATACAATACTGTTACAAAATGTTGTATTTACCAACTATGTTGTACTACCCATCATAGGGTGATCATGGTAATGAGGCCGGACGTTATTTTTAGTACTAAATGTACAGCTAACTCCTCATTTAATTATATATTTGAAACCACCCCGTGGATAATGTTTTCACATTAGATGTTTCATGTAAATCTTATATGTTATATCAGATGGTGCTAATTAAATCATTCCACATTTCACTAGAATATAGGAGCTTAAGAAGATATATGGTTTACACGTAATTATATGATGACAATATAATACTCGCCTACTCAGTTGGAATCAAAAACATATTACATGTCTCACATACCGGTATCACCACTGCCACGCCCTTACTGGACGTCATTACTTTGGAGCTTGTGTATAATCACATATGCATATGGATTTATCTATCAAATGTAGTTCCTGATCCTATATCGGGCCGTGGTACTCCATCGCATGCCCTGGGTGTGATATTTACATTCATATCTTACATAATGGGCGAATATGGTATTCCGTTCACTGTCTGAGATATGATATTAATATTTTACTATCATCAGCGCTATAGTACATATATCAAATTTTCTGTAATATATTTTCGTTGTGTGATTCATGTAATATGAACATGGTACAACTTACAGTGTAAGTAATTTATTTATCTATTTATTTCTGTATTTATTGTCGCTGGTTGATATACACAGTACTGTGTAACCATCGCTTACTGCTGTGATCTTGTATATCATCAGGTTGATTAAAACGTAAGGAACTGAAAAAAAAACCACTTAATTTTTTCTCCCATACTTCACAGGCTCATTATTCGGTCTAGGCCATTTTTACCGGGACAATCGCCTGAATTTAAAAAAATGCAGGGTTATCCGGCGGTTGCTAGGGAAAAGATAAATAGAATCTATCATGGGTCTGTTCCGTGGACAGGGATATCTCAACCCGAGTGTAAGAGTTTTGCCAGTCAGCACGAGGCTTGCCGAGTGCTGGCCAGCCAAGTTCTTACATGAGGGTTGAGATATCCTTGTTCGTGGAACAGACCCATGATTGATTATTTTTCTCACATACTTGCAACCAAACGTAAGTTTTTATGAAAGTTTTTTTATCGCACCATCGGGAGCCGCGGTGGTCGAGTGGTTAAGGTTTTTCTCCGGGTACTCCGGCTTTCCTCCACCTCCAAAACCTGGCACGTCCTTAAATGACCCTGGCTGTTAATAGGACGTTAAACAAAAACAAACAAACCAAATATCGCACCATCCAATGCTCCTTGGAATTAATCCGAAGGGTTCTGATGTTAATATCGCCTTTCAAGCTGCCTTGTGGCGATTTAACATCAGAACTCGACCCATACAGAAAACGAGCAATTTTTCCGACCCACCCTCAGGTCGGCGTTTGAACAATATTTCCCCTTATTCCCTTCAACCTGGCACATAAAATGTATACATCGATTAAAAGGTAAGATATTATTTTATTAGCTTACATACATATTTTACTCACTGGTCATCTTTCACTATATATATCCGTCAACATTCTTTTCAAACCTGTTTTCAGCATAGTTTTGAAAATGGCCGCCACCGTCAGGACACATGATCTCGCGAGATTTTAATGTAAACAGATCGGACAAAAGTCCCTTGTGACGAGATTTGGGTCACGTGATTAGCTATGGTGGTAGCTTTGAAGTTCTCTGAAAACGAGATGGCAAAGTATGCGGACGGATATATTTAGTGAACAATGACCAGTGAGTAATATATGTATGTAAGCTAATAAAATTTTATCTTACCTTTTAATTGATGTATACCTTTTATGTGTCAGATTGAGGGGAAATGGAGTAAATGTTGGTCAAACGCCGACCTGAGGGTAGGTCGGAAAAATTGCTCATTTTCTGTATGTAAGAAGTTCTGACGTATAGATACGTAGTAAGATCGTCAGAAAATTCGGACTACTTGGAATGTGCGTGAAAATTGATAACGTCATCATTTTACGTTGAGTAACCTGTCGTAAATTATGACGTCATCAATTTTGACGCACATTCCAAGGAGCATTGAAGATGGCGCGATGAGAAACTTTCATAAAAAAATTACGTTTGGTTGCAAGTACATGTATGTGAGAAAAATAATCAATCACGGGTCTGTTTCGCGAACAAGGATATCTCAACCCTCGTGTAAGAGTTTGGCTGGCCAGCACTCGGTAAGCCTCGTGCTGACTGGCCAAACTCTTACACTCGGGTTGAGATATCCCTATCGACGGAACAGACCCGTGATAGATTATATAAGTCCTTGGCTGCCTATTTCCGCTTTACCAGCGGTACTGTTTACCCGTATAGTCTTTGATTTGGGTGTGTCCTTTCAATCCCGTGTTTCATCATTTCACTGTCTATGGCTGTTTTGTTGTGTCATCTGTGATTTCCATGACTTCCCCATATTTTTTCGCTTTACACTCAAATTATTCAATATGTTAGGTATAGACCATTAACCCATCTGATCCGTAAATGTGTTGTAACGATATATGAAATACCTAGGTGTAAACAAAACCACAATTCTATATCAAACAAGGTCACGAGGGCAAGAGCACGGATGTCATTTAAGACAAGACATTAAGACCAATGTAGGCCTAGTATAATGTTAATTCTGTAGCATACATGTATATAACTAATTGTCCATTATGAAAACTTCAATCTTTAATCAATATATATACAATGTATACAAGCAAAACAATAAGAAAAATGATTAAGTGTCTGAACTATAAAAAAACAATGTAAAATTCATTATGATTATGCATATATTACATGATTTGGTTAGGATATTATGCATATTTGTATACAACAATATAATACATTTAATCAAACATAACAACATTAAATATACATTTTCATTTATTTCCGAATTCCTGTGGTGTTATGATGAGAATTACAATTTGCAATGAAGGCAGAAATTTGAAAACACAATGTTTGTTTTTAGTGGTTTGGCACTATCAAGATAATCGTAATATACATGAAATGTTAGCAATTGAAAATGGAAGAGAACAATGGCCAACAATCAAAATTTGAATACACACATATGTATAAAAATGATAAATTTACCATTCGATGCCTAAATATTCTATGCTAATATTCCATTCGCTTCATATTCAAATTAATAGACTTTCTTTCATCAAAGCAGTGTTGTAGAATATACTTATCACACAAACGCCTGTCGTCGATGGCGTGTAGACCTGGTATTTTCGGTAAAAGTAGTACCTACTTTCTTCTTGGCTGATGCACATTTAAACAGAAGTATCAGCAGAGTTGTGATGACAATTAAACTACAGCCACCTACTACAGACGCCACGATGATACCCGTATAACCCCAGCCACTCTCCGATGATCCCTGGGAAGTTTGGTGATTGAAATCGGCCGTTCTAGGATGTTCAGGTGTTTTGTAGTTTGTTTGTTTAATTGTGAAAGGAATCTGTGTTGGAGCTGTCCTCGCAGAAGCGATATGTTGCGTTGAAAACAATGGTGCTGTAGGGTTTCTTGACGTTGTATGGCTGTTGGTGGTTGGTGCCGATGTACCCCTTTTCCTCCCTGTGGTTTGTATAGTTGGCGACAGTGTATTCATCCAATGTCGACTTCCCGTCGCTGTTTTAGTGGGTGTTGATGGAATCGTCATTGGTGCATTAACTTGAATATCAACTTTGAAGTCTCTCTCAACTATACCTTCTGGGTTCGATACTTTCAATGTCCAACTGCCACTGTCTGCCGATGAGATTGGAAATACATGTAACGATCCATTTTCAAACACAGAAAATGATCCTAACGTGGAATTGTAGGGATACAGCAGGTCTCCGCTGGGAGTTTTCCACTCTACATATGGGAAAGGATCACCAGATATATTGCATGTAATTTGAAATCCATCCCCCGTCGTTAACTTTGACGAAATTTTGTCACAGTCAATGATTTTCGGTGGCTGACATTTTAAGCTGGAATCAAGGACGTGCGAAAGTGGCATATATTGAAGTCGGCTCGGCCCGGCACAAATGAGCGCGTCTGTGATGTTTCTGAGTGCTGGAGAATTCTTTAGGTTTTTTACCTGACAATTGCATTGCCACGAGTTAAGGCCAATGTATACTGTTTGTAGTTTGGACATAGATTCCCATACTTTTTCATCTAACGCTGTCAGTGAGTTTGAGGAAATATCCAGTACTTTCAATGCAGGAAATAAACTCATGTGCTCTGTTCCAAGATTCTTGATTGAATTACCATGTATGTCCAAGACTTTTAAAACATTTAAACAGTCAAAAACATGCAAGTCTATTTCCAGTAAGTTAATTTCTCCTAGATACAGTTCCTGAAGCGCAGGAAGTTCCCGGAAAGTACCATCGAGGATTTTAATACCTGAATTTCCAGATAAGTCTAGAACTTCCAATTTTGCGAGTCCGGTGAATGTTGCTGGTCCGATCTGTTTGATATTGTTGTGATTTAGTTTTAGTTGCCTGAGTTCTTTAAATCTTCTAAAAGTGTAATTGTCAATAACCTCTATATCATTAAAACTGAATGTAAAGTGACGGAGATCGGCAAGGTTTGGTAAGTCAGTTGACTGAACACGCTGAAAACTGTTGTGTAAGGTCACATTCCCAGCCAGATGTAACGATTTCGTGAGTTCCGAAATGTCCGTGGGGATTGTTTGAAGACCGGCATCACATGATACTGTGACATTGTAATGACACCGGCACATGTTCGGACATTCGTATGTCCCGGATGTAAAGTTCATCAGTATAAGGTAAATCATAAAGTGTAGAAGCGCGTCCATTTTCGTAGTTATTCAAAATTTAAGAACAAATGTATGCCCCTTTTACAGCCAAATCTGTTTGCTTCACTGAGATTCTGTTTAATATCTCAAATTGTATTTATTTTTTTTTCAATTTGGAAAAGTCGTATGCCACAAAGAAAAACAAATTTCACTCACAATCCGTGAGCTACTGACGAAATGATGAATAGTTTACCTTAAACGGAGACCGAAGTGGAACTCTATGTCTACGATTCTGATTTATATACCGGTTGATTTTGATACGTAATATTTAAATTAGATATAATTGTTTTACCGGTGTACATTCACCTGCCTACATATATACGTGTATCAGCTAATAATAGTCAGCCTATCGTTATGTCATTGTCGTAAATCCGTCATAGGAAAGGCGTTATCATTTTGACGGATAACGCATACTTCACGATTTGTCGTCTTAAAGCTTTATTTCAATTTCATTTTGCCGATATTCGATAATTCAGCAACCGTATACGTTTAGATAAGACTACAGGTTTGTATGAAGGCCGTATCGGTCTATCGACCAGATGAATTTCAGAATGAAAGAAGAGCATAATTGAGATTTCACAGTGCGTGAAATAAATATTGAATTATTGTTTCCTTTTTTTCATTTTAAATGTCTAATGAAAGTTAACAATACTTCTAGCAAGGTGTGTCAGTTCCGAGATTTCTGACGAATATTTGTTTGTCTTATCCATAGTAGGATGGAACTTATCCACGAATAAATAGATATTGCATTTCGTTATTCTGGAAACAAACAAGACAATCATGGACGATCAACTTCCGTTGTGTAAACTCACGTAGTGTTAATGTAAGGTTAATCGGAATCTTTTATTCACTATGTTTACAATATACTAATAGATAAAGATAAGTAAAGGTAAATGTTATTATTAATTATTAAACATATGGAAATGTTAAATGGTGGAGTATATACTGCCGGACGGATTTACACAGAACGTCGGGGGCGGTGTGATACAATACGGTTGATAATATAATGGATAGTTTTATTAGAATATAAGATTGTTTATTTAGTACATAACGACAGTGACATTTCACAGTCGTACAATTACCTCCCGTTGGTCTGTCGTAAAGAATCTAATTCTTCCAGCCGCAAAATGCCCCTCCCTCTTCATGCTTGGGGATGGACTAAGTACATGGTTGCTTGATCCCCATTGGATACTGTTACCGACTGATCTGAAGCATTTTGATTGAAATTAAAATCAATACTGTGTAGTTAAATCTACATGGTGTTTGTTACAACTGAAATAGACAATATTGTTAATGAAGGTGAAAGGCCCAAAAGATATGACTGTCTGATAACGTGGATATGATATAAAGCTAGCCCAATAATAAAGGATATTTACTCAAATTCTCCCGACTTTGTTGATAGCTAAAGTAGGAATAAATGATAAAATATTTAAACATTCAGTAAACACACATATTGTATACCAATATAACTTCTGTAATTAACTAAACTTTTGTATGATTAGTACGTTGTCGAAAATCCAGAACGGAAATTTAAAACTACTGTTTATTTATATATGTATATGTTTTTCCTTTAAACAAGGAAAGCTAGCTCCTCAATCATGTAGTTGTGTCATGCATGTATTTATATCATTTAAAAAACTAATCTAAATCTAAATGCCCCCCCCCCCCCCCCCCCCCCCCCCCCAAAAAAAAAAGAAATAAATAAAACAACGCAAGTTAACAAATTCATATATAAGATTACAAATATACAACATAGTCTTATAATTTTATACAAAAACATAGACGCTTTTAACTCCACATCATTACTCGGTCGATACTGATCACAGAAAATCCATTGATAAGAGTCGTTTTTATTGAATGTCTCCCTAATCTTAAACATTACTTTTTTGACAAGTGCTTTCTCTTAACTATGAACTGTGCTGATAATTTTGTGATATATACTATAATCTTTAAACTCAAAATAAAATACGGTTTATATAATATTAATTATAATGTAAGCGTGTCTTGTACATTCAGTTGGTTATTTTTATTTACATCAAGTAAATATTAAAAAAAAAAACCACATGATATGTGAGATTTGACCCTGAACTTAAATTGGGTTAAAAACATTATGTTCCATGATGATTCAAACGACTTAATGTTTTGATGCCGTTTACCTACCAATTGTAGGTGTTAGAAATTGTAACTATACAACGGAATTGGTCCACTTAAACGTTTAGATAAATCTTGAAATACCGACTTCATAAAAAGTGTTACTAATATTCGTTGGATCTGACATGTGGTTTAGACTTAGTTCTTGTCTGAATATTTTTATTTACATAACACGTTACACAGGGGGCTGAAATGTGTAGTATAAACTGCTGTATAATTCCCATTAAATCATTCACTAAAACAATAAAAAAAACTTGGGGGGGGGGGGGGGGGGGGGGGTGTCAAACGCTGCTGATCTACAATTGAAATGGACAAAGTACACCATCAATTGGAATAATAACAATAAGAAAATGTTTAAAGGAATGACCTACATTATATTTACCATCATTTAAATCCCTTGGTATGATTTAAGGTGAAACTGTCGCCATTCTCATCTAATTTCGACAACCAGATATTGGCAATCTCATGAATTCCTCAAATCCTGTAAGATTATGATACCATCCTAAAGTACACAAGTTTTGACCAAAATAAAAACAACCGAAAAAGCAATCAAATTAATCTTTACTTTTACCATACATTTTAATACAAATACATGAGGGATAATAGTTCAATAAAATTTGTCATAATGCCTTTTTACGTTGTATTGCTTCATAGAGCCTTATCATTATTGATATGATATCACTCCAGGTTGGCGACATTGAATATGCGTAATACTTTTATTAACATGTGACATGTGTTTAACTGTTATTATCTTTATTGTCTACTATCAATCTAAAATCGAACCCCGGTCGACTTAATAATGCAACATCACTTTTAGCACGACCGACCACCCTGTACATACTGGGCCTATTAGTGGGTGGATTAGGTATAAAACCACAGCCATCCATATGTACACGAACAGTCGATATTAAGTGATATAAACTCGAGCTTATTGAGTTGAATGACGCAATATTTTAGTTCTGTTCCCAGAGAGTGTCTGTTAAATGCACCAGTAAATTGCTGAAGGGTCTTGTTTATGTTTTAAAAAATGAAATGAAACGAAGAGTATTAAACCACAACCTTCCGTCTGTACACAAAGCAACCAATATTAATTGGTATAAACTTGGGCTAATTTTACTTTCTTGGGAGAGTCAATCCTACGTAAGCAGTGTATTGTATGTTCAATATAATAAATTATTCAAAATATTCCGTTCCATCTACGTGTCGAATGTTTTGGTCGACTTTTTTTGTCAATTTCATTTCATCGAAATTATCATCAGTACATTGGGCACCCTCGCCCTCTATAAAGAATCAAGTGTTCTATGCATACGAGCCCAGGTATTTTGTATTATGGCCACCATTTCTTCTTCTCCCTAAGGATCTAATGTTCCACACGTGTCTAGATAATTTATATTATGACCACCATTTCTCTTCTGCACCTAAAAGATCGAGTGTTCCACACAGGTCTACATATTTTGTATTATGGCCACCATTTCCCTTCCTCTCCCTAATTAGGATCTAATGTTCCACATAAGTCTAGATATTTTGTAGTATTGGCACCTTTTCTCTTCCTCTCCCCAAAGACCTAGTGTTTTACACAGGTCTAAATGTTTTGTAGTATGGCCACCCTTTCTCTTCCTCGATTTCTTTAAATATCTAGTGTTCCACACAGGTCTAGATGTTTTGTATTCTAGCCACCCTTTCTCTTCCGCTCTCTCTATATAAATCTGATATCCCATCCAACTGAGACTAAATTTTGTGTATTGGTATCGCCCTTTTCCCTACTCACTTTATAAATCTAGTGTCCCGCCCAGATATCTTATACTGTGACCACATTTTCTCCTCGGCACTAAATCTAAGTTTCTATCCACATGAACCCAAATATTGCGTAGCATTGCCACCATTTTTCCTTAAATCTAGTGTCTCGTCCACACGAGACTAGATATTGGGTATTATGACAAATTGTTGACCTTACTATCTTTAGAAGTGTCCCGTCCACACGAGACTAGATATTGGGTATTATGACTACCTTTTTAGCTCGTCTCTTCGAAGAAGAGCGAGAGCTTATGTTGTCACTCCAGCGTCGGCGTCGGCGTTGGTTTTTCAAATGTTAAATGTTTGGTGCAAGTGTTGAAAGGCATAGTAATTTATGGTAACATGGTCCCTGTGATGGTCAAACTATCCCCAGCCGGAGTTTAACTAAAAGATTTTTTGGAAAAAAATCAGATTTTGCGTTAAGTTTTTGGTGCAAGTGTTGAAAGGTATAAATAGATTACTTTATAATTGTACTAGGATGCTGATAATTGGCAATAGAGTTCCATTGGGGTTTAACTATCCCCTTCTGGAGTTAAACTAAAAGATTTTTTTGGGGGAAAACACCAGAATTTTCAAATTTTTGGACTTAGAAAATTTCTGCGTTAAGTTTTTGGTGCAAGTGTTAAGAGGTTTTAATACATCACTTTATAATTGTACTAGGGTGCTGATATTTGGCAATAGAGTCCCTATGGAGTAAGACAATCCCTTCCTAGAGTAAAACTTTAAAATCTGTGTTTTTTTTTGTTTTTGATTTTAAATCTTTGGACTTTGTGTTAAGTTTATGTTGTGAGTGTTGAAATGCATAGTAATACATGGTATCAGGTTCCCTGTGGGGGTTAAACTATCCCTTGCCGTGTAGTTAAACTGAAATATGTTTTGGGGGAAAAACACATTTTTTAAAATTCTTGTGCAAATGTTGAAAGCTATTAACACATCACTTTATGATTGTACTAGGGTGCTGATGTTTGGTAAAAGAGTCCCTATGGAGTTACACAACCCCTTCTAGGGGGTGAAACTGAAAATAAAACTATGTGAAAATGCTCACAATAGACAATTTATACCGGTCCACATTTTTCAAGGGAGACAACTCTCATTAGGATAATATTTTGTCAAAAAATTGAAGAAATATGTCCAAAAGCAGTAACATTTGTATTTAATATATTCATTTAATCTACAACAGCATAGCTTGTCTCCCGAATGTTTGTCAATAAATAATTTATATATATAAATTGGTATGGTTTTGAAAATTGCATGAATTCACAAAACATAATCTGATCAAGTAAACAATATAGATATTTTTAATGCAATTTGCGAAACCATTCCAATTAATATATTTTAATTATTTTATTGACAAATATTTGCGAGACGAGCTATGCTGTTCTCCAACAGCTCTTGTTATCTTATTCCCTTCAGAGGTGTCCCGTCCACACGAGACTAGATATTTGGTATTATGACTAGCTTTTTATTTTACTATCTTCAGAAGTGTCCCGTCCACACGAGACTAGATATTGGGTATTATGACTAGCTTTTTATCTTATTCATGACTACCTTTTTATCTTATTCTCTTTAGAAGTGTCCCGTTCATGTGGCCACCCTTTCTTCTTTCTAGTTTAGTTTAAATTTTATTTTTTGGAATTGGACACTATTTGTACAACTTATAAGCGTCCTTTTCCATAAACATGTATAAACAGGTATTTACAAAGCAGCATATGCGATATAATTTAAAGGTATGTATACATGTATATAATAAACAACGTTAATATATAAGGTGACAATACGCAATTTCATATGCCATACCACTGCCCCCACATTTTACACCAAATTTATTAAAACTAAGCAAATAAGTTCAATGAACTTCTCTCCTCCTCTCCTTTAAAATCTAGTGTCCCATCAACACGAGCCTAAATATTTAGTATGTTTGCCAGCTTGCCCCCACCCCCACCGTCTCTCTAAAACTTAGTGTCCAGTCCATACGAGCCCAGCTATTTCATATTTTGGCCATCAATCAACTGTCCCATCGTCCCGAGCGCAGATAATTTCTACCCCCTCTCTATATAAATCTACCTGTCATCCCTCTACCGTTTGACAACAGGTGGTAAATTTGGATAGATTATACCATTCCATCCCACTGATCTTAACCATATATGGTTCCTGATATGCATGAAAGTCATCATGATTCCTCACTAATGTCATTTTTGCATGAAAAACGCAAAATTTAAATACCAAAATATTTAACATGAAAAGGTGAAAAACAGACATGGTTAAATTTCGCGTTTCACCTCGCGTTCCCAATCTATTTCGACATTTCGTCTCACGTTTGACACACGCTGTATGTATTCACTCATGTGGTTATAAGGTTTTGATGAAATAAAGTATATACTTCACCTATACAACAGGCAGAGAACAAGCGAGAAAAACTGAAGTTGATAAGTATTTAACCGTGAAATTTAGGCGTCCTCTATAAGCTAATGTGATATGCATGTCAAATCATAAGGCGAACAACCTAAAAACCTAAAAACCGCCAAAACACCGCGAAGTGCCGAAACATAAGGCGAAATAGCGCTGTTTGAACATTTTTTCACTTTTTCGCGATCACGAAAATCAGTCGCCAAATATATGACTGGTTCAATTAATTCAAACACATGAATTAAGTATCCTGCTTCATATTACATATAAAAATAATCTGAATGTAGATTTGGGAAAAAACTTAGTGGATAACGCATTTGATTGAATTAAATGATAAGCCGGAAAAAAATTAAATTAAGAACATACGGTGTCAAATTGTGCTATCACTCATTCTATAAAATGCAATATACTTACGAATCACCTGAGGCGGTCACATTCTGTGCCAAATCCTGCTCTAGTTGAATTTGTTTAAACTGGTCAGGGATCGTAGGGTAACATATATCATAGTTTATCTGTTCATATCATAACCCTACGAAAGTCACTAACAATGATTGTATTCTACACTAATATCTTATTGAATCCGAAAGGAAAATTAAGAAATCGATATATCCTCGAAGTTTTTTTTTCTGATTTATTGAAACATTACACAATAGAATGACAGCGGAATGAAACCGATCCATGATTTAGGTAATTTATTTTTCTGTGTGTCGCACGTTTATGAATGCTGCGTTTGACAGCTGATCTTTGAACAAACAATATCAATGTACGAGATAAAGAAAGAATATATACTTAATTTAGATAAGGATGCATATAAAGAGAAAAGTACGTAATCGGTTACATCATAGCCTAGTGTGTGGTAGGAAAACCATTTACATCGTTCCATTGGTCGCCTATGGATTACGATTGGTAAATCAGCTTGAGACCATAGCTGCCATGGATAATACAATAAAGAAGTTAGTAAACAAACAGAAATATATATAATTGGTCTATATATATAAATTACGAAATTTTAATGGTATTCCTAATATGGTTCTTGGGAAACTGGGGCTATCGGTCAAATTACGCATTTATTGGGTTAGAAACTTCAGATTTTTTCTCTTAACGCAATCATTTAAGTTATGTATTACTTTTCCGGGGCGTCGGTATTTGGGTACAGGAATATAGCACCAAATATACCTAGACTAACAAAAGGTTTCTTGTAAGTATAGGTGATAAATAAGTACAGATAGATGGAAAAGAACCGAAAAGATTACGAGAGTCGCCATAGGACGGGATCAATTTGGGTCTTTTCGAAGTCGTCTAATAGAAGTCATATAAAAGAAAAAACGATTCTGTTCTGAAGGGAAGGTGTTTATGTTAATTTGTTTATACTGCTTTGTTTTATCGATTATAAGTTAATTAGAATTGTAGTTTTGCTTGCACTTAGGTTTTTTCTTGATGATACTGATAGATGGGTTGGTGTAAGCTTCAAATACTCGTAATGCCTGATTATTATTATAATTTTTAAAAATCCTATTAAAATGAAAACATGAATCATTTCTTTATGAGAATAAACGTGTTTTGTGTTCTGATACCGACTTCAACACACCTGCAATAAAAATATATCGCATATGGACGACAACATCCTACGGGTCAATATTGGATTGATTTAACTTAAATTTTGTGAATATTTTCTAAAGATTCTTATATTTAGCTTACCGTTTACGAGTAACCTTGAGATCTATCACAGGTTCCTGCATCTTGTTGGTAAACATTTAGAGAAAAAAAAACAACATATTATTCCATCCTACTATATACATAGCAGGGTAGATAACAGTTATGTTTCTTAATTTATATAAATATTTTCTTACCGGATGCAGACACGTAGTGATTGTAAATGCTGTTCCCTAGAGTCGGAGTCTGACCTTAATTTTTGGGGCAAGTTTTTTTGAAATGGTAAGCATCTCTGGGGCGTGAGACAGAATAAAATGTCGCCTAGGCCCCAGAAGCTCTCGGACGAAATGGTGCGAAATCCTTCATTCTGTCAATATGTATTTGTTATGTATTGCATAGTGACAGTCTCGGAATGAAACAATTTCAATATTGCACACAACTAATGGAGAAAACAATAAAATATGTTATATCAAGATCTCTTTATATCCATTCAAAGAAGTGTAAAAAAAAATCAAGGAGTTTTCATTATGAAAGAAAACAGAAAAGGAGATCTTAAATCCGCTGTGAAAAGACAGGATTGGAAATTTAACAGTGCTTTATTAAGGCATCAATTATTTTATTTCCGCGGGGCGGGATCTGGAATTGTTTTGTGTCGAAGTACATTTTTTCACTTGTTACAGATCTTTGTTAGACTTACGATTTACAATATTGCTAAGGTATGGTCTCAATCCTGAGACCTTCATTAATAAAATGGTCGGTACCTTACTTGAAGGGATGGAAAGAATAAATAGGAAGAGAAAAGGGGATGAAAGAGACGAGGAAATGCGAGGAGGGAGGTGGGAGAGGATTGACAGAAAAGGGGAGATTTGAGGATTAGATAGGGAGAGGTAACCGAGAGGACCTTCCTTGTTTTTATCATCATTATTGGAGTGGTGTCGAGCGAAGGGTAAAGCAACTGGAGAAAGATCAACTCCGTCATACCAAAAGTCGGAAACAACTTTAGTTTGTATCTATGTTATTTGTTTTAATCATTTATCTGTTGTTAACACCATTGCCGGCATTGGAGCTCTGAATGTGACAATGGGAAAAACAAGTATTGAGGCGATCTTCTTTGAGAAGAGTGTGACCAAATCTGAATGTTTTCTTCTTCTTCTTTTTTGGTGGGCGGGATTTGCCTTCTGGAGTGATTTTTCGGCAATTTCTGGACATAATTCGGGCTTCATGTCTATTTTCTTTATACATGGTCATTTTTGTTCAAACTCAGTTTATTTTTTCTGCCCAGAATGAAAGGCAAACTTTTTTTGTCAAAACATTTCAGCAACATTCTTCTTTTTCATAACCGTTACATCAGAGACTTGTATATCAGGGTATATACGTCTCTGGTTACATCAAAGTTGAATATTTTTACTCCCGTTTGAACATTCATTTTTTTTTTTAAATTTTCCAATGGCATTGTGAGTATTTCATTCGTTTTTAAAATAAAGGGTTAATATTTGTGATTTCATCATCCGTTGCTATCTATATCAGTTTATAAAATTTGATAATTCATCCTGTACAGCAGTCCATCTTTTAATTGATAAGAAGGATACATATCTAATGTATGGCAAATATCAGCAAAATATCTTGATTGCCCAAGTAGTAAAGGGAGATAATTAATTGCTTTTGGTGTGATCAATAAGTTTATAAAATAAAGCAATACTAGCTGTTATATATGCAGATTGAAACAAAACAACAATTTAATAAATCACTATCACTTTTATAATGCTATTGTAAGACTAGATTTCACACAATAGTTTTGAGTATATATGATTATGAACAGAGACGTATCCATACAAGTCTCTGTTATGAAGAAATTCACAAATTACACATGTATTAGATATTAAAACAATTATGACCTAATATTTAGTATTTGTAATCTTAAAGGAGCAAACCTTTTTTTAGCTCTAATTTACAAACGAACTTTTCCCCCCGTCAAAACTGCCAACAAACTATTTTTTTCCCAAAAAATCTTTTAGTTTAACTCCGGCAGGGGATAGTTTAACCCCCACAGGGACCATATTACCATAAATTACTATGCCTTTCAACACTTGCACCAAAAACTTAACATTTGAAAAACCAACGCCGACGCCGGAGTGACGACATATTAAGCTCTCACTCTTCTTCGTAGAGACGAGCTAAAAAGGCCCCAGAATGTCGGGATTACTGTCTTTCGAGTACCCGTGTGCTTTTATATGTCATTAAATCTATATAATAACATCATTTGTTGGGTAGCGAATACTTCAAAAATTGATTCAATATACATTTCACATCATTTGAATTTCAAATGAGCGAATGAAGGGATTGAGTCACTGGTAAGCACATATCATATAAAACATTTAGTTGTGTGAGCCCTCTATTTATGAGGTTTACACATCCGGTCTACCTCATTACCGTATGTATTTTTTTCTGCCAATCAAAATGCTCTGTCACGGGAACCCCGCTATTAACATCCGGGCATTTACAAGGCGGTCGGTTCGTCTCGAAGATCAACAAAACAGACATGGTAAGATTTCACGTGTTTAATTCTTACATAATTATCCTTAAATCGGAGGTACATTCGTCTAATTTTTTATCATAATTTTAAGCTGATGACAAATGCCTTATTAAAAAATACCGATGTTTGACTTAAAAAGCGATTGTTACGGCAATCTGGTGGAAATTATTATTTTTCGTTGAAGCAAGATTCTGCATGTTTCGCGATCATACACAGAATCATGTTTACATTTCAATGACCAACCTCCTGATTAGAATAAATGCTTTCTATCATTTCAGAGGCAACGCTTTATATTAAGGATATATAATGTAATGAATGAAATCATGATAACTTGGCCTATCACATGTCGTGACTTGTGTATGATTATTCATACCTCGATTTCTCCAGTAATATTGTTTTCCCATATTAAACGTATCTCCCAAATGACTTACTCGTCATTCCCAACGAATTAATGTTCCTTTTTCGTCAGTTATGTTTCCAATAATGTTAAATACTTAAAACCACTTGCATTATTTTTCCGTGTTCAACCAGATTAATACCAAATCATCAATGTTTTTAATGTAGTACTAATAGCTGGAACACCTATGGTAAATGTAGGGGTTTGTGGCCCCTAGGAAACCCAAGCCCAGCTTATCATCCCAAAAATGTAAAAAATGCATATTCTTTTTCCATATTGTGACAATTAAATGATTAGCAGAGCACATTTACTTTGCCAGTCCCCAGAACAATGGCACTAAGGCTTATCACTGCCGAAAGTGATGCCATATAGGAGAATTCGACCCTATCAGTTTTTCTATAATCAAAACCAAAGCTTGCAGAAGCTTGTAAGATGTATGTTTTTAGCTAGAAAAATCAGTTACTTGACTGCGGCTCCATTTACAATCCGGAAATTCACTACGCAAAGTAAAAACCACCCTAGTATATATATATAGCCAGAGAGCTTTAGCTAGCTGAAGTACTACTTAACTGTGACCAATGATAAAAGGACGGCATGTGCTGTCAAAAATGATAAAATTTGGTCTGCACAATCTGTAGAAAGGAAAGGGACAGAGTCATAACCACTCTAAAAAATACTTACTTTCTTACCCGTTTTGTCTGTGAATATACACCCAATATATGATTGTATATCTGGTGTATTGATGGATGTGTGAATACACCAAATATATGATTGTATATCTGATATATTGACAGATGTTTGAATACAACCAATATTTGATTGTATATCTATCTGGTGTATTGATGGATGTGACGGGTACCTGTGAACATGACTGTGTAAAGTATTTGATGTTGTTTTCCCTTGAAGTTTTTTATTTGTATCTAGAATTATGTTTGCTAACTGACAATCTGCGTATATTCAAATATTTACCAAATCCTTCATTCCCATAGTTGATCATTGACCATTAGCAAAGCATATTAGAATTTCCCTAAAATCTAAACGGCGTTGCCTTCTTGATGAATGCTTAAATTAGGTTTTTCATTCTGTAGGCAAGTTATGGAGGGAAGAAGAATGCTTTGGCAGGAAGAGGAATGAAAAAAGGTGGTCCCAAACCAGAGCTTACAGAAGAGCAGAAACAGGAAATTCGAGAGGCGTTTGATTTGTTTGACACAGATGGTTCTGGTACAATTGATGCCAAAGAACTCAAGGTATGTTTGTACTAAAAAAATGTCAGAAAAGTCTTAAGAATTTTGGTACATTGTACGGATACAAATCAATACATGTACAATTTCTTGATCAGATATATTGACAAAAATGTAAGTGTGGTGATACTGATACAGTTTTATAAATAAATGTACTTTTAAGGATACAATAACTCAGACATTTTATGATTACTTCTCATAATTATTGATACATACGTATACACTGTACATTGTTTATTGGTGTAACAGAATATCCGATGTTTGTCTTATCTTAAATGAGACTTGTCAGAGTATTTAATAATCATGATGTGGAGTTGTCTCAAATTGATAATTGTACAGTGTAATTGATGTGAGTAAAACTTGTTGTTTTGCAGGTGGCAATGAGAGCGTTAGGTTTTGAGCCAAAAAAGGAAGAAATAAAAAAAATGATATCAGATATAGACAGAGAAGGAACAGGTATGTAAATTATACAAAGGTAAAGTACTGATATATGATGAAGTTTATGATAGGTTTTCATTGTTTGATATAAACCCCATTTCAATACTCCTAGGTCTGACAATCAAAGGGGTCTCAATTCAGGTTTATGTGTAGCAAAACCATTATCATAAAGAAATAATTATACTATCAAATAGGTTCTATTATGTGTTACTCATGCATTAGAAAAATCATCCAAGTCATGAAAAATGGAAGAAAACTGATAAACTTCCATCACTTAAAATGTCTCATTCCTGTACATGTGACAACCTAGATATTAGTATCATACAGAACAAATATCAGATTTGAAATATTTGTTGAAAATTGGCATAAAACCTTGAGGATATAATCAAAAACTTGGGGAAATAGGGATACCTCAGGTAATCACACGTTTATGTAATCCAGAACATTGTTTTTCTTTCTTCATGTGTTTTTTTGTGCAGAATTTATGCATTTAAAGTACATTTAATCACAAAATAAAAAAAAACAAGAATGTGAGTTCGGATGGTGCAATAAAAGCACATATCAAGATAGCCAGAGTTAAAGTTTGATACCCGGATGATGGATCAGACATGAAAAAGTGTTGTTGGTCACCTGTCTGGCTGAGAGTTATTCTGGGTACTGGAGATTCTTTCCAACTGAATTAAGATCCATCATCATAAACATCGATATCCAGGTTAAAAAGAAAAAGTGACAAGATGTTAATAAAACTAGTTTAATACGTAAGTGATGATTGTGAAATAATTTTAATTTCAAACATTTAAATTTTAAAATGAAGGAATTTTAATATAGTAATGTACACATTATCATCTTTTTATTTTCAATTAGGTACCATTGATTTCAATGAGTTTTTGATGTTGATGACACAGAAGATGAGCGAAAAAGATGTAAAAGAAGAAATCCTAAAAGCATTCAGATTGTTCGATGATGATGATACTGGTAAAATCTCATTCAAAAATCTCAAGCGTGTAGCCAAAGAACTAGGAGAGAGTCTTACAGATGAGGAATTACAAGTAAGTCCATGGTGGCCAGTTTTGTTGTAGATATAGGGAGAATCGATGATGATGACTCGGGTGAGGATGATTTTGGTGGGATTACTTAGGTTAGGGATGACCTGGATGGGAATAACTTGATTGATGATGATTTGGACGGGGATGATTTTGGTGTGGATGACCTTGGTGAGGATGAGTTTGATGGGGATGACCCGGGTGAGGGAAAGTTATATTTGTTTTCAGTTAACTTAAAGTCTTGTCATACAAATATACACATGTACAATTGCATTTTGATGTAAATGATTCAGCTAATGACAAAAATTAAAAATAATAATAAAATACATGAAAAATAAATACTCCCACAAACAGGCATGTGAACAGAACTTGAAAGGTATATTGTCTCTGAGTGGAACAAAGGCTTGTATACTTGCCAGCCTCGCTATGTTAGAGGGAAACTCTTGATTTTTGACCTGCAATTTAGTCATGAATAATCAGTAAAACTTCTCAATTGTTCGCTATATCAAAAAATCTAATAAGTCCCAAAGAAAGAGTAACTTAAAATATGTAGCTTTAATGTATAAGTTAAAAGGGGGTCTCCTGTGTCTGCCCTCAAGGAGTGTGGTCTTGTAAAAACTTGTTATTATTCATATCAAATGAAATAAGTTTTCAATGGGGAAATTTTAATTTGCATGTATGATAACATCTTAACCTTAAAACAGATGAATACTGTTACAACAATTATTGTTAAATTGGAATTTCATCTTTTTTTCAGGAAATGATTGATGAAGCAGATCGCGATGGCGATGGTGAAATCAATGAAACAGAATTCCTGAAAATCATGAAGAAAACAAGTTTGTACTAGAAAATTAAAAATTTGCTATTTATAAAGACATTCCATTTTATTCATCTTGAGAAAGTGAGCGAGACTGGGACCAAGAGAGATGGAAACCAAGCCAGAGATCTGATTATGTGCCCCAACTTACATGTCTGTATAAAGATGTTATGTGTAGCTGTTTTGTTACATTTTGTGACTTGGTTCAGAGTCCCTTGTGTCACGCTCTCCAGGAATGCTGCCAGTGTCTCGTTACAAAATACCTGGAACTTGTGCATCATTTTGTATGTGTTTTGGCCAAGGGGAGACAATCGAGAATAACTTTGCAGTTAACCGACAAATTTTGCCAAAGTTTCAAAATTAGTAGAAGTCTTTCTGACAACTCAGAAGTTATTCCAGTTCTCTAAAACAGCTGTTGGAAAGTGCTTACCTGATCTATGACTCAAGATATTATTTATTTTTTCTCACAGTTTCAAGATATGCAAACTTAATTCAACAAATATTCGTGTTCCTTTGTGGAACAGAATATTGTTTCAGAATACAGGTATTTTCATTTATACTGTTCAAAATCTCACAAACTTGTCTGTATATTGTTTATGAACAAAAATTCAGCCATTTATTTTGTAAATAAATGATTAAATATATATATTGAAATTAATTACATTTTCATTTTTTTTTTATTTTGTCTCGTCTCTATGCTTTGTGTTTCCGTTATATATCACCCACTTGTGTTTGTCAGTAATTTACCAGGTAGGTTATTTTCTTCAAAAGAAAATTATCATTTCTATTTAAATGATAAGTTCTAGTCAGTTTGTGTTCTAGGATTGCACATGTATCCGGTTTCTTTATATTAGAACACATTTTAATGTAACATACCCTGGTAAGTAATCTTTGTGTTCATCAATTATCATCAGTGTACAGTGTAACATATACTGTGACTTCTACCTCTACTGCAAAGTATAAATATATCAAAACAAATGAAACTAAGGCCTGGTTAGAACTAATAAGGGCAGTGTTGTTGACGTCAGCTATTACTTCAATGTGAACAAGTTTCTCATTTTTCAAACCACACCTTTTCTGTACAGCGTTTGTCAGTATTATGTAATAATATGTGAGTTCTTTTTACACTGCTACTTCCAAATGAAAACCGTGTCAATATTTGGAACATGATCTACTATCTCTTGAATGATACTACCGAGTAAGGTATGTGTATTTTATCATCTTTACCATATTGGATCTCTAGAGAAAATGTCCTTTTACTCGAAATTAAACCTAACAAAAGACAATTTAAATCAGGAAGTATTTATTATGCATTACCCAGTGTATATTATGGTATAGAAGTATGTAAAAGCACTGTAAAATATGCATGTACTGTGCCCAGATCTAGTTTTTTTGTCAGTCATGATCACTGAATTGTATTTTGATAGAAGGAAAATTAGATTCATCCATTAAAATTAAAAAGATTTTATTGCACATATCAAACATAATCAACATTCCATATATTTAACAAAATACAAATTGTAATATTTATTTAAATTGATTTTTTCACAGTTAAAAAGATATCTTCTTGAAAATAATTTTGTTGTAAAACATCAGTAGAACATGTATTTTAATGGATTAAAAGTAAATTCATTGATGAATATGCACTGTATTTTTACCTGCACTTATTCTAATTTGATATATATATATAAAACTATACAAAATCAACCAATCACAGGGTAATTAATTGTTCCTCAAATTCATAGTCCACACAATGTTCTCATTAGAGGAACCATAAAAAAAAATCACAGCTTTTATTATTCATTATTATCTACAATCAAAACAATTATGACTTAGACCATGCTTACACTCACCATGACAACACAATTATAAATCTTCTGAATAATGATCATACTGAATGAAGTCAAAAACCTATCACGAACAATGTCATATATTAACCACAATAGTAATTTGGACCATACACTTATCACCATATTAACTGGGACCATATACTTATCACCATAGTAACTGGGACCATACACTTATCACCATAGTAACTGGGATCATACACTTATCACCATAGTAACTGGGACCATACACTTATCACCATAGTAACTGGGACCGTACACTTATCACCATAGTAACTGGGACCATATACTAAATCACCATAGTAACTGGACCTATAACTTCTATAAATCTATCATCATGACATCAACAGGATATGTCAAAAAGAGTACAAATCAACAACCAATGCCTAATTTGAATATGGAATGTCTTCCACATGAAACCCAAAATTTCCTTCTTGTTATTGTAATAAATGCGAGAAAAGAAATGTTTTGACGACAAACAGAAACTACATGTAATAACCTCGCCTATTTAGCTTTATACATTATAGGAAATGAATTATCTCAGAGTTTTCCATATTTTGCTCTCCAGTTTGCTTCCTCGTGCTGCAAAATGTTGTAAGGTTTTTGGTAGCCACGTCCTCCAGGTAGTGGTACTTGGTTGTAGGTCAGTCCCACATATGGCTTCTTCATATGCAGCAGCCAATAGGCACTGTTGTAGTAAAGGTAGAATTTATCTTTTTCTACGATATACAGCAGGGCATCTATCAGATTAAGCACTAGTTTACCATCAGAGACATGTGCCTGGAAATTCTTATAGAAATTAAGCATGTCCTTCGCTAATGATACATTGCCTTTTTTTCCAAAAATTTCAGTTTCATTGCCGAGGTATATAGGTTGATCAGCGTACAGATGTATCCTTGTGTAGTTCAGATGGACGCTTTGATTAAACTTTGCTCCGATTACGCCAAGTTGGTTAAATGCTCGTTGGACCCAACTTGCACAGTCAAATGCATCAAACCACATCTTGCCTCCTGAAATGTAAAACAATTGATTTATTGTGTTCTGTCATACATAATAGGTTTTAACACTTAAAACAGATTCTTTTGGCAATCCATATAATTCAGTTGTTTATAAAGGATTCAAAGTTACAAATATGATAGGGTATTGTACTACAGTAGGCCTAAGCTTATCCTTTCTCAAGTTTTTTTTTGCCATTTAAGTGTATTTCCATGTACAGCATCAGGAAATATGATCATATCAAAGAATTTTAATGTATGTTACAAACATTAAACAATGAATATTGATTGAATTCTGATTTTTGGATGAATTCACAAAATCTATTTTCAATATAAGATGTACATGTTAATTAACGTACACAAATCAAACGACAATTATATGATGTACTTGTCGGAGTTTTTTTCAGCTGAACCACCAGATATCAGACATTCTGATGAGCATGTCTCTCAGGTGGACATCTGTCAGCCAATTTGTCTTATAAAACCAGCACACTGGGTAATACTAAAAACATACATGTCCCCTACAGGCCCCTGCTAAAAAAACTAATAGTCGATTGTCCAAAACCCCTAAAACTAGAACTATTGTGTAAAGTTTGATCAAAATATTTCAAGGAATGAAGCTGCTAGTACTGACAAACTTTGACATCTTTTACATACCGGTACGTATAATATGTACAAGACGGATGGAGAGGAAACCTTAACGAGTTATGTGCCACGGGGCCGATTTTGGGCCGATTATAGTACTACGTTGAATGCCAGTGGGCCGATTTTAGGCCGATGCAGGACATTAAAAAATGAACATATTATTTTCTTAATTTATTTATTACAGATTGATAGGGGAATATCTTAACTTCACATTGAAATAAATTTTGACGTCATATCATGATAAATGACGTCACTACAGGTAAATAATGACGTCATTAGTGCAAAGCCGTGAACAAGGTCACGACGTTGTTCCAGGGAACGTCATTTTTACTACATGGTACATCAGTGTTTTCGGGTTTTATTTTCTGGGCCAAACGATCTTCTGTATTTTACATTAAACAGCCGATTAACATCTTGGGTTTCTTTTTCTGAATCAGATTATATTTTATTTTTCCTATGAGTTGTATTTGGTAATTAGGCTAGTTCAACGGACGAAGACTATTTCTGTCTCATAACATTGTGTTCATCATTACATAATTCACGTTATATGCCTACATGTAGATCGATGATCTCGTTGAAATCAGTTTATCATAAACTACCCAGTGTAAATATTATTCATATATTGTCGTTTCGGTATCTATATTTAGGAAAGTCATACAGTATTTGCAATGTAGAAAACATAAGATTTGAAAAAAAAGTTTTTTTCCAATAACTAATAAAAAAAATCAATATTATGGAAATTATGGAATAGGCCACAATTTTCCGGAGCGGGCACCATGCAGATAAATCTGCTGGTAGTATGAAAATTGTTAGTGGAAACTATCCCACACATTGCCTCAAAGCTGAATTAAAAAAACGTGTGATAAATTGTCTAAGATAAGGTATAAGAAAACGTGAATCACTGCATTTACTGCATGTGCAAAGATGATGTTTAGGAATGTGTGAAACTGAACATTTATTTACCATATATACAAAGATAAAGTTTAAGGATATACAAAGTTAATGTTTAAGAATACGTGAATCACTGTACTGTATAGATACATGTGTGTATGTCTTCTTGTTCCACACAAAGTGTGGTTGACTATGTTACGATATCGAGATTCGTTACACATTCTTCCGTTCTAATAGATTGGATAAGAACTGAATCAACCAAGAGAGTTTGTATGAGACAGCGTTCAGATTTAATGGATGATATGATATGATGTCACATTTAATTATACATATTTATGTAATGTTATACCCGATACATGTAAATTTAGATCCTTTATTGGAAAATAAACTAAAATAAATCAAAGTTCCAAGGAGGAAACTGCGCAAAACCATTTGTAGACCCGCTCTTGACAAAACTACCTCAATGTAGTCTTCCAAAGACATCCAGCAAGACAGCCCACATTATACTGACAACGGATATACCAGTTGCCCTACCCCAAAAATGTACATGTACCATCAGTACAGACTCTGGTTTGTCCCACAAGAGAAAAGCCAAAAGTGAGTCATTGTCAAGAGATATCATAAAGAAGATAGTTGATAGAAAGAAAAGAAAAGATATGATCCGAAATTAAGTCGCCTCTTACCATAATGGAACGGGGACAGCAGATATATTTTTTACGCCCTACCTGCAGAGCAGTGACAAGTATAGTAGATGAGAATGTAATCATTACTGTTGCTGTAATATTGACCGGGGATGGGGAAACTGTATAGCTTTTATGCATGACTATATGTAACCAAACTGCATGTGACATTACTTTAGCAACCTTTTACTTAAAACACAGGATGTTACATTTTATGTCGGAAAAGTTTTAGAATTTTAAATAGAGCAACAATAGTCTCGACAGAGTTGTGATAACTAAACTCCAGATTGTGTTTCTTGTTTGACAGCTGTACCATAACACTGACATACAAAATGTACACTGCCATATAAAACAAAATGAAATTCACATTTCCTATGCAAGCGCCTGTGGCACACATTAACATTAGCTTGTCCTACCATAGTACATGTACATACTGTCGATTCAAACACGGGGACTAGGAGCATTTGTTACAGTGTACATGTAATGGGACCTTCTCTAGTGTGTATAGCACATTTTCAGACGTTTTTGTTTTGTGTGTGTGTTCTTTTGTTTTAGTTTTTTGTTGTTATTTTTTTTGGGGGGGGGGGGGGGGGGGATGTGGAGGGGGCTAGATATTAAAACTAGGTAAAAATGACACCCCCATTATAATGTACACCAGCGGTGTCATTTTTACCGAAAGTATATTTTGCTATACATACTAAGGTTGATTGCATTGATCTACAATTTGAGAGAGTTTTAACGACAGCATTGCAAGCCTAAAATTCTATTCGAGTCTATTTGTACAAAATTTTGAACTGTCTGAAAGTTACTGGTCTGTATCACAAGATTTGAGTAGCCATAAGCACTTTTTTTTTTTATTTTAAACTGATCGTGAGTGTACCAATATAATTTATATCTAATTTTTTACATGTTTCGTTTTTTGTATGTCATTTTGTCTCTTTGCCCATTTTGATGATTGCCCGAGAAACGTCGTCAGAAATTGACGTTGAAAATACGTAGAAAATCTGCGTCTGATAGGATTCCTGACGTCAAACATCACCAGCGTAAGGGCGATCTTTGTGTGACGTCATAATTACGGTGACGTTGGCACCTTTGAAATTCGGCGTGGCAGCGAAAGGGTTAAGTGCCCCCTTTTCACTGGTGGGGGACTAATAAATTACGAGTCTGGATCAGAGGGCACTCCATGGCTTACCAGGTCCATTCTCCACCGTCCATGTTTCGTAGAAGATGCCAGTCCGATTGTCCATCAACGCCCAGTCAGCAAATGTGTTAAACTGGGCTCCTGTAATCATTCCAGAATAAAATACCAGATATAGAGCACATGCAGATTGAATGTCGGCTCTGGTTTAATCCACACAAAAAAAAAATAATCGAAGATGTTTTTTTGATAATTCCACTGGTCCTTGAACTTGATAGTTTTACTAATTAACTATATACAGTTGAACCTTTATCGTTATCTTGAAGTTTGTGGGATCATAAAAAAAAATTTGATATCCAGAAAAGTCAAGGTAAAAAATCTGTTGGGACTGAATTTTTACTACAAATCAAACATGGTCTTTGAGTTATCAGAGTTTGAAATAACAACAAAATTGACTGTAAATAAAAGATTTGTCCTCATTTATAAGATCTTCCATGTACCTGTCATAGTGGCAACCTTAGCCAGTGTGCCATTCTGGCTCCACAGTTTATCCTGAATACCGTCATAGATACAGGTAGCCCCCTGGTTACACCACATGAGAGTATCATTCCTTAGATGAGGAAAGGTACAGTTAAACAACTGGAAGAGTTCGTACCATTCCATCGTGTAATTCTGTCCTGTCTTCAAATTCTTGATGCCAAGAGCATCATGAATGATATGCTGTGAACATTAAATGGTAATCAGTGATATACTGTGCTGTGAAGAAACCTAATGTAGTAAACTTATAATGAACATGTGATTTAAAAAATTCTTTTTGTATTGTTTGTTCTCTAAGCAATAAGATAAGAATTAAAATTAGAAAAAAATGACAATGTTATTATTTTTAACAGGAGTTTTCCAACACAAGAGTTTGGCCCTTACAAAGACTGTGTCCACAGCTGATTGGACCACTCAGAACCGTATAGTGCTATCCCACTGAAATATCACTCTGTTAAGTCTTATAACACTGACAACGAGCTACTTTACCACCATCACATTTAAAATTCAATGTCAGAAAGTAATTATCATTTTTTAAGGTAAAGTTTTCAGTTAAGACTACAAACTGTATTTAGAATATAATTGCATTGAGTTTTATAGTTCATATTGTAGTCGGCGCCAATGGTAAACTGCTATACGCTGCTTCTTCAGGCGCATTTAGTTAATTCATTAATTGTTACAAAAGCAAGATTACATTTTTTGGATGAACAACACCAAATTTAACCATGTGACTACCCCGGGTAGTCATGGTAACAAATTGCCTACCTTCTGTAAAACACTGATTAACATTTTCTACCTGCATTTGAATGGTTAAATTATGCCCACTAATTACTCATCTTGACACTTACAAATTTTCCCATTATATCTCCAAACTTGAACTGCCAGACAGGTTTCTTAAGAGCATAAATTTCTACTTGGTCTATGGGATTGAACAAAGGCATTGAGTTGTCCATCTCTCCAGTGGGACAGAACGGAATAACGCCAGCTTTGCAGTAGGAGTTGGATATGGGGCGGTGATCATGCCTCCTGAAAATCACAACAATAACAATATTTATACATTCATGATGTTATGTTTCAGTCATGTATTAAGGTTGTATGGCTTATCTAGAGTCTGCAATTCTGAATTTGTTGAAGTCATTAATACAGAGAGTCTAAAATAATACTTTGTTGTCACAGAAAGTTTTTCTTTATTGTGATTTTTTTATGTTGATTGCAGATGATATTTAAAAAATGATCTTGTTACCTTTTATATGTTACCATGCATGCACAGTGCATGAACACTTTATTGTTTTGGTTTGATGAATTATAATGAATGGCAGATTAAGTATCTCTGCAACTCATAATCTTTTGAATTTGTGCAAACATATAATATCGAAATATCTATTCATCTATCAAACCCAGTATTTATTCATGATACATGAATGAGTGTATGATAAACAAGAGGCCCATGGGCCTTAACGGTCACCTGATTTTTGAAATATTTCAATAAATTTGATTGACACTTTTTGGCCTGACCCATCAGTCTAAGGATCAGTCAGGGCCAACATGTACATACCATTAAGCAGTCATCCCATGCTGATAATGTTAACAAATTTAGAATGAATTTCAAAACAAATAAAACAAATGATAGTCAAAAATGTGATTTCCCTATAACTATAGTAAAGTTTATCCCCTCCCATAGGGCAAACGCGAGACCCCAGGGCTAGGAAATTCACAATTATGGTAAAGCACCTCAAGACCCTTCCATCTGTGAAGAGTATTTAACTCTACCTTATTTGGGTTGTAAGAAGAAGATTTTTAAAATTTCAGTTAATTTGACCCCAGGGTCATGACATTCACAATTGTCGTAAAGCACATTAAGAACCTTCCATCTATGAAGAGTATTTGATTCTACCATATCAGAGAGTAGAGAAGAAGATTTTTGAAATTTCAGTCAATTTGACCCTTTTTAGCCCCGCCCACCAGCCCCTGGGGGTCAACCAGGGCCAACATGTACATACCATCAAACTGTCATCCTATGCTGATAATTTGAACCAAGTTAGAATGAATTCCAACACAAATCCAACAAATAATAGTCAAAAATGTGATTTCCCTATATAAACTATAGAAAAGCTTACCCCCTCCCCAGGGGCAAACGAGAGACCCCAGGGTCATGAAATTCACAATTTTGGTAAAGCACATTAAGACCCTTCCATCTATGAAGAGTATTTGATTCTACCATATCTGAGAGTAGAGAAGAAGATTTTTGAAATTTCAGTCAATTTGACCCTTTTTGGCCCCGCCCACCAGCCCCTGGGGGTCAACCAGGGCCAACATGTACATACCATCAAACTGTCATCCTATGCTGATAATTTGAACCAAGTTAGAATGAATTCCAACACAAATCCAACAAATAATAGCCAAAAATGTGATTTCCCTATATAAACTATAGTTAAGTTTACCCACTCCCCAGGGGCAAAGATGAGACCCCAGGGTCATGAAATTCACAATTTTGGTAAAGCACCTTAAGACCCTTTCATCTATGAAGAGTGTTTGATTCCACCTTACCTGAGAGTAGAGAAGAAGATTTTTGAAGTTTTAGTCAATTTGACCATTTTTGGCCCCGCCCCTCAGGCCCCTGGGGGATGGGGACCATATAATTCACAATTTTGACCTTTAGCCATAGAAGCTCCCTGCCAAATTTCATTGAATTTGGTTCAGTGGTTTTGGAGAAGAAGTTGAAAATGTAAATTGTTATGGATGGACGACGCACACCGCACGACTGACGACGGACGAAGACGGACAAAAGGCGATTAGAATAGGTCACTTGAGACTTTGTCTCAGGTGACCTAAAAATCTAAGGAAGAATTAGTAATTGTTTCATACCAGAAAGGCAGGGATCACACACTCGTTGTAGGATGGTACGATGTACCGAAGTTATATCATGAACCACAGGATTTCGTTACAAATGATATGTTATATGAGATGGTTTATAATAGCCTATATACAGTGATCATCACGGGCTGTTTTACTATGGTGCATATCATGTAGCCCCATAGTAAAAAATAATCTGCCCCACTTATCTTCCTATTCAAAACTGTTAACCTGTGATAATGACTAGGCATAACCGCCGACTGTGTAGGGCACTGACTGTACAGGTGTAGTAGGAGTGGAAAAATGCACGACCAGACTGGTGTTCGAACCCGGGACCTCTGCACACTAGCCTTCCTTTTTAAGTCTTCGACCCCGAAGACTTCACAACTCACAACCCAGGTTTGGGTATCATCCCCTTGTCAAGTATTCACCTCACTTGAAACAAGGTTTGGTGACAGACACCAGAAAATAAGGGTGGAAAAATGCATGGTCAGACAGGGGTTCGAACCCGGCACCTCCGAACACTAGCCGGATGCTCTACCAATATTGAGCTACCTGCATGGTCGCCGATGATCGACCCGGTCCAGTTCCGAAACACTTGTAAGAGCTTGGGGTCAGTTAATTTACCTGTCCACACACCGGGACGACTTTTGACACTTCATTCAATGACCTTGATGCCAAACACCCCGACGAATTAACCGGTGTAATTATATCAATCATACCAATATATTACCCATCTCATAATTTGTAACGAACCGGAACCCCTCTGTATGAACGGATAATATTCGTTCAAAACGTCTGACCGTGTGATCCGTCGATCATGTCAAAAACTGGACGGATCATTATAAGTCATAAGATTCCAATTTACAAACCTATATGGCATTGGCCACGTCACAGAAGAGCAAGAAGCAATACAGCAAAGAAATAATATCGACAAGGTGGAAAACAAACCGAAACCGGTGTCCGCCATGGTGCATATCATGTGATCACATGGAAGAAATCACGTGATATCTAGAAAAAATGGCAGCCCCCGTCGGATTAACGTGAGACGTACGCGTGTACATATGATAACGAAAGATTACCAGGTACAATACAGATAACATATATATCCTTAGCTATCTTTGTTATTGTAACACAATAGGCTTGGCTACGTAATTATTGCGTAATCGTATTTATTTTTATTGAATAGGCTAGGCCTTATTTATCTTTAATTGTGATATATATTTTGTTAAATATATTGCTGGTTATCCTTACGATACAAAGATAGTCATGATCAGTATGATTGGGTCGAAATGATGTGGGTTAATAATTGATATAAATTGAGTACTGATGATAGATAACATTGCATTGCATGTCAATTAGCAATCTTCCTCCAAGTGCTTGCCTTGTGTGCAAAGTGGACAATGCCCAGGGGAATGACAAGACCTTTTAATTTGTTAACTATTGAAGAATAACATTAGTAGATTGTATATCCCTAAGCCCGACAGCGGGTCAGATGACAAGCTATTACGTGGTCAACTTTTGGTCAGGTGATGGGGAGACGTGGTGCTGTCTTGGCATCTACGCCATGTTCCCTATTTAAACAATACCCATTCGACTTGGGTGGATTGCTCATGAACGGACGGCTCTACAGACGTCTCCGTTCGAGGACTACTCACTTTCTGACATGAGACCTAAAACTCTGTAACTTTTGGAACATTTTCACAGTATCTAAGTTTATTTACTTTTACTAACAGCAGAGACCTATATTATTATTATTTAGTATAAGTCTCTGCTAACAGTATACGTTGCTATGGTGGAACATTGTTAAAAGCTGAAGCTGTATTTGTACCTGTTTTGACTACTTTGTGGCTGTATATAAACTTATGATATTTGGAACCTGGGTTGAACTTTGTTTATTTAAGCGCAAATAGACACCTGAAGTGTTACACTCTACTTCCTGATTAATGAGTGGATATTTGATGAACATACTGCCCGGACTACAGTGATTTAGTGCTGGAAACTGAGCTCAAGCTTATACAAAAAATAACAAGTAAGGAAAGATTGAGATGTTATTATTATCACAGTACAACTACAACAGGAAATTCAAATCTTTATCTTCGGATCACCGACACATAGTGCATATGATACATTGTGTTAAGTGTTTGATATATAACATAGTTACACAATTGACAAAGAAAGACAACTTTATGACTCATGCCCTGACAGGTGTCAAGCATAATATGTACCTCCTGCATAATAAGTATCCGGATACTTTTTATTCTGCATATAAAGTACCCAGATACGTTTTAAACACCTACCAAAATGTACCCACCCTTGCATAAAAAGTACCCCCCCCCCTATCAAAAATCTTTGATTTTAACTTTATCAATCTAAAATAGTGGAGATATGAATCAACAACAAAGGGGAATGTCATTTACAATGTTTCTGTCGCCACCCCACCCCAGGGCCAAAAAAATGTATTTTTTTTTTATTTGATCCAACCTTCAAATATGACTAAGGATCAATGTAGGAAACCTTCATATGCATATAAAAGACATCTCACAACTCCCCCCACCCCCACCCCCGGATACTTTTTATTCTTCTGCATAAAAAGTACCCCCTTATCAAAAATCTTTAATTTTGACTTTATCTATCTGAAATTGTGAAGATATGACAAGAGGACACAGGGGATGGCATTTGCAATGTTTATGACCCCATCACACCAAATCCCCACCCCAGGGCCAAAAAAATGATTTTTTTTTTATTCAACCTTCAAATATGATTGAAATAGGCTAAAATCTTCAAACAACTTCTTCTCAATAACCCAGCGGCCCAGGGACTTGATATTAGGCCTGTAGCATGTTAGGGTGAAGGGCTACCAAGTTTGTTCCAATGTATGACCTTGACCTTCATTCAAGGTCACATGATGATGGGCAAATATGCTGAAATCTTCGAACAACTTCTCAATAACCAAGAGGCCCAGGGACTTGGTATTGGGTCTGTTGCATGCTGAGGTGAAAGGGTACTACCAAGTTTTTTTTTCAAATTGATAACCTTGACCTTTATTAAAGGTCACTTGGGTCAAATAGGCTTAACTCTTTGAAGAATGATTTCTCGATATAGCCAAGAGATTCCAAGACCTGTTATTAGGCCAATAGTATGCTGGAATGAAGGACAAAAATATAGTGACATGAAAATATAGTAGTTATAAGCATAGTATCTGCAGAAATGATCTAAATAAACTTCAAAGTTGCTGTAGAGCCAGGAGAGCTACACAAGCCCATTTGGCCTCTTGTATATACTTTTGCCATACTGATCAGGAACTGTGAATGTTTTTCAGGTTATACTAACAGTGAAGCTTCGAGTGTTGAAGATGGATAAAATCCTTAGTGTTGGACAGGTAATGTCTAATGTTGTCAATGGGACAGGTAACTTTGTACTGTAGAGACAGGTAACTTTGTACTGTAGAGACAGGTAACTTTATACTATAGAGACATGTAACTTTATAGTATAGAGACAGGTAACTTTGTACTGTAGAGACAGGTAACTTTATACTATAGAGACAGGTAACTTTGTACTGTAGAGACAGGTAACTTTATACTATAGAGACAGGTAACTTTGTACTGTAGAGACAGGTAACTTTGTACTGTAGAGACAGGTAACTTTGTACTGTAGAGACAGGTAACTTAGAGACAGGTAACTTTGTACTTTAGAGACAGGTAACTTTGTACTGTAGAATACTGCAAATCTGACACCACATAGTCAAACTTTCAATTTTCCGATTACCTGTCATATATTATTTTTTTCCAGTATTGTATATTTTCAGTCTGATTCATTCTTTCAATCAATTGTATAATGTTCACTTCAAATTTTACATTTTACACAAGCAGTTTGTACATGTGGTCAAGTGGTTAAGGTGTCCCAACACTTTATCACTTGCCCTCCACTTCTGGGCTGTGATTTCGAAACCTATATGGGGTAGTTGGTTTTTCTCATGGCATCAATTTTGAATATTTTTTCTCTCCATTTTTCAGTTAGTTGATCTGAAATGGAAAGTGGGTGTGGCAATGAGCTCAGATACCTGTCGTAGTTTGAACAGCTCATATGTTGCTATGGCAATCAAGGTTGCAGACCCATCAGGAAAGGTCACAAATCATAATTTCGAGATGACAGTTCAACAATTCCAGGTAAAGATACTATGTACTGTTTGGGATGACACTATGTACTGTTGGAGACAACACTATGTACTGTTGGGGACGACACTATGTACGGTTGGAGACGACACTATGTACTGTTGGAGACGACACTATGTACTGTTGGAGACGACACTATGTACTGTTGGGGACGACACTATGTACTGTTGGAGACGACACTATGTACTGTTGGGGATGACACTATGTACTTTTGGGTACAACACTGTACTGTTGGAGACAACACTATGTACTGTTGGAGACGACACTATGTACTGTTGGAGACGACACTATGTACTGTTGGAGACGACACTATGTACTGTTGGGGACAACACTATGTACTGTTGGAGACGACACTATGTACTGTTGTAGAGGACACTATGTACCGTTGGAGACGACACTATGTACTGTTGGAGACGACACTATGTACTGTTGGAGACGACATTATGTACTGTTGGGGACGACACTATGTACTGTTGGAGACGACACTATGTACTGTTGGAGACGACACTATATTTACCATTGTATGGCACTGCCACTATATAACCCTACCAATTCAGTTGCGAGTTCATCAGCTTATGAACTGCCAACTGAAATTTGAATTTGAAAATTTCAAAAAAAATCGCACGACAAATAAAAAATCGCAGATGGTAAATATAAGCATTGAACGGCTTTCAGTTGGCATTCATAGTCAATATGAATGCCAACTGGGCAGAGGCAAATTCAACATGAAGCGCTAGCACGCTTCATGGAATTTGCCTCTGTCCAGTTGGCATTCATATTGACTATGAATGCCAACTGAAAGCCGTTCAATGCTTAAATGTACTGTTGGAGGCGACATTTTGTACTGTTGGAGGCGACATTTTGTACTGTTGGAGATGACATTATGTACTGTTGGGCACGATACTATGTACTGTTGTAGACGACACTATGTACTGTTGGAGAGATGACACTATGTACTGTTGTAGACGACACTATGTACTGTTGGAGAGATGACACTATGTACTGTTGTAGACGACACTATGTACTGTTGGAGAGATGACACGATGTACTGTTGGAGAAGACACTATGTACTGTTGGAGATGACACTATGTACTGTTGGAGAGACGACACTATGTACTGTTGGACACGACACTATGTACTGTTGGAGATGACACTATGTACTGTTGGAGAGACGACACTACCGTAAATATTCGCGTATAGTGCACACTTTTTTTCAAAAATTGACAAGTGAAAAAGACCACTGCGCACTATACGCAAGTACAAGCCTTTTTCCAGTCAGAATGAATGTGATTTGACCGAGATTTGTGATCGTTTCCTTTCACAGCAGGATTGATTTAATACTTATATATATATATATAACATAACATATATAAAGCATTTAGAAAGTAATACTTAACAAATAATCAAAGAAACGAATAGTTATTTTGATGTTTAATTCCTTGAAATTGTGTATTTATCAGCAATGAACGTGGATTTATCTAAGTCGATCGTGAGCTACACTTTCCGTACACATACGATCTCACTTGAGCATGTTCCAGTATTCAGGTCCTAAACGATGTATAACATCTCAATTAACATCAAACAAAACTTGAAATGATATAGCAGTACTTAGTTATTTCATACTTCTAAATTAATCATCTTATAAATCCAGAGTGCTGCCAGAAACTGATAACGTTCAACTTGTTTATTTACGGAAGCTGTAACAGCACGCATGCGCAATTAGGCAAGGGTAACACTAATGCCTTGATCTCGTGTGGCAGTCACTGACCAACTGGCCATATAAAATACGATCTGACTGTGAAAACTACCGGGGTACTCTTATTTATCGTCTGCACTATAGATTTATCCATTACACATGTTAATTAATTGACATAAAAGTTGTGACCAGCACGACAGCAGACTTGTTTCCGTACTGTATACAAAATGGCGGCCTGTGTTACATTACGCAGCAGTCAGCTTAGTCATGCAATCTTGTTATAATTGAGCTTAATTAGCTTTGTATGTTCGTGGACAGATACCACAAGAGATCATACCTGCGTGAAAATCACAAGGTAATTGAGGGTAAGATTAATTATTTTGTTTGTACAACAGCGTAGATGGGACCGCTACAATTTGCAAGCTGACTAGGCCTGTTGTGGTATAATGTAAACAACCTGTCAATCCAATGTGTCAAATCTGACCTGTGATTCCAATTAAATGTGGCAAATAAGCTTTCATAGGTTACAAATTCCTATCATCTTATGCTTTAGAATTCTTCTACCGCTCAGTTGAATATTGAATTTTTTTTTTTTTTTTTTTTTTAAATGAACCTCAAAAACATACCTGCGCACTATACGCGAGTGCGCACTATACCCGAATATTTACGGTATGTACTGTTGGGCACGATACTATGTACTGTTTGGGATGACACTATGTACTGTTGGAGACGACACTATGTACTGTTGGAGACGACACTATGTACTGTTGGGGACGACACTATGTACTGTTAGAGACGACACTATGTACTATTGGGGACGACACTATGTACTGTTGGGGACGTCACTATGTACTGTTGGGGACGACACTATGTACTGTTGGGGACGACACTTTGTACTGTTGGAGACGACACTATGTACGGTTGGAGACGACACTATGTACTGTTGGAGACGACACTATGTACTGTTGGAGACGACACTATGTACTGTTGGAGACGACACTATGTACTGTTGGAGACGACACTATGTACTGTTGGGGATGACACTATGTACTTTTGGGCACGACACTATGTACTGTTGGAGACAACACTATGTACTGTTGGAGACGACACTATGTACTGTTGGAGACGACACTATGTACTGTTGGGGACAACACTATGTACTGTTGGAGACGACACTATGTACTGTTGTAGAGGACACTATGTACCGTTGGAGACGACACTATGTACCGTTGGAGACGACACTATGTACTGTTGGAGACGACACTATGTACTGTTGGAGACGACACTATGTACTGTTGGAGAGATGACACGATGTACTGTTGGACACGATACTATATTTACCATTGTATGGCACTGCCACTATATAACCCTACCAGTTCAGTTGCGAGTTCATCAGCTTATGAACTGCCAACTAAAATTTGAATTTGAAAATTTCAAAAAAAATCGCACGACAAATAAAAAATCGCAGATGGTAAATATAAGCATTGAACGGCTTTCAGTTGGCACTCATAGTCAATATGAATGCCAACTGGGCAGAGGCAAATTCAACATGAAGCGCTAGCACGCTTCATGGAATTTGCCTCTGTCCAGTTGGCATTCATATTGACTATGAATGTCAACTGAAAGCCGTTCAATGCTTAAATGTACTGTTGGAGGCGACATTTTGTACTGTTGGAGGCGACATTTTGTACTGTTGGAGATGACATTATGTACTGTTGGAGACAACACTATGTGCTGTTAGCAACGGCACTATACAAACCTTCAAAGTCCTCATTTCATAATTAGTATTTCATAGACTGAAAATACCAAGTCTAATCTTGGAAGACACATGAATAATTTGATTAAAATATTCTATTATTACTTGTAACAATTGAAAGATAATACTGTTATTTGGAGGTAGGGTAGAAACATACTTGGAGATTTATCTCCCTTTTACATCCCTTTGAATGACAGAAATAATTAACAGATATCTTTTTGCGATTCCTGCATAATGCCTGTTTGGAATTCATATGTCCAAATGTAGGTAAAATATTTCCATTTTCAAGTGTTCATTTAGACTCATTCATAAGGAATTTGAGCACCTGTTTGTTTACAAAAGAGTAGAATTTGCCCCAGATAAGTTTTATTTATTCATCTGCATATGACTCACTAACTAATGTTAAATTAGGTGACAAAGTTTTATATGTAAATTTCATTTTTGTCACAGAATTTTTCCAAACAGTTGAAGGATATTGCTAGCGCATTGGAGACAGTATGATGGTATTGACCGAGACTGGTGGTCATTAGAATGTAGAACTTTACCGGTCAGTTCTTCAGAGGTCAGTGTTAGTGCTGTCCAGTGTTACATAACTTATGGAACTGAAAGATCTGTAAAGATTATTGGACTTTTATAAAGAAAAATATGACAACATTGACATGAGGAAGCTGGAAGTTAATAAAGATCTATTCAAGACTTTGTCATCCATGAAGGGAGTGAAAATGTCAGCCAGGAAGATGTTTGGTGTGATGTCGGCAGACTTGACAGAGATGAAAGTAAATGTTGATCAGTTGAATTATCTGTTATTCGTTCTATGGAAGACTTTTTCGTTTTAATACTGTGGAACATTATATAAGATATAAACTGAAAAGGAGAAAAAATGTCAACACAGATAACAAACTTGATAAAAAAAAATTAAAACTGAAGATATTTAATTGAAGAAAGCCCAATATAACAGCATTATAGAGAGAGTTTGGTCTATAGCGGAAAAGGATTGCATTCAGCTTTTGGAAAATAATTGAAAATAAAATGTACAGGAGAATGCCGTCTGTAATTTTTGTAACTTATTCTGAGCATGTTTACGTTATACGGCAGTTATTTATCAAGGTCATTCATAATATTAAATTGGATATTTCAACAAGTGTGATAGTTCACCAGTTGATGAGGATGAAAAGGTTTTGCCATCTGCATGAATTTGTTTGACTTTGTTAAAAATATAGTACTTTGTGACTTTTGTAGAAGTTTCAGATAAAGGAACACCAGCCGTTACAAAGGCTGTAGTGTATTTCTAAACTCAAACCATTGATGGATTGAAAGAAATTTTCTTTCTTGGATTTTAACACTTATGAACTGTGTGTGTCACAAAGTACAATATTTGTTTATTTATTTGTTACAGTTTGTTTGTATTGTATAATTTATATAAAACACGATGCATATCTTTTGGGGACAGCTTCTATTTATTTTACTCGGTCATATTATACACTTTGATAGTTGTTAGTACTTTAGATATTGTATGATTTTATCACTAAGTTTATATAATCTAATCTGAAGAGCAGTGTTTTTGTACTGTTTATATATATGGGAAAGAAATCTCAAAAAATATATTCTCTCTTACAATTCACAGAGTAGGCCTTGTATGTATTTCTTTATTATGTGTCGATAGACCAGCTATATGTATATATAAGGTTGGTTTATAGCAGCTTATCATTAAATAAAGAAATGTCATATTATGTTGAAATGTAAAGCTTTCTCTCAGGGTATGAAATTGAGAGGAAAATTCTAAATTCTATACAAATTCCCTCTGTTTCATCAAGTATATCTATTAGATTGGTGATACATATGTATTAGGTTAATATGTGATCAATATCACAGCTTTTGTAGAGAATACAATGTAAAATAATTTACCTGGTAGTATGGAAATCTTATTCACTTAATTTGAGAAAATGATTACGACTGATTATACAATTACATAGTTTATTAGATATTAAATATTAATATCTGGTGGAATTTTACAAAATGAAGTATCATTGTTAACTATTTTTGTTGTGGTGTCTATTCTGGAAAGATTTAATCATTCAATATTAAAATCTACAGATTACTTCAAGTTGCTGGAATCATATTCTGATAAAAGTCCTTTTTTCACAACATACCGGTAGAAGAGAAGTATTGGTGTGCAGATTGAAATATGTTGGATAATAACATCGAATGTAATGGGTACATTTAAGATGAAACAAATATATTATTTGTTCCAATATCTCCATGTTAAATTGTATAGTAACTATTTGCTTTGTATTGTTTTTGTAATGTTTTTTTTAGTTAATTTTATGCAGTTCTTATTGTTTCTATTATGCCTTGATGTTTGTTTCACTAAGGTCTCAACATCATTAGCAATGACTTTTTGATTTTTTCAATAAAATTATAGCATATTTAGATCTATTTTTAGCCTCTTATTTTTATTAATGTCAATCTTCAAAGTACACTCTACAAAAGTATAAAGAGATTGAAAATCCAGTATGTTTACTGTGGTACAAGGATGTACCTTGTATCATTTCCTTACCCATCTGAAAGTTTCCCAGAGGAAAGTATCAGGTTGCAGATTAAAACATCAATATTGATTTAATGGAAGAAACTATTGGCCATTTATATTTTGTTTATGACCCTTAAGTTCAGCAAGCATTAATTAGCAAGCATAAATAGTTTCAACATAAGGGAAATAATTCTGACAGTTTTGGGAGGAAAATTTGGGGAGACCATATATGTCGGAAATTATAAATCAATATTGAAAATTGTGAATAAATGATAATGGAAATATATATATATATATATATGCGACATAGACATTTTGTATGTTTTCATTATGCAGCTGTTACTAAGTTTTGTTCTATGAAAGATTTACATGGTACTTTATACTTTATTTGTGTTGAGAAACCTCAAGTCATCTTACCTATATGAGTTAGCTCCCTTTGTCCAGAAAATTTGCACTTTCTATTAAGAGTAAGTACAAAATCATGCCAGTGTGACAAATTTGATAAAAGTCAGTGTTTGAACAAAGCTATAGAGCTACCTGAACACCAGCTCAATTCTATTGTACTCTCGGTCTTTTGGACAAAGATGCATTGAAAATATGAAGAGTTACACAATAGTCGGTCAGTCTTTATGGATGAATTCCAAGCTAGCTTCAGAACTCCCGATCTGAACATTACAGACTCTAAATAATTGACCTAGCTGGTCACTGGATGAATATAACAGACTGCCAGGTAAAGTAATAGTCCTTAAAATACATGTTATGAAACACCATCCATTTGGAATGTATTTACAACAGAACTAGAGTTGAAGGACAGAAATGTTGAGAGAAGTAAATACTGAGAGAAGTAAATACTGAGACTAGTAAACACTGAGACTAGTAAATACTGAGACTAGTAAATACTGAGAGAAGTAAATACTGAGACTAGTAAATACTGAGACTAGTAAATACTGAGACTAGTAAATACTGAGAGAAGTAAATACTGAGACTAGTTAATACTGAGACTTGTAAATACTGAGAGAAGTAAATACTGAGACTAGTAAATACTGAGACTAGTAAATACTGAGACTAGTAAATACTGAGATTAGTAAACACTGAGATTAGTAAATACTGAGATTAGAAATACTGAGACTAGTAAATAAAGAGACTTGTAAATACTGAGACTAGTAAATACTGAGACTAGTAAATGCTGAGACCTTAGACTAGTAAATACTGAGACCTTAGACTAGTAAATACTGAGACCTTAGACTAGTAAATACTGAGACTAGTAAATACTGAGACTAGTAAATACTGAGACTCGTTAAGACTGAGACTAGTAAATACTGACACTAGTAAATACTGAGACTAGTAAATACTGAGACTAGTAAATACTGAGACTAGTAAATACTGAGACTTACTAAGTAAATACTGAGACTCGTTAAGACTGAGACTAGTAAATACTGAGACTAGTAAATACTGAGACTAGTAAATACTGAGACTAGTAAATGCTGAGACTTGTTAAGACTGAGACTAGTAAATACTGAGACTAGTAAATACTGAGACTAGTAAATGCTGAGACTTGTTAAGACTGAGACTAGTAAATACTGAGACTAGTAAATACTGAGACTCGTTAAGACTGAGGCTAGTAAATACTGAGACTCGTTAAGACTGAGGTTAGTAAATACTGAGATCAGTAAATACTGAGACTAGTAAATACTGAGATCTGTAAATACTGAGACTAGTAAACACTGAGACTAGTAAATACTGAGACTAGTTAATACTGAGATTAGTAAATACTGAGACTTGTAAATACTGAGACTAGTAAATACTGAGACTAGTAAATACTGAGATTAGAAATACTGAGACTAGTAAATGCTGAGACTAGTAAATACTGAGACTAGTAAATGCTGAGACTCGTTAAGACTGAGACTAGTAAATACTGAGACTAGTAAATACTGAGACTCGTTAAGACTGAGACTAGTAAATACTGAGACTAGTAAATACTGAGACTAGTAAGTACTGAGACTCGTTAATACTGAGACTAGTTAATACTGAGACTAGTAAATACTGAGACTAGTAAGTACTGAGATCAGTAAATACTGAGACTCGTTAATACTGAGACTAGTAAATACTGAGACTAGTAAATACTGAGACTAGTAAATACTGAGATCAGTAAATACTGAGACTAGTAAATACTGAGACTAGTAAATACTGAGATCAGTTAATACTGAGACTAGTAAATACTGAGACCTTAGACTAGTAAATACTGAGACTAGTAAATACTGAGACTAGTAAATGCTGAGACTTGTAAATACTGAGATTAGTAAATACTGAGACTAGTAAATGCTGAGACTAGTAAAAACTGAGACTAGTAAATACTGAGATCAGTAAATACTGAGACTCGTTAAGACTGAGACTAGTAAATACTGAGACTAGTAAATACTGAGATCAGTAAATACTGAGACTCGTTAAGACTGAGACTAGTAAATACTGAGACTAGTAAATACTGAGACTAGTAAATACTGAGACCTTAGACTAGTAAATACTGAGACTAGTAAATACTAAGACAAATTAATGCTAAAACTACCGAGACTTAGTTAAATGTTTGTTAGGACACAATATCACACCTTCATTGTTATACAAATTAACGATGAGTATCAGTGTTGTCAGTAAAAGTAAAAATCTGCACATGGACGATTTGTAACACTGTGTTGTCTACTGAAAGGGTGCCCACATTGAGGGTAGGATTAGAATGAATTGTGAGAATATATATATAGGACTTGAATTTCTATCAAGATGGATTTCTGCCTGAAGATGGCTAAGTAGACATAAAATTACATAGTTAGGCAACCTTGATTTAAATTGTTTTATGGTCAGATTTTGGTTTTTATCATGAAAATTAATTTGACGCTAATGTTATGCATGTAACAGTTGAATAGATTGCACCAGTGGTATATGACTTTAGTGTAAAAAACAAATCATGCTGTTTTGTATCTAATTAATGGAAAACAGCATGGTATGAATTTTATGCATGTCAGAATGGACTCGGTACAATATCTTGATTACAAATGCCATGTTTACCAACTACACCCATCTTTGACTACTTAACATTGAAACAAACACAGCATAAAATTATACTGCTATCTGACAGTGATTTAATAAACCTCGTTCATTAAACCAAAAAAGCGTGTCATATTTACATAATATAGTCTATACGAGGTCAGGGGAATCGTCACTGGGATTGTCTCTGTCCGTCGACAGCACCGTAATTTATTACCTTCATGTTGAAATGCCACTACTATTTGAAAGTTTTATTAGGGAATTTTAAATTGTATATGCAGTGATGCAGTGAAATACCATCCATTTGATTAATAGGCTAATTAATTAACAGGGATGTTATAATGATTTATGTTTTGTGGTGTGGTGGACGTCATTTTCATTTAAATTGTATGTTAGCACTACATTAATTTATACATACAAACTTGGCTGTATATAATTATCTACAGAATAGAAGTTTCCCAGTGCTTTGTGAGACTAATTAACCCAAAGGTCAGTCATCTTTCCTACATTTACTCAGCGTGAATCCATATATGTATCTGCCGTTTCCTTCTGTAGAAAAAAAACATTTTATACCAATGCAAATGCAGATGTCCAATATAGTTTTTGTATTTAGTCGTGATGATATGAGAGCCAGGGTGGTTATGATTTGTAATGGGAACTTCAGTTTACAGTTGATACAAATAAATGACTCCAGCTCTGTCTGGACACCAAACTCACGATCTACAGCACAAAATAACCCAGACAGAAATGTCCTAACTGCTGTCAAAGCCGAGATCATTGGCCTACATGTTCTGCTGTGGTTGTCACTATGGATAAGATGGATAGAATGTGACATTCCTCCCATATATGTTGCTTATTAATGTAGCCACCAGCTACTACAAGGACTCAAAATGACCTTAGCTGTTCATGGCTATCATGTATTGCTTGTAGCATATGTGGTGACTGTATTTTGTGTAGACTCATTTCTGGTGTATGTGTAGTTGGTGTGGAGAAATTAAACACACTCCTACTTTTTTTCAATGAAAGGATATGTGCCTGTTTAATGAAAGTCAAGGGTTTATTTGGTTTAACGTCCTATTTACAGTCAGGGTTATTTAAGGCCATGCCAGGTTTTGGAGGTGGAGGAAAGCCGGAGTACTTGGGAGAAAAGCCTATGATCAGTACAAGGCAACTGCCCCACTTGATTTTCGAACTCGCGACCTAGAGGTAAAGGGCTAGTGATAATGTGTAGGGATGCCTTTACCACTTGACCACCTTGGCCCCCTGAAAGTAAAGGGAATCAATTTACTGATATCACAGAAACGCCAATACAGTCTGATTAACTTGACCTTTTTCGTAAAAAAACATAAAACCAGTGCAATTGAAAATAACCTTTTTGGTAGGTTGTTTATCTACAGTACAAGAATCACTCATAAACTGTAATCAGTTCAGATAAAATTACTGTACTAACAAAGGAATTGATGCTATATAATAAAAAAAACCAGGGTTACAGCTATTAACCAGGTCCTTACTTAACCAGGTATTCCTTACTTAACCAGGTATTCCTTACTTAACCAGGTATTCCTTACTTAACCAGGTATTCCTTGATAGGGAGGCAGACCTACCTGGTAATGCTGTGGTTGTTATGATAAATTTTTTTATGTATTCCTGAAAAAATTGATTAGATTATGTCGCAAATAATAAATTTGGAAAATTTATTTATGGGGAATTTTGCATTTGGAAAAGAAACGTGAGAAAATATAAGATCTTTGACTATTTCACATGGAGATAGTGTTACGCGCCTAAGTTTATAATGAGGATGAAAAAGTCAGCGACGACCTTTCGTAACACCCCGAACTTTAAAACAATGCCTGTTAAGCTGTAGACATGAAACTGTCGGTATTTCTAATGTGAGGGTATATATACACAGACATACTTATCTGTTACTAACAATAACGTGTTTCATTTAACTTTGCTACCTTGTTGCGTTTTTGTAACAGTTTTTGGTACACTTCATAATCTCCAAAGGAAGTTTTGGGACATATTTAATTGTTCTTAAAAAGATACTTGAAATATAAACAATATGATTATCAAACATGCGAATCTTGTCACCTCGGGAAGGATATATTTCTCACAGTTGATGATAAAATCTTTAAAGGGTATCATTCTATAGTTAACAGGTTTGTGTTTTGTTTCTGAAGGTATCTGTTGATCTAGAGCTCTACTGTGTCACAAAAAGGAGTTGTATGTTTTGTGTAGGGTCGACCCAGCGATTCCTTTTGTTTATTGTCCAGATTGAATGGTATTGTTTTAGAGACAAACTTAAGCTGTTGACAAACACAATCCTAATCAGATGTGGTATACACAAATGGACTCAAGTGTCAGGTTTATACCTTAATAGCTTTCAAAGTTTTGACAGAAAAATTGTGCATTTTCATGATTTTGTTGTGTGCCAAAGTCCTGTTCATTTGTGTTTGTTGTTACGTATCTGTGTTTTTTTCAGTTCCAGTTTCAAAGATGCTATCATCAATTTTTTGCATTTTTCTTTTGTAATTTTTTGTATGTAGAAAAATGGTTTTCTGGCATCTTTCCATTTTAAGCGAGGAGAGTATGTGATTCTACATGCGATGGCTGTGAGACAGAACCCAGTGGCCAGCTTTCTATACTTCTATTGTATACATCATCCTTGATGAGATCATTTGCTGACTACATTTTGTAATGAGTATAAAAAGCTCATGAGCTCATTGAATCCTATTTAACATGATCAGTATATATACAAAAAACATCTAAATATTGGCACCACATGGAGGTGTATATACAATGTACACCCATTTAAACAGATCATGACTCGTCATCATATTGTCTGTCTGTTGACATTTTTAGGTCACTTGAGACAATTCAAAGAGCTATTGCGACTGCCTTTTGTCCAGTGTCATCCACCTTGCATCAGCAGTTGGGCATTGTAAACAATTTACATTTTCAACTAACGGGCCCAGGGATCTAATATTGTGTCTGTAGCATGCTGGGATGAAAGGCTACCAAGTTTGTTCAAATGGTTGACCTTGACCTTCATTCAAGGTCACAAGGGTCAAATATGCTAAAATCTTTTAAACAACTTCTTCTCAATAACCAAGAGATCCAAAAACCAACCTGATATTGACCCTGTTGTATGCTGGGATGAAGGGGTAAAAAGTGTGTTAATATGAATGACTGTGACCTTCATTCAAGGTCACAAGGGTCATATATGCTAAGATCTTTAAATGACTTCTTTCCATTCAGCATTTATATTAATTATTAGTGGCCAAGAAACCTGATATTGGACCTTTAGTGTGCTAGGATGTAGAGCTATCAAGATTGTTCATACAAATGACCTTTGGGCGTTTTGTTTTAAACTTAAGTCCTCTAGGTATTGTAGATTAGTGTTGCCATATTGAATACATTATAAGTCTCCTTATGGACTTTCGTAACAAAAATTGTTAACCTTGGATCGTGATCTCAATTTAGTCCCAGTCATTGACTTATAGGTACTTCATTGATGGCACTGTGTAAAAACTGATTGTCACAAAATTAGCTTCCAGGGCAATGAAATATAATATAACAGCCCTAAAAAGATCCCTTATAAGACAACATGAAGATTGAAAATTAGGTTGTTAGATTATTTTTATACCAGAATTATTTCCAGGTATGTGCCTTATGCTGTAAAGTGAGACTTTTTGATAGCTGAAATTTAAATGAAAATTGAAAAGAAAAAACATCATTACCTGTAAATATCTGATTTAGATTTCACTGTGGGTAAAACGGTACAAACTCATCATTTCACAGTTCATCTTTCAAAAAAAGATGAGGTGTTCTGTCATATTTTGGGCACCATAAAATTTACCGCGTAATCATAGCAATGATCTGGGGTACCTGCCTGTCTCGGCACGGGACGATCATGCGGTGTGAACAATTAGCGTGAAATTGGAACATCATAGCCTATGGATAGATGTTAATTTGTGTTAGGCAAGTTCAATGGAACGGCATCTCGACTTCATCCTACGCCAGACTCCCTCTATGTGGCAGGTGACCAAGGCGGTCATTTACATATTACATTATAGGCCGGTGGAATGTTAAAGTGTGTTATATTGCCCTAAGCTCAAATATATTGGCAGGTGATCAGGGTTGGGAAGGTTGGTCAGAATTTTTGATGCATTTAGTTGTGCATGAAAGGAAATCTTTAATTGAACAGGTGATAAGTAATGTTTCCTTTCTGAATGTACTTATAATACAAGAAGTGAAAAAGTTCTAAATTTATTAAGTTTTGGTACGTTAAAAACCATACCAGTGGCAAACATTACTGAGTACATGACTACATGTAACTAATCTGAAACCTTTTATCTCTGCAAAATAAACAAAACAAAAAGGGGAAAAAAAGAAGGTTTTTACAGAGATCAAACAATAGTAAATTCTATTTCTTCATAATCACCGGGCATGCATTCAAAATGGTCTCTACATACCGTACTCAGGTAGATACGGATGATACTCAGATCCTTGGTTAATAAACTAACTATTTTTTTGCCTTTCCTAACAAGAAATATGACGATGTTTATGGATTTAACTAGGGCACAGACAAGCTATTTAAAACTCTGCATGATTTTAATGTAAAATGATATATATCACATATCAGAATGATTATTAAAATTGGATTAGATTTAGTTGTACAATTATGGTAAGAATAAAAATAGCTATTTGATCCTCAGCACCCCTAGAGACAGAACTTGTGGGGGCTCTTTTCATTTATAGTTAGCATAATGGCTAGTTGGTAGTGGAGAGAGTATGGGATGGAGTGATAGAGGGGAGAGAGACAGAGGGAATGGTGGACAGTACATCTGATAGGGAAAGGGGAGGGTGAGATGGAGGGATGGAAGGGAGGGAGACAGAGGGAATGGTGGACAGTACATCTGATAGGGAAAGGGGAGGGATGGGATGGAAGGGAGGGAGACAGAGGGAATGGTGGACAGTACATCTGATAGGGAAAGGCGAGGGTGGGATGGAAGGGAGGGAGACAGAGGGAATGGTAGACAGTATATCTGATAGGGAAAGGGGAGGGTGGGATGGAGGGATGGAAGGGAGACAGAGGGCATGGTAGACAGTATATCTGATAGAGAAAGGGGAGGGTGAGATGGAGGGATGGAAGGGAGGGAGACAGAGGGAATGATAGACAGTATATCTGATAGGGAAAGGGGAGGGTGGGATGGAGGGATAGAAGGGAGGGAGACAGAGGGAATGGTAGACAGTATATCTGATAGGGAAAGGGGAGGGTGGGATGGAGGGATGGAAGGGAGGGAGACAGAGGGAATGGTAGACAGTATATCTGATAGAGAAAGGGGAGGGTGGGATGGAGGGATGGAAGGGAGGGAGACAGAGGGCATGGTAGACAGTATATCTGATAGGGAAAGGGGAGGGTGGGATGGATGGATGGAGTGAGGGAGACAGAGGGAATGATAGACAGTATATCTGATAGAGAAAGGGGAGGGTGGGATGGATGGATGGAGTGAGGGAGACAGAGGGAATGATAGACAGTATATCTGATAGAGAAAGGGGAGGGTGGGATGGATGGATGGAGTGAGGGAGACAGAGGGAATGATAGACAGTATATCTGATAGAGAAAGGGGAGGGTGGGATGGAGGGAAGGATGGAAGGGAGGGAGGCAGAGGGAATGGTAGACAGTATATCTGATAGGGAAAGGGGAGGGTGGGATGGAAGGGAGGGAGACAGAGGGAATGGTAGACAGTACATCTGATAGGGAAATGGGAGGGTGGGATGGAAGGGAGGGAGACAGAGGGAATGGTAGACAGTACATCTGATAGGGAAAGGGGAGGGTGGGATGGAGGGATGGAAGGGAGGGAGACAGAGGGAATGGTGGACAGTACATCTGATAGAGAAAGGGGAGGTTGTGATGGAGGGATGGAAGGGAGGGAGACAGAGGGAATGGCGGACAGTACATCTGATAGAGAAAGGGGAGGGTGGGATGAAGGGATGGAAGGGAGGGAGACAGAGGGAATGGTAGACAGTACATCTGATAGAGAAAGGGGAGGGTGGGATGAAGGGATGGAGTGAGGGAGACAGAGGGAATGGTAGACAGTATATCTGGTAGGGAAAGGGAAGGGTGGGATGGAGGGATGGAAGGGAGGGAGACGGGGAATGGTAGACAGTATATCTGGTAGGGAAAGGGAAGGGTGGGATGGAGGGATGGAAGGGAGGGAGACAGAGGGAATGGTGGACAGTATATCTGGTAGGGAAAGGGAAGGATGGGATGGAGGGATGGAAGGGAGGGAGACGGGGAATGGTAGACAGTATATCTGATAGGGAAAGGGGAGGATGGGATGGAAGGGAGGGAGACAGAGGGAATGGTAGACAGTATATCTGATAGAGAAAGGGGAGGGTGGGATGGAGGGATGGAAGGGAGAGAGACAGGGAATGGCGGACAGTACATCTGATAGGGAAAGGGGATGATGGGATGGAGGGATGGAAGGGAGGGAGACAGAGGGAATGGTAGACAGTACATCTGATAGAGAAAGGGGAGGGTGGGATGGAGGGATGGAAGGGAGGGAGACAGAGGGAATGGTAGACAGTATATCTGATAGAGAAAGGGGAGGGTGGGATGGAGGGATGGAAGGGAGGGAGACAGAGGGAATGGTAGACAGTATATCTGATAGGGAAAGGGGAGGGTGGAATGGAGGGATGGAAGGGAGGGAGACAGAGGGAATGGTAGACAGTATATCTGGTAGGGAAAGGGGAGGGTGGGATGGAGGGATGAAAGGGAGGGAGAGAGACAGAGGGAATGGTGGACAGTATATCTGATAGGGAAGGGGGAAGGTGAGATGGAGGGAAGGATGGCAGGGAGGGAGGCAGAGGGAATGGTAGACAGTATATCTGATAGGGAAGGGGGAAGGTGAGATGGAGGGAAGGATGGCAGGGAGGGAGGCAGAGGGAATGGTAGACAGTATATCTGATAGGGAAAGGGGAGGGTGGGATGGAGAGATGGAAGGGAGGGAGACAGAGGGAATGGTAGACAGTACATCTGGTAGAGAAAGGGGAGGGTGGGATGGAAGGGAGGGAGACAGAGGGAATGGTAGACAGTACATCTGATAGGGAAAGGGGAGGGTGGGATGGAGAGATGGAAGGGAGGGAGACAGAGGGAATGGTAGACAGTACATCTGATAGGGAAAGGGGAGGGTGGGATGGAGAGATGGAAGGGAGGGAGACAGAGGGAATGGTAGACAGTACATCTGGTAGAGAAAGGGGAGGGTGGGATGGAAGGGAGGGAGACCGAGGGGATGGTAGACAGTACATCTGATAGAGAAAGGGGAGGGTGGGATGGAAGGGAGGGAGACAGAGGGGATGGTAGACAGTATATCTGATAGAGAAAGGGGAGGGTGGGATGGAAGGGAGGGAGACAGAGGGAATGGTAGACAGTATATCTGATAGAGAAAGGGGAGGGTGGGATGGAAGGGAGGGAGACAGAGGGAATGGTAGACAGTATATCTGATAGAGAAAGGGGAGGGTGGGATGGAAGGGAGGGAGACAGAGGGAATGGTAGACAGTATATCTGATAGAGAAAGGGGAGGGTGGGATGGAAGGGAGGGAGACAGAGGGGATGGTAGACAGTACATCTGATAGAGAAAGGGGAGGGTGGGATGAAGGGGTGGAAGGGAGGGAGACAGAGGGAATGGTAGACAGTATATCTGATAGAGAAAGGGGAGGGTGGGATGGAAGGGAGGGAGACAGAGGGAATGGTAGACAGTATATCTGATAGAGAAAGGGGAGGGTGGGATGGAGGGAAGGATGGAAGGGAGGGAGACAGAGGGAATGGTAGACAGTATATCTGATAGAGAAAGGGGAGGGTGGGATGGAAGGGAGGGAGACCGAGGGGATGGTAGACAGTACATCTGATAGGGAAAGGGGAGGGTGGGATGGAGGGATGGAAGGGAGGGAGACAGAGGGAATGGTAGACAGTACATCTGATAGGGAAAGGGGAGGGTGGGATGGAAGGGAGGGAGACAGAGGGAATGATAGACAGTATATCTGATAGAGAAAGGGGAGGGTGGGATGGAGGGATGGAAGGGAGGGAGACAGAGGGAATGGTAGACAGTACATTTGATAGAGAAAGGGGAGGGTGGGATGGAGGGATGGAATGGAGGGAGACAGAGGGAATGATAGACAGTACATCTGATAGAGAAAGGGGAGGGTGGGATGGAGGGATGGAAGGGAGGTAGTCAGAGGGAATGGTAGACAGTTCATCTGGTAGGGAAGGGGGAGGGTTGGATGGAAGGGTACATATGATGATAACCTTGGCCCACACATAACCAGACCAGTCCATACATATGATAATTACCTCGGCCCACACATAACCAGACTAGTCCATACATATGATAATTACCTCGGCCCACACATAACCAGACCAGTCCATACATATGATAATTACCTCGGCCCACACATAACCAGACTAGTCCATACATATGATAATTACCTCGGCCCACACATAACCAGACTAGTCCATACATATGATAATTACCTCGGCCCACACATAACCAGACCAGTCCATACATATGATAATTACCTCGGCCCACACATAACCAGACCAGTCCATACATATGATAATTACCTCGGCCCACACATAACCAGACTAGTCCATACATATGATAATTACCTCGGCCCACACATAACCAGACTAGTCCATACATATGATAATTACCTCGGCCCACACATAACCAGACCTGTTTTAATATTGATTTACTTATTGGCAAATGTTTGATTGGATAAATTATGGCTTTCTCCAAAACATTTCTGGTTTAATCCTCTGCACAGTTAAGCAATGTCTAATACTATAAAATGAGATGTGATTCCTACTTTTGGATCCTTAATTAGGGATAATAAAACTCCAAGACCAGTAATGGGTAAGAGGTGACAAGTTTTCTACAGTTTCTGTAGACAAGAAGACACAAGTCCACCTTATGCCCCCGGCTGTGAACCTACAGACCCCAATCATGTTAAGTGGGGATTTTGTTTCTTCATCAGCACACCTGCAGTCCGGCAGCCCGTCAAAAGAAATAGGAACCCCGTCATCCCTCTTGTACCTGTCTGCCTGTCTTTGTATCCTGGCAACATGATCCATCTAGCTCAACATGGTGTTACTGCCATCATCTGTCAGGGATGCTACAGGTAATCCCCCTGGTACAACGTTTTCCAATTCCATCAATGTCGTCCTGATGTCTTTCTCTTGTTCCATCGATAAAATGCATGACATTGCTTGTACCGCATCTATTAAATGAAATGCACACCTTTACAGGTTGTAGGGCTTACCAACAAAATTTTTGTTTGGAGAGGAAATTTTATTCATGAAAAATAATAGCATTCTTTTAAGTCAGAAAAACTGTATATTTTACTGCATTACCAAACATTTATATGTAAGTTTGTATTGGTTTTTAAATATTTCAGTTGTGTGTGTCTCAGTTACTGTCTAGTTTATCACAACTTCTTTTATTTTTTTAATTGTGAAGTGCTCAATGCAGGATCTAATCAGTCCATCCGAAATAAAATTGCACCATTTGATAGTGTAATGAAGATTTCTGCTGTTTCAATAATTAAAACACATCCAACTGAATTGTAATTTGTTAAAAAGCTTCAGTTGTAATACTCGTTGAAGTCGTCATATTCTTCCTTTCATGATAGGATTAAAATTGATTATTGGAAGAAAAATTAAATTACCAATTCCTGTAAAAAAAAATTATTTATGCAAAATAGATTTTTTGTGATATTACTTTCATGTAGACTGGTTGAATTTAAAATAAATCATTTCCTTGAATGTCATCTTCACTTCTGAGTATCTTTTATGAATGTTATAAACAAATACAGTGTAATTTAATTTTGCTTGTAACAAGCATTTTCATTGGCTCAAAAAATTATGTTATCATCTCATAACATAAAAAAAATAAAAGGAACTACTTTCAGTTATACCGGAAGTACTCGCGGTTTATTCAGAGTACACCCCAGTTTTTTGTGTTATTGCTCAATAAAGTAAAAAAAATATTACAGTTAACCCTTAATTGATATCATAAACAATAAATATTAACAATGACTATCATAAACTATGAATATTATAATCAATGAATCCTTTAAACAGTGAATATTATGATTTTTTTTTCTATTTTGACATTGTCAGTCTTTTCATCACAACCTCAATAAATCCCACATATAACATATAATTTTCAAAAACAGGAATCACATGATTTTTGAAATTTTCATTGATATTTGTATATTTAAAGAGAAAATAATTGTACATTAATTCATAAATGGTTTTTCACCTTTGAATGTTTCCATGTTATTTTTCATTTAAAAAATAAATAATCAGAATGTTACAGTAATTTCCCCAGTTCTTAACATTTCAATAAGAATATTGGGGCATTCTAAGACGATTTGTTATCAAAGATGTCTGGTAAGAAAAATAGCTTTAGTTTTGGCCAATATTATGATTGTTATACATGTACATTAAGTACAGGCACTTTCACCTTTCTTCATATTCTATGTGGCTCAGTTGATTACTGATTTTTTATTACCCAGACATATAATAGTTTTTTTTTTAAATGATACTTCAGAATTCCGGAAAAAAAAAACAAGAAAAAAATGGTGTACCCTTTCTTTAAGCAAATGGGTATCTGGATTGTGGAGATAGGGGTTGATATATCTAGTCATACATACGGTTATCTATATTGTTATAATTTATTATGTGTAAAAACACCTTTAGAAAGTTTATAAAGGATAAAATGTTATCAAATTTCATGAAAAATGGTGAAAAATCTACAAATTGCTGAATCACGCCGGTGTTTATTCTCAATATAAAGTGAAAAGGATGATGCAGATGTTTTGAATTTAGATTTTCTCCCTCACACATAGTTCCTAGTGAGAACAGCATGATGTTCAGAGCTAAAGAGCCGTGGAGAAAATGTTATGTAAATGATCTCTATAAATGACTTGCAATTTAGGAAAGTCATTCTGGTTTTATGTACATGTATATAGTTGTCAGTAGATTTGCTTTAAAACTGGTTTCACTTTAGTTTACCTTTGTAAAGGCATATTTATTATGATGTCTGAATTACCTACTTTAAAGTAGCCACAATCCACTCCCCCACCCCCACAAACAAGGGGTTGGGTTTGTAGCTGTATTATCCATAATATTATATAAGAAGTAATATAAGTCTTGTTGGTTACAAGGTATTGAACCTCTACGCTATAAACAGATGAAGATTATCATAGATCTGGCTCTATGGCATCCATCTGAAAATTTTCGAAATTATTTATTTTAACACATTTATGTAATAATATGGAGTTACGTTTATCGTGAATGAAAAGAGGACCATTCGACCATTATAGCTCGATATGACGTATGTTTACACTTGTGACCATGATACCTTCTCGTCCAATTCTGGAATCAAACCCCTGCTCTTTTGGAAATTACTGTAAGATGAATGCACTAACTATGAAAGTTCGAAATGACAATTGAGATTTCAGAAAAGACATTTATTGGATAATAGGATTTTCTTAACTCCGATTCTGACCAGTTCTTATAGCTTATTTGCATGTTCTATTGACACCTTAACTGTGACTTTATACAGGTATTTAACGAGGTTACGGACAAATCTGAGAATTGATTTCTATATGTTAATCCGGTAAAATGTTATATTAAATTTGTTTTGAAAATAAAAAAAAAATTGTTGAATATTGAAGTACATGTTACTTTATGCAATACCGATTAAATCAAGCAAATCGTCAATGATTTATTTCAATTTAAACTGTTACACAGGAAGAAGGCATACAATAAATTGAAGCCTGGATTTAACAGGTGATTCCAATTTGAATTTCATGACTCTTTAATATAAACATCCGTAGCCTGTATTACCAGCTGTCCTTGACGGTGATGTATTTGACACCAGGTCAAGAAATGGATTTAATATTTTATATCAATACAACCATGTCACACAAATACAAGTTTGTTAGAAATGATGAAAAAAAAGATATGAATGACAAATTGGTTGTGTATTGAATCGTAAAAGATGTTTATTTATCAAACCTCTAGTGTCAATGACATTTAGATATTAAATTTAGATCAAGAATATCAATAGAGATCAGGATTATATTTAGATATTTTTTATCCTGTTTAATAAAATAAATTGGTCTTATCCTTACACCATTGTATTTGTACATTCATGAAGTATCAAGACTAGAAAAGGAAATATGGACAGGATTTCTGTTATCGGACAATTATTATATTACTCCATTTTTTTTAGCCGTATCAGCTGTGTAGAGTACTGGGCAGGCCTAAAATGCCATGTGTTGATCAGGTCTCTCACTATCTTATTTGCTTTGTAATATGCCATAAAATAACAAAGAAAAATTGAAAATAAACTTCTGCCTTTTTCCAGATCACACTGTGCTATCATAAAATCCCAGTAAAATCAACAGAGCTTGAATCGGTTTCACTTTTCATGCATAAAGTAGTTTATTATTGATACCTTAACCGTAAAATTGTAATGAGGTTTTGAAAGTTCACTGATCAATAAACGCACCATCATTTAATGAGCTGGGAAAGAAAAAATGTCTGCCAACGACCTCACAAAATGAGAGGATATGCTTTTGAATGATAATATCCAGTTTCTCCTAACATCAAAGATATTGGATAAATGACTCCTTTTTATATATTTATAGATAATGAGCTTAAATGGGATCTTGCATTTTTCTTTACAATGTTATGGAATTAAATAATGTATAATGCTTGTTTAAGATGGAAATCATTGGTATGAATCCATAAAGATAAGATATATTTTAAATTAATGGAACTTTAAGTATTGAAGTTTTGAAAATCAAATTATTTTTTTTTAGAAAATTGACATAATTTGTTAAATATTATAAATCATTATATACTGTCTTATGGTCCATTACTAACACAATGATATATACCGGTATTTTATCTGCAGTCATATGATAATTTTAAATCATTTTCTTTGTCAGTATAAATTATCTGTATCTTTAGGTGCTGTTATTGAGACACCAGATAAAAAGTTAATGTTTGATGGTAAATTAATTTGAATTATAGTCCAGGATGTTACAAAATGTACTTAATTTCCCATGAAAATAAAAGTTTAAGATTGTATGGGTAATATACCTATTAAAGTTATCACTGTGTTTCCTGTTGCCTTTAAATGGAAGTAATTTATGAGTTTGATCCATTTTGAAAACGATTGGTACATTTATTCACATAAAATTTTAAACTGAAATTTAATTGTCAGTCAGCCTATAAGTTGTCTGGTGGATGGAGATAGTTGTATACCTTACATATATCCTATATAACTAGATATCTAGTTATATTTGTCAATATACAAGTACATCTTCTTGTGACATGTAGGCTTAGTGAACTACCCTTTAATTGGGTCTTGTATTGCTTGTAATAATCCTCCTTGCTTAGGATTATAGTTCTTAAGATCAAACAAAACAAAAAAAATGAAATTTTATTTATCTGTCTTTTCAGAAAGATTAGAAAAGAATAAATAGGACAGAAACTGAACTAATAAAGTTGATAAGGCTTAGGATATAGCCTGGTTCTGTCTTATGTCATTGTCTCATTAGATTAAGTTTGGTTAGCTTTAATGATCTGAGTCCCTATATAGAAAAACACTTAATTTGATATTTTTAACATACGACTGATGCTTTGATAAAATATTAAGCTTTCCTTCTCATTTTTTTTTTTGAAATTTTGGTAAAAGCTTATTTGTCTTGAAGGAACAGTGCTCAGCTTCATGATGAAATTAATGTATTTCCGCTCAATGCTTTTGTACTAAGCTGAGGTACTTGAACTGAGGTTGAAGCCTAGCTGTGTTTGTTTTGTTGTCAGTATAGAGGTATGGGGGGTAATGATTATCAATATCATCCTATTGCTATGATCTAATTAAGTGTTTCTGAGACCTTGATGTCGACTTTGTCCTGTTTGATAGAATGACATACAATCAGTTTCAATATTTGTGAAATACTCAGAGTGATGAAACGACTTATTGATATCAAAGATAAAATATAATGTATATATCTCCCTATATTCCATTGTGAACCATTTACATCCATATTACCTTGCAGAGTTATTTCCCTTACATGAAATCTGTTGGTTACACTCTGATATAATTCCCGTTAGATCATTGCCTCCTCACTCACTGTCAAATCATTTTGTCTATAAATACATGTTTACTCTTTGTTTTCAAGTTACTGAGAATGTTCCCTATGCACACACAAAGATTGATATTTAAGAAGTTTCCAACATACCTCTCATCTAAATCAGGTTATTGTCAAAATTTGGAGCTTAGATATCAAATATGAATATTATCAGTATAGATATCAATTCTATTGTAAAGGCTTGGGGATGTAATCTCTGGTTTTAGTTAATTATATTTCCAGGTAGACAGCTGCAGTTATGTCCCTTTGGGCTACAGGTTTCAGGCAAAACTTCATTGATTGAAGTGTCATCAGCTTAATTGCAGTTTCAATTTAAAATGCTTTTTGAAATGTATTTTTCTCTTTAAGATATATCAACAAAAATACATTTTTGTTCTCCTTTTAGTTTTGATATGTAATAGAAAACAGTGTTGATGAGAACTTTATTTCAAACTTTCACAAAGCTAACAAGGCTTTGACAATTGGATTAAGATACTATAATATACCTTTCTCTTTAATTTATCTACTCTGTACTAAGTACAGAATAAAATTATTATGGAAGAGAATATCACAAACTGTATTAGGATGAAAGAAGGCCCAGGATTCGATACCAAAAATCACCCACAACACACAATAAACAAACAACCTGACTAGTACTTTGTAATACAGTATGAAATCTATAATTTTGAGATACGAAGATGATATCTATATTATCAGTGGTAACCTCGGGAATTTGGAGGTAGCTGAACTTTTTATGATAGGAGTTAATTGCTATTTTTCATTTCCAATAAAAGGATGTGCTCTAGGGAGATTAAATTTAGGAAATGGATGGGTAGTGCTTATAAACTCTCGATTATTAAATTGAAAATATTCATAAGTCATGAGACTGGGACAGTGGACTGCTGTCATTGACTGGACAGGAGTATGGGAGGTCATTTGGGGTCGTCCCGGAAGCTATGACAGATACCTTTAATTGAGGTCTGTCCTATTTACCTTTCAAACTCAGAGAAATGACATTTGATTTTCAAAATTTCGTGTGGTTAGATACTAGAAAATGATGGTTATGATTATGTAATAAAACCATGATATGAAGGAAAATCTTTTTGTTTAAACTTACATAATTATATAACTGATAGTGATATATTATTGTTTCCCTGATTTTTATATCTTAATTCTGTTACTTATTTTTTATGTTTATGAATATTTCCTCATTGTATTGATTTAATGGTTCCTCCTCTGCTATTGTGCAGCGACTTAACTCGAGAAAAAGGAGTGACATTACCATAAGTATATTATACTAAGTGTGTGGCTTACTTAACAGAATAGTAGAGAAATCAAGTATGCGATTAAAACAGTTTAACACCGATGATGAGGTATTAAACAAACCTCACTGACGCCTCCTCAATCTACGGAATGATCAAAATGGCTGACCATCGCGTCAAATTTTATTGACATCACCTGCCGTACCCAGTTTATTCATACCTGAAATTTTGTTACCTGAGGGCAGAGATGTAAATTACTGATGTATATATCTCTGCTGAAGGGAAATTTGGTATGATTTTTCTAAAACTTCACAAGAAAATAAACATCTTTATCAGGAAATTAAGTGAAGTCTTTGTTTTAAAAGGAACATATTTATAAATATTGCCTAAAGGATATTTTTATGTACATTTTGTAGCTGCTATGAATATTTATGACAAAAGATGTCGTAGATTGGTTGCTTTAAACATGAAATACCCATAGGGCTGTACAGTTTTCTCCTCAGTTTGAGGGGGGAATGGGAAAAAAGTCTTACAAGTACCTGTTACAGAACAGTTATCTATCTACCTTGGAGGGTTTTAGTCAAGGAAGGCTGCTTTGTCTGTACCTGTTGGCATTTTGTCATGATCTGTAAGGAAAGATGGCTGAACAATGGAAAGATGATAGTATCACATCCATCCCGTTTTGTATAGAAGCATTTCTTTAAGGATGAATAAAGCATTTGGTGTATATAAAAAAGGTTACATACTTTGATGTTATCCTGTATGTATGAAGGTAATATTTCCTCGCGATCGTTTGATGTACAGCATATAGTTATGGGGAAATATTATCACTTTGAAAAGGTGAAAAGTAACGCACCATGCCTTGCTAATAGGCGGTTGATTCTTTACTTATCACTATAAAGTGATAAAAATCCTATTGCAGACTTTCTTGTTAAGCAAGCTTTAAAATCTACATGAAAGTGTTTATCTTGAATCTTTGTGGTGAATACAAATAATGCTGTAGTGTATTGGTTGTTAGGTGTTAAATTGTGCAGGCATGGTTAATTGATTATGATAGGGTTATTAATGGGATGTAAAATATAAATACATGAATTTATATGGTGAAAGTCAAACAGAGGTCACCATGTTTTTGATGATGGTATCCATTCTCACAATGTCATGTGAGAATTGAAATATCTAAACTGCATTTATAGTTTTAAAAAATCTATCTGGAAACTTTGAAATTCTGCCCAATGTTTCTTTTTCCTGGATTTGTTTTCATTGAAAATTTGTTTCAATGATATGAAATCCAGAGAGGTATTTTTAATGTTTACTAGGTGAAGTTTATGATATTTTTTAAAGAGTTAAGTTCATTAAATAATTTGATTAAGAAAAATATTCTTTTCGGTTTTATAGAAATTTGTTTTTGAGGTCAGGTTACTGGAGTTTAATAGTGAAGTTATTCTGTAGTGTTGTCATTAATTCAGTTTCATAGTATTTTGATAATTAATACAATTAACTGTCCTTAAGACTGTTAGATTTACAATGTTGAGATCTGACAGACATAATTTCCTTCCAATTTGACAGGTGGAAATGATGAAAGGTTGATGTAGGTTTTAATTTAAAATTCTAAAGAAAACAACAGCCACATGTTTAACTGCATGGACATGTGTAGGTGATGAAAAAGAAACATTTTGTTACCAATTCCCACCTGATTGGACACCTGTCGTTTAAATGATCAGACATGATTTACATCCTGTTTAGCAGTCTAAAGGAGAGGCAAATCACTGTTATTCTGTAACCCTTGGCGACATAAACTTGATGCTTTATGTGACATTTTATTTCGACTACACATTCATTAGAATTAATTTGAATCTCTAATCTCTCCCTCGTCCCGAAATCGACAGAATTCCCCGTCAGGTACAGGGGAGATAATTACATACTGACCGCCGCGGCCTGAGGGGAGGTGTCGCCGGAACTCTTACAGTCTTGACTCCATTGATGATTTAAACAAGATGTTGGAGAATTACAATGTGACTAGGTTGTCATTGTGGAAGTACCAGGGGCGTCGACCCAGCCCTCTCCTCTACCACTAGTATTGTGTTGTAGATTTAACTTTGTACTCCTCCAAACCATGGTGTGTCTGGCTTTCACTAAAGTTCTGATGTCACAATTTTAGCTTAGCTTCATTTAAAACACTATATTATATGTTAAGATAGATCTTACAGATATTGTCAATAATTCACAATCTTAAAGATGTACGGTAACATTTTCAGATTAATTTTAAATGTTCCATATATCCATCAATTGAAAGAATATTTAAAAGGTGAATTTTAAAATGATATTAATGAAAAGTAATTCCAAACTTTCCTGTATGATACAGGTACCATATGTGTACTTCTTCTAATCAGAACCTGCATGGGTATCACCTTTTAGACTTCATTTGATAACTGAATGGTAAAGGGTTCATTTATTGGTGTATAGATGGCTAAGATGCAAGGTAACGGCTGAAAACTGTTGAATTGGAATTTTTACCTATCCTCTAATACACAGACAACTATTGTGCTGCTCAGGATCACTTACAGAATATGACATGACGGATATTACAATGAGATATTTCATAATGTCATATTATACCATACCTGCTGAAACAAGATAGCATGTGCTCGCCAGTGATGGGAAAAATTTAACTCCTTTTTGCAATTTCAGGAGTTATTTTTCTAAATTGTAACTTTAATTCTGAAAATATTCATTAAACAATATCTCATTTAATATTATTTAAGGTCTGATGCCAACATATTCAGAACTTTCCCCCAAATTGCATTTGTCCAACTTGCTTATGTCCATGATATTGCTTCATTTAAAAGACTGGTGAAATGTGGCAATTTTTAAATGAACATGCATAACTGTGTTAATTAGACCACTCCCTGCTCTTGGACAGATCTGACCTACCTGGTAACTCCTGGGTATTTGACTTAATCACACAACATATGTTGAATTTGATACAGAATCTCGTATTCTTTGTTTGCATGTCTCCATACTGTGGTGTGAGCTCATCTCCATACTGTGGTGTGAGCTCAGCTTTGTTTTCCTGTTCCTACCCCGTACTCTTATTGTATTGGAAGGAAACTAAAAACTAGGCTTATTGTTTGAAAAACATGTAAGAATAAAAGTTTTTCTATCAATTTCTTCATTTGTGTAAATGTACACCAACTTCATTTCAACAGTTATGAAAATTGATATGATTCTTTTTACATGTACATCAAAGTGTTTACTGAATTGGTCTCGGTGTATTTGAATTTGATTCTATTTTGATCAAAAGTATTAAGTTTGATTTGGGAAAAAACTTTGAAAATTGATATTTAAAGTTTTTAAGTCACTGCGTTTTAATACAATTTTTATTTAGGTGGAAATGTATTGATGGTTTTATTTCACCGCTGGAGGAAATAAATCTCCGCTAAGTATAACCATAACAACTAAGTTAGTTCTGAGGGATGTGAGAGTTCAACACAGAATTTTTACTTTACGACTCGAGTTTCTTTGTGTAGAATTGCCTTGCAGTTAAATGCATTGAAACTGTGATACAGGTAAAGGATGCAAACTTACATTTTAATGTTTAAATAAATCCAGAGTTTCTCTCACATGCTCGTTAAGTTGGATAATCACAGTATTCTCGTGTCGGATGTAGAAAGCGGAGAAATGCTTGACCGGGGAGTAAATGAACAGTTTAATTTGTTTTTTGTTATTTGATCGATGAACAAATTGTGAAACGTTTGTCTGCTATAGATAGTAACTTGTAGGGTAACGTCGTCAAACAAGCTCAAGTTTTCATAATTACGGGGTGTCAAATGGACGTCTCTCCCCCTGATACTTTCTGATACGAATGTGTGAAACGAAGCAAAACGCCCAAGGTTCTATCACACGCTATTAGGGGATCGACTAAGGCTAGGTCACAGTGCTCAGGTATGACAGCACCATGGAATCTGTGATTTGGATTTAAATTTGATTTTAAAATTAGAATTATTTTCAATTTCGTTATTGGAATACAAATATGTACTGATATTTTGCAATTGAGAATTAAGATGTGTGTATTGGGTTTGAATATAAGTGTTCTGAGGAGTATAATTTTTGAGTTGTTGTTATAATTCAGTTTTGGGTATATGTTAAATATATCAATAGAACTAAATAATTTGATCCTTCTGTTTTCTTAACCAATGTAAATGGAATGTGTGAGGAAAACAAAGAAATGGATGGGATGGAGAAATAATGGATAGGATAAAATGGACAAAAAAGGACTGGCAAGATAAAAAGGAATTGTAAGATGGAAAAGGATTAGTGTGACAGGAAAGGAAAATATAAAACAAGAGAAAGGTACCTGTGGGGGAGAGGGGGGATGGAAATTGAATAAGTGGGTTAAAAAGAAGGATGGGATTAAATGGAACGAGATCATAATCCTGCTTCACCATAGAGTATGTATAGCAATTAAATTTAGTTTACATAATATTGTTACAAAAATCAAGCTCTTGCCCTAAAAATGCTAGCAAGCCACTTGATCCAAAAGTTTTTTTGAGTGTTTGGGAGATTCCAGGCCTGGCTTATCAATGTTACAATATACTTCTCTGACTTAAAATCCTTAAAAAGTATTTCACGAACATTCCTTAACTTAGAGGGTCCAGGTCTAACTATATAGAAAACTTCCTAACTTTGGAATACAGAGCTAGGCATCAATTATCAGTGTTGATTTGAAAAATATATTTGAATCATTTTCAGTATTGATTTACAAAAAATATTTGAATCATTTAACATGTGAAAATTTAAACAAGGCTTTATTTAAGATAAGGCTTTTACTGACATTAATGTTACATATATTGCCCTGTAAAACCTAAGATTCCTCTTAGACCACAAATGATGCTTTGAGGACGTTTCATGTATAAATGCATTAAAACCTAGTTTAATTTTATGCAAAACAGGACATTTTCTGAAGATTTGTAGTTTTTGACAAAAACTCTGATGACACTGTAAAATAAATGAGCTCATGCCAAACTTTGACCCTGTTTTCCTTCTGTTTCGGAACTTAATTCTGACGGAAACAATGATCAGAAAAAAATGATGGCAGAAAAGGAGCACTTCTATTCTTCTGGTTTGTTACTTTCCATTGTGGACACATTAGTGTGAGCAAGTTAAGTCACATGTGTCTAAAACACATTAACAACCGTTGTAATTCCTCAGACATAACAGATGAGAAAAGGAAAAAAATAAAGTAAATCTCATCATAAACATGAGGTGCCACACTTCAGAACGAGTTTCAGACACGGAAAATGATATCTGTCATGGTACAACCTAGTGCACGTTAATTGCAAGTAAAATACCGGCCACCATTTAACTTCTCATTCACCTGGCTCCAGTGTGGAATAAAGGAATGCTCCCTCGGAGGTTCAAATTATTGTATATCATGCGAAAAGTAAATATTTGGTTGGGTACAATGAGATATTTAACGGAACACAATTTACAGTGGTGACAGCTTGTAAAATATTTAAAAACTTTAAAACTCTGTGTTGCGTTTGATATTTTTTCATTTATAAAAAAGTGAGAATTATCTTTGCCGATAAGAGATCGTATCTGTGTGTAATGGGTTTCTGCGACACACGTTTTGTCATTGTTAGAAGCTGTCAGTGTTTAATTACTAATCTGAGTCACATGTGTACGTTAGGTCAAACACATTTGTTAAACCTGATTGACATGCAGTGGAGTTTCACAATACACCAGTACATTTGATGTACATTTTTATCTTGATGGTACTACACTGAACTCGGCTTTGAGTAAATTGAATCTGAAGTTAAACATGATGTATGGTCAATAGTTATTGATATGTTATTATTCAATGTCTATATTTATGTGGTAATACCATAAGTTGATGGATTTACCAGTGTATTAATGTAGGTCGGATTATCACTGCTCTCATTATTACTACTATCACATCTACCACCAATTACACCAATGTTACAGCTGAGTGATAAAGACACCATCACTGCTGCTGATGTCACCACCACCACCACCACCACCACCACCACCAATACCTATACATCACTGCTGCTGATGTCACCACCACCACCACCACCACCAATACCTATACATCACTGCTGCTGATGTCACCACCACCACCACCACCACCACCAATACCTATACATCACTGCTGCTGATGTCACCACCACCACCACCACCACCACCAATACCTATACATCACTGCTGCTGATGTCACCACCACCACCACCACCAATACCTATACATCACTGCTGCTGATGTCACCACCACCACCAATACCTATACATCACTGCTGCTGATGTCACCACCACCACCACCACCACCACCACCAATACCTATACATCACTGCTTCTGATCATTATCCCCACCACTACCGCCACCGCCATTAGTGATGCTCATCATCCCACTACTGTTGCCATCACCCTCACCACCACTGCTACTGCTGTCAACACCACCACCACCACCACCACAACCACCACAACCACCACCACCACCTATACTTATACATTATCCAAGCTGAGTGCTGACACCATCACCCTCACCGCCGTCAGCACCATCAACCCTTCTGCTGCCATCACTATTTCCACCACCACCACCATCATCCCTGCTGCTGCCATCACCCCACTGCCATCACCATTCCCGATGCAGCCATCACCACTAGTGTATTAAGCCCCAAGGATTCACTTCAAAACTTAATCTTCAACTGTATCAAGTATAATAACAGGGAGATACTGTTTTGTTGATCCTCAGGGGCCTGTATCATCAAAACTGACCTTGGATGACAGAGTTTCTGGAGAAATCTCATCCTCAAAATCAAATTCATTATTGTGCAACATTTGATGGTGCACTAAAATCAAGAAAGTTAATCTGATAGTTATTTTAAATCCAATTGGGAGCGAGTTGGAATAGGTCGTATCTGATTGCAGAGTCATCAGAAGGGAATGGGGATATGTTTACCACACGATCCTCTGTCCTATTACGATATGTGTGAGGGTGTGTGCCAGAGTCAGTCTGAATTTCACACAGCTCATTGATACTGTAATACATATTGGCCAGTTCAAATTACTCCACCTTAAACACAGGAAGAGATCAATAACAAGGGTGCTGATTGAAGTATACCAAAGAACATCTTTCTGAGCCATATACCAGTATAGTCTTTAGTCTGCATGCACTTCCTAACTGGAAACTGTCCCCCATTCCCCCCTCCCCCCTCCCCAATAAAAGGGGGATAACAGAATATAAACATGCTATATTTCAAAGCACCATTTGCAAATACTTAAAACTTTGTCTGAAAGGTGAAAAATCTTTGATGCAAAAAATCCTGAAAAACTGTTGCTGAGCCAACACAGCATCTGTTTATTGAGTATTTGATTAGTTAATCAAGGAATATGGTCTGTAACAGCCAACTGAGAGGTTTGAATTGAGATGAAAAACTTGTATTTGTCAATCTGAATAAGGTTTGCTTGAAGCAGCTTTATTGAGACACAGTTACACATACCCAGTATTGATTTACACTGTACTACAGTACTGAAAATTGGGTGTCATTAATTCATAACATACACCTGAAAATATCAGGAGAGGGAAACTTAGAAACTGTGTGATCGCTTCCTCTTTGTATAGTTGTTTCCTCTGTAACAATAAATAAAAGGCAGGTACTGACTCTTGAACAATCTATTAAGAGAAAAAGGTAAGATAATTCAGTTCAGACTCAGTATCAGATTAAGAAGTAGTTTGTATGATAAAATATATTATAAAGAATATATTTTAAAATTAATATTAAAACATTCCACAAACTAGAGGATGCATTACACATGTAAATATTTTTGTGTGAATCATCCAACTATGAAATCTAGATAAAAATAACTAAACACACTTCCGTTTGTAACTCGGACAGGCTGATTAAAGTACTCAACATTTTAGATCCGTAGATTATATTGATCTGTGCTGATTTCTGATAATTTCATTTGATTTTTAACTCCGGAAATGAAATGTTGACATACAGAATACTTTTCTTTCAACAAGTGCCTACAATTAATGTCAAAATTACAAGGTCGAACTTCAAGTTTTAAAAGTTAAACTTTGATTGAGTGATAAAAAACGCTGTTGGAGGTATTCAATATATTTTGTAGGTAGCAAGTTAGCTCAAGCAAGCACCAAAATTAGATCATTTGAAAGTAAATTCATTCTTGTGAGTTTGGGAGAGTTATGTGTTTATAAAACTGAATCATCTTGTCAGTGTGAATGGATTGAAATAGTAGTGGAACAGGTCTCAATGTATAGGTAAGCAGTACAATGAAATGACTGAGTTTGTATTTATTTACAGAGAATGGATCTGGAGCTTTGGTGAAGTTGGTAAGCATATCAACTCTACTTGGAGTGGTAAATTGAATGTATATATATAATTACATGACTGCTTATAAATTATAATTTCCCTGTATGAAATATATTCTAGTTTTTGACAAAATACTCACTTGACGTTAGCTATTCATGCACAGATTCTCCTATAACAGCAGAAAACGCTTAATGGCACCGTCAAGTTGACGTGGAGTAACGTTACAAAGAAATGACATCTTACTGATTCTCGCACTTTTTGACGCTATTAATTTTTCTATGTTTTTGATTTTGTTTTTAAGTTTATGAAATGCAATAAAAAGAAAATTGAATGGTTTCCCGTTAAATATAGCATATATTTCAAGAGTATGACAGAAAATATCGATATTTTAACGAGGGCGAAGCACGAGTGAAAAATATCGAAATATTCTGTCATATAACTGGAAACCATTCATTATATCCTCTATATATGAAATATGATATCCCCGTGTGAACTGTAATATCCCTGTATGAAATAAATATCCCTCTATGAACTATAATCTCCTTGTATGAAATATTATATCCCTGTATGAAGTATGACATCCCTGTATGAAGTGTGATATCCCTGTATAAAATACAATATCCCTGCATGAAATATAAAATCCCTGCATGAAATATGACATCCCTGTATGAAGTATGACATCCCTGTATGAAGTATGACATCCCTGTATGAAGTATGATATCCCTGTATGAAATATGACATCCCTGTATGAAGTATGATATCCCTGTATGAAATATGACTTCCCTGTATGAAATATGACATCCCTGTATGAAATATGACTTCCCTGTATGAAATACACCATCCTTTCATGAAATATGATATTCCTGTATGAAATATGATATCCCTGTATGAAATATGACATCCCTGTATGAAGTATAATATCCCTGTATGAAGTATGATATCCCTGTATGAAATACACCATCCTTTCATGAAATATGATATTCCTGTATGAAATATGATATCCCTGCATGAAATGAAAAATCCTAATATGAAATATGACATATCCCTGCATGAAATACAATATCCCTGCATGAAATATGACATCCCTGTATGAAGTATGACATCCCTGTATGAAGTATGACATCCCTGTATGAAGTATGACATCCCTGTATGAAGTATGACATCCCTGTATGAAGTATGACATCCCTGTATGAAGTATGACATCCCTGTATGAAGTATGACTTCCCTGTATGAAATACAATATCCCTGTATGAAATATGACATTCCTGTAAATGTTTTATCTATTGATGATATGAAATGCTAAGTCAATGTTACCATATTTAGCTTGAAATTTGTGTCCTTATGAATAATAAACAGATGCAGCATTTACATTACACTAGACCTTTAATTTGATATGATATTTTGTGATGTTGGATTGATATTTAATGAGTGACATGTGGATTATACGACCCCAGTCCTATCTAAATATTATATAATCAACTCCAATGCACTAAATGGAATTGTATGATTTATACTGACTAAAAATCGGGGCTTTGGGTGTAGACACAGATGGTATCCTTGTGTTTGATATTCCATTGATCGTCCAGCTCATTATTTATCTATTTAGGCATTGTTCAGGTCTGTTTTGACTTTTGATTTCTCGTAGCTTATTTTCGATTTGCAACCTTTTGGACCCTGGTAGCATATATATATTACCATATCTATCTTCAAATAAGTCCCTCCACTAGTGTAAAAAATTAGTACCGTATTAATCCTCAAATAAGTCCCTCCACTAGTGTAAAAAATTAGTACCGTATTAATCCTCAAATAAGTCCCTCCACTAGTGTGAAAAATTAGTACCGTATTAATCCTCAAATAAGTCCCTCCACTAGTGTGAAAAATTAGTACCGTATTAATCCTCAAATAAGTCCCTCCACTAGTGTAAAAAATTAGTACCGTATTAATCCTCAAATAAGTCCCTCCACTAGTGTAAAAAATTAGTACCGTATTAATCCTCAAATAAGTCCCTCCACTAGTGTAAAAAATTAGTACAATATTAATCCTCAAATAAGTCCCTCCACTAGTGTGAAAAATTAGCACCGTATTAATCCTCAAATAAGTCCCTCTACTATTGTATTAATCCTCAAATAAGTCCCTCCACTATTGTATTAATCCTCAAATAAGTCCCTCCACTAGTGTATTAATCCTCAAATAAGTCCCTCCACTATTGTATTAATCCTCAAATAAGTCCCTCCACTATTGTATTAATCCTCAAATAAGTCCCTCCACTATTGTATTAATCCTCAAATAAGTCCCTCCACTATTGTAAAAAATTAGTACCGTATTAGTCCTCAAATATGTCCTCTCCCCATGTGGTAAAGATTAGTATTTAAGTTTGGGGAGGGTTTATTTGTAAACCTGGACTTTGAGGTTTATGCTCATTACCTGGCTGATATTGGACATACTGCTACTGTCATATGTATGAGTTCTGTACAACACTTTGTAGATTTAGAGATTAAATATCTACATTGATTGTACGGGCTGAGCTTCTCATTTGCAGCATGGATCAGTTATGGATGCTGCCCATATTTGAGATAGGTCGGAAATATTCAAAGCAACTAAATGATAATGTTACAACATGATTCCTAACATTGATACCTAATTATAGAATTGACCAGGATTTAATTGTCTGCTGGCTGTGCTCATGAATATTAATATATTTTTTAGGTCATGAATATTCATTGCATGGATGTTATTAGTATGGGCCATTAACCTTTTAAAAGTGTAAAGTTTCATATAAAAGACAGGTTAATGAAAAATGTATATGATATTCAAATTAAACTGTTGTATTGCAGCACACATTGAGTGCCGTGAATATTTTATCTGAGGGACACAACAGACTTATTTGTAAAAACCAATGCTGTCGGAGGACAATAGAAATAGCAATGTTGAAGTGATACCATTGGACGATCGTGAACAATGATGATATTTGAATTTTAATGATGTCATTATACCATAACGCGGTACTATAGTGTTGATGGATATGTTTTCCAGTTATTGTCATCTTTGTATGGTGAACACTTCAAACTTGTAAACAATAGTAGCCTCTGTGATTGATAACATTTGATAGTTTAATTACAGTGTCAAATACTGGGAGGCTTTCTTCCAAGTCATGGACAAATCGAGAAATAAATTCAGTGCTTAAACTGTCTATTTTAAGAATTTGAACCAACAGCGTATAATAGGATAATATGATGATGTATATAATTAATATAAAATTATAATGTAAATTAGTAGAATATTATATATTTTTAGGTCACCTGAGACGAAGTCTCAGTTGACCTATTGCAATCGCCTTTTGTCCGGCGTCGTGCGTCGTGCGTCGTGCGTCGTAAACAATTTACATTTTCAACTTCTTCTTAAAAACTGCTGAACTGAATTCAATGAAATTTTACAGGAAGCTTCCATGGCTGAGGGTGAACCAAAATTGTGAATTATATGGTCCCCACCCCCCAGGGGCCTGAGGGGCGGGGCCAAAAAGGGTCAAATTGACTAAAATTTCAAAAATCTTCTTCTCTACTCTCAGATATGGTAGAATCAAATACTTTTCATAGATGGAAGGGTCTTAAGGTGCTTTACCAAAATTGTGAATTTCATGACCCTGGGGTCTCACGTTTGCCCCTGGGGAGGGGGTAAACTTTACTATAGTTTATATAGGGAAATCACATTTGTGACTATTATTTGTTGGATATCTATTGGAATTCATTCTGACTTGGTTCAAATTATCAGCATAGGATAACAGTTTGATGTTATGTACATGTTGGCCCTGGTTGACCCCCAGGGGCTGGTGGGCGGGGCCAAAAAGGGTCAAATTGACTAAAATTTCAAAAATCTTCTTCTCTACTCTCAGATATGTTAGAATCAAATACTCTTCATAGATGGAAGGGTCTTAAGGTACGTTACCAAAATTGTGAATTTCATGACCCTGGGGTCTCACGTTTGCCCCTGGGTAGGGGGTAAACTTTACTATAGTTTATATAGGGAAATCACATTTTTGACTATTATTTGTTGGATTTCTATTGGAATTTATTCTAACTTGGTTCAAATTATCAGCATGGGATTACAGTTTTAGGGTATGTACATGTTGGCCCTGGTTGACCCCCAGGGGCTGGTGGTCGGGCCCAAAAAGGGTCAAATTGACTGAAATTTCAAAAATCTTCTTCTCTACTCTCAGATATGTTAGAATCAAATACTCTTCATAGATGAAGGGGTCTTATGGTGCTTTACTAAAATTTTGAATTTCATGACCCTGGGGTCTCACGTTTGCCCCTGGGGAGGGGGTAAACTTTACTATAGTTTATATAGGGAAATCACATTTTTGACTATTATTTGTTGGATTTCTATTGGAATTTATTCTAACTTTGTTCAAATTATCAGCATAGGATGACAGTTTGATGGTATGTACATGTTGGCCCTGGTTGACCCCCAGGGGCTGGTGGGCGGGGCCAAAAAGGGTCAAATTGACTAAAATTTCAAAAATCTTCTTCTCTACTCTCAGATATTTTAGAATCAAATACTCTTCATAGATGAAGAGGTCTTATGATGCTTTACCAAAATTGTGAATTTCATGACCCTGGGGTCTCACGTTTGCCCCTGGGTAGGGGGTAAACTTTACTATAGCTTATATAGGGAAATCACATTTTTGACTATTATTTGTTGGATTTTTATTGGAATTCATTCTAACTTCGTTAACGTTATCAGCTTGGGATGACAGTTTGATGTACATGTTGGCCCTGACTGACCCCCAGGGGCTGATGGGCGGGGCCAAAAAGGGTAAAATTAACTGAAATTTCAAAAATCTTCTTCTTACAACCCAAATAAGGTAGAATTAAATACTCTTCACAGATCGAAGGGTCTTAAGGTGCTTTACCATAATTGTGAATTTCCTAGCCCTGGGGTCTCGCGTTTGCCCCATGGGAGGGGATAAACTTTACTATAGTTATAGGGAAATCACATTTTTGACTATCATTTGTTTTATTTGTTTTGAAATTCATTCTTTCATTCAAATTTACTGAAATATTTCAAAAATCAGGTGACCGTTAAGGCCCATGGGCCTCTTGTTTTATTTAGCAATAGCATATAATGTAATGATAGATGATTAATATAATATGTTACATTAGCAGAGACATATATAGAGAGATTGGCAGCTCTCTTTTTGCCCTTATGTCTACATGGTGGCCCCTGACCTTCCCACAATCCTTTGCGGTCGCTCGGTTCAGTCTTCACCTGACGCCATATTGGAGAAAACTTGAAAACCAGACACATAATTATCCATTATTTCTAATTAAAATCATCACCCAGATCCAAGGATGTGCTTTAATTTGATGTAATGGCGGATTAACCAGAACATGTCGAATAAGTTCGGTACATCGATACACACATGCGCAAAGCCCAATTTACCTGTGCTTGCGTGTGTTTGATAGGGGACAAGGCGCTCTCGATAAGGGATGCACTTGAGTAGTCACGAATAAAGGGATCCACCACTTGTACGGGAAATTAGCAATGTTTCTTATCTCTCTATATATGTCTCTGACATTAGTAATATAATGATGTGTAATTAATATAATATGATAATATAAAATTTTATTAATATATAATATCAAATACTGTTGAATATAATCCTGACAGTGTAATTTCTTGAACTGCCGTATATATACATATCATATTTGAAAGAATTATTTGAGAATAATTTTAGAGTGCAGACATAGCTAATATGCCACATTATTTAATTTGTCAGTAAGTTTTTTTTATGTACATGTTAATGCTTATTCTATGAATATGAAACTAGTGCAAAATGTTCTTGGGTAAATAAAATTTCAATTTTACAGAAATTTATCAAAAAATACATCATCCCATCATCATTTTGTAAACGGTTCTACATTATATATGTATCTTAAATCTTTCTTAATATTTGTGCATGAATATTTTTTGAAATGGTCCATAAAGAAACCAGAATAATTTGCCACATGTAAAGGTCCAAGATATACAAGTACAATGACTATAATTTACCTGGTATAAGGTTACTCTACATTGTATATGAGTATTATCATTACAGTGTTTTGTTAGTTATATAATTCACCATAAATATTGATATTACGTGAGAAAGGAAATCTAGTTGTATATAATAACCCTTATTTTCAGGTTTCAAATTTAAAGATGACAAGTTTGAAATTGTTTGAATAATATTACGGATGATTAATGTAACTACTTAAAATCCCATCTATGTAGACGCTTCGTGCTATATATTTACTGTTTCTCTAAACATCATTAACTCAAAGTGCCAAGAGGTTATCATTTCTATTCATAGTAGATTTTAAAGATATCTAAATTTTGTCACATACATGTATCTATGTTTTTATTTTAATAATCACTAGAAATATGAAACATTTTATTAATGACTGTCAGGTGATTAACAGCAAGTTTAATTTGAAATGTTAATTTTTCATATCATTGTCCTGTTGGGATTTCAGGAACATCTACCTATATTGAGATGAATTTCTGAATAGAGCAAATTATAAAGAATATTCCCTGTGTGAGGATTGATAATAGTTATCTAACGAGGAGAATGCTGGAAATGAAAACATGTCATTATAACCATGCATATTAAGTTGATAAGACTGTGCACGTGTTTGTTGTTATGAGCAATTTATTCTTTACTACTGAAAGGCCTATAAGGTTGTTGATATTTAGTCAGTAGTATATGATGACTTTTACCCACTTCCAAGGTTACAAGGGTCAAATGTGTTTAAACCAATTGAAGTCTATTTGTCATATTCTTTATTTATCAAATTCTTTTTGTTAAAAAAAAAAAAAAAATCATCATCAAAATCTCAATCAAATGAAAACAAACAGGTAAGGATTAAACTGTTTGAATATCAATTGTAAGATACCCAGTAATTGCATTAAAAGTTGAAAGAAAAAAAACCCCAAGAAATTGGAGAAGGAAAAGATGTTGACTGTATTAAAGTGACCTTGAGTGAAAAGAGAAAATCCAAGATCCGAAACCACTCCTTGGGATCACCTATACCTTGGGTTGTGGTGAAGTCATCTTTAAAACACTTTCTTAGGTTGTTGAAGTTGCCCTTAAAATAGATGTTTGTGCCTACAACAACTTTGACAGGAAAAATGTATCAGGGATTTGTGACACTTGTATTTCCAATTAAATCGTCAATAAGTGACTTTTAGGTCACTAACACACAATTATAATACATGTCTGATGTGATGTATCAATCCACCTGATTTTTACCTGTGACCCAGTTTAAGGTTTCAAGGTCACAAATCACAGCTTGTATCCCAGATGACATAACCTCTGGCCCTATTAGGGACTTCACCCCTGAACAGATCATGGCCCTTTAATATAAACTTGATCAAAAGGAAATGTCAGCAGGGTCTTTCAAATGAAGCAGCATTGAATTTATCTTTATTTACTGTAAAAAGAGACTTTTAAATGTCAGAAAACAACTTTTGAATTGATTGATAAGAAAGCGAGGGTACTTAATACATTACCTATTGATGGTAGTGTCAGAGTGTGTGTCCAAAATTTGGACAGAACAATGAATTCAATAGACACAGGATTAGTATAGAACTGGTGGCACCATGTTTGTCATCCATGTTTTGGACTGACTTTAGAAACCCTGCGGCATCGACGGAATTGTTGTGTGATTGTTTACTGTTGTTACTTTCCTCTACAAAGCCACAGATAGTATTCAGTTAAAATATGTTAATTAGTCACGCTTAAATTTCATCATTGTGAAATTATTTCATGGCTAGAATCACGCTGTGTACAGGATGTTTAGTTAGGTAGTCAGTCTGCTTCCTGAAACTACTAACACAGCCGTGCACGAATAGCTAGAACTGAAAATATTTGCTGATTCAGATTCCACTACAATTATCTGAAATATTTCATTTTATCAAAGTTAGCGTTCATTATTAAGAGTTGTATTATTCAATGTATTCATTATCTTAACAAGACACACTTTGTCCAGTTCATTATTGACAGAGTTATGGCCCTTTTAAATAACACTGTGTCTAGTTCAATATTGTCAGATTTACAGCCCTTTTATATAACACTTTGTCCAGTTCACTATTGACAGAGTTAAGGCCATTTAAAGTAACACTTTGTCCAGTTCACTATTGACAGAGTTATGGCCCTTTTTTAAAGTGACACTTTGTCCATTTCACGTCTCCTTTACTATGTTACCTTAATTGGCCAACTGGTGTGCGCTTATGGTGCAGTGCTTATTGTCCTTTAACAAAGACAGCATCCCCTGTGTGTGAGAGGCATGTTTGTAGTGTATGTGTGTGATTTGGGAGGCTGCAGTATGTTTTTGAACTGATGCCGAGGACATCCAGCAGGACACCTCATCATATCTTGGGGTAGAGGAGCGTTGATCACTAAAGGTAAAGGATTCCATATATCATGGTATTATACAGAGTTGTGGACCTTTGTTCAGTTTTGAAACTGAGGTTCAGTCAAAGGTGGGAGATTATGAACTGCATTAAATATACAAATTTATATAACAAAAAAATGGAAATGCTTTGAAGGATCATGTTTATGAGGGTTAGCAAATGTACTTAATGAAGCTAAATCGCATCATCTAGAGGTAAACAATTTTCTAAAGATCTCTGTACAAGATAGACATCAGGAAACGTCACCAAACCTAAACCGTACATTTATACCATCTCAAACAAAACGCCTGACTGTTAAATACATTTGATTACCCCAGGTGAGTTCTCAGGTTGTTTATAACAAGAAGGAGGGGACACTTTAATAGGCGACCCTTTCATAGTTATACCGCTCGTAATCACGTTACATTGTCAGGTAAACTGTTTGTACCGGAAAACCCGAAACATGATCAATATAGACTCTCGATTCGAAACTTCATATCTGATGGTAAAAAATAAACAGTTGCATTATGAATAGAATTGTTGAGTTAAATGTTAACATATCTTTCTGAATATCATGATTCTCTTATCTTCAGATCTTTCTTGTATTTTATATTTTTACTTAAATTTTGGATTTAGGATTTTTTTAAGCAATGTACATTTCCCAATTTCATAACTTTGCGGGGTAAGCTTGTCTAAACAAAAGAAAAGCAAACAAAATTATGACAAAATGACATTTATTTTAGTACAGAAAATTAACAATTGGAAAGTTTTCATCCTGCTGTAACCCCAGGGTCCATCACAATCTCTGTTTGGGTTATTACTGCCTTAATTGTTAAAGCATTTTAATTACTGTCACTGCTGTTGAATTCCAAAAATATATAACTAGGCATCTTTGTTTTTAATTTTGTTGCTGGATGAATATGGTAAAATACCAGGACATTCAATCAGGAAGTAAAATTTAATTCATGAAAGCTAGCTAGCTGGTTTCTCCAGTTTTCAAATTAGTTGATGTGAGGATAATTGATGAAATTTAGATGTTTCTGTTTCAGAGATGTTACATGCATGATGACATAGCATCAATGTGACAAGTGTGATTAGCATAAGTTGATATAACTTGTTTTGCAATCGTTGTAAAATAAATAAAGTTTACATTACATTATCAATGTGATTGAGTGTCCAAAGTCACCTTGAAGTTATTTAGATGTACGACTTAGTCTCGCTCAAGGGCCTACAGACTGTTGTTTAGAGGGCACTGTTAAGGGCCTTACAGACTGTAGTTTAGAGGGCACTGTTAAGGGCCTTACAGACTGTAGTTTAGAGGGCACTGTTAAGGGCCTTACAGACTGTAGTGTAGAGGGCACTGTTAAGGGCCTTACAGACTGTAGTGTAGAGGGCACTGTTAAGGGCCTTACAGACTGTAGTGTAGAGGGCACTGTTAAGGGCCTTACAGACTGTAGTTTAGAGGACACTGTTAAGGGCCTTACAGACTCTAGTTTAGAGGGCACTGTTAAGGGCCTTACAGACTGTAGTTTAGAGGGCACTGTTAAGGGCCTTACAGACTGTAGTTTAGAGGGCACTGTTAAGGGCCTTACAGACTGTAGTGTAGAGGGCACTGTTAAGGGCCTTACAGACTGTAGTGTAGAGGGCACTGTTAAGGGCCTACAGACTGTAGTTTAGAGGGCACTGTTAGGGCCTTACAGACTGTAGTGTAGAGGGCACTGTTAAGGGCCTTACAGACTGTAGTTTAGAGGGCACTGTTAAGGGCCTTACAGACTGTAGTGTAGAGGGCACTGTTAAGGGCCTTACAGTCTGTAGTGTAGAGGGCACTGTTAAGGGCCTTACAGGCTGTAGTTTAGAGGGCACTGTTAAGGGCCTTACAGACTCTAGTTTAGAGGGCACTGTTAAGGGCCTTACAGACTGTAGTTTAGAGGGCACTGTTAAGGGCCTTACAGACTGTAGTTTAGAGGGCACTGTTAAGGGCCTTACAGACTGTAGTGTAGAGGGCACTGTTAAGGGCCTTACAGACTGTAGTGTAGAGGGCACTGTTAAGGGCCTACAGACTGTAGTTTAGAGGGCACTGTTAGGGCCTTACAGACTGTAGTGTAGAGGGCACTGTTAAGGGCCTTACAGACTGTAGTGTAGAGGGCACTGTTAAGGGCCTTACAGACTGTAGTTTAGAGGGCACTGTTAAGGGCCTTACAGTCTGTAGTGTAGAGGGCACTGTTAAGGGCCTTACAGGCTGTAGTTTAGAGGGCACTGTTAAGGGCCTTACAGACTGTAGTTTAGAGGGCACTGTTAAGGGCCTTACAGACTGTAGTGTAGAGGGCACTGTTAAGGGCCTTACAGACTGTAGTGTAGAGGGCACTGTTAAGGGCCTCACAGACTGTAGTGTAGAGGGCACTGTTAAGGGCCTTACAGACTGTAGTTTAGAGGGCACTGTTAAGGGCCTTACAGACTGTAGTGTAGAGGGCACTGTTAAGGGCCTCACAGACTGTAGTGTAGAGGGCACTGTTAAGGGCCTTACAGACTGTAGTGTAGAGGGCACTGTTAAGGGCCTTACAGACTGTAGTGTAGAGGGCACTGTTAAGGGCCTTACAGACTGTAGTTTAGAGGGCACTGTTAAGGGCCTTACAGACTGTAGTGTATGGGGCACTGTTAAGGGCCTTACAGTCTGTAGTGTAGAGGGCACTGTTAAGGGCCTTACAGACTGTAGTTTAGAGGGCACTGTTAAGGGCCTTACAGACTGTAGTGTAGAGGGCACTGTTAAGGGCCTTACAGACTGTAGTTTAGAGGGCACTGTTAAGGGCCTTACAGACTGTAGTTTAGAGGGCACTGTTAAGGGCCTTACAGACTGTAGTTTAGAGGGCACTGTTAAGGGCCTTACAGACTGTAGTTTAGAGGGCACTGTTAAGGGCTTCACAGACTGTAGTGTAGAGGGCACTGTTAAGGGCCTACAGACTGTAGTGTAGAGGGCACTGTTAAGGGCCTTACAGACTGTAGTGTAGAGGGCACTGTTAAGGGCCTTACAGACTGTAGTGTAGAGGGCACTGTTAAGGGCCTTACAGACTGTAGTTTAGAGGGCACTGTTAAGGGCCTTACAGACTGTAGTTTAGAGGGCACTGTTAAGGGCCTTACAGACTGTAGTTTAGAGGGCACTGTTAAGGGCCTTACAGACTGTAGTGTAGAGGGCACTGTTAAGGGCCTTACAGACTGTAGTTTAGAGGGCACTGTTAAGGGCCTTACAGACTGTAGTTTAGAGGGCACTGTTAAGGGCCTTACAGACTGTAGTTTAGAGGGCACTGTTAAGGGCCTTACAGACTAGTGTAGAGGGCACTGTTAAGGGCCTTACAGACTGTAGTTTAGAGGGCACTGTTAAGGGCCTTACAGGCTGTAGTTTAGAGGGCACTGTTAAGGGCATTACAGACTCTAGTTTAGAGGGCACTGTTAAGGGCATTACAGACTGTAGTTTAGAGGGCACTGTTAAGGGCCTCACAGACTGTAGTTTAGAGGGCACTGTTAAGGGCCTCACAGACTGTAGTGTAGAGGGCACTGTTAAGGGCCTCACAGACTGTAGTGTAGAGGGCACTGTTAAGGGCCTTACAGACTGTAGTGTAGAGGGCACTGTTAAGGGCCTTACAGACGGTAGTGTAGAGGGCACTGTTAAGGGCCTTACAGACTGTAGTGTAGAGGGCACTGTTAAGGGCTTCACAGACTGTAGTTTAGAGGGCACTGTTAAGGGCCTCACAGACTGTAGTGTAGAGGGCACTGTTAAGGGCTTCACAGACTGTAGTGTAGAGGGCACTGTTAAGGGCCTTACAGACTAGTTTAGAGGGCACTGTTAAGGGCCTTACAGACTGTAGTGTAGAGGGCACTGTTAAGGGCTTCACAGACTGTAGTTTATAGGGCACTGTTAAGGGCCTCACAGACTGTAGTGTAGAGGGCACTGTTAAGGGCCTTACAGACTGTAGTTTAGAGGGCACTGTTAAGGGCCTTACAGACTGTAGTTTAGAGGGCACTGTTAAGGGCCTTACAGACTGTAGTGTAGAGGGCACTGTTAAGGGCCTTACAGACTGTAGTGTAGAGGGCACTGTTAAGGGCCTTACAGACTGTAGTGTAGAGGGCACTGTTAAGGGCCTTACAGACTGTAGTGTAGAGGGCACTGTTAAGGGCCTTACAGACTGTAGTGTAGAGGGCACTGTTAAGGGCCTTACAGACTGTAGTGTAGAGGGCACTGTTAAGGGCCTTACAGACTGTAGTGTAGAGGGCACTGTTAAGGGCCTTACAGACTGTAGTTTAGAGGGCACTGTTAAGGGCCTTACAGACTGTAGTTTAGAGGGCACTGTTAAGGGCCTTACAGACTGTAGTGTATGGGGCACTGTTAAGGGCCTTACAGTCTGTAGTGTAGAGGGCACTGTTAAGGGCCTTACAGACTGTAGTTTAGAGGGCACTGTTAAGGGCCTTACAGACTGTAGTGTAGAGGGCACTGTTAAGGGCCTTACAGACTGTAGTTTAGAGGGCACTGTTAAGGGCCTTACAGACTGTAGTTTAGAGGGCACTGTTAAGGGCTTCACAGACTGTAGTGTAGAGGGCACTGTTAAGGGCCTACAGACTGTAGTGTAGAGGGCACTGTTAAGGGCCTTACAGACTGTAGTGTAGAGGGCACTGTTAAGGGCCTTACAGACTGTAGTTTAGAGGGCACTGTTAAGGGCCTTACAGACTGTAGTTTAGAGGGCACTGTTAAGGGCCTTACAGACTGTAGTGTAGAGGGCACTGTTAAGGGCCTTACAGACTGTAGTGTAGAGGGCACTGTTAAGGGCCTTACAGACTGTAGTTTAGAGGGCACTGTTAAGGGCCTTACAGGCTGTAGTTTAGAGGGCACTGTTAAGGGCATTACAGACTCTAGTTTAGAGGGCACTGTTAAGGGCATTACAGACTGTAGTTTAGAGGGCACTGTTAAGGGCCTCACAGACTGTAGTTTAGAGGGCACTGTTAAGGGCCTCACAGACTGTAGTGTAGAGGGCACTGTTAAGGGCCTCACAGACTGTAGTGTAGAGGGCACTGTTAAGGGCCTTACAGACTGTAGTGTAGAGGGCACTGTTAAGGGCCTTACAGACTGTAGTGTAGAGGGCACTGTTAAGGGCTTCACAGACTGTAGTGTAGAGGGCACTGTTAAGGGCCTCACAGACTGTAGTGTAGAGGGCACTGTTAAGGGCCTTACAGACTGTAGTGTAGAGGGCACTGTTAAGGGCCTTACAGACTGTAGTGTAGAGGGCACTGTTAAGGGCCTCACAGACTGTAGTGTAGAGGGCACTGTTAAGGGCCTTACAGACGGTAGTGTAGAGGGCACTGTTAAGGGCCTTACAGACTGTAGTGTAGAGGGCACTGTTAAGGGCTTCACAGACTGTAGTTTAGAGGGCACTGTTAAGGGCCTCACAGACTGTAGTGTAGAGGGCACTGTTAAGGGCTTCACAGACTGTAGTGTAGAGGGCACTGTTAAGGGCCTTACAGACTGTAGTTTAGAGGGCACTGTTAAGGGCCTTACAGACTGTAGTGTAGAGGGCACTGTTAAGGGCTTCACAGACTGTAGTTTAGAGGGCACTGTTAAGGGCCTCACAGACTGTAGTGTAGAGGGCACTGTTAAGGGCCTTACAGACTGTAGTTTAGAGGGCACTGTTAAGGGCCTTACAGACTGTAGTGTAGAGGGCACTGTTAAGGGCCTTACAGACTGTAGTGTAGAGGGCACTGTTAAGGGCCTTACAGACTGTAGTGTAGAGGGCACTGTTAAGGGCCTTACAGACTGTAGAGTAGAGGGCACTGTTAAGGGCCTTACAGACTGTAGTGTAGAGGGCACTGTTAAGGGCCTTACAGACTGTAGTTTAGAGGGCACTGTTAAGGGCCTTACAGACTGTAGTTTAGAGGGCACTGTTAAGGGCCTTACAGACTGTAGTTTAGAGGGCACTGTTAAGGGCCTTACAGACTGTAGTGTAGAGGGCACTGTTAAGGGCCTTACAGACTGTAGTTTAGAGGGCACTGTTAAGGGCCTTACAGACTGTAGTTTAGAGGGCACTGTTAAGGGCCTTACAGACTGTAGTTTAGAGGGCACTGTTAAGGGCCTTACAGACTGTAGTGTAGAGGGCACTGTTAAGGGCCTTACAGACTGTAGTTTAGAGGGCACTGTTAAGGGCCTTACAGACTGTAGTTTAGAGGGCACTGTTAAGGGCCTTACAGACTGTAGTTTAGAGGGCACTGTTAAGGGCCTTACAGACTGTAGTTTAGAGGGCACTGTTAAGTATTATATATACTTCTGGATATACCAGGTACTTTATCTTTACTAATTTCTGCATTCTTTACATTATAAAAGTTTCCTCAGATGCCCTTCACAGCTAGATTATTCTGAATAAAGTAATCAGACTGTCAACTGACATATTAGGTTCTAGAATATTTCATTGGCACATTTGATTGAAATTATTTTTTTAATTTCTTTTTCAATATATTTGATAATAATCAAATTTTAAACATAAATATTACATATCCTCATGATATAGAAGCTGTGATCAGTTGAATTATGTTTTAATTAGGATTAGCAAATATTAATTATATTGTATTAATGGATGCTAACACAAATGAACTTTGGTATAACCCCTGATTAAAACTTCTATAGGTGCCCTACCATGTAATGTAGTCAATGACATTAGATATTGAACTTAAGGTATTATATAGGCTGAGTTACCTCCATATAACACTCTCCCCCAGATCTCAGTTTTCTATTGAGAAAGGGAAACATGACCAAATTTATCACATAGTCTAATCAATGGTAATACATTTAAATCAAAATCTTTCTTTGGATAAAATATTTAGATAATAGAGATATCATTTAAGCATTACCCAAGGGAAGGTGTCTTTTAATAGATATTTACTCTTGTCTCAGAATTAAACTGCAATTTGTAAGCAATTAATACACACCAATATCGGGTTACTCTCCGTGACATTGAAGTGAGCTTTCCATTATGGAAGGAGTTTTTTAGTCTGAAAAAAAGAGTTTACACTGTTATACTAGTATTCATATACAGATGTTTTTATTGGTTGATAAATGATAACCTTTGACCTTTACTTGAAAGATATTTTAATTGAATTTGAACTGTAATAAATCTTGTCGAGATAATTGTCGTTATTTCTAATGGAGTAATTCTACAGCGGTTGAGTTGTGATTGAGAACTTATTATAGTAGACAGGTAAGCCCTGTAATTTGAAAACAACTTTGACACTACAAACCAAAAATCTGAAAAAATCATCATGTCATTCACGTGATTCCATATTATTTAGAATCGTCCCTAAAATTATCATGGTCTAAGATTCAGAACTCATTTCTTAAGGATTCTTTGTAGATTTTTTGAAATGGAAGTAAAGGAATGAATGTTACAACACCTGTCAATCACATCGACTGACCACTGTCGTTAGACTATCAAATATGGCTTATAATTTTGATGTCTTAACATCTGTCTGATTCTATAGATCCTAAGTTTTAAACTAGGGGGAGATAATCTACTGTAACATTTGACTTTGGCTTGACAACTGTTTACAAAAACTGAGGGGCTGGTGGCTGATTATATAGCTCTAAGTTTTAAACTAGGGGGAGATAATCTTGTATTAGAATTCAGCTAGACATCACTTGACAAACACTGAGGGGCTGGTGGCTGATTATTTTTAGAACCCAAGTTTTGAACTAGGAGGAGATAATCTTGTTTTAGAATTCAACTAGACAACACTTGACAAACACTGAGGGGCTGGCGGCTGATTATTTTTAGAACCCAAGTTTTGAACTAGGGGGAGATGATCCAGTATAAGAATTCGGCTAGACAACTTACACTGAAGGCCTGGTTGCCGATTCTATAGACTTTAATTTTCAAATTAGGGGGAGATAATCTAGTATTAGAATCTGCCTTGACAACTCTTTACCAAGACTGAGGGCTTGATTGGTGTATTCTGTCTATCACCCTATATGGCAGCATTAAGGAAACTGTGATGTAGTAATATGTACAATGCCTGGAAATCCTGCAGCATTATGTGTCCTCAAGGAGAGTTACTATGGATCGAGTCCTTTACCATCAGTGTTGACAATAACCCCATCCAATTATTACGGCTGTCACATTGAGACAAGCTTACAGATCCAGCTATTTTCAATTAGACAGAAGTATTAAGCTCGATATCAGATATATACTGGGGAATTTTGAGATGAGAGGTTTAATTATTGAATTAATATTATTGACTGTTGGGATCTGTATAGACTTAGGTATATACTATAGGGGTCTACATGGTGAACATTCTGTGGCTGATTCATGAAAAATATCCTGATCAGCTTCATCAGTTGATATGACAATTTCTTAAAAAGTGAACTGTTTGTCAAAAATATGAAAATGTACAATATGTTTTTATCTCTTGTGTTTGGAGTATCAATTTGAATCCTTTTATGATATGTTTTATTCCGGATTTTGAAAAATATTTTCAGATATATGAGATGATCGAATGTTTAATTAAATTATGTCAAGCTAACAAAACTTTGAAAAGCTTTAATGGTAATGATATACTGTGTTGTTCTGCTGGCTTAGAAATGCCTATCAAGCTTTCCTGTCTCTTTAACCACAGAGCTGTAACAAAGATCGGTGATAACAAAGACCAGTACTAACAAAGTATCATTCCATACTTATACAGCACTCCTGGTAGATATATCTTGTGATGGAATAATATTTGCATCTCTTACGACCGATATCTTGAATTATAAAATTTTCAAATAAATTAGAATGCTATTAAAATTTGTACAACGGATATATATCAGACTTCTATATGTTGAGGTAAAGAGGTAAAGAATAAGTTCTTGATACATAAGTAATGAGTTAATATAGTATTAATGTTACACGTACAATCACTCTTGTTTTAATGATTTAACAATCAATTATAGAAGTTAGATTTAGAAAAGTGTTTAATGTTAACTTCTGCTGTTGGTATCTGAAGGGAATATTCACTGACAGAATTTAATCTCTCCCAATCTCTATCTCAAAAAAAAAAAAAATGTAAATATGTAAATATGCTATTCTTATAAGAATGTATGTTGTAAAATTCTATATGGATAGGCTAAGTATTAGTTGGATAACTTACGCCCAATTCCCTTGTTTATGCAAAAATAAGTATGTTTAAATCAATTGATTATAAGGTACAAAATCAATGAAAGGGTTCAGTTTCACATCAGAATGTTAATTAACAAATAGAGACAAACACCCTTCAACAGCCAAACTGTTGTTAAAATAGCTATTAAATTTTGTTTATATTAACAATCTATAAATTAGATACATAAAGTGGAAAAGTTGAAGGGAAAATCAAACAAAAAGGAAAAGATCCTAAGGTATGCATTGAAAATGGCGCTTGAAGTCAAATCTCCTTGGCAGAAAAAAAAACAAAACGTGAGTAAACCTCAAAATCTGTAGGAGGTTCCAAATTAGTTGTCTCCTAATGGTCATGCAGTGAGGTATGACAGGTATGTTGGCTATTGTTTTCTCCGTCAGAGAATCAGTAATTGGCTATAGGTAAATCTGACAATCAGACAGGTCATTAATGTGATATAAACAGGAGAGATGAGAACTGGACTCCTCACTTCACAGTTGTTATAGAAACAACACAAAACTCTTTGTGCACATGGAAGACAAAATCTGCAATGTAAACAATTGTTCTGCGCTGTGATGATCATGTGACTGCACTCGAATGATGACTTTTGTGTAAAGTGTGATGAGGATAGAGTTTCACTCCACAAATTTCAATATTAGTATTGATTTTCTGTCGTGATCAGGATGTGTGAGACTTATGGCTATTTGATAACTCTACAGACTTATTGATCCCTCCGCCATTAGTGGCCTACCTTGGTGCCAAAGGTGTGCATCTTGTCACATTGTGTATTATCTCTTACCGGAAGGCATGGTGGATTAATTATAGCAAAAACAGCACCGAGAAAGTCGATACTGCGATCCACATCCACGAGGTGGGTCATACTGTCAGTTACGATCTCAAGAACTGCACCGAGAAAGTCAATACCGCGATCCACATCCGCGAGGTGGGTCACACCGTCAGTTGATCTCAAGAACTGCACTGAGAAAGTCAATACCGCGATCCACATTCGCGAGGTGGGTCATACCAATGATCAAAGAATCAATAATAACTTTTTTTAAGCTTTTTACTATTTTTTTTTTATATTCAAAAATTATATTAGCTAACTTGGTCCAAAAGACTGCCTGGACAGGAATATCTGCAGTTTTACCGGGGTGAAATTTTCTTATCTCACCCTAGGGAAAAGACAAGCTACACGTGCTCTTTGAACCCTCAGAGGAAGATTGTTAAGTTCCCAAACACCCGGCAAGCTTCGTGTTCGGAAATTTAACAATCTCCCTCCTCGGGTTGAGATCCCCCTATCTCACCCCAAAAGGGGTGGAAGATTCTATTATACTTGTATAATGTCATCCATCTTCTATCCAGCAACTTTTTATTTAAAGTAACTAGAACAGTAGAAAATATTTTTTTTTTAATGTAGTCATAACGCTTTTATATGATGATTTCAGGTTTATCCAATTTAATTGAATTTAGATAAAGATATTCTTGTATGACGTAGAATTTTTCCGTAACACAAAATTGTCCTTGGAAGCAGTTCAAAGGTCACACCGACAGTGAAGCTGTTTTGAACTTGGGTACTAAGCTACAGTTTTGTATATATATTACATATTACATATATTATATATATAGCTGAGAACTGCATCTTACTCAAATTAATAACGTACTGCACATAGCATATAACCTATAAGTGGGCCGAGGATTTGTTTGAAAAAATATTTTTTTAAATTACTGTTTATTTGGATGGAGTTTTGATATCTGAGGTGTGAAGTAGGTCATCTTTCATGTAGACGAGTTTCGTCTCCTGTCTGATGGAATACATTACAGGTGCTCCTGTTCTGGAACAAATCGTCTCAAACTTGTACTTTGATTTATCATGCATTAGAAAAACAAAGGTTTTAACTGCCTCAGAAACAAAACATTTCTGATCAATTATCACGCTGTAACCTCACTTTAGATACATATACATACTTCAACTCTCCGGGAAGAGAAAAAGTGGTAGACTGACTTTCGGGGTAAAAACTGTGAGGGGGAAAAAACATGAAAACGTGAGAAAAGCACCTGTGAGTCATGAAAGATTGGGGACAATCTGTTCCAGATTTAAGGTAGATGAATTTGTTAATTGAAAGAGATGGAATGATGTGTCACTTGTTTGTGATATATCTATTAAATCCAGACTCAGGAAGCTTGCACAGGATTCCTTTGTAGTTTTAAAGTGATAAGGTATTGTACTTGTGATAAAAGGTAAGAAAAAGAACAAAACTAAGAAGGAACAAAACTTAAGAAAAAGGAATCTAGGACTGAATCTAAACCAATTTTTCGTGATCTAAATTATTTTATTTATCTATAACTTCGTAGATGTCTCCTTAATTGATTACTACCGCTTTCCAAAAATCAGACTTTTTCCTTTAACAAAATTCTGTCAAAAGGGAAATTTTTCCATAGAAAATCATTACAGAATCTAAGGATGGTTCCTATGAAACCAACCCCCCCCTCCTAATTTTTTTTAGGAAAAGAGGAAAGAGGATAGATGTAATGATTACAATCAAAAGTTCTTTACTGTCAGCGGGGCAACATCCGCAAAGAAGTTTCCGTGCGATAACTCTGGTTCCCTTTTGCCAATCAAACTCAAACTTTATGCGAAAAGTGCTTGCGTTGGATTGCTTTTCAGGTGGAAAGGTCAAAGGTCACTATTACTAAAAACAGAAAATTTGTTTTTTTATGCGAATATCTAAAGTTCCCTTGGATCAATTGATCAAACTCAAACTTAATGCTGATCTCCCTTAACAAAAGTGCTAGCTAGGGATTGTTTTTCAGGTCTGAAGGTCAAAGGGCACTATTACTAAAAACAGAAAATTTGTTTTTTTATGCGATATCTAAAGTTCCCTTGGATCAATTGATCAAACTCAAACTTAATGCTGATCTCCCTTACCAAAAGTGCTAGCTTGGGATTGTTTTTCAGGTCTGAAGGTCAAAGGGCTACGTCACTGTTACTAATAATAGAAAATTTGTTTCCGTACAATACCTCTTGTAATCACCCAACTTTCTGTACAGTCAAAGGTCAAGGTCACTGTTGCTAAAAATAAAAATCGTTTTCATGCAATAACTCTTGAAATCACCCAACTTTCTGTGTAGGTGAATACATCCATCAAAAATGGTAAGTATAAAATCCAGGAAGTTTGTTTTGCTGACAAATGTAGATAAAGTTTGGTATAATGTTTCCAATGAACTTAAAAGAAATGTTGACAAATATCGTCAATAAACTTGCTTTAGCTCTTGATAACTGATTTGGCAGTAAATAATTATAATTACCATACCCAGAATGATAATTAGGGTTAATTGTCATGGTATGTTTATTGTGTATGATTAATGATAATTAAACAACTCAGACAGAGCCAAATTCTCAATGTCTGATCAACTTCACCTGCGACAAATGTAGATATTCAAATCAGCCTTTTTAAAAAATTGTCAAAGATTTATGAATAATATTAAATGTTTGAAGATTCCAAAAATTTGTATTTGGTACTAAACTAGACAACATCATTTTACATTTGATATTTTCGTCATTTAAAAAAAAAAAGAAGGAATATTTTGAATATTCTTAATGGTACTTTTCAAGCTAACACTGCTTTTGATGGTTATGGTACCAGTTGTATAGACTATGAACATTAGGACAAGTTTAGTATGATAAACCAGTAAAAATGACACACGCTAAATGTCCGTCACTAATGACGAGTCAGATGGCACAGGGCATACAGTGACAAGAGTCCATCAAATCTGCCAGAATGAGGCTGGTGACCGAAACAACATCATGACTTTCAGATGCTACACTGGCGTCAGTGTCCCAATGACTTATGGGTAAATTCACAAGATTTGACGGTCACCATACTCATTTGCATGTCATCTCATAACAGTAATATTTTATTTTTTGTTGAAAGGTTGAGACATATATATTATATATTGTTATGTCACGGCATGAGAGACCTCCTGTTATTATTTACACAAAATTAACATGAGTTGTGCCTTAAAAATAATTAAATGCTTGTTAACTGACTGCATTCATCTTAATTCTTCTGGGGAAAAACACACGAAGAAAATTGTGAGGTAAATTCTACCTTGTTTTGCAAAAAATGACTGATTTTCCTAAAAGTTAAAACAATGAACAATATTTTGGCCTTCTTTTTTGTTAAATTTGGATATTTTTAAAGGATTAATTAATTCCTATCATTTAATTTACGATATGTCCTCGCTATAAATACAAGTGTATCCAGCTTTTTACTGTAGTTCTGATATTTGTAATAGTTCCATTAGTAGTCCAGAATCCTCCATTAATGTAAAGTTTCGAAAAGATTTGAAGTCTACTGTCTGCTGAGTGTGTTCTGTCTAAATGAAATCCTGAAAATCTGATAATCTAGAAATCTATATATATCCTCACATTCAGCTAGGTCGCAATGCTTAAAGTCGTGTAAATTGATTTCAAAATCTTGTATTCATTAATTCATGTTGATAGATTCTGTGAAAGACTATCACCTTGATAGACTTAATCTATTGTCATTCCCAATGGAATCAGAACGATAGCTAATGATTCACTTACAGATGAGTAATAGGGAATCGTTAGATTACAAACACAACATAGCTTTAATTTAAATAAATTTCTACTTAAATTTGAAATATCCAGTTAAAGAATTCAAATTCTTGCATTAAGAAATTCCAGACATCTCCAGCATTGTTTAGAGAGGAAACACATTTTCTGTAACTCAAAGTGGAAATTACATAGAGAGAACAACATCTTGACATCTTCTTTATATTTGAATGACAGCCCATCAAAGTAAATCAGAAACTAGGCCTCTGTAGGAGACGTGTATTCATTACAATGTTGCATGCTGCGAGACCGTGACCCCTGCCTAATTTCCATTGATGCCTACATATGTATTTCTCCTCCAGGAGAAACGAGGGGCTGTTTTTAACTCGGGTTTGATATATTGGCCGTTTGTCTCCACCCAGTATTTATCTGTATCAGCTTTCCTGTTTTAATGTCTTGTTTTATTGTAACAATAGGTGGCCGTCCCTCCCTCTTCAGCGTGTTATGTTGATTGTATTAGCTGCTTCTATCTCTCGTCCTCGGGTAACATTTCTTCTAAATATTGGTGACTTGAAATTTGAAGTTTAAGATAAAAAATATAAATAATAGATACATATTGAGATGACCATTGTGTGACATTTATTTTTAGCCATGATTTTGGCCTCAGACAGTTCTTGCCTTTATAACGCTATGAATTCAGTACCGAATAGAGATGACAATTAATTGAATAGAATTTATTTTCACTTCTAACAGTTTTTAACTTCATAATTATCTAAGTCAGTAAATATAAGTACGGTATGAATATTGAGGTGACGTTTAAATGGAATTAGGTTTTTAGTCTTGATTTTGACCTCTTACTATTCATAACTTTATGAATGTTCTACAGGCAGTATTATATTGAATGTATTGGTTTAATATAAATCAGGTGACATTTTTACAAGTTTTATGTGGAGATCCCCAAGCATGGTGGCGACGTTGGTGTGTACAACGTCAGGTTTATATGACTGAGCTACAGAGTCTTGTTTTTATTACAGTACAACCCGCTAACAATGGACTGACTGTGTTGAGGTTGTGTAAACGCCTGTCTTGATGATGTGTTGTGTCGCGAACCGTCAAAATAACACAGCAATAATCATATGGGATATCATTGTATGTTTATTCAAACAAGTCGTAAATCTCCACACCTATAAGAATGAAAGATCTGTGGTGAGACCGATTTAAACATCTTTTTTTTTCAAATGTCAAGAATGATTTCCCTATTTATAATGTTTAAAATGCTAATACTATTTTGAAAGTGAAAATTCACACATTAATCTTGATCCATTCTTAAAACCAATGACACCGTCTTATAAACAGAGGCATTGTCCGTACATCCTTAGCTTATCTTACAACGGCTCATTTTGTTGGACGGATCCTGAGAATAAAAGCACATCCACTTCAAATCTTTTATCGTTAGAAAGAGGCTGGGCAATTTTTCAATTTTTCAAACGCAATTTTAAGCATTGAATGTTTTGGCGATACTTGAAATCGTAATGGCATTATAGAAGGATGGATAGCTGACTCGGCAAAATTGATTTATTGAAACTTGAAGTATAACAGTAGAGTTCTGCTCGGGAAACTTTGTCAGAAGTTTTCGGTCAACATCACAGCAAATGTACACAGAAACTGAAGTGATATCGGTCTGTAACAATGGAATGACTGACGACATATCGCATTTGTCCATCGATACAAACTCTACCATGTGACAGCTGGGGGAGGTGCTCGTTTGTCAATGTTGTTGATACGGCAGACGTTTATCGAAACAGATTTCTCAATTTTACAAAAGACAATAGGTATCCAAACCCAAATGGTGATTTACTGAATAAGAGATACTCGTGGAATTATGTTGCTTTCATTCTGATCAAATAGCTGCTGTAGAAGAAATTGAACATCGACATGAATTGTTGATGTTTAAAATGTTGGGGATGGGTGTGATAAGGCATCATTTTGATGTCAGTATTTGTAATGTGTGGTTTTAGGATCTGTTACTTATAATCACCACAACAAGTCGTGTTGTTTTCCTTGTACTTTGGTCTCATGAGTGAAATCAACACGGTTTCAATTTCATAAGATGTCTCTGCATGATTATTATATCTTTATATTAACTTGGATACTGTTGATGTCATCCGTCAAACCCCTGTTATTTACAGCATGACAAAAAGTATATATATATATTATATATATTAGTACATCATATAGTAAATATAGTTAAAAGAAAACCCACCACAAATACAGAAAAAATTCTCCATTTTGTATGAAAATATCAGGTACTCATTCATTAATTTATTTTAGTGATGAATTCTAAATGTCTGTTACATATGTGTTTGGGAACTAATTTTTATTTCTTTCTGACCACCAGTCATCATACTTATTGGAATCAGAATTCAGAAAATTTAGTAAAAAAGAGAAATATGATATACTGGGATATGGTAATTATTTTAAATGTAAAGGTCAAAAGTTAAAGTAAAAAAATCTTTTATCAGAAACATTTTTTTAAAGGGGCATCCCTTCGTTTCGACATAAGAAACATGCACAATTTCTGTTGATGAAATCTATGTCCGAATGATGATTATGATTCACTCAGTGTATGACCCTACATGTAATGAAAAAGGCGTATGGTATGTAAAACACTGCATGTCTTTGCAGTAAGAAGTGATACTTCCGGTTGAATTAAGATTTTTCAGGACTTAATACTCGAAGAACTTTGGTTTATCTTGAGAGTAAAACTGCCGTATTAATGTAAAGATTATAACTTTTACTACACCTGTACTTGGAAAAAATACATATTTTCCGGTATGATTAATTTGACGACCTGAAAAACTTTATTCAAACGATGAATGCCCCTATAATGATAAGGAATCAATTATGTGCTAACATAATACTTGCACCGTATTATTGAAATATGTTTGGAATATGGTAAATGAAAGGTGTCAAAAATTAACATGTTGATTTACCAGCCATTAGTGTTATTTATGATTATGTTATTTTAAGTACATGTACTTCAAATAAATTCGAAGTGATCAATATCTGAAATTCATTATAAAAAAAAAATCAATGTACAGAACAAATTTTTAATCTATATCTTTTTAATGGACTTTTGATAGTGGAATATAAAGTAAAGGTGCTTTTCGTGGCTGAATTAAATGATTAATTAGTTGTTAATGGAGCGGGGCTGCTGGATTTGAGAACGGTAAACTAACAACATCGGGCTTCATAACACAGAATCAAAATTCAACAGAAAATAAAGATGGCCTTTCAGGATGTTGTTCAAGAAAATATTATCTAGAAAATTGAAAAGTGTTTTGTAGGAAGGTACTATTATTAAGAAAAAAATAAAGATAGCATCAACATTAGACTTTAAAATTAACGCATGACAAGTTTTCATCTTCAATATTTTCCAACAATAGAACATTTCCATGTTCAGGACACTCTGCATTGAATTCTGTTTCACATGTTGTGGTCTGGTTAACCTCATTTACATATTTAGATGGACATCATGTCAGTTTTTGGTGAAATCTACCCCATCTCGTTTTGTATATAGTTGTCCTTATCTTTTATAAAGAATAACACCTTACACATGAGTAAGCTCACTTTTTATTCTAGAGAAAGTCAGATCAACACTATCGCCTGGATCTATGTTTTTTTTTTACATATATGTCCTTTGATACTTTGCCTAGATGTATTGAAATTCTACACTACCCTATAACATCAATGTTATCTTTGTGGTACATTTGTAAGATATTACATTAGTTTCCGTTTAAGGAGATTTTGAAGTGAGATTTACGATATTTGTCCTAAATATCGTATAAAATAAAAGTAAATTTCAAATCTTTAAATGCATGATCAGTAATTTTTACAAAACACTTTTTAAACAATTTTTGAAGTATGATATTTTGAATTCTGCATTATCATATTGTTTCTATTGTGAGATTATAATGCAATCTGAAAATCTGGCCACTTGATTGTCATTATAAGACTCCTTCGGCTTGAGTATTATGCAGAATAGATATGGCAGGACATTTAATTGTATAGAAACAGCCAGGTCTGGCTATAAATCTGAATCACATCCCCGTAAATGCAGAATGCCAAATTAAAGTCACAGGACAATTTCTTCCAAAAAACTTATTTCATATTTCGCCAAATCCTATGCCAAAACAATAGGTTTGCGTACTATGATAATGGTCTGGAAAAGGAGTTTCGACTTGGAGTATTCTCCCTTTTTTTTAAGATTTATGGTGGAGAGTTACTTCCCTTGATGTCCATCTCACATTTTGTTGCTGTACATGAACCTAAGTCAAGTTTGTATAATGTGTGTAAAGGACAAATTCAGTTGAAAAATATTTAGTTGAACATTTCATACAACTGACATTGCATGGTACAGTAACACCGTTGAACTTGATGATACCCTTAACCGCGACATTAATTAGGATAATGTAGATATCAGGTAAGTTTATACAATTCAGAATATACATCTGTTACCTGGAGTATTAATTAGGACAATGTTAGATATCAGTTTATACAATTAAGAATATATATGTTTCCTAGAGTATGATGATATTGTAAAGTTAAAGACAAAGCCTTGATGCTCACTTAATATACCTGTAAGTTAGTGTTGCTGTTAATGTTATATAATTTCCCTATCATTACCTGTAGTGTATTCATAATTAACTGTACCTGTAGTACTGTATACACAGGTAGGTACACAGGTAGGTTTACCTCTTACTATAATGATATATAATGATATGGACCTATCATTATGATTATTCAATGCAAGAATCATATTAAGAACTACCGTACACTGGTACAGTAAAACAATTCTGCATATGCATTTTTACCTGTTGTTAATTCCAGTGAAATTTTTAGAACTACAATGATGTGAGGTGTGTTTACCTGTAATCAGGATATGAGGATCCTGTTTAGCACCTGTACTGTCACTATACAGTGTACATGTCTGTGACACTGACATTTACTGTGTGTAAAACAGACACAACTATGATGTTATTGCTGGTTTATAGTTCCATTACACACATTGCACAAGCCTGATGATTGTTGTGTAATACACCTGTGTAATAACGAGATATTTATGTAGAGTAGGGAAAAATGGTCAGCTTAACACAGGGCTGACCAATGATACGTTTCACACATATCTCTGCTATCTGGACTTTACTAGGAACAGATATTCCTGCCAAAGAACAAGGGACAACCATATTCCTGCCATGCTCCCTGACATGAATAATCAATTGAACCAGAGTCAATCTCTGGCATGAAAATGTGAAAAAGTCACACCAGCCTGAATACATTTATATCCGTATCAGTGATAATAGTCATCGCATGATTATATAACGTTATTGTCCGACCTGGCTACAAGCTAAATCCTGTCTATAAAGGCCAGTCCTTTTAAAGTAACCATTACTAGAAAAAAAAAAAAAAATATGACATGTGATAAATATTTCTCTGTCAATACACAATTATTAAAATCTAAAGAAAGGCTACCTGTCCATCATGACCTGACTTTTCTCTACTCATTTGAATGACAATTAATTACAAACATGAGTGATTTAAATAACTCAAGCTCTAGGGTGTACAACAAGGTTGTCTACTGATATCTTATTTAATTTGACTGGGTGTACAAAAGGTTGTCTACTGGTATCTTATTTAATTTGACTGGGTGTACAACAGGGTTGTTTGCTGATATCAATCTTATTTAATTTGACTGTGTGTACAACAGGGTTGTTTGCTGATATCAATCTTATTTAATTTGACTGTGTGTACAACAGGGTTGTCTACTGATATCTCATTTAATTTGACTGTGTGTACAACAGATTTGTCTACTGATATCGTATTTAACTTGACTGTGTGTACAACAGGGTTGTCTGGTGATATCTTATTTAATTTGACTGTGTGTACAACAGGGTTGTCTACCGATATCTTATTTAATTTGACTGTGTGTACAACAGGGTTGTCTACTGATATCTTATTTAATTTGACTGTGTGTACAACAAGGTTGTCTACCGATATCTCATTTAATTTGACTGTGTGTACAACAGGGTTGTCTACCGATATCTTATTTAATTTGACTGTGTGTACAACAGGGTTGTCTACCGATATCTTATTTAATTTGACTGTGTGTACAACAGGGTTTTCTACTGATATCATATTTAATTTGACTGGGTGTACAACAGATTTGTCTACTGATATCTTATTTAATTTGACTGGGTGTACAACAGGGTTGTCTACTAGCTGATATCTTATTTAATTTGACTATGTGTGCAACATGGTTGTCTACCGATATCTTATTTAATTTAACTTGGTGTACAACAGGGTTGTCTACTAGCTGATATCTTATTTAATTTGACTATGTGTGCAACAGGGTTGTCTACCGATATCTTATTTAATTTAACTTGGTGTACAACAGGGTTGTCTACTAGCTGATATCTTATTTAATTTGGCTGGGTGTACAACAGGGTTGTCTACTGATATCTTATTCAATTTGACTGCATGGGTAACAATAGGTCTTGCAGAAAAAGAATATCAATTTGTGGAAATGCCTTTATGATATGCAAATTAAATTGCCAATAATTTCTAACAATAAAATGTGTAGTGGGCAGCATAGTTACATATCTTGATGACTTCTGATAATGTCCTGATACACAGGCCCCTGACTTACAGAGAATCTAGTACCAAGTGTAGCAGTAAATCTCCACTCCAACTGGGATGCATACAGCTGTCTTTCCAGATATTTTATATATGTAAGCTTCAATCTTCATAATAAAATCTTATATTATAAGACAAATGTATCCTTTTATTTACTTTTGAATTTTGTTTCGTGTTTTTTTGGGTTTAAATGAACGATTTTTAAGCTTTAAATGTTTATTTTGAATTTACAACTCCAAATGATTTCCATGGAAATTTTCAGTTTGTTGGTTTCAAAGCAAACAATGCTTCACACATTTTGTCCCAGGTGTCCAGCAGGGCTGGCCATCTCTCCCCTGTCCATTATGAGGTGTAGGGCACATCAGCTATGGGTCTGATTTAGTGTCCAGACAGTCCATACATCACACCATTCTGTGGCTGACCAGCTTGTCCATACTGACCACTGGCCTCAAGCCACAATAAGGCAGAGCTACTACCACCCATTGTTTTACACTGCCTGACCAGTGATCAGTGTCTTTGTTTTGCCTGATTGAGTAAAGTCTTGTTAGGTTGTAGTTATTAATCTAGATATTCAGAATTAAATATTTTATTGGTGTTTTTGAATTTTCAAATATGTCTCATTTCTTTTACCTAGAAGAAAATCAGTTCCGATGAACAAGTAGATAATTTGAATAATCACTCTTTCTTCTATACAATATGACAGCTGCAAGTTTTACAGGTATTTGTGGTTAAGTTGAATAGGCTTTGGACAAAAGGGTGTGGACTGGCCTGATGGTCAAGTTAGACCTGGGGTGTTTGGTCATTGTCATGTGGTCAGCTGGTGCTTCTGAAGCTGTCCACTCTAACACCAATGAATAGATCATTGTTTCATCTATTGTTTACCTAATAAATCTATTTGGCCACAGATAAATCTGTGTTGACCTCTAATAAATCCTTGTTGACCTCCATAATAAATCCATTTTGACCAATGACTGCCTCTGGTCAAAACATTCTGTCCACAACCACAAAGCTTGACCATTTATAATTTATTATACTATATAGTTAGATGTATCATGGAAATCCATAAATAGATCCAATGCAACCATATAATGTGATATTTACCTTGATCAAGATGTTTTAGGGGTAGATATAGATTTTACACAAACAGGGAAAAATCAGAAAATAATCAACAAGGTTTATACGTATACATATTCTATTATTTTGCAGGTGTCCTTTTATGTTCAATTTTATAATTTCTTAAACTATTAAGTTGTATGATGTTTTCTCCAAGTATTTATGATAATTTTAAAAGACGTACGACATCAGTGGACATTAGAACTGATCAAAGCAATATGTACCGATTACATCATTTAATGGATATAGATATGGTGTGCAAAAAATGCTTTTGCTTAATTAAACAATTGGCCAGTGCAAGTATCATAATCATAATTTGTCGAGAACTACTGAATTTGATCAGGAAATACCAGAGCTTATCTCTCTAGTTTGGAGCTTTGGATTGGTCAGATCTCAGCAAGAATTACAGGTATATTAATATATAATGTAACATTAATTTTGATATTCTGTCTACTTAACGTGTATTGGAAAAGATCTTATGATTTTTAGGCTGGTTGGATGACACAGTTAACACACGTACTGCAAGGCCTAGGTAAGACGACGCCTCCCGAATGCATCCTCTCAGTCCAACAAAACTGATTAAAATAAGATCATATAACTTGTTCCATAGTTGTTGTAAAATGAATTAAGTTCACATTTTATGAAAAATCTAAAAAGGTGTAAAACTATTGATTTAGATGAGATTTCTACCTGTTTTTAGCTACCTGTATCTAACTACCTGTCTGTACCTCCTTATGACGTACCTGTAGGTACAGGTAAACTGTTTAATTTATTGTTTGTCATCAATTTCACCATGTACGTCACTCTGGTTACATAATACTCACATCTGTATTGTTAAACCTGACAGATATACTGACAAAATATTTGTTATCTCCCCTTGGGCCATTCTTTTGTGTCAAGAAACACCAAGGTGAACAATACAAATTGGATGTTCAGACATCCAAGAATCAATGTAGTCTAGCTTATAATGAAAAGAGTAATTGATTGTGAGAAAACATGTGTTGTTGTTATTGATACAGATATTTCTGGCATTGGGACATATATTGTTTTGTGACAAATGAGCCTATACCTTACTGTTAGGGAATTGGCATTCATGTATAATTATATAATTTCTTTTGAATCTTCACTGTTAGATAAATGTGATATAAATTGAATGTTTATTAAAGTTGTCTTTCATTAGATATATCTAAAAAACAAACTGATATCTAAAGTATCTTTATACATTGAGATAATTGTTATAAAGCATTTTGTTTTAAAGCTTTGTTGTTGCTGAAATTTCATTGTTTCTAACTTTGTTATTTGTGAAGTTGACTGTTAAGTGAAATAACAAATACATCCAATAACTGCTCAAACAGTTAAGGTTATTCTTGTATTGGCAGGCCTTCTGGGCCTCTTGTAATATTTTCAAACCCAAACAATGTTTTTGAAACTTTAGGTAATATGTTATTCTACTGGCTTGTTGATGTCAAATCAGTTGTCCATTTCTGACCATCGGTCACTGAACTGGACATTATCCCAAATGTTAATGTGAAAGGACTCTATCTCTGGGGAATCAAATGGGTTAGAGCTAATAATGTGTGACTATGAAGAATCACAATACACAGTTACAACATGTTGAAACTTTTACAGCAAATGGACCTAATGAAGCAATGACAATTCGGACAATACATTGTATACAAATCATTCCAAGATTTTCACATTATGGAGAAAACAAACCCACACAGTATATGTCATACTGTTTACTGATCTACATCAGGATAACACTAGCCTGGGAAATGGCTACCCCCAGGGCCCCAACATTGTATGGTAAACTCAATGGGCCGTACAGGTCTTATCCATAGAAGTCTGGTCACAGTACTGGCTAGCTGTAGGCATGTTTCCTGTCTGATTTGGTGTATTATAACTTTCCAGTTAGTCAGGTGGCCATGAGGCAACTTCCTTATCATGTCACAATGACCAGTGGTCATCCTATGATAACATTTAGGTACAGCTATCAGTGGTGAAGCATGGCTGACCAATGGTCAAATTGATTCCTCTGGCCAATGTGTACAACAGTTGATACTGTTGGCCAGTTGTATAATATATAAAGATTGTTAGTTGTGTTTTCGAGTTAAAGTACAGTGAACTGTTGATATGAATAAGAAAAAAAGAAAAAAAATTCATTAAGGTTTTGAATTATTGACCATTATCTATAAAGATACAACAATTTCCCTTGAAAAGAGGCCAAATATGTTTTTTTTATATGATATTGGAATGACTGAGCTAGGATGCAACCTTTTAGCATTGGACCAGACCTCCTGGTGGTATGTGTATTCACTTGATCAGATACCTGTTCATCTATACCTGGTAAAAGTATTGCACCCTCAATAATCTGTCTATTCCAAACTCAAGTGTTTCCTGTAGTGAGACTCAGAGTACAGTACGTTTCACAATGCAGGGTATTGAAGAAAGTCAGGTGGCTCTGTCAGCTCGGGTTACCTAGCTACTGCCTCATCTTTATGTTGTACATACCTGTCCACCTTGGTACAGGTAGATACAGGTGTAGAGACAAATGACACTATTTGTGGTTTATGACATTTTTCACCTTTTACACTCGATAAATTTTCACCTGCATGAGTGAATGTGGTTGCAGAAAGTGAAGAGTTTATTTAATGTGTGGAGTTAAAGTTGTGACTGATGTATTATATGATACCTAAAACTACTTCCTGAATCATGTACAGGTTTATTTTTATATTTAATTTGATATGATATTTGAAATACTTTATTTCATGAAAATTGAATTTAAATGACATCTTCCAAATTATTTCTGTGGAAGAGAATCATGTGTGTTCAAAAATAATCAACAAAGCTGAAATCCCAGAATCAAAAGTACACTTGTGGGAGGACAATCTATTTTGAACAAGCAACTGCATGCATTCTGTCATACTATTCAGTTTACTGGTATTTATATTTTAACCAGCTTACCTGGGGTAAAATTCGTCATCAACATTTTAACTAAACATATTCCTTCTCCATTTTCTTGGTTCTGACCAAACAGCTTTCATCAATGTCACCATTTGACCAATCACCATTTCCCAAATTTTCCATTTTGACCAATCAGCTTTCATCATGTGATGTCACCATTTACCAATCACCTTTCCCAATTCTGGGGTTCTGACCAATCAGCTTTCAACAATGTCACTATTTGACCAATCAGCATTTTCCAATTGTCATGCCTTGTTTATAACCAATCATCTTCTATCCATATCTTTTTTTACCAGAGTTAAAATCTTAACTTTTTTCAATTGGGTTAATGTTTTGTGGTATTTACCTTATAAAACATTAACTATAATTTTGTTTCTGATTAATATAAGGCCTTACTACCATAAGTATATCTCTTAAAAACAGGTATTTTAAGTCTTCCAGATAACATGAGTTTGACATTTACATGAGGAATAGGAATATGTTCCCTCCCTGTGAATGTCTGAATGTTGTATCAATGACCACATGACCACATTCCATACTCTGTATTTATACACACACCAAGGATGTCTATTTTCTGCCTCATAAATCTCAAGTGACTATACCAATTTTTGTCTTTTTTTTCTGTCCCCTCAGTCTTGCCTTTCAGCCATGTATCGGTCAGTTAAATTGACCAGATCCACTCATCCTGAACTTAGATAAGGGTCGTAGTGTGATCCTGGCTTGACCCAGAGTCACCTACACAAGTCTGTTTAGGAGCATGATGGCCAGTGGCTTTCAGTGAAATCTCCTGACCAACTGCCTGACTGTTAAAACCGATTTAGGACCCTCCTCAGTTTTATTCCACTAAAATGACCTTGGCTAATCATGCAAGATATGAGAATGTTCATTTGTTCGGCATAAACTGACCGTTCCATAAAATGACAATGATTTTATTGGCTGACTCCTAAATCGACTGGGTATCTCTAGACCAACAGAAGGTGTTAATAATTTTGTTCTACACTGTTAATTAAATATCTTTTGTGCAAATTTAATGTCTGGAAAAACAGTAACCATAAGTTTGATGCTGAACAAAACGGCTTTGGTGTGTCCAGAATATAAAACGCTTTTGTTTGGCTATTAAAGTAAGTGAGAACCTGGTTTGATATTTTAGCTTTAAAAGAGATTGTTGTGGAGTTTATCTTTAAATAGAAATCACTGAGAATTGTGTGTTTTTAATCGCGTTATCATCGCTTTGACAAGGGAAGCCACCAGTGGTTATCAGATAAAATTCTAATCAGGTCCGAAATGTCATAAAATCTCCCTTCTGTCCAACAGATTGTTGAGAAGAAATGAAAGTACAGATATTTCATACTCATCAACAAACATGGATAAAAAGAAAATCTATTGAAATGTTTATGTTTGAAAATGCATTTTTCCAGCATCAAAGTTACTTTTATCTGCAGAACGTAATTTTTGTATTGAGATATTTTTACACCTTATTTAGAGAGTTTGACAACTAATATTGGAACATTTTTTCACTATAAGAAAATTATATCAGTCTCTCAACATTTAAGGCTTCAGTTGAGACATTTTTGCTACAGTTAGAAGAAACAAAAGCTCTGTTAGAACATGTTGGACTAATACAATTTTAGGTGTGTGAGCCCAAATTGGGTTGTTTGTATTACTCAGGAGGCTGAGGTGATGAACCATCCTGTTGTTGTTGTGTATTTGACCAGGCATGTTAGTCCATTTGTTCTTGATAGCATGTACAATGTAATGGGCCTCCTGTATAAGGTTGTTAGGTAGTCACCAGCTACTACATTGTGACCTCACCTAAGAATGATTTAGCTGTTGATGAGATACAATTAAACCCTACAAACAAATCTGATGTTATTTAGAAGCCAAATGAAGAAATGCAAAGATTGTTAAGTGATTTTCATTCAGTCAATAAGGTATTTATGATTGTTTTCAAGTGTGTGTATCAATTAAATGTTTCACATAATTCCATCATCTTGGGTTTCACTCTAAATGAAATTGACACATACGTCAGTCTTATGTTTGTTGTGAATGAAAGTGATCTATTTTAGTTGTAGGTACATTTCCTGGGTGTAGGACAACTCACACAAAACATGGCAGACACATCCGACATTGATCTAAACTGTCAATACCACAGTCAACAATGTGTCTGCAGAAAAATATATCGCACCTTTTCATGTTACTGGCGATGAAATTATAGCAAAAAGATATATTATGGAGTAAACGTTTATCGATTAATTGATTATTGGATAACAGTTTCATTGTTGTGGTCATCAGACTAAATAAGGTTGGGTCGCCAGGTAGGTTTAAATCTCAACAACAGACAGAGAGTGATCCTGTTACGAGCTTTCACGCCGAATTACACACGATTATACACAATTTCTGTCTACATGAACGCCATAAATGACATCCATTCACAACACCATATATCACTTAAAAGGAAAAGCAATTTAAACTCATTAGACAGTAGTTTAATCAAATGACAATATTTCAATAAGATGTTTAAATTTTATTGAATTTTATTTAAATTTTTTTTCTTGTATGACATTAAATTTAAATTGACTTAAATAGAGTGAAAAGTAAGCTACAAGATCCATATAGATAAACCTATAGCTTAGGATGGGACATTGTACAGCAAGTCAGTTATATTCAAGATAAAAATCATATTGCATAATTTGCATCATGAAATATTTATTTTCTCAAAGATTTTAGTTTGCTATTGTCCATAGATTTTGCATATTTTTTTCTGTAAAGTTAATTGAATAACTAACAAGAACTAATACAACATCCTGTATATCTCCCAGACATCATTTACAGAAATTTCATACTTATTGCACCTTCTTGGAATTTCCAGGGGATTATTGCATGTACACATGTTCAAAATATTATGCCCCAGGAAAATACATTTATAAACCATCTCAGGATCAAGGAAAACCTAAATACATATCTTAGCACAGCTCTTTCTGTCATTCTCGATCAATATCATTTTTTACTGATTATTCATGTCTATATAATGAGGTCCAAAATCGAGAGGCTTCCTCCGAAATATCTTAGCTCTGATTTTCTCATTATTTTGGCGTCCTAATTATAAACAAGAGCATGCACCTGAATGTAGTATATATTGTATTTACATGTATGTGTGTATAGAACAGGGATTGTATGTGTGTATAGAACAGGGATTGTATGTGTGTATAGAACAGGGATTGTATGTGTGTATAGAACAGGGATTGTATGTGTGTATAAACAGGGATTGTATGTGTGTATAAACAGGGATTGGTAACATATTAGGTGTCTCAGTATTGAAAATGAGGAACAGAATTCAGTCACATTTTTTGTTGGAAATCAGAGACTTGTATGTAATGTATAATGGTCTCTATACATGCAATTCTACTGTTGTAGCATTATAGACGTGAATCTGTCAATTAGGTCAAGTTTGTCACCAGTTTAAAAGTGAGCTTACCATCTTCATGTGACTAATTCATACATCTGATCCTAAAGTGTGTGAAAATGTCTTTAATCCGAAAAGTTGGCCAATCATATTTGAAGATGATTGTTAGGTGATTTTAACTTGGCCTTTATAAAATTGAATTACGCAGCAAAATGGGGTTATACCTCTTTGTTTCTGGATTTCATTGTTTCTTCTTATCTTTACATTCAGCCTTCATTATGCTTCTTTTTTTTTCAAAATTTCTACATAAAGAAATGTAATTTTTCCTGAAATTCTGCCAATATGTATTCATTTTATTTTATTGACGTAAAATTAGTATTTCCTGACATGCCAATGGCAATTAAGAGTGTGTGTCAAATAAAACTTGTCCAGGAAGTTAAAATTTATCACCCAACAAGTTTGAAAGTTTTAGTTGCATAACAATCAGCCCCGTCCATCTGAAATCAGAGCCTTAGGTTAGCATTGCATACATCAAAATTGTCAGAATTTAAAATCTTAAGGAAGTTTGAATGGCAAGTATTAAGAAGGAAGAACTAAATGGTACAAAATTATACCACAAATTTCATATATGATCTTCAAAATGTCCTGCTTTAGTGAAACATACAGTCCTACAGTAAAGCCAATGTGAGAAGTGGCAGATAGGTTGGTCCTTTGTTTGGATACCTGAAAGCATTCAGGGCTATTCAAGAGTAAAGTAAATTCCTTTAGAATATTTTAGATTTGATACATCATTTCATTTATAAGGTACAACTGTACTATATTGATAAAGATACACAGACAGTATATTGACATAAATGCCAGTACGTAGATTTGCTACAAGTTGTCCCATCAAGGTAAAGTTCTGTGTTAATTTTTAATTTCTTAATTGTAGAAATGTCTGACTTAATGTAACATAAATTCTTTATTTTACCAAATGATGTTTAATATGTGCTAATAGCAATGTGGCATGTAATTGCTCAATGCATAATGTATCTGATAAAAAAATATGTATTAAAGTGATATGCTACATTGCTATTAGAGTTATCTCCCTTTAAAATCTAGTAACTTTGCCCTAATTACTGTACATAAAAGATGTTTGTCAGGTCTCCAAGTGTTAAACTTTTATTGGAAATTTGTATTACAATGAATTATCTTTATAGAAAAGGTTTTAAAACTTTTTTTACTCATTTGTAGGATATTTCATCTTCACATCATACAGAAATCCTATACCAAAGTATACTCCATTAAATTTACTGATCCATTTTCCTATTATGTAACAGTAATTTTTAGGGTGAATTTGCATCAAAGTTACTGTTGATTTTCCCAAATTTGAAAAAAATAGAGAAAAAAAGAAATTGATAAAATATATCTTGAATGCATCTATTCTGTTCTAAGTTAAAACAGATAGTTTATATCAAACACATTGACAAATGGACTTTTGTTGGATTGCTTCAATATTTTCTCAACTGAAATGGTAATGTCTCCGTGTGGAATTACTGTAATGGGTTCACCACCAGTAATTTAAAATGTCATCTGATAGAATATTTTCTGTGTCATTTACTGAAAATTAGGAGATTAAACAACTTTGTAATTTTACCTCAATAATTTATTTTGATGCTGGAATTTAACAATCTAATGAAGTTTTGATTAAAAGAAAAAAAAGAAAAAAAAACAACAATTTAGACTTTAAACATTTCAATTTATACTGGTTTTTATGGTTATAATGAGCTGGTACATTCGAAATAAATCATACAGTTAATATAATATACAATCATGTACTTTGAGATTTTGCTCTTTAACTGAGTAGTTTTGAATGTTGTAAACATTATTCTTAATGAAGCATTATCAAGTTTGTATTAGTAATTGGTTTTTCTTGTTTTTTTTGGTTAATTGTTTAATTATTTTTTTAAATAATTATTATGTGAGTATTAATGTTGAAGTTTCAAATACTTTAATCAAATTTTTTGCTAGTATTTCTGTGTTACTTTCTGATTATTTATCATAATTTTCATGTAAAGGGTACACTAGTACATATAACCAGCTATGAGAGCTTTGCTAAGATATAAATGACACTTTTCATCAACCAATTTGAAAGCCTTGAAATGGTAGTGTCTGATTAACCCTCTAATACTTGTTAAGATTCCTATAGAAATCGGTGTCCTTTGGTAGTATGACCAATACCTGTATCTAACAAACCAGGATGCTTGTTACTATACTCAGATCACCTGTGATTTTTACCTGATCTGTGTGCTATCCAGCTATTGTAACACCACAGCTTTAGCCTGGGGGCACCTGTGACCGACCACACGGTGGGCGGAGCCTGTATCTGGCTGGCTAACTTTACTACTATACAATATACCCTACCTTGATACAGACTTACACAGGTTTGTTGTGATATTTGCTATGGTTAGTACATTTCGTGATTTTGTGATATAAACTAGGGAATAACCCTTTGGATGCCAGCTGAGGTAACTATGTCATATAAGTAGTAAAATTGTGTAATTTGTGAAATTCAGTCCTATTTAAGGGATTTTAAAAATTATAATCAAAATATTTTTATGTTTTTATGTGTTAAAGATGCTGTTTTAAAACTCAAAGGAATCTTCATCATATCAGAATCTATAATTTTTGTCAATTTTAACAAATGTTGATACAATAATTATTGTTTAAATCAAAATGATCTTTTAACAACTAAGTTACTATTTATGACAAATGTCAAGAATATTTTTACCTGTTTATGAAGTGTTTTTGATGGGGGTATACAATTTCTCTGGTAGAGTAAAGTTTCAGTGAAATGTTGGTTACACTTGAGATGGATGAATTGAGTGATTATCTAAGGTTAGATATTTAAACTTTTCGTTGGCAGCTTAAGGTCATACACTGAACAAAACAGTTTCCTATTTGATCGTTGTCACTAAAATCTGGCTCATGTTAGTGACTCTAAACAGACATTCACAGATTTTATCGCAAAGGTTGTTATTATCGTAACACTGTTATTTGGTAGGAAATACTCGGAAACAAAGACTGTATTTGTTACTAAAAATGACCTGAAGTTTTAAATGGACGAAATTTATGACCATCAGAGATGATTTTAATATATGGTTGAGTGTTTACAAACGCTTTGCTTTTAAAATAATGTAAAAAAAATTAAAATTACCAGGTGTAGTTTTTATGTGCTTTAGAATAGGATGTATGTAGACACCTTGATCGTGTCACGAAAAAAGAGGCGGAACGTTTGTCACAGGTATACACAGTCTGTAGGTATAGTATATAAATTGTGGACGAGGATAAATATATGTTTGCTGTCCAAGTATTTAGTGTTAACAAAACCTCAGTTCTGACCTTTTTTTTGTGATAGATCTATTTTATGTGGAGTCTGGACATTGTTGTATATTTGACCTCACTCACGTTTAGATATATATAGATATTAACTTCTGGTATATAAAAAAAAACATTTACAGCCTAAAGCTGGTGTAGTCAGTCAGTCCACCTAAAAGTACAGGATCTTACAAGGAAAGGTTGGAATAAAGTCCAAAAAGTTCATGGACAGTATGTTCAAATCTTAATTCAAGACTTGTGAACAGTATACATATGACATTGACTTAAAACTACATGTTAAGTTGTCTTGGATTGTATTCTTATTGTATTTAAAAAGAAAATTTAATCTTACAATAAAAAAAACACTAGTTTTACTTATAATGTTGACTAAATCTGGAAAAAACAACAACAGCAATTTCCCTCTTATGAAATATAGAGGATACATTTGATATGAAATCTTTTGACAATGATAAGATTTAGAAGAAAAAATATTAGATATATTAAATCCTATATCATTAATGTACATGTACCTTAAGTTTCTTGTAGTTTTACTTTGTATAATTTATGACAATTTCACTGCAGCTATATCTGTGTGAACTGAACCTGTATATTCAGTCAACCTTAATAGTCTGACAAAAGTGTTATCCAATCGAAACAGTTCAACTCAGTTTTGATTTTTCCAGTTAGGTTTTTTGTTCAGATAGGATTAATTGTTTTCTCATTGTTACCTGTCATTATTAATTCTATAACACAGTGGTATACTAACAGATACATCCTCTCCATCTCCTCATCGTTATAACACAACACAGTGCTCAGTATATCTGAGGTTGACTAGTATCAGAGAATGACAGTGAACGCCGGTTGATTTGGGTATATTTTAATTTTCCAATATCAAATTTGTGACCAAGTTTGTGTAAACTTTCCTCCATATGGTGTTAGTGGTCAATATGTCCATAATAAGTCCTCCTGAGAAATGTCCACTACATGTTTGTTTTCACCATTGGTCAATGTTACCTGTGTAAACACTCCTATTGATTCTTTTAATACCTGGTCTGTATATTTTTCACAAATTTGTTTTTGTTCAAAATTCATTTTAGAAATTAAAAGTTGATGTTTTTAAGCAGTCAACAAAGTGTTTGAATCTTTTTGAACCCTCCAGGTAGCTAGGCCATTTTATCTTATAGACATGCTTGTAACTCGTTATGTTCAGGTGTAAATAAATAATTTACATGCTTTGTTAGTTGGTCATTGTTGGACACTGGTGAAGCCAGTCAATTGTTTGATTGCTGCTAGCTTGATAGATTTATTGGACAGATCAGTAACCTATAACTGACCAGTCAATGAGGCTATTGGACAGATCAGTAACCTATAACTGACCAGTCAATGGTCAGCCTCTGAAACTTAAGGTTGCATCACTACAGATGTAAATCAGGTAGACTGAAGATTGTGTTTTTACACAGTGTTTTATGATGGAAATGATTTAATATGCCAGTTTAGTTTGTCAGTCTGGATAAGACATGGTTTAGTTTTTCAGTCCAAATTAGATAGGTTATAGTTTTGTCGGTTCAGATTAGACAAGGTTTAGCTTGACAGTCCAGATTAGAGAGGTTTAGTTTGTCAGTCCAGATTAGAGAGGTTTAGTTTGTCAGTCCAGATTAATGAGGTTAATTTGTTCAGTTCAGATTAGACAAGGTTTAGCTTGACAGTCCAGATTAGAGAGGTTTAGTTTGTCTTTCCAGAATAGACAGGTTTAGTTTGTCAGTCCAGATTAGACAGGTTTATGTGTTTAAGTCTAATTTGACAGACTTTAGTTTGTCATTGCCAGATTAGCCAGTTTTAAGGTTGAATTGTTGTTCTAGACAGGCTGACTTGTGAATCAACAGACATTTTTACCTGTGAGTTAATATAGACAATATTAATATCACTTTTCCTGTGAGTCGATACAGAGACATTTACATGTAAGTTGATATATAATCTATTATAGACAGGTGAGTCAGTATAAACAGGTTTACTTGTTAGTCAATATAGACAGGTTTACTTGTTAGTCAATATAGACAGGTTTACTTGTTAGTCAATATAGACAGGTGAGTCAGTATAAACAGGATTGCTTGAGAGTCAATGGAGACAGGTTTAACTGTGAGTCAATATAGACAGGTTTAGTTGTGAATCAACAGACATTTTTACCTGTGAGTTGATATAGACAGGTTTACTTGTTAGTCAATATAGACAGGTTTACTTGTTAGTCAATGTAGACAGGTTTACTTGTTAGTCAATATAGACAGGTTTAGCTGTGAGTCAATATAGACAGGTTTACTTGTTAGTCAATACAGACAGGTTTAGCTGTGAGTCAAATAGGTAGGTTTACTTATAAGTCAATATAGACAGGTTTACTTGTTAGTCAATGTAGACAGGTTTAGCTGCGAGTCAATATACACAAGTTTTAGATGATGTAGTATTAAGCTTTCATTTGACCTGTTTGCATTTAGACAAGTTTTACTTCAAAATACAAAAGTTTCTTTTTCTTCGTAGTTATTATTCAAGCTTCAATATTCAATAAGGAATAGCTTGACAATGTTGCCTAATGAATATGTGGACCTCATCATACAGAGAAACCTTAATTAATTTCAAAAATGCCTGGCAGCTGTGTCGTATTAATGCAGCTGTATAATTCATAACTCATCTGACAGCGACAGACTCACCTGCCCAGAACAATTAGGGGATAACTAAACTAATGGTCTCTAGGATATATATACCTACCTGACAACTGATTTAATTAACTTGATTGTTATGTGATTTATATGGTGACATTTTATGTATAAAGTATATATAGTAGCATGGTGTTGAAAGTATTTCATGAAGAACCTGTCTTTCTAATATATGGAAACTGCATCGTTTAAATATTTTAGACAACCTACAATATATATATATATATGTGACAGAAGGCTTTGCTGATGATGTACTAAAGTTGAAACATATTAATTCTTAAAAGTTTACCAAAACTCTGAAATCTGGGATGTCTTACGATACCAGGAAGTTTTAATGATAATGGAAGTATTGTTTACAAGGACAGAACACCTTGTCTTTAATTAGAAATGCCAGGAAGTTTGAAATATGTAGAAGTCTTGTTTATTAAGATGTAATCACGGTAACAGGAACTGAGTCAGTACAAGGAAAGTTTCGGACATTTTTAAAATTTGAAATATTACGGGGACAGCCTCACAGCTTTGTTCAGAGCCTCTAAGTCTAATGTGAACATCCTTTTTGAACTCTGATCCCTTCCAATATTTTATCATGACCAATATCAGAACCATTACAACCCTCGTATACTTGTAAGGATTGCTATAGTATCAGAATAAATCAGACCAAGGCAACCATTTCTGTTTGTCATTCATTTGGAAAGATCGCAATAATTCTTAATGCTAATTGTTGAACTTTGACCCGTCCACATGTCTGCAAATCAAACGCATATCCACATGTGATATATTGTTACAATAAAAATTAAATCTATGAGGGAATTCCAAAGAATGTGAAAGTTTTACATATCTAAAATTATTCTATAAGAAATGAATTAAGAGTTAGATATCTTGAGATAGTGTTAAGTATCAACACATATCGTTCTTAAAGGTCTTTTTGAGTTTTAATAATTTTATCATAATCTATTGTTAAAGATTGAAAAACACTATTACTTTTTTTAACAAAACAAACTTGTAAGTTTGAGAAAATTTCTAAAAATTGAATTTGACACATATCTTGTAGAGAGGCAACCCAACAAAAGATAAAAATCAGTAATTTTTGAACTTAATTGATCAGAAAAATGCCAACAAATGTATTTCAACTGTGTGATTTCTACATCATTGTGTCTCAAACAGGTCACTCGGTAAAAAGGACGAAAGCTTGCTATTAAGGCCGTCAATAGGGTGTTGCTCTCCGCTAGATTTGTGGCCAGACTATTAAAATAAACGATAGATTATGACTACGAACGACTGTCTCCTGTGGACTCGGTAATCATAGTATGTGTTAGTTCAGTATATTATCCTCAAAACATATTTCAGTTATATTAATATTTGTTGACACTATTAAATGTCCTACAGCACCCAATCAAAACAGATCGTTTCCCACGTGTTTAAAATGACATGCTATGATTATCTCAACAGACTCCACTGTTCTTTGAAAGGTAACAGAATAAAAAAAATGGCTGGATAGATGGACTTCTCCTCACAAACTGTCATCAAACATCAGTGGATATCTATATAGAATAGGCAGTCTATTTAATGATAGTGTTCAGGACTTCTGGGGTTTCTTAAGTTCTGAAGATAACATTTCAGAAAACATTTGATAATCATGTCTTGTATTAAAATTGCCAGACGTACTATCCTATGGTTATTATTATCATTTTTTTTTTTTTTTTGCATTTGAAGTGTTTTTTCTCATCAGGAAGGCAATGTGGAATGTAAATAGTTTTCACGATATGATATCTATAGTTCAGTCAAATGCTTCATGACGTAGTTTTCATGCGACACCAGATATAGACCCGCCAATGATGATTTGCTGTCGATCCCCGACAAGAATATCTCTTGTGTCATATTTAGAGCTAACAGATTAGTATCCTCAAATTGACCAATCAGCACACGTTTTATTCTCATTGCTGGCTGGCAAAATTAGCAGATGTTCATAACAGAGTATAAATTTACTGAAATAACAATATCCAGGAAGTTTTAGTTATCTTGGAATTTGATCTTGAAGCTTAAATGACAAATTGAACTGTTTTATATGGATATATATTTATAAGGTTTTTGCTTTTGCATGAGGAGCATCTTTCTCACCAACATCCGCAAATTAACCTGGAGAGAAATTCTGGGTATGTTTTTTGATATTCTTAAACCTCAAACCAGCATGATATTGTAAAACGATGAGACTTCTGTTCAAGATTGGAATGATTCCTGTGGAGATAAGCTTCTAAACTTTATCACCAGGGCGGCCATGTTAACCACTAGCTACAGCTCAGTATGTGGCGTATTGTCTGTGAGGACCATCACTGTAGATTTCCGTATGTACGGTTGACTTTCCTGTCTCCTATCCCTAAGCTTGCCTTTACATGTCTTCATTTCGCAGTGATCTGCCGGGTCCTTAAGAAATCAATGTTTCGTTAACAGGATATTTTCAATATTTTCTCACCTGTTTGAAATTGAATATCCAAGCAGGTATATCTGAAATCAAATTAAATGTATATTAACATTGCAGTCTAAGGCAGGTGAATTTTTTGATAGCATTAATTGGAAATGTTTAGGTCCTGCTGGTTCTGTGGGGTGGTAGGTAAATGACCCACCAACCTGCTGCGAACATAGAAAAGCCAGATTCACTCTGGTACGTCCGTATACCCTCTTCAGGAAACGATATGTCAGAACTCTTTTGTGCGAGGAGTCCGACACCCAGGGTGCAACATTACCTCTCTGTTTGACAACCATTAGCATAAAACACTCATCGCAATTGAAATGGAGAAGAAAAAAAATTGAATTCAGAGCATAACAGAAGTTGTAGTTTCGACTGATGGCTATATATAATAATGAAATTGTTCTTATTGAATGGCTCTGAAGTCTGAATACAATCCTCAGAGGGGAACGTGATTTCATTTGGTGCAAAGTTTGCTCAGTATTTTGACAAGTATTTCAAGGAGGGTAACTAGAGTTTGTGAGTGCTAATTAGAGCCGGGAAGAAATTGTCCACAAAACTTTCTAAAATACACTTCTCAACTCCAACTTCTTCACCAGGTGTTTTCAGCCAATGAGATGAAAGTATCAAAGGTAAAATGAGTGTATATTGTCAATCGAAGCAAATAACGTACAACGGGAAAGGTTCAAGAGTATCAAAGTTTGAAGAGTTCGGAAAACATACAGAGCTTGTTAGATAGTGTTTTCATATTGAAATCCGGGTCTCTGTGCTTGATATGCTAGTGGCAGGCAAACATTGATAAGTGGTATCGCAATTAAATCTCAAGAGTCTCGCTTCTTACCAATACAGGGTCTTGTGCCTTCACCGATCACTATTACATATTTATACAGAAGATGTTTTGTTGTGATCTGTCTGATATAAACATCAGTCAAAAAATATATACCACTGATCAGATTCTAGACTGTAGAAAAATTAAAGAAAACATCAAACAGTTTGGAGATGTCATTGTTAAGGAATGCATCAATTTGACCTTGTCTGACCTATAACATCTAATTTGTCCATTTGTCAACATGACATAATTTGAAAACCTGAGTTGTAAAGAACAATTCTATCATATGACAACAAGATCCAGTTTATTAAACCCCTATCGGTGAGACCAGGGAGACTAGGTTTCCACCCCGTTCTCTGTCTGTCTGTCTGTCCACTCTGTCTGTCCGGCCTTCTCCTCTGTCTGTCTGTCTGTCTGTCCACTCTGTCTGTCCGGCCGTCCACTCATTTTTCCACACTTTTCTCAGCCATGCTTCAAAGTACAGTATGTTGGTGAAAGTTATTATGCAACTTCAGTATAAATAGCTACAGATTAAGTTTGAGTTTCATGGGTTTTGGATCAAGGTGAAGGTCACTGTTACTATTTTAATTGAGGCCGGTAGGGGACATGTATTGCTTTTTAATTCAAAATGTCATCAGACATAATATGTTATCAAGATTTCTAATACAACCGTCATACAATTTTATTAAATGATACATTTATTTTTATCACTGCATTTGTTTCACCTTTTAAATCTTATACAATTTAAACCTTTCAGGAAACTATTTATGAAAAGTTAAACGAAATATATTACCTGTGCCTGTACTTAAAAGTGTGTACATATTGTATTCAACCTAAAAAGTGCCTATACATGTACATGTTTATAGGAGAAGAGGATAGTTGCATTATAATTGAAATAAATTGTGGGGGTGAAGAATTCCTAGATGCTGAATTCTTTTACTCCTGCATACAAAAAGTTTCTGGCTTTTCTGATCTACTAATGTAATGTTAAGTATTTTAAACAAAGACTCTGTATTGGTTTTCCTACATAAAGATAATATCTAAATAAGTAAAAGTTTTCATTTTTTCCACCCAGATTTTGTAAGTAAATTTTTCCCTGTACATGGTAATATTAAGTTGATCACCTCTTTTGTGTAGTTGTAAATGTACTGTGCTCTTATTAGGGCAAATATAGTATATGTAGCTGTGAAATCTATTATCAAGGATTATGAATATGTAATGTATGCATATCAACAATTTTATCACTTTATGATTTATTTTTATTGGGTAATAAAAATAACATTACAATGTGTTATATCATATGCCTTGCATGAGTGTTTTCTTAATTGAATAAAAAATGAATAAGCATTCTTTTGATGATAGAAAGATAAAGCTGATTACGATATGTAGGTATTTACATTTTCACAAATGAATGAAATCATTGGTAAACATGGTAACACAACATGATCAGTTTGGTAAATCGTGGCTATGTGTAGAATTACACCATTATAACTAGCTACACGTAATTGTTTAACAACATGGTTTATTTTCTGATAAGTATCATTAATTACTATTTAAATGTTTACCTGTGACATAACATCTGTATCATCCATCTCCTTTTAATCTGTACAGGGTCTGTCTACATTTTGATTTTATTTTTGTTTACCTGAGGGGCTTGGCCTCAACACATGGGTGTTACCTAACCGATTGTCTGTCGGAATATGGACTGATCTTTATCTGTCTGGGGAAGTCTTCCTACCTTCTGTCTTTGTTCATTTCTCTGGAGACCCGACCGACTCTCTCGGTTAAGGACCTGGAACACCTATATACATTTATGTGGCGATTTTATACTAGTGTTTACCTGATTGTCTTTTATCCGTGTGGACATTTGTCTTTTATCCATGTGGACATTCTAATTCCCAACAAGGTTTATACCCAGGTAAATGTGAAATCATCGTAAATATCTTCCTGGTCAAATTCACATAGGAGGAAATATGTCATTTTTTATGACTTTAGAAACCTTTTTTGAATATTTTTTTTTTAAACTCCTGTATGTTTTGATTAATATGATATACCATACACTCATAATAATATTAATATGATATACCATACACTCATAATAATATTATCATATTTTGTTAATTATATGTCAGTAGGAGTAAAACGTACGTGACACAATAGTTCAATCTCCAGCAGGCCATTTACCTTTTGTTTTCTATAATTGTCTCCTTCCAGGAAGTTCCTTCATTTATTTTATTGTACCAGTTATAATGTGTTTTGTGGTGTAACACGTTTGAGTGTTTGTGAGGAATGTACTGTCAACTTAACACCCCATGTGGTAATGGATTTTGTTGATTTCGCCCCCTGACTCCAAACATGAATGGTTTGTGTCCAGCTGGGGAACATACTATCCTAAAATCAGGTGTCACACCCTCCCTCATTCTTAGGTCTCTCTTGGTGTGGTCAAGTGTCCAAATTACCCCACAAGTGGACACAGGTAATGGTCAAGTTATTTGAGAGGCTTAGGACAGTCAGAGTGACCGATTACAATTGAGATGACCCAGAAATATGTCATGATGTTGAATAGACATGCCATCTTTGTGAGGCATTGACTTCGTTTGGAAATCATTTTCATAGTACAGTGTATATCGTTTGTTAAGGGTAATTCACTCAGGTGATTTAGATATATATGATGTCATTAATGCATCAATGATGTCTTTATTTTACAAATTTAACTTTTCATTACTTGGTTAATGTTTCTGCTCCTATGAAACTTAATTTGATATATATTCCATAAAATTATGAATAATAATTAACTCAAATTTAATTTGATATTATATTCCATAAAATTATGAATAATGATTAACTCAAACTTAATTTGATATATATTCCATAAATTTATGAATAATAGTTATCTCAAAACAAATATGAAAATAATAACCTCACAAATAATATAAACAATTGTAATGTCTTCAATGCGAAAAAATGATTTTGAAAAAATGTGTTCAGCTTGACTTTTGTAATAATCAATTCCACACAAAACTGGAAACAGAATATGTTCGAGTAATATATATCTGCAGACAAGTGAATCTGGTAGAGGATGATATTCATGCAAGCTGAACTGTATATCTTCAAAAAACACAAGATTAAGTCTAATCCTTGTCAGTTTCTTTAACAGACTTGGAAGACGAATCTACATTTAAAAGACATTTCTTTCTTTGTAATTTGATGTTCCTTTTTGTCATGGAATGTCTTTTTAAGGAAACAACAAAACATGATATTTACTTCTAAGGGAATAAATCTTGACAATAATTTTATTGAAATTTGATATAAAACCAGTGTGTTATTTTGAATGAAACTGATATTATCAGCCTAGCGGTAGGTCTCCTGCCCCCTGTACTATTGTACACCAATATTCATATTTAGTTCATCAAGTTGTGCATTTCCTTTCATTTAAGGTCACCCGTTGCAAGACAGGAGAGTTCGCTTTGTGAGAGACACGGTATAGCATCCTATCTTCGAAGCAGAAGAGTTCCTCAAGCATATGAGCATTGTCGAGCATCAAATTACACGCCATAAAAAGGTACTGTTCTTGTGCAGTCAAGGTTTCACTTTGAAAATGAAACCTGACCTCTCATCACTTTGACTCGTATTTAAGGCAGGGTACTTATTACGATACTAAAGAGTGAAACAAGGCGATACACGTTTCTTGTGTTCGTTGTTTTATTTGAGACAACCATTGTGATGTCCATTTTGTCAGGGAAATTAAGGATTAGGTAACTTGTTTCTGTCAAAAAGGATGAAAGTCTGTTTTAATGTGTTTCTCTAAGGTTTAAGGTTTTGGTCGTTTATCCCATAAACCATGATGACTTCTCATCAAATATCTGTGTGTACAGGTGGAGTTCCACTGTTGGTTATGATAAAGCTAAACTTTAAAAAAAAAAAAAGTCTACGCGTTACTTGTTAATTGTTTCAAAAACAGAAGAAAAAAAAAACTTTTAAAAAGATTTAGGTTATGTATTTTACCCTAAATTAAAGTTAACAAGAGGCTGTTTCTGCATGGATCCAATTCTTATTTGTAAATAATAAACAAAAGCTGTTAATTACTCTTATTTCTATCGCTTAAAATTACCGTATATTTTTTCTATGTAAAAAATCTACTGCTTTTTTAGACATCAAAGCAAGAAAGAACTTTTGAATATCATCAATGTGTATCAACTTAAAATTAAACTTTTAGAATATTTAACGCGAAGTTGATAACACAGGTCTGTTACTTCACTGGGTCAGCTTTCGTAGTGTGGTCAAGCTCTGAATGAGTATGAGTCACTTAACGGTCTATGTTGACTTCATTTGGGGTACTGAGTATTGTGGTACATGGAATACATTTAAAGTGTCTGTCTGGTAATAATGGCTGTTTGTTTGTAGGAAGTTAGCATCAAATTTACAAACACCCTCTGGTCAAGCGGGGTGGTCAATCTATGTCCACTCTATAACTTTAATTTGATGATGGTGGGATGCAAAAGTATGGTTAGCTTACTCTGATAAAAGTTACAGACTGATTTTGAAATATTTACCAATTCATCCTTCAATTATCTGTTGTAGAATTTTCTTTGTCAGATTTGATACTGCAGTGTTGTACTCTTTATTTAAAAAATATTCAAATTATTTAAATTACATAAAAAATAAATATTTATCAGTTGAAAATGTTTGATTTTCTCAAACTGACAAATCATTAGGTGTGTTGATGTTTTCTTGTCTAAAGTTACACTAGCGTGTGTCCACTGTTCCTTTGTCCACTCTCTAGATGTTTGGTTACATTTTACTGGTCAGCTGCTATGTTTACTTCCCCTGATCCATTGTCCAGTTTGTTTCTTTTTCTGCCTTTGTCCATCCATGCCGCCTCCATTCCGGCCACAAATACCTGGGCAAACATTGGCTAGTTCTATGTCAATTCTATCATCCTGTCTGTCCATGCAGAACTTAATTACTAGTCAAAACACCTGTGTGTGATACAAAACCTTTATTTAAAGAAACAAACACCTTTCCCTGTGATTCCGTCATCAGTTTTACCTGTAGGTATTGATATTTTTCCAGGTAGATGTTAATTGTATTTGTACCTGTATTCTAACTTCATTACCTGACTGACTACATTCCCTTTCACTCAATTATGTCACGAAGTATTTGCCCTAATTGGTGAGACATCTCGAACACCTAATGTTTGTTAGCCTTCTTGGGTCAATTTTCACAGGTACTATGTAAATTCTTACATAGGCAAGTTCAAAGTGTCAAGTTATTATATATTAACCCCAACATTAGCGACCTTCATAACAGGCCGGAGAAAGCCTTAGTGTTAAACAGTTTCTGACAATAGTCTGAGAGAGAAAATAAGCCTTTGAGTAACTGCTGACACCATACTGAGGGATCAGGACTTCTGATGGTAAGAAAGATTTATATGAAATTTACAAAGTCTAAATTCCAAACCAAAGACTAACGAACAGAAGAGGAAAGGGACGTGAAACTGATATCTTCTTAATAACAAATGCATGGTATAACATATTGCTTTATTTTGAGGTTGAATTTGTGTCTATAATGTACCTAAGTCGTAGATCAAAGTAATTAAGTTACAAGTATTTGTTTAACTTTTAAGTATTTTGGGGATCTATAGTTACCGGATGAGATATTTTTATTCATATCATCTTTATACAAATTCTTTTCCTTGCTGAATCACAGATCATTAATATTATACTTAAAGTAGAGAATAATTCTATAATATCATTACATAACAGCAAAAATAACTTTTATTGCCAAATGACTTTAAGAAATGGTGATTGGATTATTATTTTTATAAAGTCCTTAATCACCTGAATAATGGCTATAATTTCGTGGGCTTGTGTATAGAATTTTCCTATTATGACATAATGAGTGGTATTTTCTATTGGGTCGATATGACTTTGAGAGACGATAATCTATACAGTATATGTATGACAACATGCCGTGTCATTGTACTGGTGTCACACTGGTAATCTGTGACAGCCTTTTCTTCCCTTGTCCAGTATAGATCCTTACTTTTGTGTTTGGTGGTCAGTCTTGACTAGTACATGTCCAAACGAACGGTCAGTGCATGGACACAATCTGATTAGTTTACTTATTAGTAATCATCGAAACATTCATTGATTATTAACTTTCACCGGCAGATTAATGAAGATTTGACTTTGAGATTTCCACAAATACCTATCACACTGGGCGGTCAAGGAAGCTCTTGACTTACCTATGGTGAGAAAGCCCATCAGTAAACATTTCTATCACCCGGATTTTGACAGAAGCTTCCATGCCAAGTGATTGGTTTGAGGAAGCTTAGGCTCATAGTTGAATAGTAAACCGCGGATTAATAAATGTTTTATACATAAACCTGACTGGATGTTGTAAGTCCAATGTGCTCTTGGCTTGTTACTTGTTAAAGATCTTCTATACTGAAGCTGATGTAGAAATAAGAGTTGCAAATTAATTAAGTGAAATCTGATTTTAAACAAAAGTGTGATATCTAATACAGAAATTCACTTAGGATTAACTGCTCCAGAACTGGAAAGGTAAGAGTTCATTTATATTATTTATCATTGAAAATTTATTTGATATTTATTTTATTTATATAATGAATTATGATGGAATTGCACAATATTGATTTTGAATTCAAAGATCTATTATATATATAAATAAAACAAAATTAAAATTGGTAAGAAAATGTCTGAGGTCAGTGTTGGACTTTCCAGACAAACTGATTACGATGTGTCTGGTCAAATTTATCTTTTATTTTATCTCATAATTCCATCATCTTTATCTTCTTACCATAATTCTGTCACCTATCTTGTCAACTATAGACAGAATTAAGAGTAGATCTTTTACCTGTATGATCACCTGTAATTAGTAAAACTCCTCAGCAGCTGTCTTGATGTTATCTTTGAAATCCTTAAGTCTTGGAAACTGTGCTAATTAATTAACCTGTCTGGAAATGTTCTGTTAGCTTAATTCATTTATTTTTTTCTATCTTAATTCTTTTTTTTAATATATATCATTTATACATTAATTAACTGTTTTATTTATGTTACCGTAACTTCCTATAAATTGGATTTTTTCACTCAGCATCTTCCTCTATTTAATGAAAAGAATAGAAATTGTGAAAATTTATTGTGAACTGTTAATGTTAACTATACGTGTTGATGTTATATAACAGCTTTAAGTGTGCACCTGGGTATGCAAAATGATGTCTTTGATAAGGCGGTCATTTATTAAATGCTGTCCAGTGGTCAGTAGTAATTATTGGTAAACTCTTAGTGTGGAGAAAGGATTTGCATTTACATTTCAGACAGACAGGTGTTAGTGCTTAAAACTTTAAATAGAATAAATTCTTTGTTTTTGCAAATTTGTGGGGTTTTTTTTTTGAGAGAGAATTTTTGGTGATGGTGAAAATACAAAAAAAAGATATATGTATACTTTTATTTTTTTTTAAATTAGTGGAATGAAATATTTTTAGAAACTTGATGAAAAATGTTTTCTTCAATTATTATTTGTAGATGGATTTTTCATTCAGTATTTGAAAAATAAAAAAATAAGGATGAACAAAATCTACATTAAAATTCAAAGTTAGTAAGTTTTGTTAAGACGTCACTTCTTAATTATAATACCTGACCTTATATGGTGTGCATGTTTTTTTCCCACACAATTTAATATGTACCGCGTTTGAACCCAGGGCTCTTAAGACATGCTTTACAGGTATGAGCTACCTGTTACATTAATCCAGATAATCTGATCATCTGTTAATCCGTATGGCACATTGTTATACTGGTGTATTAATAGGTCTTTATTACAAAAACACAGGTATGAATCATACCTGTCCTGTCACAAAGATTATACCTATATTACAATCATCAGAGGTTTTACACTAACTTCAACTCCCAGGGTCGGTGAAACATAAAAGACAAGGGTTTACAAACTTTCAGCTGTTAAGACAAATCCCATTTGGAAATCAATATAAATCTGATATAATTGTGATTATGGTATTTTTTGGTCTGCATTAGAAACTCTGTAGTTTTGAGCACACACATGTTTAAGATATGTACCAAAAGTTAAACTTGTTATAATCTTACCTTCTGTTGTAAGTAATCTCATCAACTTCTCAGATTAACATGAAAAAGCCGCCGATTTAGGAAGTCTGAAAATTACTTTAAGGTTTTTAAGAACTTGTAAATATTGTAATACTTCAGATCTAGTAAACATATTTATTTTTCAATATGAATTAACTGAAGGTAAATTTGGTCCCAAAAGATAAATACAAACACCGTTTTGATTCTTTTTTCTTATTTTTTTTTTAGAGTTAAAGCAATACAGAAACAGTTAGTGATGATATAATTAACTTAACAGATAGGAAACAGATTTATCATTAAATCATTTAGTATTGAAAGCTTCTTATAGACTCTGACTCAATGATGACTCCGACGACGGTGACCTAACAATGACTCTGACATAAGGATGACTCTGATCTAATAGTTTGGATATTAAACACTTTTTAATACATATTTTATGGCTACATTAGAGAGGTATTTATAAAATTCAAACAAGCATCCTTGTTAAGCAGTGTGTATTTTTCTGACATGGATCTAGATTTTGGTTACGATTCAGGAGATTTATTCATCAGTAAATGTGAAATAAAATCTTCCTTGAAATGGCAATATTGTTGAAAGAAGAGTCGTCCTCACAGCAGTCAGTCGATATATAAGTCAGTCTGAAATTGTACATATATGTAAAAGGAACGGGTTGGTGTGGCTATTAGAGTGTTAAATACTGTCTCTGTCACTTAGCTGACGGAGCATGCTTCTCCTAAAGCTCCAGACGTAGAGACGTAGACAAGAGTCAGGGACTACCACACTGGAGGCCTGGGTTCGATTCCTGTCAGAGCATCATCCAGAAATGTGTTTTTCCCTCTTTTTCACATGGGAACCCAACTAAATCCTTCAAACTCCTCTCCTTGTTTTTCCTGAGTTTTCCAACTTTCAAATTTACTATGAAGGAGAGGCTGAATACTGTAGTCAAGTATAAGTATGAAGTCAACTTTGCTAAAAACAAATCTTAGGGGACAATAAAATACTTTGTTTTAAGTTATTATTGAAGCACAAAGGAGTCTAAGTAATGTTTTCGTGTTGCTGAAATTTCATTTAAAAAAAAAAGGAAAAAATTAATTAAGATATCTTAAAGCTTGGAAGTATTTCTAAAGAAGAGATTTTTCAATTTACTCTAACTGTTTTACTTAGACTAATTGTTGGTAAGATCAGTATTTTAACATTTGCCAGTTGTCTTACCATGCAGTAGGTACATCTGCAGTGGAGTGATACTTGAATAACGTTTCTTGTTTAGACATTCTTTGTGGTCAGTTTGATGAGAGAAATCTTCATCTTTATGAAGTAGTCAATTATACTGCTGACTGAATCTTAATTGAATTTGGTGAATGGACCATGTGACAAATTTCCTATGGAGTGGATTCTTTTGACCGCGTCAAGAAACTAATGTAGCTCTTGTCATGAAAGGTACGTCTGCATGACGGTGCATTAAGGTACGTTCTCGAACGTCTTGACCGATGCCCCACAGCATGTCCATACAGCTTCAAATCTCAAGTTGTCGCCATGTTTTCATCAGATAATCTCAGGAAGATTTTTCAGTCAATGAAAATCCATTATGATTTAAATTCACTTAGATCTTGATAGTTTGTCTCAAGTCATGATCGTCATGTTTTCAATTCTTGGTAAACTATCGCCGTGATAGTCCAAGTCAATGATATCTATTGTTAAATGGTAATGAATTAGTTTATAAAGTTTTTCACATGAACAGGTATTTTCCATAACAAATTGATATTAAAATTCTCTATAATTTATTTGCATTTTGATTTGGTCAGGAAAACGTTACAATATTTATGAGAATTTTTTCATGCTGTTTTAAATTGACTACATATTATGAATATTTCTTTGTATCAGGAGTAACAACAACTATTTGAGGGTGTAAAGAGTTGATTTTTGTGTATATCTTGTTTAATTGGTCTATGTTACCTGAATGAGTAGCTAAAGTCTAATTATAGATAATTAGACTCACCTGTCACTTCAGTCAATCATACAGTTAATGACCCACCTGTGTAAATTACAACACCTGTTTCAATTAAAACATATGAAAGTATATAAATATTTTGAAATTGAATTGGTAATAATTTAATTTTTAAGATATACTAAAGAAAGTACAGAATGTCTAATTAATTGTCATATGATAAATGATCTACTTACCTGTTAATTTTTGTAAAAACTAATTAGGTAATTATTATAGAAAATGTCATAATCTAAGGCTGTCACGTGGCATATGTCAACCTGTTTCAAGATTGTCACAGCTGCTACTGTTTGAGAAAATTAAACAATTGTCTTTGTTTACACAAAAAAGAACAATACACTTAAGTTCTTATGTAAACAATTCCGTGACAGATAAACAAAACGTAAATGCTATCTGTCTGTACAGTCCCATATGGGGACTAAAACACCTCCTAATAAGTTGATATTTGGTGCAGAAAACTTCAAAACTAACACAAAGCTTTAAAGGAATTGTCTCTAGATTTTTTTTGTATATTGACCTATATTGTCTCACAATAAATATGTCATAGATCAAATATATACAGAAATCTACATGACTATGGTATACTTGTTAGGTTGTAACCTTTTGTTAAAGGTCATCCTCTAGAAGCTTCAGAATAAAATTTATATTGCCTATATTTTCTTAATTACAAAATTTTACAATAAACCATTAAAATTATGAAAATTCTTTAATTAGATAAGCTTTGAATGTTGTAGGTAATAACTAGTTAAACAAACAATACTTTGGGCTCAGGATAAATTTCAAATCTGCACTTAGTGTTCCTCAGAACAACCATAAACACGGCTGTTGAAAGAACAGAAGATAAATATATATTTTTAAAGAACTTGTTGGGTAAAAAAAGAAGATAAAAACCCACTGAAAAAGATGCTGGTCAAGATAGACTGGTTTAGATTTAAAGTTGAGATATTCTACTGTTTCAAAATTATCTTGGGATCCATCTCATGTCATGCACGAAGAGGACGAAATGTTCACAGCTTTTGTCTCAACCAGGATGATATTTTGTTCATTGTTATCAGCCTTTGTCTAAACCATTGGTGTGTTTCAGTGGTCATGAGCATGGTGTCGACAATCTTCTGTTTATTGCGTCTGATCCATCAGATTATGCGTATGTTGAAAACCTCTCATAACTGACTGTTTGCTGGAGCGTGATCGTAAATGTGACAAAAATAAAGGCGGATGATAGCTAGATGGAAGTATTGTTTTATTTGTGAGGGCTGTCCTCAGATTTTAACACCATGTTCAGTAGTGAGATATGTAGTGTACTGTGTGGTCCTGGGTTTTGTCAGCTCGTTTCTGGCCCGATTCCACTTCTATTTCGATCAAATTCTGGACACAGTTTCAAAAAGAGATTTTGTGTCATTCCAAGAGTTTGGTAAGTGTTAATTACATTTCATAAATAAGTGATAATGTTTTACTTTGAGAACTTTTGTTAAATCTCAGTTTGTGTATAAAAATGCATCACACGTTTATAACTAGGGCTGAATTTGTCAGTAATTGTAAAATGTATTTTGTTATACTTTTCATTAATTACTAATATGTGAATTGATGGAAATATGTATTTTCTTGGTACAAGTTGAGGTTGCCCCTTCAGCTTGCTAATATATGTAAATTTGTAAATAATTTTTCTGGTAACACATATACCTCTCTTAAGTAAGAAACACTTCTCATTTTCAGACAAAAAACCTGGTAGAATATATCAAATTATCTTCCTCAATAACTACATGAATATCATAATGATGGTGCATTATGTGTAGAAATATGAAAATAGGAAAGAAAATATGTAGAAAGGTGTTCATCCCATGATTTCTGAGTGTAAATTTTACATAAGTAATTGTCTACCTTCCATTTGCCCTTTGTGTATTGGAGCAGAAGTAAGTTTGACATGCAAGTTTCATTTTTCTTTTTGTATCATTGTCAGGCATAGTTAAAATTTTGATGTATCATTTGATAAAGAATATCTTATATCAGATTAAAATATAAACGGTTTTTGTATTAAAATATGAAATAAGATTACAGGTGCACTTGTAGAAGGTCAGAAAAGTGCAGGTTGTGGAGACTGGTAGATAGCTGGATTTTGTCAAGTGTAAAATGGTGACATAGCCTTGGCTACAGTATCTGAATTGTCTTGATATAAAGACTTTCTATGTCTGGTGATTAACGCTGAAAAGACATGTATCCGTTATTGCAGATAAATCATTTAAATAGATGTTCATTACACTGTGTCAGGAAATTTATTTGAAGCTTGCTTGGTATAGAATCATAAGGACAATTGGGATTCAAGGCTACAATACATTTGTACGGTAGATAGATTTGTGAAATTACGTAATAACTAATAAGATTTTAGGCTAAAGAACAGAAGCATAAAATTTGCCCAGAAAACTTCAATACAAGGGAAATAATGATATTCTGACCTAAACTGAAATATATATTAGCCTATGAATCAAATTGTATTGGAGGGTTTGTATCAAAATTAGAGGTACAGACTTTGCACCAGAGCTAAGTACTAGTTTGTATGAATTCCTCGGTTTAGGTCTACAGGAATATCCTTGACTTTCTTTGATAACTTCACGACATACAGTAATTATATATGACCCTGATTCTACAAACATTCGCCATACATTTGATTTCTTCTGGTATAATCATATTTTACAGAGCAGCCTTTCTGCTGTTCGAGTCCTGATTTATCAACTGAATTACATTTTTTTTGGTGCCACAGTTGGTCATTCATCGTGGCTTGTGTCTGGCGACACGTTCGGTGATAACTCGCTCACGTCTGTTATTCATATGAAATAAGTGGGTTGGACAGTCGGTGATGGTTTATATGCAGTGGGTGTCACCTTTTATTGGACAGCACATTTGTGCCGTCTTTGTTCGGTGTCACATTTTAAAGCCAATTTATGGCTAATTGACTATTGCACTCTGTCGGGGCCGAACTCATCTTTTCAGATGAAACAGCCAATTTTCACTCAGTTCATTTGATTGGCCATCACTGATGGACAGGGTTGAATAGCAAGGGGTCAGTTTCAGACCCTTTCAGTAATACCTCAAATCTCGATCACATCCCTCGGGTCTAAGATGTCCAAGTACTTTTAAGGAGATGAAAATTTGAATTCAGAATACATCCCAATGTCCAGCCATCTAGGAATAAAGGCTGAGTCTCTCTGTTTAAAGGTCAGTACTTGGAGAAGAAAATTTGTCAACTTACCTACCCACGATGGATCTTTGCTTTGTAACACTAGGGTTTATAAATTAGGGGCTGTGATATAGGTATAGTCATGATCTTTGCTGTGTAACTATAGGGCTTATAAATTAGGGGCTGTGGTATAGGTACAGTATATTTGCTATGTAACTTTAGGGTTTATAAATTAGGGGCTGTGGTATAGGTACAGTATATATGATCTAGGTATAGTCATGATCTTTGCTATGTAACTATAGGGCTTATAAATTAGGGGCTGTGGTATAGGTACAGTATATTTGCTGTGTAACTCTAGGGTTTATAAATTAGGGGCTGTGGTATAGGTACCTGAGGCAATGCAGGCTGCCATTACAGCCTTTGAGACTTACAGTGTCTAGTGGTAATCCCATCTTGTCACTTCAAAAGATAAATGTTTTTTAGGGATTACTGTAAAGTGCAGTGTTGTATAGGGGTTTTAATCCCTAGTCCCTCTAGGTAGACCCCAAAAGGGACCATCCAAGCTGTCATCATTAATCGTGGGGAATTAAGGTTCACTTTCAATTGCCTTATTGTATCACTGTGATGTCTTCAAAAATCAAACTGTTTGTTTAGAAGTTATGGATTTAGAATGTGTTTTTGTCTGACACAGGTCTATGACAAGCGGGAAACATTTGCTTTGTAGAACTGGTAGCAGTTGACAGATTTGAAAAATCTTTGAATCAATGTTTGCCAGAGAAGGGATTTGTGTCAGAAATATAGTTTCAAATTCAAAGTGTCAAAAAAGGAATATATGTACATAAGTTATGATATGAAGGACAAACATATATTGGAGACTGATCGTCAGCAAGGTGTAGAGTCGTCAAATACAGGTAGGGTCTAAAGTTTATATAGCTTCACGTTAATTTGGTTAAATATTTGTATAACTTTCGGCCTCTTTGTGTATTTAACACAGCAACATTGAAGTTTGATATTTTATTGACAAATTTAAAGTAAACGAGACAGTAACACATTACTTGCCACAGGGACAATTTTAACTAAGTGTCCTGTTTGTGTATATTACTCATTGACAATAGCCGCGGCACTTTGCTATTATGGTAGAGTGACCAGGCAAGCATGTAGGATGAACGATATATAAAAACACAGTTTGTCTGCTTTGTAGCGGTTTTCTAACCCGTCACTGTCATACAGAAAAGATCCATGTCTCTCTCCTAACAGCTTTCTTTATTTATCATGATAAATTTTGATACATTTTGTGTTAGACAAGTCCTTTGTAAGGTAATCTATTTTGTAGCCACAGGTTTTCCCCCTAAATTTATCAACAAGATGAAGTATATGTGTATTATGTATAAATGTGATGGATATGTGAGTTATCATTTTAACTGTGAAATTTATTAAGTGTTTATTAAGACAAAATGTTGTATGTTTTTATATTCTGGATTCAACCTATATACATTAAATTAGATGTACAGTTATTGAAATTTAAACAAATTTCTGCACACAGTATATTTTATATGTATAAAAATTATTAAAAGGATTATTGGCTGAAAAATTTACAAATTGTTTATTTTTGAAATTCAGAGAATTTCTAGTTTTCAGAATTTCACCAGTTTTAAAACTTTGTTGATAAGATGAGATATAAAAACAAAGCAGACATCTTAATCACAGAGTTCCCTCCTTGATAACGGTGACAAGATTTTTCAGTTCTATTTGAAGTTGGTTTTGCGTTAATCACCGAGTATGTTTACCTATGTTGAGCTATGTAAAGATGCCACTCTCGCTTTCCTTGCTATCTCGATCACAGGAAAGGCAGGTATCCGTTTACCGGCCGATGTTGCATAACAAATTTCATCTTAAGGCCAGGGGCTGCTGGGGAAACTAAAACATTTCTCAAGATATGCTGGATTTTGTGTGGTGACAGACTGACGAAGATCAGTGTACTTGTGGAAACAAATGTAATCCTTTGTTTGTATGTCTGGTCTCCGGGATTGTTTTCTGATGACGATGGATGAATAATTATCTAGTCTGTGGGAGAATGGGATGGTCCAGTTATCGAGAGTTGATTTAGGATGGTCCAGTCAACGAGAGTTAATTTACAAAACACTGACATTTTATCTTTATGCGTGTAGGGTTCATTAAGAACGCAAGTTATGTCAACCCTGTTAAATTATCTAGTACATAATAATTTTGAAAATTACTCTCTTTTTTTTTTATATTTCAAGATTAAATTCAGAATGTGTGTATAGCAATAAATAAATTTTCCCATAACAAATATTGCAAGGCTGAATTTTAAACAGAAAACTATCCAGTTACAGCCTTAAAAGTTATTCTGTACCTTTATGATTTGACCTAGATACAATTTTCATTTATGTTATTCAATAATATATATGAAATTTCTCTGGGGCAATTTTATGTACTTTTAACAAATTTTCTGTAATTAAGAGGTTATTAAGTATAAGGTCTGCTGTCTGGGAGTTAAATTTCTAGTTTTCTAGTCACACACAATCGACTTTCACTGTCTGCTATTATCGTGATAATGGGGAGCTTTGAGTGGTCGATATATACAGCCATGATAATTGTTTCTCTTTTAAAGAAAACAAATGGATATATACCTCCGCAGAGTTGAATTATCAGGTGACAAACAATCTAACAATTTCCTCAAGTATTTATAAGCCAGAAAAGAATATCTAAAAGTAAGAATTGTTGTCTGGTGAACTGAAAGGCTGATTGTGAAACAAACACTTGAAATAAACAAGTGATAATCATGGGAGATTTGTTGACGGAGTGACCGCTGGTACATACCGCCATCAGCAGCATGTATCCGGACACATTTGACCACACGTAGTATGGTTGGTCAGTACCTGAGTACAGGTAAAGGTATGGCTGTGTTCAGGTGTAGTAGGTTACCTTTAAGACACACCTGAGAGAGCATAAGACGAATCGCTCAGGTATACACTAGTACACATTTGGAAGGTGCTATAGCAGTCTGTGTGTGGTGTGTGAAGGTGTGGGGATGTATGTGGAACTCTCCTATGGTCAACGATCAAACTATGTTCCTCCATCATTAAGTGTACAGGGATATTAATACAGATGTACTGTTACAGGAGGCTGTCTATTCTATCATCACTACACCAGGTATTTACTATCAGGAGTTTATTTAGAAGTATACCAGCCACTATGTTGATGTAGAATATGATATCCTAGTCAATATTCATCACTGGATGGTGTCATGTCAGGATGATTGGAATTTATTTCATCTGTGTTGCCATGGTTATACTTGGAAATCAATTACTACTGTATAAATGAAAATTACATATATATATAGATATATATTTACTTTTGATTCTCTGTCACTGTGTATGATTCTGAATTAGTCACGCTGAGATGCTGTATAGCATCATTCATACTGATGGAGGAATATTATATGGTGATACATATGTAAACAACTAAACTTCTCATGAATTTTCACTCAAATGGATTTGAATTGAAGGTGGTTGAAAGTTTTTGATAAATATTTCTAAAGAACCGGACAGACGATAAACAGGTAAACAAAAATTGTAGCAGTACGTAGATTACTAGTTGAAATCCACAGCAATGTTTGTTTTCAATTTGAAAAAAAACAATTTTTGAATTAATTTCAAGCCATTTCAGGAAATTTGTAATACTGTACATGCATGTAATCAAGATTAGGTACACTCCAGGATTTTTGTTTTTTGTTTTACTTTATTATGGTTATTATGGCATGCATTATCAAAGATTTATTTATTCAGAATTAAACACAATTGGACAATATTTTTCTTGTCATAGCAATAAATCAAGAGTCGTTTGGATCGGTGTTGGAATTTTATATTTAATGAAATAAATTGTTTCTTTTTAAATATATCAGATTTTTAAGATTTACTCTTGAATTTCAAGCTTTTGAGATATATTTCATGTGTCTTGTCTGTGTAGTTACAAACATAAACGTAAACCTGCATGTTTTTGTTTTTTTTGCTAAGTATATATTTGGATTTCTAAATCAATCAAAATACATTTCATAACTTTTTTGTGAAATTATTTTCTTAAGTAACAGATAATAAATTTTGTCATAAAGTTTTACTTTCCATCTTTAGGGCACGGTTGTGATATGACTGATGTTTAATTTAGCGAAAATGTCAACAGAAATTTTCATGGGAAAGTTTCAGTTTTCCTCTACAATTAGCGTTTGAGAATTGTGAAGTTTAATTAGTCTTCAGTATTGGTGTCAAGTCTGTCCGAGGTTCTAACTGACAAACCAGTTGAGTGTTTACACTGCTAACAAAACTTGTATGGATTTCTCACCCAGTACTTTACAGACTAACAAAACGGAGCAAATATCGTGAAATAAGCGACTTATTTACCTTTGACACACACGAGCATCCCCTGTAACTAATACAGTTCTGTTGAACACTGTTTCGTCTTTTCAAATTTTCGTAATTGCCTGTTCTATCCAAATGACCAGATGTTGACATTTTAAACCTGAAATAAACTTTGGTGTTAGATGTATCTGTAATTATATGGAGGGATTATTTACCGTAAAACCGTCTCTTTGTGCTGAATATATCCAAAGCTGGTCTGAGTCACCAACATGTTTGAAAGCATTAAGTAAATGTAGTGGTCAATACTTTGCCAAAAGTACCCAGTATTTTTGCACTTTGGAAAACATTAACCTTTTTATTGAAGGTGTAATTTTAGATGAGATAAATGATTTTTTGTGCTCATTGTGTCCGACTAATTTGTGATAATTTTTACTTTCTTTTTATTATTGTATGAAAATAAATCACCATATATTTAAATAGGTAAGCAAAGCTTCATTTTTTTATGAAAAAAATTGCTCTAAATTCCATATTTTTTTCTTCTCCAGGTATCTGTTTTGACGAAGGAGGAATTACATATGACGTCGTAACAATGCCAGAATACCTAGGGTCATGACAAAGAAACACAGAAGGAAATAAGAACGAATTTGGATAAAAATATTACCAAACATGGCTAATATTTATATATTTCTCCTTTTTCCATTGATTCTTCTGAATCAGTGTCTGGCAAACCCGCCAAACATTACTTTTCCGTTACAAGAGGAGATGCCAAATAACACTATTATCGGTAGTATCATTGAAGAACTGGATTTGGCGACTAAATTAGAACCCAGTGTTCTAGACAGCATCCAATTTAGATTTATGGACGGTTCGGCCATTTCTACGATGTTTCGTATAGATAGTGATAGTAGTAAGATTTTCACGGTGGGTGTCATAAATCGTGAAGATGAAAATGTTTGTAAGTTTAAAGTGGATTGTTTCTTCGATTTCGAGGTGCTAGTTGGAACACCGTTATCTTCTGTTTACTTGGAGATTATAACTGTTCGTATAAACATCACTGATAAAAATGATAATACACCAACATTTTCGAAATCTATAATGGTCTTGAATATTTCGGAATCGACTGCTGTACACAAAAGTTTTCTAATAGAGAATGCACAGGATTTAGATCGAGGAATGAACAATTCAATACAGTCTTATGAACTTGTTGCTCTGCAAGCACAATCTGATTTCGTGCTTCGTCAAGAAGCAAGTGCAATCGATGACAGTCCCATATTGAACTTAGAGGTGGATCAGGAATTAGATTATGAAAGACAGACTAACTACGAACTTATTATTTTGGCGAGAGATGGAGGTTTACCACCACGCACTGGTACTCTCACTATTCAAGTCAACATTCTGGACGAGAATGACAATAAACCGATCTTCAAAGATCCGGCTGTGAATATAACCGTGACAGAAGATCTTCAGCCCAACAGCCTCATTTTCACTATGGATGCTACTGATAAGGATTCTGGGAAACTGGGCGAAGTATTTTATAGACTGCGAAAATCTCAACCTCAGGAAATATACGAACTGTTTGAAATTGGAGAAAATGATGGACATTTAACGGTGAAAGGAACATTGTCATACCAACCAGGAAAGGTGTATACAATTATTGTAGAGGCCTCGGACAAGGGAAGTAACCCTCTTGTGTCCTCAGCTGTCGTTAGACTCACAGTGCGTGACTCCGGAAATAATGCACCAAAAATAAGCCTCAGTTTCATATCTGATAAATATCAAGACAAAGTGGAGATCTGCGAGTGTTCAGAACTACAAATGTTTGTCGCCCTTATTCAGGTTTCGGATATAGACACGGGGGCAAACGGAGAGGTCACTTGCTCAACATTCAGCACTTATTTCGGACTATCTAGTTTTGGAAGCCAAAGATATAAGGTCATAGTTCAACACAAACTGGACAGAGAGTCAATACCAGAACACAACATCACAGTTACGTGCCATGATAAAGGAACTCCACAGTTAGATGGTTCAGTGACTTTCACCGTCATTGTCTCTGATGACAACGATAACCCACCTAAGTTTTCGCAACATTACTACAGCATCAGCATGGAGGAAAACAATGCCCCAGGTCATGAGGTCATCCAAGTCGCCGCCACTGATGAAGATATAGAGGAAAATGGGGTCGTGACCTATGCTATAGATCCACCTACAGACCACCGATTTGAAATTGATCCAATTACTGGCGTTGTCCGTGCCAACATGGTGTTTGATAGAGAGGCTACTGCTCATGTGACCTTGAGCGTCATCGCTGTAGACAATGGGTCACCAGCCCTTAACGCTACGGCCACTGTTGTTATAGACATCATTGACCAAAATGACCGAGATCCTGAATTTCTCAAGAGTATTTTCCCATTCAGAATCTCGGAAAATCTACCTGCAGAAACGCCTGTTGGTTCAGTGACGGCTGTGGATGAAGACCAAAATTCGAATGGTGAAGTCAGGTACCGATTCCCTCAAGGTTTTGATGTTTACTCGCTTCCTTTTGTTATATACCCAAGTGGAGAAATTAAAACCACAAAAGAGCTCAATCGTGAGGATCTCAGTCGTTATGACTTTGTTGTAGAGGCATATGATCAGGGAAATCCCTCCAGAACAGGGTCAACACAGGTCGTGATTACAGTAACCGATAGCAACGACAACATGCCTCAATTCATATTTCCAAATGAAGAGAATTACACAATTTCCATCCCTCATACGACTCCTGAAGATAGTATCATTGCTTCAATCCAAGCTTATGACATGGACGATGGTGAAAATGGAAAAGTAATGTTCTTCATCAAAAAGGGGGATGTTGATAATATGTTTTACCTCAATCATGAAACTGGAAGTCTTCATATCCGCAGGGCTTTCGAATTTCATGAGGATAAGCAATATACTCTGACCTTAGAGGTCAAAGATCGTGGGTCACCCATTGTTCAATCCAAAGATCGTGACCTCCATATTATCGTGAGATATGTTAACACAACGACAATGATAACAACACCACAGGACGCGGACAAATTTGTGCTAATTGTTGTTTCTGTTGTGTGTGTAACTGTAGTGCTATCAATCGGCCTGATTGCTGTCATTTGTGTGCTACGTAAACGGGAAAAAGACAAAAATAACAACCCTGAGTTATCTTTCCCTACTCAGTGTACCAGTATACCAAATCTCTATGATGAACCGAATCCTTCGTCACATGGCAAACCCAAGTCTAAAGCCAAAGTGAGCTTTTCTTTGGATTCCAATTCTCAGTTTACAAAGAATCAACTGTTACAGAAATTAACAGGTTCACCGGTAAGTACCTTAACTTCTGTCGAGGATAACAGCGTAACGTTACCTTAGAAATATAAAAGTGATTTACTCACAGTGTAAAACCCAGTGTTGTGGTCTCCCTTGGCATTTTTCCTTGTTGTCTCTCTTTGTGATGCCCATTCGTATAAATTTCTGAAGCTCTGATCTTAAACACATTATGAAATTTTTTTGGATTAACAGCAATATTAATGTTATAAGAATAGATTTTAAATTTAAAAAATATATTATCAGAGTCTTAAAAAAAATATTTATTAGAATACAAAATATAAAATTAAGTAGAGAGAGGTAAGATTTATATATTTTGTTTTATAAAAAAAAAACACACTTTTTTCACAATTTTAAACTTTATAAATTTAAAATTTATTTTTCAAAATATTGTTCAAATGAAAAAAATATGTATAAGTCATGGGAAACATGACTAAACACAGCCCACGTCTCAACAGAAAAAAATATGTATCTGAAAATCTACCAGTCAGTGTAAAATATACACAATAGTTTTCATTAGTACAAAGACTAGTTTTTTTAACACATAACAATACGTCAAAAATACAAAAGGTGTCGACAAAACCACAAAAATAAACCTGAAATGTGTGAACAAATCCTGAATACAGTGTCAAAGATTTTCTAGCCAGATAAAACAATGGTGTAAATGTTCTAACTTGATGAACCGAGCGACGGATTACACTAGTTCTTGGAGGGCGAATCTATTGTTGGCTTCTTTGCAAGTCATTTGTGACTAATCTAAGACTTGGACATTTGTCTTCCAATAATAATAAGTGCTGTTCTTGTTGTCTTGTCGAAACCTCACAACAAGAAATTTGATACCGTCATACAGAATATATTTTTCTGAGGAAATATATATATACCTGAATAGCCTGGAAAGGTTTGCTGTCAAATAGTTTGCAATTTCTTAAATCAAGAAAACAAAAAATGTTTCTTGAAAATGTTGATTATTTGAAAATTTGATATTCTCCAATTTGTTAAGTTAATTTGAAAAATGGGTTTCTCACAAATTTGGCGATTTGAAAAGAGATATATAATATATATATATAAGAGTAGTGCATTTATTATCATGGCATTTATATGTCACTTTTTGCTTAATATCACATTTTAGAAACAAATGATATAACGTAGTGTAGATTCTGTATTATCTGACATGTTCTGGTAGATATGTGGGAGTCATACAAAGAAAAGTGTTTTATCTCTAGTTCAAAGTCTACACTACTACTATATCAAGTTTCCGTAATTTAAAAGTACAAACTTTTGAATTGCTCATTAAAAGGAAACCCACACACAATCGGTCAAAGTCAAAGAGTTCAATACATTTGACTAGATAAGGTAGGTTTGTATGATTTCTGGAATTAGAGGTGAATTGAAATTATTTTTATAATGATAGAGGGGATTGGATTAAGTGACCTTGTTAATTAAAGGAACACTCTCAAGATCTTTTCTGTTTGACAACAGTGTGAAAAATAAAAAATTAACATCAAAGGTAGTGTTATATAGAGGTGCGCCTTAGCTTGGAGTTTGAAATATACTTGTATATTCAGAATTCCCCATTATCAATTATAAACAATGTTTAAGATGTACACAAGTATAGAGAGACCACCAGCCATGATATAGGTCCTGTAGATTATTGGTAGATGTTGAGGTGGCTGATCATGATGTAAGGATGTGCCTAGCGTTGTACCCAGTTGTCAGATCAGACTTACACCATTACAATCCAAACTTGTGGTCAATATGTATCGGAGCCTCTGATCTCAGGATGATTTGCCATGTCTGGAGGACAGAGATTTATCTAAAATGGTTGACCAATCAAATTCACTATGACCAATAACCTGTGGCAGCTGAAGTGTAACTTTGAAGATAAAATAGTATGACGGTTTGATGGCTTGGAGCTGGTCGACGTCAGATAGTTTCAATTTTCCTCCGGATACTTCTCCTTTTTATATCTGCCTATTTCATCGTCAATAATTTGCATATCTTGTTGCGATCATGCCATGGGATATGACAAACAATAGAGATGTTTGTTTCGTCTATAATGGGTTTTTTTTTTCTGCATATTTGTCGTTTACACCGAAGTCAATACCATGTGGCCATGACAATGTATTTTTCATAAATACTTACCGGAGGGCTATAGCCATTAAACGGTTAGGTGATCTAGCATGCATTGTCAACCATTTTGAGGTGGAAGATAAGAATAAGTAGAAATAGATATTAACATAATTTGAAAAGGTAGAATCATGATTTAAAAAAAATTGTTTTGAAATCAGGCATTATAATGAAAATATCATGCTAATATACCATAATGCTGTAGATATATTGTGTTGTTTACACTCATACCACAAACCTAGTATGAATGGGAATCAATAAATGTAAAAAGTACCGTCAAATCTTCCTCAGGGATGGTTCGTCTCTCTAAACCCATAAAATATTTGTTAAATCTGTACAAAGTACATTAAACTTAGGCCTCCCATCCCACCAGCAGAGAAAAGTCTGCTTATCGTCCTATAATTTGAGGGAGTTTCCTGCCCATTGTGCAAATGTACACGGTTGAGGATTACCAGTACAAAACGCTCTCTTATGTATTCTTTTTGAGAAACAAAGACCCATGATAAGCTATATTGTAAGAGAATCGGCAAGTAGTAGTTTAGGTATTGTTATTGAAACAGAATAACTTGACTTTTTGACCTTCCCAGCTCGTATCTTCATCTTTAGGTATTTTAGGATAAAATCTGGAGTTTTACAAAGGTGAAGATGTCTTTGTTGTCTTTTTCCTGTTTTTGTTGTTGATTACCTTGGCGACTGTAAGTTACTAAGTTACTGATTATATGATAAGAAGTGTTAAATAATATGCAATGTCCTGTTTACTCAACCCTGACTGCTTTCAGCTCACTAGCCAAATGAAACCTCACCAGAAATGATGAAAAACATAGATAATATTTCAAAATTTTCCCCAAATTTAACAGAAAAAGGTTTGAAAAATAGAAAAGAAATGTTTCGAGATTTGATTTGGGATAATTTACCTGTCAGTAACAACTAAGCATTGTCTAATTTGGAATTGTTTCAGACTGGAAACAAACCAGAGGTCAAGGACACAGAGAAACTGGTTGTACACCTCCCTGGTGGACACAAATACCCACCAAGCAATCCAGAAAAAATCAACAACTTCCATCAAAAACAGGTAATTTAAATCATGGCTAATATGCTTCTATCATTTTTTACTCCCCACAAGCTGAGGATTTCTCTCCAATACCCCACCCTCTGGTACATATCCCTCCAATACCCCCATCTTCTGGTACATATCCCTCCAATACCCCCATCTTCTGGTACATATCCCTCCAATACCCCCACCCTCTGGTACATATCCCTCCAATACCCCCACCCTCTGGTACATATCCCTCCAATACCCCACCCTCTGGTACATATCCCTCCAATACCCCACCCTCTGGTACATATCCCTCCAATACCCCACCATCTGGTACATATCCCTCCAATACCCCCATCTTCTGGTACATTCCATATCAGCTCTCTCTCTCTCTCTCTCTCTCTCTCTCTCTCAATAATATAAATCTTAATAAATCTTTAATAGCTTTGTAAGTAGGATTTCCTTGACATATGTCAGCAGTGAAGAACAGGATCGCTAGTTCTGTGTCACACACTTGTGATTGACAATCTGATGTAAATTGTGACACCACAGCCGATCAGATTTCACAATATTGCATGTGTGTCATTTGTGTTTGTACACGTCTGTAATAGATCGTGTATCAAGCCAGTTACCAGGCAACATCTGTCTGGCACGGTTACGTAAAATTGTTTAAAAAAATGTTTTATATTCCTTTCACAGAATTTATATATTGAATTTCAGCAAATCTGGAATTCAAAACCCCAGTATATTTTTATCATTTTTTCTTTGCTCAAATGAGCACATTACAAATTTCCTGAGGAGAGGCCCATCTTTCTGTAATAGTAGGGTAGTCAGTGCAACAATAACTATGTTTTAAACTTGTCAGCTGAACTAATTTTCAAAGAAAATTGCAATATTTCTTCTTAATAAGCAAATCAAACTAAAATTGATGGCAGTTTTCGGTAGACTGACTAAAATGTTACATAAACATATTAAATGTGGACTTCTTTCTCTTGGGAATTTTATCTGTGTGCATAGCTTATTTTTATTGACCCTAAAATCCTCAAATTTTATACGATATTGTGTACGATGAAATAGCAATAAAACGAGGATAGAACATGCATGGATGTACCTGTCAACAAACATGGTCCTGTCACCGCTGATAAAGCACCTGTGGATCCAACGAATATTACACGCGGATTAAACCTGGAGACCTGTTTTTTTCCGGTTCATTTCTGATCGGAATCTCATTGAAAGTAATAGTGTGCTAGACCATTAGTGAATGTGAATTTTTCCATTGTTATTCGGCCAGTGTTACTTTGAGATGTGATTTATTTCTCCTGATCTACTGAGGGAAGTCGAACAGCATTAGAATAGGAAACACCAGGTTTTATAGAATGTTGTAATCCTCCCTCGTAACATGTGGCGGGAGATGAATCAAATCCCCTAGTATCTCGTATGTAACAGTAGGGGTACTCAGTTTACATATTGATTGGTACATTTGGAAGTTCTTGGCCCATTTTCATCAATATTCCTTAACTTAGGAAAATCCTGAACTTTTTTAGAAAAAAAAAAGAAAAAAATTATGGTAAAAATATTACTTTTTTTTTTTTAAATTACGTAATGCTTTTCTATGGAAATAATTTAAGGGCCTTCAGTTCAGTGACCGTATTTCACTGTAATACAGACACATGGTCATTTATGATTTCAGAAAAATCAATGGTCAGACAGCAGTCAAAATAGATATTATTTATAAGTCAGTCAGTCTATATGGTAGTGATGGGAATAAACATGTTCAGATTCAAAAGGTCGTATCGTTAGACCAAACATGACATCATTAATAAAATCCTGGGATAAAAAAAAAAAGTTTTTAATTTAAGTAAACAAAACATATTATAATCATTTGTTTTTTTTCCAAATATACATTTTAAAAAATAACACTGTTTCTAAATGATGAAAAGTTGTGTGAAAGGACTTTAAAAAGTCAAAGTGGAAATTTTTCGTGAATAAAGTTTTTCGGCCTACAAGATAGTTTAGAAATTAACTCAGGTACAGTATGTGTCCTGTTTCTGTTGATACAGTCGCATTGTTCCTAAACACAAATATAAAATTCTAATTTAAGAGTATTAGTTGCAATATATCAACAATTATTTGATAAGGGAGATAAGGGATCTATGTTTGCCCTTTATGAAGAGGAAGAGCGTGTGTTGATAAATCATGGTTATGGTCTGTGTTTATTGGTATCTAAATATTACACACATGGACCTCCACAGTAAAGGGATAAACAATTTGACAGCAGGCTCAATAATGTGGTGACATTTTCAGGAGAAAGAAAGTTTAGATTAGGTTTGTGAAGTCGTGAGGATTTCAGGCTTTAGATACTGTGTCCGGAATATTGATCACATTTTTGACAAGATATTCCGTATCTCTGCTCGTGTAAAATATTTCCTCTACATAAATACTGGCGTGATTTCTACGGCTTTTTATCAAATCTGTAGATTTCATAAGATGGTGTTCGTGCTTGTTGAAATGTTCAAGTACCCAATGAATTGTTGATGATTCAACTTACAATTCTGTGTTACTTTGATTCAGAATTTTAACTCCATTTTGAATAGGATGAAAATATAGAATTTCAGTGGTTAAATTCAATTACAAAAACGGACCAAACCTGTTGGCAAGTTACTTTCAGGAGAAAATTAATTTCATAATGTCATGCATTTTACTGTGATTTTCCACATAATATGTAAAAAAAAATATCTATTCTTGTTTAGATGCATTGTGTATTTAAAAAGAGCTATTGTTTTTTCTTTAGTCATGTTAACAGGATTTTGAGAACAATATCATTCTTAAAAATATAACTTAATTTTAATCAATATTTGACATCCAGTATATATTTTGTATTTTGAAATTAAATCTCACATTATTTACATGTTAATGTTATCTTAAGTTTATTTAATACAACAAGATTAATTTGATGTAGCATTAAAAATTGTTCATTTAAATGGAAATAAAACAGACACAAATATGGCTAGATAATAAACCTAATATTTCAATAAACACTATTAATATATATGGATCAGAAGTCCATTTCCGCAGATTTTGCCTTCTTTCAAACATGATAAAATGACCACAAACACTTTATGTACCATTGTGGGCAATTAATAGATTGTGGTGCTTTCTCGTGCGGAAATGGAAATCATTTTCCCCTGAATGTCTACGCTGGTGACCTCCTCAGGTATCTTTCCACATTTAACGAAGGATAACGGGATAAAAACGGTGCCATTCCATTGCCTGCTTTCCTGTCCAGTGTAATTTTATACCTGAATGATTTTTCATAACAGGATAATTTCACAAAATCAATGAAATTGGTTAAAAGTGGGGAAAACGACATGAAATGGACCACAACATTTTTCGCTTAATTCTGTCGCGACGTGATACATTTGGTATTTAATTCCTGTAAATGTGACAGGATTTAGCCATCCATAATCTCCGGGATATATATAAAAAAGGCATCACAGGCGCCCATTGACAGAGGTTAGAGGTGATTACAACACCCCTGTAGTTTCTATGGGAGGTGTCAGATTATGCTCACGAGGGGAGGTTTTAGATGTCCGAATTCACCATGAAACATCGTAGGAAAGGTGGCTCACACTTGGGTTTATAGATGGAATTTTGTTGGACCAGAGAAAATAATTAAACCTGCAAAGATGCATGTGGGGTCAGAATCTGACATTGATTTGTTGATTGAATGTCCGCCACAACTTCGGCAAATGTCCGCCACAACTTTGGTATATCAAGTTCCCATCTCTAGCCAATAATAAGTCCTTTGCACATATAATGGTTCATTGAAACAGCACTATTCATCTTAGATCCAAAGACCGCCAAATTTTCCTTAGAAACAACCATTTCAAGTGGCAAAGACTTGGAGACTTATTGCAAAATAAAGTTTTTATAATAAATCTTTTTGTAACGAAATTATATGATTTTTTATTTTTGTATTTTTCAGGCGGTAGTATCTAAATCGCACCAGGAAGAAAGTTTAAGTGAGTCATCCGGGGAAACTCTGCCATCAGATAGTGGCCATGGAGGAAGTGAAGAAGACTTCTCACATGCAGGTACGTGTCTGTATATCTGTTGTCAATTAAACAAACCTCCAGTAACTTTGGAGATTTGATTCGATTTCCTTACACACTAATACTCACATTTGGGTAAGAGTGATCTCCCTTGTCGTAAAATTTAATGATAATTTGATTTTCTAATAACTGTCACACCATAGCTGTTTTATAACCAAGTAATCAGAACACTTACATGTACCAAGATATAATTAAGCTATGAATTGATTTATATAAAACTACAATTATAAATTCATAATTGGTCAAATTCATGTGAAATTTTGTCTATTTTCAGATAATCAAAACACTTTTGAACTCAACCCGCTATTTGCACAAGGGAAGGATACGCCTGGAATATATGTCATACGACAACACAGTCATGGTGGAAACTCGGACGTTCCGATCACAAAACCTCTCAAACATCAAAACAGATACTCATTACCACCAGGCATCAAAGTGCCCAGTGTTCCTGTAAAAAACACCAATCGCTATCTAGATGACAGTTTATTGACCTCTAGTGTGAGTTCTACAATGTGCTCAACAAATCGTAGTCAAAATTCACATAAAAACAATGCTAATGCAGTGAATACATTGCCTACGATATTTGACTTGCAATCAAAAGGTCATTCTAGTTTTGACTTTGGTAGTGGCTCAATATTTTACAGTAAAGATTTCACACTTGGCAGCCAAAGTGCACATAGCCGAGACGATGACGAGGTCACAACCACGTCGGGAAGTTATACGATAAATCCAGACGAGTTAGACGATGATTTCTCAATACGTCCAAACGACCTCTACGTATGAAGGCAGCGTTGGTGTGATATGTTTTGGTTGAGGTCCGAACAGTTTGGAATATATGTATTTATAAATGAGTGAAATTGGAGAAGATTTGGTGCAATATTGGATCATGAATCATACAGAAGTCATCACATATGTGGGAATCTACGGCAACAACAGTGCCTACCTCGGGAAAACTCGTTCCAGAATGGTCAGCGAGGTATCCATCCTTTAGAAACTTACCCAGGAGAAGAAAGAAGGTACATATTACAAATACATAGTAATGTTAGAACTGAAAAGATATCAAGTAATCATTGTAGACATCATAACTAAATAGGACTGTAAGCTGATAAAAAAGTGATCTAAAATATTTATTTATCAAATTGACTTAAATATTATATTGATTTTTAATATATCATGTGATTATACCCTAGTAAGTACTTGAAAATATAACGATTGTTTTTATTTTATTTCAGTCAACAAATATGGTATGGCCAACCAGGATGTCAAAGTCAACAGTTACAAAGAAAATTCCACCACCAAAGAGTTATAAAGACATGGACAAAATATGACAATGGGCATTTAAATGTTTTAAGCCGAAATTGTCATACATAAATGTTGAAAGTTTATTATAATAGATTATATCTGTTAAAATTCACTTGAGACTTTTTGTAATATATAAGTTGAAAATGAAATATTTCTTAACTAGGAATAAATCAGATATTTGATTTATAAATGATTTTAACTTTTTTAGAATTGTGTTTTTGTAAAAACAGGAATTATACCATGGTGTGAGGAATGAAGTGATCAATGTGCCATACATTAGTGCTATAATGGATTAAGTGGTCTGATCTCTGTCTTAAGCATGAAATCCTAAACAGTAAATAGACATTAAACGGAAACTCAATAAACCAATTAAATGTAATTGGTTAATTAAGATGATAATTGATCAGTATAATATCTTACCTTTTCTGTGTCTGATGGTGCTGTTAGATCATAGTCTATAAAAATTCTTGTTTCCTTTTTTGATTATTTTGAGGATGTTGCTAGTTGAAATACACAATGCATTGTGGATGAGCTATATTTGTGACAGAAAACCGATCTAGTGTCGGAATGAAGATGAAGTATGATTTTTTTTTAACAAGAAAAGTTAAACACAAACACTAGAGATCCAGCAGCTTTAACCAAAGTTATTTAATCTATGTGATATATGAATTATCCCTATATTTTACTGTAATATGAATGTGTTCACTATATCACAGTATATGCTAATTAAGGTTTGATCTATATGGCTTCTGTGTTCTAACGTCACTGTAAAACTTACAGTGTTAAGTGTATTGTTTACATGTTTTGTTCAAATCCATGTTCAGCCAAGATTAATTTCCTTATTTTATTTTTTTTTTTTACAAGCAAAGGAAAAGTTTATATACACCTGTTTTGGTAAACATTAGAATAAATACTTATCAAATGATAAGATATTTATTGTGTAATTAATAATTTGGTAACATTAAAAATTGTCAGGATTTATTGGATTGTAATAAAACATGTTTTTCCCCATTTTGGGTCAATTGAAGAAATTAAAATTAATTCATAATTGGACAATGAGATATACAAAATAGTATACCTTGGTGTTTGATAAACAGAGAGAAAAAACTGAAAGTAATTGAGAGATGAAATTGAAAATACAGAATGAAGATCAAGGAGTATATATTCTTTGGTATTTGAAAGACAGAGTGATGAAAAAGGATAGAGATAGAGAGTGATAGACTGGATAATTGAATGAGAGAGTGTTTCCTATGAACTTGAAGCTTGATAATTATAGACCTATTGATTATTTCTGTACATTGCTTTTTCATTGGTCAAAGGCATAACATAGCTTTCAACCAATGCAGTTAGGGCGGCTAAATATATTATATTTTTCTAATTCCTCATAGGAACAAAATTGTCACAGGCAACTTGGCATTTTGGTATAATACATTTGTGTTGGTATAATACATTTGTGTTGGTATAATACATTTGTGTTGGTTACCATGACGATGTTAACATTGTTGTTGTTATTGTTACCATTACTGTACATGGCAATTTATTGGTGTTAAACAAAATATGGAAGATAAGCAGTAAATTGACTGTGTACATGTATAACATAAAATTATAAATGAAAAAAAAATACAACAAAAAAAGAGAGAAAAAATATAATGAAAACTACAATAATAAAAAATATAAAATGAAATACCTGAATTGTTGTTGTTTGTTTATACATGTACCTCTGTAAAACAAATACAATTAGTTCTATGGAAGTAAAAAAATGAAGGTCATGACTGCAGGACTGTGTTAGATTTTGAACAGCTTTTCAAACGTTTTTGTCCCTCTTGCTGCAGTAAATATGGACATTACACACGTATTTCCACACATCAGCGACAATTTTCAACTAAATCTAACTGAAGTATGCAAGAAAAGCATTGGTGCCTTATTTAGCTGTCACGATTTGGCTGTCAGGAGTTGGCTGTCACGATTTAGCAGTTTTGGATTAGTGGACACTACTTAATGCCAGCTCTTTGAAAATTCTATCAGGGAGAATGTAGCGTTTGAAATTTTCAAATCCAAGAAAATTGCATTTTAAGACCTTTAGACATTACCTTGAAACTATATATTGCAAGTTTGACTTTTTGTGGACCAATTGGATTTTAAATATAAACAATAAAGACATTTTTCTGAAGTTTTCCCTCCCGAATACTTAATAGGGAAAGACTGGATCACCAAATCATATTATCTTGTACATGAATTCTGAATCCTCTTGCTCTGTATGTAAATTAACACTGAAGGTCTAGGCAAATGATTGAACATTTTTTACCCACAAAGCAATGAGTTTATTGGGGGATAATGACACAATTTCTCCTCCGAGACATTTGTACAGATGACACGATGTTTCTTCTGAGACATTTGTACATATCACATGATTTCTCCTCCGAGGAAAGCTATAAATAGACAAGAGTTGGGGTACTGTATTCATTATACATTTGCCTTGACTGTGCATCAGAGGGAATTTTCATTTAATTCCACAAGCAAAATGACAGACTTAGAAACAAATAAAATTGTTGGAAACTTTCATCTTCAGAAAAGACATTCCTGACAAAAAATGAGGTCACTTACTATAAAAAGCTATTTTATTACCTGGTGTCATTCAGCTACAGATCCATTCATATCAGTTCTTATGAAAATAAGCTGAAGAAAAAGACTTTGATTACTGCTATTTATTGTACATAAAGCGGTTATATGTTTTCATTTATCCAATTAAATTATAAGATACAATGCAATTGATATATATACATCTCAAAAGATCAGTCAAAGGGAGGCAATCCAATTTGATGTAAAAGAATTAATGGCGGGAATAATTTTAATGTGAACAACAATATAACATAAGTTCCTTTTATTTTCTCCAAACAAAGAAGGTTTACTCAACACTTAAAATTCGTTCAGATACGTTTCTCAGACAATCTTGATATACATATACTGCTATCAATAATACTGTTGTGAATGTACGTGACGAGCTGACTTCTCTATGCGAAGGTGTTTATGTCACCTCGTCCCTGAGTTTATATTCGGCCGTGCGTGACCACTATCGGCGTAGTCTACACCTGGTCAAGCTTGTATGTAATTACGTACCTCACTCGCGTGATCGTATACTACACTGCCATTGTCGGCAATATATATATCGAGTATATAACCTTGTATATTCGGTCATCTTTCACAACAATACCTCTACGCATAAAGGAAAACTCTTACACCACATCACACTCGGCCAGCTGATGGAAAATGTTTGAGGATGCAGTGGGAACATAGTAAGAACGTGTACAACGTAGTAAGAACCATACACCAAACACGTTGTCACTGCGTTCTTTGTGGCACGCTATTGTCACTGCATTCTTCGAACATTGTCACTGAATTCTTGGAGCACGTTGTCACTGCGTTCTTGGAGCACGTTGTCATTGCGTTCTTGGAGCACGTTGTCACTGGATTCTTGGAGCACGTTGTCATTACGTTCTTGGAGCACGTTGTCACTGCGTTCTTGGAGCACGTTGTCACTGCGTTCTTGGAGCACGTTGTCACTGCGTTCTTTGTTGCACGTTGTCACTGCATTCTTGGAGCACGTTGTCATTGCGTTCTTGGAGCACGTTGTCACTGCGTTCTTTGTGGCACGCTATTGTCACTGCATTCTTAGAACATTGTCACTGGATTCTTGGAGCACGTTGTCACTGCGTTCTTGGAACATTGTCACTGCGTTCTTGGAGCACGTTGTCACTGCGTTCTTGGAACATTGTCACTGCGTTCTTGGAGCACGTTGTCACTGCGTTCTTTGTTGCACGTTGTCACTGCATTCTTGGAGCACGTTGTCACTGCGTTCTTTGTTGCACGTTGTCACTGCATTCTTGGAGCACGTTGTCACTGCGTTCTTTGTTGCACGTTGTCACTGCATTCTTGGAGCACGTTGTCACTGCGTTCTTGGAGCACGTTGTCACTGCGTTCTTTGTTGCATGTTGTCACTGCGTTCTTGGAGCACGTTGTCACTGCGTTCTTTGTTGCATGTTGTCACTGCGTTCTTGAAGCACGTTGTCACTGCGTTCTTGGAGCACGTTGTCACTGCATTCTTGGAGCACGTTGTCACTGCGTTCTTGGAGCACGTTGTCACTGTGTTCTTGGAGCACGTTGTCACTGCGTTCTTTGTTGCACGTTGTCACTGCATTCTTGGAGCATGTTGGCACTGCGTTCTTTGTGGCACGCTATTGTCACTGCATTCTTAGAACATTGTCACTGGATTCTTGGAGCACGTTGTCATTGAATTCTTGGAACATTGTCACTGCATTCTTGGAGCACGTTATCACTGCGTTCTTGGAGCACGTTGTCACTGCGTTCTTTGTTGCACGTTGTCACTGCATTCTTGGAGCACGTTGTCACTGCGTTCTTGGAGCACGTTGTCACTGTGTTCTTGGAGCACGTTGTCACTGCGTTCTTTGTTGCACGTTGTCACTGCATTCTTGGAGCATGTTGTCACTGCGTTCTTTGTGGCACGCTATTGTCACTGCATTCTTAGAACATTGTCACTGGATTCTTGGAGCACGTTGTCACTGCGTTCTTGGAGCCCGTTGTCACTGCGTTCTTTGTTGCACGTTGTCACTGCATTCTTGGAGCACGTTGTCACTGCGTTCTTTGTTGCACGTTGTCACTGCATTCTTGGAGCACGTTTTCACTGCGTTCTTGGAGCACGTTGTCACTGCGTTCTTTGTTGCATGTTGTCACTGCGTTCTTGGAGCACGTTGTCACTGCGTTCTTTGTTGCATGTTGTCACTGCGTTCTTGGAGCACGTTGTCACTGCGTTCTTGGAGCACGTTGTCACTGCGTTCTTGGAGCACGTTGTCACCGCGTTCTTTGTGGCATGTTGTCACTGCGTTCTTGGAGCATATTGTCACTGCGTTCTTGGAGCATGTTGCCATTGCGTTCTTGGAGCACGTTGTCACTGCGTTCTTCGAGCACGTTGTCACTGTGTTCTTGGAGCACGTTGTCACTGCGTTCTTTGTTGCACGTTGTCACTGCATTCTTGGAGCATGTTGTCACTGCGTTCTTTGTGGCACGCTATTGTCACTGCATTCTTAGAACATCGTCACTGGATTCTTGGAGCACGTTGTCACTGCGTTCTTGGAGCACGTTGTCACTGCGTTCTTTGTTGCACGTTGTCACTGCATTCTTGGAGCACGTTGTCACTGCGTTCTTTGTTGCACGTTGTCACTGCATTCTTGGAGCACGTTGTCACTGCGTTCTTTGTTGCACGTTGTCACTGCATTCTTGGAGCACGTTGTCACTGCGTTCTTTGTTGCACGTTGTCACTGCGTTCTTGGAGCACGTTGTCACTGCGTTCTTTGTTGCATGTTGTCACTGCGTTCTTGGAGCACGTTGTCACTGCGTTCTTGGAGCACGTTGTCACCGCGTTCTTTGTGGCATGTTGTCACTGCGTTCTTGGAGCATATTGTCACTGCGTTCTTGGAGCATGTTGCCATTGCGTTCTTGGAGCACGTTGTCACTGCGTTCTTGGAGCATGTTGTCACTGCGTTCTTGGAGCACGTTGTCACTGCGTTCTTGGAGCATGTTGTCACTGCGTTCTTGGAGCGTGTTGTCATTGCGTTCTTGGAGCATTGTCACTGCGTTCTTGGAGCACGTTGTCATTGCGTTCTTGGAGCACGTTGTCACTGCGTTCTTGGAGCAAGTTGTCACTGCGTTCTTGGAGCACGTTGTCACTGCGTTCTTGGAGCACGTTGTCACTGTGTTCTTGGAGCACGTTGTCATTGCGTTCTTGGAGCACGTTGTCACTGCGTTCTTGGAGCACGTTGTCATTGCGTTCTTGGAACATTGTCACTGTGTTCTTGGAGCACGTTGTCATGGCGTTCTTGGAACATTGTCACTGCGTTCTTGGAGCACGTTGTCATTGCGTTCTTGGAGCACGTTGTCATTGCGTTCTTGGGGCACATTGTCATTGCGTTCTTGGAGCACGTTGTCATTGCGTTCTTGGAACATTGTCACTGCGTTCTTGGAACATTGTCACAGCGTTTTCAATACGCTCAGGCAGTGCTTACTACGTTAATTTATTACCTGTTCGCAGCAGATTGTCACTGCGCATATGTCTATGCTACGTCCAGGGAATCGGCATTGGACATTGAATTCTTTACAATATTCAAGCTGCACTATTGAAGAAGAAATAGAAGATTAATAGAATCTTTCAGCTCTTTGGGGTGAGACTGGGGGATATCAACCCTCTGGGTAAGATACATATAATGTACCTATAAATAAGCTGCCAAACACGAGGCCTGTCGAGTGTTTGGCAGCTTTAATGGGTACCAGGTATCTTACCCCGAGGGTTGAGATTTCCCTGTCTCACTACCATGGGGGTGAATGATTATTTTTCTCTTATCCCGTTAACCCTCTAATGTATCTAATATTGACGTTACAACAATGCAAGGAAATGTTGACGTGACGTGATTTTGTCGACGAAACGTAAGAGAAAAATAATTATTCATCCTCGTGGGGTTTTCAACCCTTGGGGTAAGAGTTTTAAGCTGCCAAACTACGGCAAGCCTATAGTGTTCGGCAACTTGTATATTTCCCCTCGGACTGAGATCCCCTGTCTCACCCACAAAGAAAAGGTGAACGATTCTATTAGTCTTGACCGGGTTCGCCTTTGGCGTTTTGTTGAAAGTGAAAGAATATATATGTTGCCATTATGCCAGCTTCACTTACGTTTTAGAATATGAAAAAAACGTTCACATACAAAGAAAGTTCGAAAATGAATAACAGTAGGTAACAAATTAGCATTATATATATATATATTAAGACTTAAATGTACAAGTAGGCAATTATCGGTAACACGATTTGGATGTGGTTAAGGGGAAGTAACTCCAATAGTCCTCATCAACCACCACCGAAGAGAGAAATTTTGTTACATTTTGGATAAATCATACGAATTGATATAGATTTACTTTGTAACTTACTCTCTATACACCAAGGCACATCAGTCGGCACAGTTATTTTAGGTTCAAGACTTTTTTTCTGAGCAGAAGAATCTTAGGGCGAATTTGTTCTCCTAAAACCAGTTTTAGTTTCGAACCGGTTCTGTAAACTTTCCATTTGTTGAGTAAACCAGTTTCAAACCACATTTAAACTGAAACCGGTTCATTCATTTGTTTCTGATAAACCTAAACTAGTTTATTAAACCCTTCAAACCACCACCGGTTGTGGTTTGGAAGGTTTCGTTTCTGAAAACAAGATGGCGAATGTTGTCAACACACATGCAGAATGTGCTCTTGAAGTGCGCTACGTGCTCCAAACTTGCCAGCTATGGCTTGTAGTGTCATTTGACTGGACAAATAAAATATAAATTATAAATATTAATAATTGTTTTCCCATTGGTATGACAGTTTTCCCTTGTGTTTGAAAGAAAGTCTGCTAGAACTGCATGCGTTTCCCTGTCGTTGCATTGAATTGTGGAAGTATGTCTTCAACATAATTTGGGATTCGGGTTTTTTTTTGTGCGTTCAGGAGGTATTAACGTTTCAAATACTTCTCTGAAGCTTTTTCTCCCAAAGACACCATATTAAAAACTAGAATTTCGCATTTGTTTCTCAAGAGCAAACCAGTTTTAGTTTACAAACCGTTTTGAAAACCAGGTTTAAACCATAAACCCAAACCTAAACCAGTTTATTTGCAACAAATTTGCCCTAAAATAGATTGGGCTGGCAGCCTCCATTAACTACAGTGTACATGTCCATCGGCTACGAGCAAAGGACTTTTCACCGATAGAAGTTTTAATAATTTATAGAATGGACGACGACGATGACTTTGCTAAGATAGTCAAAATATACTCAGTATAAAGGTACATGTAACAGAATTTCCCCGTGTGCGCGCGTCCCGTGTACACACGCGCCATGGAAAATAGACCGTCATTCTCCGCGGATCAAGAATGTTATTTTGATATCAGTATGTTTGGAAATCGCAAAACATTATTGATAATTTTTCAGAAAAAGTTTCTGATAATCAGCTGATAACGTTGAAGAAAGATTTCAAACGCTCTTATGTATACGTGCGCAGTAATATTCGTAGATCGGGTCCGCGCGGTAATGTAAACAACGTACAGGGCATGCACGTGTCGGACAGGATACCAGGTAAAAACTATTGGTGTTTAATGTAATGACATACCAGTGCATGTAGCTGGCAGATACCATACATGCTTACACAGACTATTAGTAGAACACAATATTACACCAACACGAGGACCTAAATAACAATCCTGTTATCACCTCTAGAATTGATGTAATACAGGCCACAGCCGTGTTCAGTGGACCATGACACTTGTACTCCTTATATTACGTCATCAAATATAATAAGGATATCATAAAAGAGTATATAATTATTTTATTTGTGCCAACTAGTTGAAATCGATAAATGACTGGTGTTGATCAGTAATTATTAAAAAAACTTGTATGAAAATTTGATAAAAAGTTGACTAGCCGACGAACGTTTGGTCTGAATGGCAACGTACAAACAATCATGTATGTGAATACCATTATTACCATGGATGACAATTCACCTTTCCTGTTTCCAAGGTCATGAACATCGCTCTCCCATCTATGTTAATTTTACTTCCAAAAGACACATAAATGTGTTTTGGGTGTCAAGATCACCTGTATTTGTCAAACATTAATACTAACTGAATGTTTGTATTTCAAATTTGTGCTGATGACGACACGCCTAAGTGTCGAAACTATAGTCAGGTACTTGATTAAAGCTGATCCACCCAGCATGACGTTATGGTCATCGTTACCCTTTGACTACCCAACTTTACGGCCAGATTTTGTATTCCTTGTGGATCTCCCACCTCCCGTATGTTAATACTTACAGTTATCAGCATAGGAGTCAGGGGCATTCAGGTTTATATTAGATATTTTTAACTTACTGAGACGAAGTCCAGGAGAGCAATTCCTATATGCCCCTGGTGTCATCGTCAGTGTTGGTGTGAGTGCCATTCATTTGTGGGCCTACTGACCTTGACCGTGACCTTTGTCCTACTTTTAAAAGACTGGAACGTTTGCTGCAGTAAGTTAACAGTATGAGATGGGGCTTTTATGTTTAACATATGACATGTTCCTTGTGACAAGGTATTTCCATTGGTACTACATGTGTCAACCAGCTGACCTTGACTGTGACCTTGACCTACTTAAAAAAAAAGATGAGTTATCTTTATGTTGTCTTCTGAAAACTCTTGATTTAGTTTGGTATGAGGCTTCCCAAGTGATGGCCAGCCAAACTCTTAACACAAGGGTTGAGATGTAACTTTGTTCACAGAAAAGACCCATTTGATTATTTTTCTCACATACTTAAAAACAAATTTAAGTTTTTATAAAAGTTTTTCACTGCACCATTTACAATGCTCCTTGTAATATGCATCAAAATTGATGAAGTCATCATTTACGACATGGTTACTTGGTGTAAAATGATGACGTTACGTTATTGTGAGCAGCGTTCTATAGCATGTGTAAGCTGTCTTTACTCCCATGTGAGATTGATTTTTCTCTCACCCTGGACAGGGATATCCACAGTTTTACCGGGGTGAGATTTTCTTATCTCACCCTAGGGAAAAGACAAGCTACACATGCTCTTCGCACATTCTCAACAATTGTATTTCGTCACGTCAACAATACCTGATTACCACGATGTCACGGCAACAGTACATTATGACGTCATGTCGACAATTCAATCAACATTTCTTTGCATTGATGTAACGTCAATATTAGATACATCAGAGGGTAAACAGGGTAAGAGAAAAATAATCATTCACCCCCATGGAGGCGAGACGGGGGAATGTCAACCCTCAGGGTAAGATAATTAAGATGCCAAACACTCGGCAAGCCTCGTGTTTGGCAACTTAAGAATCTTTCCCTTGGATTGAGATTCTCCTGTCTCACCCCCAAGGGGGTGAAAGATTCTATTAATCTTTTCCCCAACAACCGAGGAACAACCCTGTAACATATGTGAGAACACACTATATCGACATCGGTGCCTTAACAAATGTTTCTGTTAGATAACTTGAGCTCCCTTGGGCATGTCAAACTTAAACTTCAGATGGGGCTTTCTTACTGAAAATACTTGGGATTGTACTGGTCTTATGTCAAAGGTCAAGGTCACTGTTACTATAAGAAGGAAATTAGTTTCTCTGCTGCTGTTTGCTACCACTGATCTAATTAACAATAAATCTGGAGATTGGCTGACGATCAGGGGTACCTATGTCACTGCAATTTAATTATAGAAAGGAATTTACAACACAGTTCTTAATCGACCTTTTGCTGGATGTGTTTAATAGATATAGGGACAAATACTATTCTCCTGGGTTTTAATGCTGTCTTGTCTGCAGTCTGCATACAATCAATGCCTGGTGGAGCAATGCTTACTGGGGCCTGATCCATATCCATATCTAAGCATTGTATGTTGAAATCGATATTACTGACTGCAGCTACAAATATACAGATTTATCAAACTTTTTTTTTCTAAATTAAAAGTGGAACTAAAATTAGATCAAATTTTCAAATCAGCATTTTTAATAATAATCATATGTTACAGTTGTATGTGGGAAAATTTTGATTCAAATTTCATATAATGTTTTTTTACTGGAATACATGTTTTTAGTGGAAAACTAATAAGATCTGGCAAACAGAACTTGGAAAAATAATAATCATTCTAGGGAATTTGGATATGGATGAATTAGCTTGGAAAAGTTTTCTGCTTTTGTTTACTGAGTTTGGCTTTAGGCATAGGAGTTCCAGTTATGTTTTCAGTATTGGTAATTCGGGACAGTCATGACTCATTTTTAATAGCTGAAGGTATGAGGTAGATATTGCTGCTTTGTATGCACTAATTAATCTGCTCATAAATATACACATGTGCATGTATATAGACCATAGGTTTGTGAATATGTGCTGTCCCTATATAGACCATAGGTTTGGGAATATGTGCTGTCCCTATATAGACCATAGGTTTGGGAATATGTGCTGTCCCTATATAGACCATAGGTTTGGAGATATGTGCTGTCCCTATATAGACCATAGGTTTGGGAATATGTGCTGTCCCTCTATAGACCATAGGTTTGGGAATATGTGGTGTCCCTATATAGACTATAGGTTTGGGAATATGTACCCTCCCTATATAGACCATAGGTTTGGGAATATGTGCCCTCCCTATATAGACCATAGGTTTGGGAATATGTACTGTCCCTATATAGCCCATAGGTTTGGGAATATGTGCTGTCCCTATATAGACCATAGGTTTGGGAATGTGTGGTGTCCCTATATAGACCATAGGTTTGGGAATATGTGCTGTCCCTATATAGACCATAGGTTTGGGAATATGTGCTGTCCCTATATAGACCATAGGTTTGGAGATATGTGCTGTCCCTATATAGACCATAGGTTTGGGAATATGTGCTGTCCCTATATAGACCATAGGTTTGGGTATATGTGCTGTCCCTATATAGACCATAGGTTTGGGTATATGTGCTGTCCCTATATAGACCATAGGTTTGGAGATATGTGCTGTCCCTATATAGACCATAGGTTTGGGAATATGTGCTGTCCCTATATAGACCATAGGTTTGGGTATATGTGCTGTCCCTATATAGACCATAGGTTTGGGTATATGTGCTGTCCCTATATAGACCATAGGTTTGGAGATATGTGCTGTCCATGTACCCTTGTGTATGTGACTGATCAGCATGAAATGGGGAGATGGCTATTATACACACTAAGGGAAAGGTTTCTGGTATTGTGGGCAGCTAAGATTTCCAATACAAATACTCTTAAAGGGATATTATTCACTTAAAAGAATTTGTTTTTATATTCCAAGAAAATTCTTTATATAGTATGGCTTGATTTTGTACCCTTCATTTAGAAAAAAAGAGAAAAAAGGGAAAAGTAGTAAAAGGACAACTCTCTTGTATCCACAACTTCACCGGTGTGAGATTAATAGAATCTAACCGGGGTCTGTTCCGTGGACAGGGATATCTCAACCCGAGTGTAAGAGTTTGGCCAGTCAGTACGTCAAAGGCTTGCCAGCCAAACTCTTACACGAGAGTTGAGATATCCTTGGTCGCGGAACAGAACCCTGTTTGATTATTTTTCTCACATATTTGCAACCAAATGTAAGCTTTTGTAAAAGTTTTTCATTGCGCCATCTTCAATGCTCCTTGGAATGTGTCAAAATTTATGACGTCATCATTTACGACTTGGTTACTCAACGTAAAATGCTGACATTACATTATTGTGAGCAGCGTCATAAAGCGTATGCCGGCTGTCTTTACCCCTTGTGTGAGATCGATCTATCTTTTCCCTAGCAACCGCCAGGTAACCCTATGACGTAGGTCTTCTTATCTTACCCCAGGGTTGAGTAAGTAATTTGATTGAAGTAAGTTTTTTTGGCCCATAAAGCCTACTAGATTATGTTAATGTATGTACATGTACAAATTTAGTTACATGTCTTCTCTAAGCCTCACTTTGTTAATTTATTTTCAGCATGGATATTGTATAGTGCTGATGCTTCTGGCTGAGTGTTTAAGGAAATTGAGACTATCATGTAAGTAAGATTGAGTTTTTGTTCTGAATACAATGTATATGTAAATCAAAAGCACAGAAGGGCGCGAGAGAGAGGTCTAATAACGATAACACGTGTATAAGAGTATATCTCCAATTTATCCTATACTGTACCCTTTGAACTTTAAAATTGTCTCCTACTGTCCTGCAGGAATAGTCTTGTGCCCCCAGTAGAGGCAGTCATTTTTCAAATCTTGTTTCCTAAACAGCGAGATCTGAATGATTTCTCTCTCCTCTAAACAAATAAGTGAAAGTCAGTTCAGATTGCTTAATTCTTGAAATATCCAAACAACACATGTCAAAGACCTGATTCACTTAAAAGTTATCATATCTATTGACATTTTGACTAATGAGGTAAATGTCTTCGGCTTATTTGATTGGCTTGAGAAATTTTGTTGTTTATCTTAATCAGAACCCACCTAGTTTTTGGTGCAGATCAAAATGAAGTGAGATTAGAATAAGGTTATTTTGAGGCACCTGAGCAGTATGCATTACAGTTTTTAATTGTATTATCATTAGATAACAACTTTGTAAGCACAACTTCCCAGGTAACAACAGAAAACCCTGAAACAGTCAAACCTGTCTATAAAGACTGCCCAAGAGGTGTGTGTGTGTGCGTGTTAAAAAATGTCACTTTTAACAGGTTGTCTTTATAGACAGGTCGAGGTTTTTGCACCAACCAGTTTTACATGAAACTGACACATTCTTTATCCATTAAAGTATTCATTCTCTTCATAAAGTCATTCATTCTCTCTATCAATCATTCAAAGTATTCATTCTCTCTCTATCAAATCATTTATTCTCTCTATCAAATCATTTATTCTCTATCAAATCATTTATTCTCGATCAAATCATTTATTCTCTCTATCAAATCATTTATTCTCTCTATTAAATCATTTATTCTCTCTATCAACTAATTTATTCTCTATTAAATCGTTTATTCTCTTTCAAATCATTCATTCTCTTTATCAAATAATTTATTCTCTCTATCAAATAATTTATTTTCTCTATCAAATCATTCATTCTTCCAATCATTTCTGGAGAATAGATTGCAAATTAGTCCCTTGAATCTCCTTGGATGGTTACATTGTCATCCATCTTTGTCTACTTTGGCTGTGAAATTAGAGCATCCTTCTGGATACAGTCTGGGAATCTGATGATAGATGTCAAAGCCCTAGTATTGTCGGTCTGGAGTGCATAGTCTCTCAGCTTGTCAACCATGTCTTGGACTCCAATCTCAAGACCTCGTAAAAGAGGTATGGCGCATACTGGCCTGTTTCGACCTAATGGTGACCGTTTTCAAAATCAAAAATGTTATTGTTAAAAACTGAATTTTTGAATACAAACCTTAAATCTATAACATATACAAATTCTTATTTGCGAAAAATTTCTTTGTTCATTGCAATGGATATGTCATTAAATGACCGTAAAGTTGGATCATTGGGCTATTTGCAACTTTTGAGGGGGGTTTTCCTGCATTCATATCATTTTTTGACATAGAGCACATCGGAAGAACAACTTTTACGAATGTCTTATTTTATTCTATGCATCTAAAGACAACTAAAATCCTATTCTTAAAAAGTGTTCCTCCAATGCACTGGTATCGAAAAATTGAAAAAAACGTAGCTGATAAAATATTTTAATTTTCGCATTAACTAGACTGACTATGACGAATAAACTTCACATTTCCATAAGACCGCATAGCTCACATGGTAGAACCATCGCTTAGCAACCCGAAGGTTCGGAGTTCGAATCACCAAGACATATCTGATACATATTTTGTTATGTTTCTAAGAATAATACCATTTAATTTTTCTTGGTCATTTTTGAAAGATTTTTTTTTAACATTAAATGCATATTTAATATAAAATATTTAGTATCAAGATAGAAATGTTGAGATGGAAAATTTTCACTTGGATAAAAAAAGTGTGAAACCATAACCGATTTACTCCATATCATTCAAAGTAAAATGTAAATGAACTGCAGCGTCGACCACAGACATATATGGATGAGTAGTGTAATATTCCTATTCAACATGTCAATTTGACTTTATTTCATATGGTATTGATTGACTACATACATGTAATCCATTCACAACACACGGCGTGCCAATAGACCATGACAATCTATTTTGGTACTGTGGGAATCACTGGGGTCACATGATATTTTATCTGTATTTTTAGCCCAGACTATCGCTGTACGTGGCCTAGGTCAGGATAAGCGGAAAACGACCGTACCTCTTTCTTAAATGAAAAAGACAAGATTTCTTACAGACTTATAAAATCGATTCTCCAGACAGACGTTTAAAACCAAATCAGATAGCCATCAATCGTTGTTTAATCAGAACATGCTTGTCCCAATTTTAAACTTTTGAAAGAGCAGAATTTGAGGTATACATTCCCATGACAATAAGAATTAAATAAAATGTAAAGCTGAAAAAAAATGTGATAAAAAAGTACAACTTCAAGTTGAATAATTGCTGCAAACACAAACTGATTGTATTAAATAAGCGTTATCTTTATTGACGTCTTGGCCTACAACAGCAATTTTTTTGCAAGGTTATTTTGATATTACCAGGCTAAGTCTGTCACGATAGCTTACAGATACGATTGGTGATTGAAGAAGCAGCAAACATTATCAATTTAGTCGACAATTAGTAAATCTTTAAGGTTGTACTTGATTCACTAGATAAATATTCGACTTATCATATGGCGTCTACACTCTGGCTGAGATGAAGTGCTTTTTTGTTTTCTTCAGTAATGCCATCATTTCAGAGTTATTTGTCAGATATTTAAATTTCTGTATCAATGTATGTAACGGAAAGTCAGGAATGAAATGAATCCTTTGTTTAATAATTATACCTGTGTAAAAGTACTCAACAGTGAGTTGAGTATTTCTTGTAAAAACATTGTACAACTTGGAACATGACAACCCACAGATGATTAACCAACATGGTTAAACTGTCAGGTTCCATTTAAAGGTAAGAGGTAAAGCCTGGTCCGAACAAACAGTGGGAGCATGGTCAAGGGGAGGCAACTACAAACTCCAAAATCACCGGTCGTTAGTCACATTAGACAGGTGGTCGCTATACAGAGGGCCGTTATTGTAAAATTTACGTTATTTATTAACAATGCATCCTGAAAAAGATAGTATAATGATCATTGTATGTATTATAACATTTATATGATGAGAAGATTCCATTTCACTTGTATTAATCTTACGTCCCAAAATTTATGTGATGTTCTATTACATACGTCTGCATTACCCGGTAGTTCTCACTGTCTAAGCTGAGGATGTTTAGTAAACCAAAAAAAACCATGAAAACAGACTTTGTAATTTTGTTCTTTGTGTGGAAAATGAAACCTCTTTTTTTTATAACTTGTCCAATATGCACTCACTTCAGATTAAAAACTCCTGGATGCTTATAATATATCTTGAACAATATTCTAAATTAAATGAGTCATTTTGCTTTATGTTACTGCAACCACAGATTTCGATATACAAATTATATCCATGCTTCAACCTCTAATTGTAAAAACGTATATATAAAGTGATACAGTTGTCCTCTAGCTTTGCACTAGTTCCCTTTAGCTCAGTCGGTAGAGTGGTGTACCAGTAAAGCTGAGGGTCACTGACGGGGTTCGATCTACGGTAAACCTCCGATTAATTCGAACACGCGGATAGTTCGAACACACATTTTTTTCTAGAAAAACAGTAATTTTTTGGCTAGTAATAGTTCGAACTCTGGCTGTTTATAACAGACACCATTTCGAATAGTTCGAACTTGTCAAATGAAGAACGTAAAGTAACATTTTTTCCGGCAAACTCCATTGAAAGCTTGCGACGACCCGGCCCCGATGACCGGCCCAGAAAAAATGCCAAGATTTAAATTTGATCAACAAGCACGTTTAGGTTATTAGATTGTATGCGTGATCATTAGAATGCGTCTGTGATTTAATATATGCCACATATTTTAGCGTTAATTTAGTTTTTGTTACATTGCAAAATACACCACGCACGAGACAGCTGATTGCAAATGTAGGCCCCGACAATGTATAAATAACATGCGATATTTGTATCTGTGCTGTGTATGGCAAACTAAGAAATCGTCCGTGAATTTTCACATATAACTAGTGTTAACTTAGCATTATGATTATTTAATTGTTACTGGACATCTCTTAAGTACTGCCAATCAAAGTATTACCTGAAAACCTGAGACCTCACACTAGGTAAGCATGCTACGCGAGGTGTCGCTTGCGGTATAGTTGAAAGGATCGGCTGCCCGATCGTGCTGAGTGACGTTAAAAGCATTCATATCCTGTCAAAACAATCCACAGGTGTCCCAATTAGTGATGGATAATTTTGCAGGTATCAACTATGTTTGGTAGATAATACGACTGGGCATATTTAAAAGCAGACATGTTGATGTTCTGACCTAATTTTACCAACATATATCGCCTAGGGTATTTTTACAGTAGTGCTTTCGTAAACGCAACAGGTTATGTAGACTGCTTTTGATGTATTTAAGAGACCATTTTTTTAATAATATAGCGATAGTTTCTCATTCAGATAAAAAAATATAACCAAGCCAAGATTATACTGTACAAATGTTTAACTTTTGTGTCACAAATGAAACGTGTACGGTACTGTTTTGGGGCCTACTGTAGCTACGCATTGCCCGAGCGGCTTCGCGCAATAACCATCATAGTTATCGCGAAATGAAGAACGTTAACGATCAATTAACATTGAATTAAATGAAATACTATCATTTTACTTACTTGTAAATGTGCCATTGTTCAGGCCGCCGTTATTACGTATCAGATTTACGATGGATGTGTTTGTGTCTAATGATTTTACTCTGCCGAGATTTTCACCGATATTGACTCGAATAGTTCGAACTCGCGCTTATTTTCTGAAGCATAATTTCGAATAATTCGAACAGGTTCGTCAATATTTATTTAATTTTGTTCGAACTAACCGGAGGTTTACCGTAAGCTGGAGTAGTTCCCTTTAGCTCAGTCGGTAGATTGGCGTACCAGTAAAGCTGAGGGTCACTGACGGGGTTCGATCTAAGGTGGAGTCACACACTATACTTGTTTTTTGTTCCACCTGCAAAAAGCAGGCAACATATAGGTATCGCAATGTCGGTGGCGGCGTCCGCACAAAGTTCACTTGGACCGATCAAACTCAAACTTCATGCAGATCTTCCTTACCACAATTGCTTACTTAGGACTTAGGATTGCATTTTAGGTACGAATGTCAAAGGTCAAGGTCACTGTTACTACTGATAGAAAATTTGTTTCCGTGCGATAACTCAAGTTTCTTCGAGCCAATCAAACTCAAACTTTATGCAGATCTTTCTTACCAAAAGTGCTTGCTTGGAACTGCAGTTCATGTCCAAAGATTGAAGGTAAAGGTCACTGTTACTAAAAATAGAAAATTTGTTTCCGTGCAATACCTCAGATTCCCTTTGGTGAAACAAACTCAAACTTTATGCAGATTTTCCTTTCCAAAAGTACTTGCTTGGAATTGCTTTTATGGTCCAAAGGTCAAAGTCAAGGTCACTTACTAAAAATAGAAAATTTGTTTCCTTGTGATAGCTCATGTTCCTTTTGGCCCATCAAGCTCAATTTTCATGCAGTTTTTCCTTACTACAAGTACTTGCATGGGATTGTATTTTTACTGGTCTAAAGGTCAAAGGTCAAGATTATAAATAGAAATTCTGTTTTCATGCTTTTACTCTTGTAATCACCCAACTTTCTTTACAGGCAACACATCCACTCCCATAGAATTCTTTTCTGTTACATTTGTTGCCTTTGACCAAGTGCAAGCTATAGGAAAATGAGAGGCTTCATTGGAGGCAGAACCTCGGTAGGTATGTGTTCTGGATACCGGAACACATTTGAAAAGTGGGGAGTAGTGTTGCAGGTTTTAGTTGTAAGTAGTGTACATAGTGATATGTTTGCCTTCTAGCTTTGTGCTAGGCAGAATTTCCTTTAGCTCAGCCAGTAGAGCGGCATACCTTTAAGACAAGGGTTGTGGGTTTGATCTCCTGTGGAGGCATGTTACTCGTTTTCCTGTTTATATATCATGAAAATATTTTTGTATCATCTGTATTATTACGTTCTTATGTAGCATATGAAACAAATTTTGATGCATGCAGCTAATAACAGTGCAGCATAAACTTAAGGATTAACTACTTTAAAAATGGAAATCCTAACGCGCCAGCTTGGCCCTGCCAGTGTGTAAAAATGTGGTTTTTCAATTATAAAGGGGGCATTAATGCAATAGCCTGGATAGAACACTCACGGTCTTCGGAAGTATGATTCTTTAAAGTAGCACTGTAAAGTCGGTATCAGTTCCACGCTACCAAACTGAGACAATACAAATATACGCCAGCCTCCCAAAGCACACACACTCACTTTACACATGCATCTTGCATGCAGGGGGCGTTGTCCTTAAATTATCATAGCTGTTGAAAGGACATTAAACAATACCAAACCAAAACAATCTTTCATTTTCTACTTGATCCATTTCTATAAATTGAATCTGTATATTCAGAAATACTGTGTAAACTAGAGCTTTAACCAGATATATTTTGTATTGTGAACCTATGTAATCAGAACATCTGTTTTAAACAGAAATCCTGGTGATGGTCAGTTTAAGCAGGTTATAAGATATTTGGAGGCTTTCAGATTGATAAACGGTCGTACATATTTGAGGTTTGACATTAAACTTATTTTTCTCCTCTGGATTATATTTCTAGTAGGTGGTCTTTAAATAATACAATACCACCAATATTTTTATTTTTAAAAGGGTTCTATGTTTCACCTTTAGGATATAACATAATCTCAAAAAATAGATATATGCACCTTTAAAATTGAAGTTTAGAGAAACAAAATAAAAGTCTTTATCTTAAATTGCTTCAAAATTTGTAATTACAAGTGTATAGGTAAAACAGCAGAGATTTATAATAGGACCATAAAGATAAAGCACCTTTCAGTAGTTTTTGTTTAAAATATAAAAAAAAAGTTTTACATATTAGTGCTCAAAATTCTATAAGAGCATTACCATATTTCTGTAGCTAAAGATTTTTATACGTATTTCAAACCACGCCTAATTGTTAAAACTACCTGTAATACCACCCTGTGAAATGAAATTTTAGTCTAAAGTAACATAAACTAAACTGTATTGTAACAATTTGGGGCAGAGACCCAATTCCCTGCAAAAAATTCAGTTCCATAGTGGTGTTAGGGATCCTGGGGTTGGTGGGTACCTTGTGGATACCTTAATGGTGTCCAATAGCCCTCATCAGGGAAAGCAGAGTGAATGAAAATCATACTCATGTTGATCATCATTTTGATTTTCATTTAAACTGTATTGTGTAAATACATAAATGGATGGATACATAATTTTGATCAGTCAAAAAACCACATGTTTAACTGAGAAACTATGGTATTTGTAAATTATATTTTACAGGGGAAAAAAACACATGTTTAACTGAGAAACTATGGTATTTGTAAATTATATTTTACAGGGAAAAACAACACATGTTTAACTGAGAAACTATGGTATTTGTAAATTATATTTTACAGGGAAAAAAACAATGTTTAACTGAGAAACTATGGTATTTGTAAATTATATTTTACAGGGAAAAAAACAATGTTTAACTGAGAAACTATGGTATTTGTAAATTATATTTTACAGGGAAAAAACCAATGTTTAACCGAGAAACTATGGTATTTGTAAATAATATTTTACAGGGATGAGTACGACACGACACGAAGCATTAGGTCAGAACGTTCCTGGTTACGTGGTACATGTGGTGGATATGGATTAAACAACAAGCAAACTGCACAACAAGTGTCTGTACAATACTAGGAAGTGAGCAACTCAGACAAGATTTGTGTGGCCACAGAAGGCCTTCATCAGTAACCCAAGCCTTGAGTTTGAGACATTGCTGTTATGCCAGAGACATTGTTGTTAAGATTTATCCTGTAGCTCGGCAGATTCTCAGAATGTGGTATATGTGAGGGATAACTGCAATGAAGCCGTCAGCCAGCATGTGTCGATGCACCATGATGACTCGCCAGTGGAGGAGAATCGAAGGTGTCATCATGAGGTCATCAATGTTATTGTGTGTGTGGGGACTCGTATGATACACCACCTGTAGGTACCAGGGTAAACACTAGTGAGACCAAGATTCCATACAGCTGCAATCATGTAGAATCATCAGGATTCCGGGTGGCACTTAATCTCCGTAGTAATACCCCAGGAAACTTATCAGTAGGTAAGATACAAATGATAATTTGGTCTACCAGTGTTCCCACTGAATTTCATTGATTTCGAGAGTATGTATACGTATATTTATTTCATTTGATAGATTTTCAAAATTCTGTCAATCAAAACCCCACTATAACTACAAAGCAGCCCTGGAAAATTGAGGTACAAGAATATGTTAAGGAGTGACTGTTCTATAAAGTTAAAGAGGTCTGTGGGAATATATCTTTATACACTGTGACATGGACTGTTCTATAAGGTTTAAGGGGTGTGGTAATATATCTTTATACACTGTGACATGGACTGTTCTATAAGGTTTAAGGGGTGTGGTAATATATCTTTATACACTGTGACATGGACTGTTCTATAAGGTTTAAGGGGTGTGGTAATATATCTTGATACACTGTGACATGGACTGTTCTATAAGGTTTAAGGGGTGTGGTAATATATCTATATACACTGTGACATGGACTGTTCTATAAGGTTTAAGGGGTCTGTGGTAATATATCTTTATACACTGTGACATGGACTGTTCTATAAGGTTTAAGGGGTGTGGGAATATATCTTAATACACTGTGACATGGACTGTTCTATAAGGTTTAAGGGGTGTGGTAATATATCTTTATACAATGTACACTGTGACATGGACTGTTCTATAAGGTTTAAGGGGTGTGGTAATATATCTTAATACACTGTGACATGGACTATTCTATAAGGTTTAAGGGGTGTGGTAATATATCTTTATACAATGTACACTGTGACATGGACTGTTCTATAAAGTTTAAAGGTCTGTGGGAATATATCTTTATACACTGTGACATGGACTGTTCTATAAGGTTTAAAGGGTGTGGGAATATATCTTTATACAATGTACACTGTGACATGGACTGTTCTATAAGGTTTAAGGGGTGTGGTAATACATCTTTATACACTGTGACATGGACTGTTCTATAAGGTTTAAGGGGTGTGGTAATATATCTTTATACACTGTGACATGGACTGTTCTATAAGGTTTAAGGGGTGTGGTAATATATCTTTATACACTGTGACATGGACTGTTCTATAAAGTTTAAGGGGTCTGTGGTAATATATCTTTATACACTGTGACATGGACTGTTCTATAAGGTTTAAGGGGTGTGGTAATATATCTTAATACACTGTGACATGGACTGTTCTATAAGGTTTAAGGGGTGTGGTAATATATCTTTATACACTGTGACATGGACTGTTCTATAAGGTTTAAGGGGTGTGGGAATATATCTTAATACACTGTGACATGGACTGTTCTATAAGGTTTAAGGGGTCTGTGGTAATATATCTTTATACACTGTGACATGGACTGTTCTATAAGGTTTAAGGGGTGTGGGAATATATCTTAATACACTGTGACATGGACTGTTCTATAAGGTTTAAGGGGTGTGGTAATATATCTTAATACACTGTGACATGGACTGTTCTATAAGGTTTAAGGGGTCTGTGGTAATATATCTTAATACACTGTGACATGGACTGTTCTATAAGGTTTAAGGGGTGTGGGAATATATCTTAATACACTGTGACATGGACTGTTCTATAAGGTTTAAGGGGTGTGGGAATATATCTTAATACACTGTGACATGGACTGTTCTATAAGGTTTAAGGGGTCTGTGGTAATATATCTTTATACACTGTGACATGGACTGTTCTATAAGGTTTAAGGGGTGTGGGAATATATCTTAATACACTGTGACATGGACTGTTCTATAAGGTTTAAGGGGTGTGGTAATATATCTTAATACACTGTGACATGGACTGTTCTATAAGGTTTAAGGGGTGTGGTAATATATCTTAATACACTGTGACATGGACTGTTCTATAAGGTTTAAGGGGTGTGGTAATATATCTTTATACAATGTACACTGTGACATGGACTGTTCTATAAGGTTTAAGGGGTGTGGTAATATATCTTAATACACTGTGACATGGACTGTTCTATAAGGTTTAAGGGGTGTGGTAATATATCTTTATACACTGTGACATGGACTGTTCTATAAAGTTTAAGAGGTCTGTGGGAATATATCTTAATACACTGTGACATGGACTGTTCTATAAGGTTTAAGGGGTGTGGTAATATATCTTTATACACTGTGACATGGACTGTTCTATAAGGTTTAAGGGGTGTGGTAATATATCTTTATACACTGTGACATGGACTGTTCTATAAGGTTTAAGGCGTCTGTGGTAATATATCTTTATACACTGGGACATGGACTGTTCTATAAGGTTTAAGGGGTGTGGTAATATATCTTTATACACTGTGACATGGACTGTTCTATAAGGTTTAAGGGGTCTGTGGTAATATATCTTTATACACTGTGACATGGACTGTTCTATAAGGTTTAAGGGGTGTGGGAATATATCTTAATACACTGTGACATGGACTGTTCTATAAGGTTTAAGGGGTGTGGTAATATATCTTTATACAATGTACACTGTGACATGGACTGTTCTATAAGGTTTAAGGGGTGTGGTAATATATCTTAATACACTGTGACATGGACTGTTCTATAAGGTTTAAGGGGTGTGGTAATATATCTTAATACACTGTGACATGGACTGTTCTATAAGGTTTAAGGGGTCTGTGGGAATATATCTTTATACACTGTGACATGGACTGTTCTATAAGGTTTAAGGGGTCTGTGGTAATATATCTTAATACACTGTGACATGGTCGACTGTTCTATAAGGTTTAAGGGGTCTGTGGTAATATATCTTTATACACTGTGACATGGACTGTTCTATAAGGTTTAAGGGGTGTGGTAATATATCTTTATACAATGTACACTGTGACATGGACTGTTCTATAAGGTTTAAGGGGTGTGGTAATATATCTTTATACAATGTAACATGGACTGTTCTATAAAGTTTAAGAGGTCTGTGGTAATATATCTTCATACACTGTGACATGGACTGTTCTATAAGGTTTAAGGGGTGTGGTAATATATCTTTATACAATGTACACTGTGACATGGACTGTTCTATAAGGTTTAAGGGGTGTGGGAATATATCTTTATACACTGTGACATGGACTATTCTATAAGGTTTAAGGGGTGTGGTAATATATCTTTATACAATGTACACTGTGACATGGACTGTTCTGTAAAGTTTAAGGGGTGCGGGAATATATCTTTATACACTGTGACATGGACTGTTCTATAAGGTTTAAGGGGTGTGGTAATATATCTTTATACAATGTGCACTGTGACATGGACTGTTCTATAAGGTTTAAGGGGTCTGTGGTAATATATCTTAATACACTGTGACATGGACTGTTCTATAAGGTTAAAGGGGTGTGGTAATATATCTTTATACAATGTACACTGTGACATGGACTGTTCTATAAGGTTTAAGGGGTGTGGTAATATATCTTAATACACTGTGACATGGACTGTTCTATAAGGTTTAAGGGGTGTGGTAATATATCTTTATACACTGTGACATGGACTGTTCTATAAGGTTTAAGGGGTGTGGTAATATATCTTGATACAATGTACACTATGACATGGACTGTTCTATAAGGTTTAAGGGGTCTGTGGTAATATATCTTTATACACTGTGACATGGACTGTTCTATAAAGGTTTAAGGGGTGTGGTAATATATCTTTATACAATGTACACTGTGACATGGACTATTCTATAAAGTTTAAGGGGTGCGGGAATATATCTTTATACACTGTGACATGGACTGTTCTATAAAGTTTAAGGGTTGTGGTAAATATCTTTATACACTGGGACTTGGACGGTTTCTATAAGGTTTAAAGGGTGGGAATATCAACCAATGTACAGGACAGGGGCTTTCGGGAAATTTTAAGGTTGGAAATATCTTTAACCTGGGGCTTGGACTGTTCTTAAAGGTTTTTAAAGGGGGTGGGAATTTCTTTATCAAATTTAACTGTACATGGGCTTTCTAAGGGGTTTTTGGGGGTGGGAAATACTTTAACCTGGGACTTGGGCTGTTCATAAGGTTTAAGGGGGGTGGTTATATCTTTATACAAATGTACACTGTGCTGGGTGTTCTTAAAGTTTTTAAAGGGGGGGGGGAAAATACTTTATACACGGGACAGGGCTGTTCTATAAGGTTTTTGGGGCTTGGGATACACTTTATACCTGTACTGGACTTTTTATAAGGTTTAAGGGGTGTGGAAATATCTTTTTAAAACTGTGACATGGCTGTTCTATAAGGTTTAAAAGGGGGGTTAATTTTTTTACCCCTGTGACATGGACTGTTCTATAAGGTTTAAGGGGTGTGGTAATATATCTATATACACTGTGACATGGACTGTTCTATAAGGTTTAAGGGGTGTGGTAATATATCTATATACACTGTGACATGGACTGTTCTATAAGGTTTAAGGGGTGTGGGAATATATCTTTATACATGTACACTGTGACATGGACTGTTCTGTAAAGGTTTAAGGGGTGTGGTAATATATCTTTTATACACTGTGACATGGACTGTTCTATAAGGTTTAAGGGTGAGGTGGTAATATATCTTTATACACTGTGACATGGACTGTTCTATAAGGTTTAAGGGGTCTGTGGTAATATATCTTTATACACTATGACATGGACTGTTCTATAAGGTTTAAGGGGTGTGGGAATATATCTTTATACACTGTGACATGGACTGTTCTATAAGGTTTAAGGGGTGTGGTAATATATCTTTATACACTGTGACATGGACTGTTCTATAAGGTTTAAGGGGTGTGGTAATATATCTTTATACACTGTGACATGGACTGTTCTATAAGGTTTAAGGGGTGTGGTAATATATCTTTATACACTGTGACATGGACTGTTCTATAAGGTTTAAGGGGTGTGGTAATATATCTTTATACACTGTGACATGGACTGTTCTATAAGGTTTAAGGGGTGTGGTAATATATCTTAATACACTGTGACATGGACTGTTCTATAAGGTTTAAGGGGTGTGGTAATATATCTTTATACAATGTACACTATGACATGGACTGTTCTATAAGGTTTAAGGGGTCTGTGGTAATATATCTTTATACACTGTGACATGGACTGTTCTATAAGGTTTAAGGGGTGTGGTAATATATCTTTATACAATGTACACTGTGACATGGACTGTTCTGTAAAGTTTAAGGGGTGCGGGAATATATCTTTATACACTGTGACATGGACTGTTCTATAAGGTTTAAGGGTTGTGGTAATATATCTTTATACACTGGGACTTGGACTGTTCTATAAAGTTTAAGGGGTGTGGTAATATATCTTTATACACTGTGACATGGACTGTTCTATAAGGTTTAAGGGGTGTGGTAATATATCTTTATACACTGTGACATGGACTGTTCTATAAGGTTTAAGGGGTGTGGTAATATATCTTTATACACTGTACACTGTGACATGGACTGTTCTATAAGGTTTAAGGGGTGTGGTAATATATCTTTATACACTGTGACATGGACTGTTCTATAAGGTTTAAGGGGTGTGGGAATATATCTTTATACACTGGGACATAGGACTTGGTTATATCAAATAAAATAACTAATTGATTTCAATTATGGTTAGTGATAGTTAGATTTATTATGTTCAAATTTTGCAAAATGGATGGACCTCATTAAAATTCATTTCATGAAACAAATTATAATGTGCTTAAAAGCTGTAATTTTCAAGGATTTGCATGCTGTTCGTCCAATCCTTTATAATAGTAACTTTCAAAGATTTGTGGCTGCTTTTAGTATCTTGTATTTTGGCAACAGTCTATTATACCATAGTCAGACTTGTGATACAGCTCTCATTAATCCCCAACCATTACAGACATTTCCTCACAGTTGGAGGACCAACTTGTTCAGGACTAGGGTTGATTACATCTTCAAGTTTTACTATGTATAGTTTATAGGTCTATGGTATCAACGAGACAAGATTTCGGATACTGTCGAAATGTTACAGTAAATCTTTGGCAATGAATTTGTCACAAATGATGTTAACAGAAAATGCGGAAAGACGTGTACAATAAGAGGTAATGCCTTAGCTATAGATATGCATCACATTTTGGCTCAGCTGCTTTCTCTTGGTAAATGAAACCTGAATTGGTAATTAACGAGCCGCATCTTTGGCAGGTGCTTGCATTTTTACACCAGTAATAAATATTCACTTACAAATCGTATACATAACATTTTGTCAGATGTGTTGTGTAGTTTGGCCGCTATAGATGATAAAGCCTTTTATAAGAGTCTTGGTACCAAATTAAATGTTGCATGTTGTTGTATGTTAGTTTCAAAGTAAATACCATAGATGTATATAAACCTTAACAAACACATTGTCTTAAATGTTAACCTGATAGAGCCTTCTGTAATGTGTATAAAGTTGTACTTTATTGAGAGGATCTAACACGAATGTTAATATTACATTGGATTTATTGAACAAGTCTATTAACTTTATGCGAAAGAAATAGATTAACAAGTTCAATATATTCAATATTACATTGAAATGAATATTGAATTTTATATTTCGAAATATTTATTTTCAAGTAATGCATGTATGTACAATTACATAAAGATATATAAATAAATATTGATATTCTAATTATTGAATTCTATCATAATAAACTATAAAAGATATAGTAAAACCAATATGGCTGTCATTTCAAATAGCAGTAATATTCTTGGATGGGATACATAACAGTATTCGGTAGAGATCCCGACTATTTGGTGAATATGATATCCAGAATAGCTGTCGAAACATACACAATACACTAGATAACTGTATTCTTGGATATTAAAAAGCCGTTATTTCCAGATATTACATTTAATTATTATAAAGTGTAATTTGAGAAACATGTTTACAATTGCATTTTCAATGTTTCCCCTATGTATTTGAGAGAAGACTACTATCCTGGGACCAATATCAGCATGAACACATGTACAATAGTGTGGTGTCATATACGTATTGATTGTCCCATCCTAAAGTGATGAGACTTATTTACCTCATTATTGTATATATGTGCTACAGTTTCTATTGAGTGTCAATTTTGCATGGTAATTAATATAGCCTCTAATTAGAAGTTAAGTTTGAAATAAGTATTTATCATATATAACACCCCTGTTTTGCGGTAAGTAATCTCATAAATATTCTTCCTGAGTGGTTTAGGAAAGAACTACTTACTGCTACAAAATATAAAATTTTCAGTTGCTATATTATTAGAAACAATGCTCAAATCAGTCTCAAGTGTTCCAATACCATATTTGGTTGGATCATTCTTGGTGGAACATATTCCGTGTCAATGCCAATATACATGATAACGATGATGAATCCCACGTGGGTCGGTCTGTTCATCCTGTGTAGCAGTGCCAGCAATTGACACGTAATTGAATTCATTATTTGCCGTCGGATGTTCATGTTACGTAATAAGTCTCCCATGAATTAAAGAATATATCCTGTCTGATACCGTATAAGGTTATTTCTGAATTGGAAACAATTCTTCAGTACCGTATATATCAATGTTTATGATATGAGATGGCTTTTTCATTATTTTGGAATAGGCGTTATCTTTGGAAAGGCTTCAGATGAATTTGGAAGAAAATTGTAAGTGGAAAATAGTTAATTTTAGGAATTCAGATTTAGTATTAAATAAGTCCAACTGGGAATTATAGGACTCATTAAATATAAGCTCCAAAAAGCCCCCTGAAAAAGCCTTGCATGACTGTGTTCAATAAATTGTCACTAGTTGTTGACTGGTTATAGGTTTATCACATTGTGAACAGTTGGGGTCATTTTTAGGCAGTGTGCTTGTAGTAGCTGGTGGATACCTCACTGAATAGCGTGCGTTTATATATACACTAGGCTCCCAACAATAATTCATTATCTAGAGCAATTTCAATAAAATGTATATGTCAGGTCCATAATTATTGTTTTGATGCTGTAATTGGAATTAAAATTCCTTGTTAACATGGGTGAAGGATTGGAAAGCACATTCAACTGATATGTATTTAAAGTGGTAGGAAAATTCTGTATTCAATACGAACATCACATTGTGGTTGAAATTCCAAGATTGATCGACGTCAGTGAATAATCAATTATTATTCTAATGTGTGCCATGATAAAAATACATTAACGTTATGTGTTACCTCAGGTAATCAATAAAAATGTGTGAAGGAGCATCATGGTACAGCGCACGATCATACCTTAATTAGCAATTTTTTAAAATTTCAATTATTTCGGTCAAGTTTTAGGTCACACATGAGCAAAATTTCTAAGTTATACCTATTGCAATCAACTGTTGTCCTTTTGTTGTTTGTAGTCATGTCAATCCGAAGATAATTTACATTTTAGACCTCGTCTCAGAAATCTTTGAACCAATTTCAGTAAAATTTTGCAGAACTCTTCCATGGCCAAAGGTCAACCAAAATGTGGATTAATAGAATCTTATCCTGTTTACCTTTCATTATCCTGTTTACCCTTCCTTACTCTTCCTTACCCTTCCTTACCCTGTTTACCCTTCCTTACCATTCCTTACCTTTCCTTACCTTTCCTTACCCTTCCTTACCCTTCCTTACCTTTCCTTACCCTTCCTTACCCTTCCTTACCCTTCCTTACCATTCCTTACCTTTCCTTACCCTTCCTTACCCTGTTTACCCTCCCTTACCCTGTTTACCCTTCCTTACCCTGTTTACCCTTCCTTACCCTGTTTACCCTTCCTTACCCTTCCTTACCCTTCCTTACCCTGTTTACCTTTCCTTACCATTCCTTACCTTTCCTTACCTTTCCTTACCCTTCCTTACCCTTCCTTACCTTGTTTACCCTTCCTTACCCTTCCTTACCCTGTTTACCCTTCCTTACCCTGTTTACCCTTCCTTACCCTGTTTACCCTTCCTTACCCTGTTCACCCTTCCTTACCCTTCCTTACCCTGTTTACCCTTCCTTACCCTGTTTACCCTTCCTTACCCTTCCTTACCCTTCCTTACCCTGTTTACCCTTCCTTACCCTGTTCACCCTTCCTTACCCTGTTTACCCTTCCTTACCCTTCCTTACCCTGTTTACCCTGTTTACCCTTCCTTACCCTTCCTTACCCTTCCTTACCCTGTTTACCCTTCCTTACCCTGTTTACCCTTCCTTACCCTTCCTTACCCTTCCTTACCCTTCCTTACCCTTCCTTACCCTTCCTTACCCTGTTTACCCTGTTTACCCTTCCTTACCCTTCCTTACCCTGTTTACCCTTCCTTACCCTTCCTTACCCTGTTTACCCTTCCTTACCCTTCCTTACCCTTCCTTACCCTGTTTACCCTTCCTTACCCTTCCTTACCCTGTTTACCCTTCCTTACCCTGTTTACCCTTCCTTACCCTTCCTTACCCTTCCTTACCCTGTTTACCCTTCCTTACCCTTCCTTACCCTGTTTACCCTTCCTTACCCTGTTAACCCTTCCTTACCCTGTTTACCCTTCCTTACCCTGTTTACCCTTCCTTACCCTTCCTTACCCTTCCTTACCCTGTTTACCCTTCCTTACCCTGTTAACCCTTCCTTACCCTCCCTTACCCTGTTTACCCTTCCTTACCCTTCCTTACCCTGTTAACCCTTCCTTACCCTCCCTTACCCTGTTTACCCTTCCTTACCCTTCCTTACCCTGTTTACCCTTCCTTACCCTGTTTACCCTTCCTTACCCTGTTTACCCTTCCTTACCCTGTTTACCCTTCCTTACCCTTCCTTACCCTGTTCACCCTTCCTTACCCTTCCTTACCCTGTTTACCCTTCCTTACCCTGTTAACCCTTCCTTACCCTTCCTTACCCTGTTTACCCTTCCTTACCCTGTTACCCTTCCTTACCCTTCCTACCCTTCCTTACCCTGTTCACCATTCCTTACTCTTCCTTACCCTTCCTTACCCTTCCTTACCCTGTTTACCCTTCCTTACCCTGTTACCCTTCCTTACCCTTCCTTACCCTGTTTACCCTTCCTTACCCTTCCTTACCCTTCCTTACCCTGTTTACCCTTCCTTACCCTGTTTACCCTTCCTTACCCTTCCTTACCCTGTTTACCCTTCCTTACCCTTCCTTACCCTTCCTTACCCTGTTTACCCTTCCTTACCCTTCCTTACCCTGTTCACCATTCCTTACTCTTCCTTACCCTTCCTTACCCTTCCTTACCCTGTTTACCCTTCCTTACCCTGTTTACCCTTCCTTACCCTTCCCTTACCCTGTTTACCCTTCCTTACCCTTCCTTACCCTTCCTTACCCTGTTTACCCTTCCTTACCCTTCCTTACCCTGTTTACCCTTCCTTACCCTGTTACCCTTCCTTACCCTGTTTACCCTGTTTACCCTTCCTTACCCTGTTTACCCTTCCTTACCCTTCCTTACCCTGTTTACCCTTCCTTACCCTGTTTACCCTTCCTTACCCTGTTTACCCTTCCTTACCCTGTTTACCCTGTTTACCCTTCCTTACCCTGTTTACCTTCCTTACCCTGTTTACCCTTCCTTACCCTTCCTTACCCTGTTTACCCTTCCTTACCCTGTTTACCCTTCCTTACCCCTGTTTACCCTTCCTTACCCTTCCTTACCCTGTTTACCCTGTTCACCCTTCCTTACCCTGTTTACCCTGTTCACCCTTCCTTACCCTGTTTACCCTTCCTTACCCTTCCTTACCCTGTTTACCCTTCCTTACCATTCCTTACCCTGTTTACCCTTCCTTACCCTTCCTTACCCTGTTTACCCTTCCTTACCCTGTTTACCCTTCCTTACCCTTCCTTACCCTTCCTTACCCTGTTTACCCTTCCTTACCCTGTTCACCCTTCCTTACCCTTCCTTACCCTGTTCACCCTTCCTTACCCTGTTCACCCTTCCTTACCATGTTTACCCTTCCTTACCCTTTCTTACCCTTCCTTACCCTTCCTTACCCTGTTTACCCTTCCTTACCCTGTTTACCCTTCCTTACCCTGTTTACCCTTCCTTACCCTGTTAACCCTTCCTTACCCTGTTTACTCTTCCTTACCCTTCCTTACCCTGTTTACCCTTCCTTACCCTGTTTACCCTTCCTTACCCTGTTAACCCTTCCTTACCCTGTTTACCCTTCCTTACCCTGTTAACCCTTCCTTACCCTGTTCACCATTCCTTACTCTTCCTTACCCTTCCTTACCCTTCCTTACCCTGTTTACCCTTCCTTACCCTTCCTTACCCTGTTTACCCTTCCTTACCCTTCCTTACCCTGTTTACCCTTCCTTACCCTGTTTACCCTGTTTACCCTGTTTACCCTTCCTTACCCTTCCTTACCCTTCCTTACCCTTCCTTACCCTGTTTACCCTTCCTTACCCTTCCTTACCCTTCCTTACCCTGTTTACCCTTCCTTACCCTTCCTTACCCTTCCTTACCCTTCCTTACCCTGTTTACCCTTCCTTACCCTGTTTACCCTTCCTTACCCTGTTTACCCTTCCTTACCCTTCCTTACCCTTCCTTACCCTGTTTACCCTTCCTTACCCTGTTTACCCTTCCTTACCCTTCCTTACCCTTCCTTACCCTGTTTACCCTTCCTTACCCTGTTTACCCTTCCTTACCCTTCCTTACCCTTCCTTACCCTTCCTTACCCTGTTTACCCTTCCTTACCCTTCCTTACCCTGTTCACCCTTCCTTACCCTTCCTTACCCTGTTTACCCTTCCTTACCCTTCCTTACCCTGTTTACCCTTCCTTGCCCTGTTTACCCTTCCTTACCCTTCCTTACCCTGTTTACCCTTCCTTACCCTTCCTTACCCTTCCTTACCCTTTTTACCCTGTTTACCCTTCCTTACCCTGTTAACCCTTCCTTACCCTTCCTTACCCTTCCTTACCATGTTTACCCTTCCTTACCCTGTTTACCCTTCCTTACCCTGTTCACCCTTCCTTACCCTGTTAACCCTTCCTTACCCTTCCTTACCCTTCCTTACCCTGTTAACCCTTCCTTACCCTGTTCACCCTTCCTTACCCTGTTCACCCTTCCTTACCCTTCCTTACCCTGTTTACCCTTCCTTACCCTTCCTTACCCTGTTCACCCTTCCTTACCCTTCCTTACCCTGTTTACCCTTCCTTACCCTGTTCACCTTTCCTTACCCTTCCTTACCCTGTTTACCCTTCCTTACCCTGTTTACCCTTCCTTACCCTTCCTTACCCTTTCCGTACCCTGTTTACCCTTCCTTACCCTGTTTACCCTTCCTTACCCTTCCTTACCTTTCCTTACCCTGTTTACCCTTCCTTACCCTGTTTACCCTTCCTTACCCTGTTTACCCTTCCTTACCCTGTTCACCATTCCTTACTCTTCCTTACCCTTCCTTACCCTTCCTTACCCTGTTAACCCTTCCTTACCCTTCCTTACCCTTCCTTACCCTGTTTACCATTCCTTACCCTCTCTTACCATGTTTACCCTGTTTACCATTCCTTACCCTGTTTACCCTGTTTACCCTTCCTTACCCTCCCTTACCCTGTTTACCCTTCCTTACCCTGTTTACCCTTCCTTACCATTCCTTACCTTTCCTTACCCTTCCTTACCCTTCCTTACCCTGTTTACCCTTCCTTACCCTTCCTTACCCTGTTTACCCTTCCTTACCCTTCCTTACCCTTCCTTACCCTTCCTTACCTTGTTTACCCTTCCTTACCCTGTTAACCCTTCCTTACCCTTCCTTACCCTGTTTACCCTTCCTTACCCTTACTTACCTTTCTTTACCCTGTTTACCCTGTTTACCCTTCCTTACCCTGTTTACCCTTCCTTACCCTTCCTTACCCTTCCTTACCCTGTTTACCCTGTTTACCCTTCCTTACCCTGTTTACCCTTCCTTACCCTTCCATACCCTGTTCACCCTTCCTTACCCTGTTTACCCTGTTTACCCTTCCTTACCCTTCCTTACCCTTCCTTACCCTGTTTACCCTTCCTTACCCTTCCTTACCCTGTTTACCCTTTCTTACCCTTCCTTACCCTTCCTTACCCTGTTTACCCTTCCTTACCCTGTTTACCCTTCCTTACCCTGTTTACCCTTCCTTACCCTTCCTTACCCTTCCTTACCCTTCCTTACCCTTCCTTACCCTGTTTACCCTTCCTTACCCTGTTTACCCTTCCTTACCCTTCCTTACCCTGTTTACCCTGTTAACCCTTCCTTACCCTTCCTTACCCTGTTTACCCTTCCTTACCCTGTTTACCCTTCCTTACCCTGTTTACCCTTCCTTACCCTGTTTACCCTTCCTTACCCTGTTTACCCTTCCTTACCCTTCCTTACCCTTCCTTACCCTGTTTACCCTTCCTTACCCTTCCTTACCCTGTTTACCCTTCCTTACCATGTTTACCCTTCCTTACCCTTCCTTACCCTGTTTACCCTTCCTTACCCTTCCTTACCCTGTTTACCCTTCCTTACCCTTCCTTACCCTGTTCACCCTTCCTTACCCTTCCTTACCCTGTTTACCCTTCCTTACCCTTCCTTACCCTTCCTTAACCCCAGTGTACAGTATACCAGTTTATAGACTAGTAGTAAACGAGAGGTTGGTACAGTAGTTCTAACCCCAGTGTACAGTATACCAGTTTATAGACTAGTAGTAAACGAGAGGTCGGTACAGTAGTTCTAACCCCAGTGTACGGTATACCAGTTTATAGACTAGTAGTAAACGAGAGGTCGGTACTGTAGTTCTAACCCCAGTGTACAGTATACCAGTTTATAGACTAGTAGTAAACGAGAGGTCGGTACAGTAGTTCTAACCCCAGTGTACAGTATACCAGTTTATAGACTAGTAGTAAACGAGAGGTCGGTACAGTAGTTCTAACCCCAGTGTACGGTATACCAGTTTATAGACTAGTAGTAAACGAGAGGTCGGTACTGTAGTTCTAACCCCAGTGTACGGTATACCAGTTTATAGACTAGTAGTAAACGAGAGGTCGGTACAGTAGTTCTAACCCCAGTGTACAGTATACCAGTTTATAGACTAGTAGTAAACGAGAGGTCGGTACAGTAGTTCTAACCCCAGTGTACAGTATACCAGTTTATAGACTAGTAGTAAACGAGAGGTCGGTACAGTAGTTCTAACCCCAGTGTACAGTATACCAGTTTATAGACTAGTAGTAAACGAGAGGTTGGTACAGTAGTTCTAACCCCAGTGTACAGTATACCAGTTTATAGACTAGTAGTAAACGAGAGGTCAGTACAGTAGTTCTAACCCCAGTGTACGGTATACCAGTTTATAGACTAGTAGTAAACGAGAGGTTGGTACAGTAGTTCTAACCCCAGTGTACAGTATACCAGTTTATAGATTAGTAGTAAACGAGAGGTCGGTACAGTAGTTCTAACCCCAGTGTACTGTATACCAGTTTAAAGACTAGTAGTAAACGAGAGGTCGGTACAGTAGTTCTAACCCCAGTGTACGGTATACCAGTTTAAAGACTAGTAGTAAACGAGAGGTCAGTACAGTAGTCTAACCCCAGTGTACAGTATACCAGTTTATAGACTAGTAGTAAACGAGAGGTCGGTACAGTAGTTCTAACCCCAGTGTACTGTATACCAGTTTATAGACTAGTAGTAAACGAGAGGTCGGTACAGTAGTTCTAACCCCAGTGTACAGTATACCAGTTTATAGACTAGTAGTAAACGAGAGGTCAGTACAGTAGTTCTAACCCCAGTGTACTGTATACCAGTTTATAGACTAGTAGTAAACGAGAGGTCGGTACAGTAGTTCTAACCACAGTGTACAGTATACCAGTTTATAGACAGTAGTAAACGAGAGGTCGGTACAGTAGTTCATACCCCAGTGTACAGTATACCAGTTTATAGACTAGTAGTAAACGAGAGGTCGGTACAGTAGTTCTAACCCCAGTGTACAGTATACCAGTTTATAGACTAGTAGTAAACGAGAGGTCAGTACAGTAGTTCTAACCCCAGTGTACGGTATACCAGTTTATAAACAGTAGTAAACGAGAGGTCCGTACAGTAGTTCTAACCCCAGTGTACAGTATACCAGTTTATAGACTAGTAGTAAACGAGAGGTCGGTACAGTAGTTCTAACCCCAGTGTACGGTATACCAGTTTATAGACTAGTAGTAAACGAGAGGTCGGTACAGTAGTTCTAACCCCAGTGTACAGTATACCAGTTTATAGACTAGTAGTAAACGAGAGGTCGGTACAGTAGTTCTAACCCCAGTGTACAGTATACCAGTTTATAGACTAGTAGTAAACGAGAGGTCGGTACAGTAGTTCTAACCCCAGTGTACAGTATACCAGTTTATAGACTAGTAGTAAACGAGAGGTCGGTACAGTAGTTCTAACCCCAGTGTACGGTATACCAGTTTATAGACTAGTAGTAAACGAGAGGTCGGTACAGTAGTTCTAACCCCAGTGTACTGTATACCAGTTTATAGACAGTAGTAAACGAGAGGTCGGTACAGTAGTTCTAACCCCAGTGTACTGTATACCAGTTTATAGACTAGTAGTAAACGAGAGGTCGGTACAGTAGTTCTAACCCCAGTGTACAGTATACCAGTTTATAGACTAGTAGTAAACGAGAGGTCGGTACAGTAGTTCTAACCCCAGTGTACGGTATACCAGTTTATAGACTAGTAGTAAACGAGAGGTCGGTACAGTAGTTTCTAACCCCAGTGTACAGTATACCAGTTTATAGACTAGTAGTAAACGAGAGGTCGGTACAGTAGTTCTAACCCCAGTGTACAGTATACCAGTTTATAGACTAGTAGTAAACGAGAGGTCGGTACAGTAGTTCTAACCCCAGTGTACCGTATACCAGTTTATAGACTAGTAGTAAACGAGAGGTCGGTACAGTAGTTCTAACCCCAGTGTACGGTATACCAGTTTATAGACTAGTAGTAAACGAGAGGTCGGTACAGTAATTCTAACCCCAGTGTACTGTTTACCAGTTTATAGACTAGTAGTAAACGAGAGGTCGGTACAGTAGTTCTAACCCCAGTGTACTGTATACCAGTTTATAGACTAGTAGTAAACGAGAGGTCGGTACAGTAGTTCTAACCCCAGTGTACAGTATACCAGTTTATAGACTAGTAGTAAACGAGAGGTCGGTACAGTAGTTCTAACCCCAGTGTACAGTATACCAGTTTATAGACTAGTAGTAAACGAGAGGTCGGTACAGTAGTTCTAACCCCAGTGTACAGTATACCAGTTTATAGACTAGTAGTAAACGAGAGGTCGGTACAGTAGTTCTAACCCCAGTGTACAGTATACCAGTTTATAGACTAGTAGTAAACGAGAGGTCAGTACAGTAGTTCTAACCCCAGTGTACAGTAAACCAGTTTATAGACTAGTAGTAAACGAGAGGTCGGTACAGTAGTTCTAACCCCAGTGTACAGTATACCAGTTTATAGACTAGTAGTAAACGAGAGGTCGGTACAGTAGTTCTAACCCCAGTGTACAGTATACCAGTTTATAGACAGTAGTAAACGAGAGGTCGGTACAGTAGTTCTAACCCCAGTGTACAGTATACCAGTTTATAGACAGTAGTAAACGAGAGGTTGGTACAGTAGTTCTAACCCCAGTGTACGGTATACCAGTTTATAGACTAGTAGTAAACGAGAGGTCGGTACAGTAGTTCTAACCCCAGTGTACTGTATACCAGTTTATAGACTAGTAGTAAACGAGAGGTCGGTACAGTAGTTCTAACCCCAGTGTACGGTATACCAGTTTATAGACTAGTAGTAAACGAGAGGTCGGTACAGTAGTTCTAACCCCAGTGTACAGTATACCAGTTTATAGACTAGTAGTAAACGAGAGGTCGGTACAGTAGTTCTAACCCCAGTGTACAGTATACCAGTTTATAGACAGTAGTAACGAGAGGTCGGTACAGTAGTTCTAACCCCAGTGTACTGTATACCAGTTTATAGACTAGTAGTAAACGAGAGGTCGGTACAGTAGTTCTAACCCCAGTGTACAGTATACCAGTTTATAGACAGTAGTAAACGAGAGGTCGGTACAGTAGTTCTAACCCCAGTGTACAGTATACCAGTTTATATACTAGTAGTAAACGAGAGGTCGGTACAGTAGTTCTAACCCCAGTGTACAGTGTACCAGTTTATAGACTAGTAGTAAACGAGAGGTCGGTACAGTAGTTCTAACCCCAGTGTACGGTATACCAGTTTATAGACTAGTAGTAAACGAGAGGTCGGTACAGTAGTTCTAACCCCAGTGTACAGTATACCAGTTTATATACTAGTAGTAAACGAGAGGTCGGTACAGTAGTTCTAACCCCAGTGTACAGTATACCAGTTTATAGACTAGTAGTAAACGAGAGGTCAGTACAGTAGTTCTAACCCCAGTGTACAGTATACCAGTTTATAGACTAGTAGTAAACGAGAGGTTGGTACAGTAGTTCTAACCCCAGTGTACCGTATACCAGTTTATAGACTAGTAGTAAACGAGAGGTCAGTACAGTAGTTCTAACCCCAATGTACAGTATAACAGTTTATAGACTAGTAGTAAACGAGAGGTCAGTACAGTAGTTCTAACCCCAATGTACAGTATAACAGTTTATAGACTAGTAGTAAACGAGAGGTCAGTACAGTAGTTCTAACCCAAATGTACAGTATAACAGTTTATAGACTAGTAGTAAACGAGAGGTCGGTACAGTAGTTCTAACCCCAGTGTACGGTATACCAGTTTATAGACTAGTAGTAAACGAGAGGTCAGTACAGTAGTTCTATAACCCCAGTGTACAGTATACCAGTTTATAGACTAGTAGTAAACGAGAGGTCGGTACAGTAGTTCTAACCCCAGTGTACGGTATACCAGTTTATAGACTAGTAGTAAACGAGAGGTCGGTACAGTAGTTCTAACCCCAGTGTACAGTATACCAGTTTATAGACTAGTAGTAAACGAGAGGTCGGTACAGTAGTTCTAACCCCAGTGTACTGTATACCAGTTTATATACTAGTAGTAAACGAGAGGTCAGTACAGTAGTTCTAACCCCAGTGTACGGTATACCAGTTTATAGACTAGTAGTAAACGAGAGGTCGGTACAGTAGTTCTAACCCCAGTGTACGGTATACCAGTTTATAGTCTAGTAGTAAACGAGAGGTCGGTACAGTAGTTCTAACCCCAGTGTACGGTATACCAGTTTATAGACTAGTAGTAAACGAGAGGTCGGTACAGTAGTTCTAACCCCAGTGTACTATATACCAGTTTATAGACTAGTAGTAAACGAGAGGTCGGTACAGTAGTTCTAACCCCAGTGTACGGTATACCAGTTTATAGACTAGTAGTAAACGAGAGGTCGGTACAGTAGTTCTAACCCCAGTGTACTATATACCAGTTTATAGACTAGTAGTAAACGAGAGGTCGGTACAGTAGTTCTAACCCCAGTGTACGGTATACCAGTTTATAGACTAGTAGTAAACGAGAGGTCGGTACAGTAGTTCTAACCCCAGTGTACAGTATACCAGTTTATAGACTAGTAGTAAACGAGAGGTCGGTACAGTAGTTCTAACCCCAGTGTACTGTATACCAGTTTATATACTAGTAGTAAACGAGAGGTCAGTACAGTAGTTCTAACCCCAGTGTACGGTATACCAGTTTATAGACTAGTAGTAAACGAGAGGTCGGTACAGTAGTTCTAACCCCAGTGTACTATATACCAGTTTATAGACTAGTAGTAAACGAGAGGTCGGTACAGTAGTTCTAACCCCAGTGTACGGTATACCAGTTTATAGACTAGTAGTAAACGAGAGGTTGGTACAGTAGTTCTAACCCCAGTGTACTATATACCAGTTTATAGACTAGTAGTAAACGAGAGGTCGGTACAGTAGTTCTAACCCCAGTGTACGGTATACCAGTTTATATACTAGTAGTAAACGAGAGGTCGGTACAGTAGTTCTAACCTCAGTGTACAGTATACCAGTTTATAGACAGTAGTAAACGAGAGGTCGGTACAGTAGTTCTAACCCCAGTGTACGGTATACCAGTTTATAGATTAGTAGTAAACAAGAGGTCGGTACAGTAGTTCTAACCCCAGTGTACAGTATACCAGTTTATAGACTAGTAGTAAACGAGAGGTCGGTACAGTAATTCTAACCCCAGTGTACAGTATACCAGTTTATAGACTAGTAGTAAACGAGAGGTCGGTACAGTAGTTCTAACCCCAGTGTACAGTATACCAGTTTATAGACAGTAGTAAACGAGAGGTCAGTACAGTAGTTCTAACCCCAGTATACTGTATACCAGTTTATAGACTAGTAGTAAACGAGAGGTCGGTACAGTAGTTCTAACCCCAGTGTACAGTATACCAGTTTATAGACTAGTAGTAAACGAGAGGTCGGTACAGTAGTTCTAACCCCAGTGTACGGTATACCAGTTTATAGACTAGTAGTAAACGAGAGGTCGGTACAGTAGTTCTAACCCCAGTGTACTGTATACCAGTTTATAGACTAGTAGTAAACGAGAGGTCGGTACAGTAGTTCTAACCCCAGTGTACAGTATACCAGTTTATATACTAGTAGTAAACGAGAGGTCGGTACAGTAGTTCTAACCTCAGTGTACAGTATACCAGTTTATAGACAGTAGTAAACGAGAGGTCGGTACAGTAGTTCTAACCCCAGTGTACGGTATACCAGTTTATAGACTAGTAGTAAACGAGAGGTCGGTACAGTAGTTCTAACCCCAGTGTACAGTATACCAGTTTATAGATTAGTAGTAAACGAGAGGTCGGTACAGTAGTTCTAACCCCAGTGTACAGTATACCAGTTTATATACTAGTAGTAAACGAGAGGTCGGTACAGTAGTTCTAACCTCAGTGTACAGTATACCAGTTTATAGACAGTAGTAAACGAGAGGTCGGTACAGTAGTTCATACCCCAGTGTACCGTATACCAGTTTATGGACTAGTAGTAAACGAGAGGTCAGTACAGTAGTTCTAACCCCAGTGTACAGTATACCAGTTTATGGACTAGTAGTAAACGAGAGGTCAGTACAGTAGTTCTAACCCCAGTGTACGGTATACCAGTTTATAGACTAGTAGTAAACGAGAGGTCGGTACAGTAGTTCTAACCCCAGTGTACAGTATACCAGTTTATAGTCTAGTAGTAAACGAGAGGTCGGTACAGTAGTTCTAACCCCAGTGTACTATATACCAGTTTATAGACTAGTAGTAAACGAGAGGTCGGTACAGTAGTTCTAACCCCAGTGTACGGTATACCAGTTTATAGATTAGTAGTAAACGAGAGGTCAGTACAGTAGTTCTAACCCCAGTGTACAGTATACCAGTTTATATACTAGTAGTAAACGAGAGGTCGGTACAGTAGTTCTAACCTCAGTGTACAGTATACCAGTTTATAGACTAGTAGTAAACGAGAGGTCGGTACAGTAGTTCTAACCCCAGTGTACGGTATACCAGTTTATAGACTAGTAGTAAACGAGAGGTCGATACAGTAGATCTAACCCCAGTGTACAGTATACCAGTTTATAGACAGTAGTAAACGAGAGGTCGGTACAGTAGTTCTAACCCCAGTGTACTATATACCAGTTTATAGACTAGTAGTAAACGAGAGGTCGGTACAGTAGTTCTAACCCCAGTGTACTATATACCAGTTTATAGACTAGTAGTAAACGAGAGGTCGGTACAGTAGTTCTAACCTCAGTGTACAGTATACCAGTTTATAGACTAGTAGTAAACGAGAGGTCGGTACAGTAGTTCTAACCCCAGTGTACGGTATACCAGTTTATAGACTAGTAGTAAACGAGAGGTCGGTACAGTAGTTCTAACCCCAGTGTACGGTATACCAGTTTATAGACTAGTAGTAAACGAGAGGTCGGTACAGTAGTTCTAACCCCAGTGTACAGTATACCAGTTTATTGACTAGTAGTAAACGAGAGGTCGGTACAGTAGTTCTAACCCCCAGTGTACCGTATACCAGTTTATAGACTAGTAGTAAACGAGAGGTCAGTACAGTAGTTCTAACCCCAGTGTACAGTATACCAGTTTATAGACTAGTAGTAAACGAGAGGTCAGTACAGTAGTTCTAACCCCAGTGTACAGTATACCAGTTTATAGACTAGTAGTAAACGAGAGGTCGGTACAGTAGTTCTAACCCCAGTGTACAGTATACCAGTTTATATACTAGTAGTAAACGAGAGGTCGGTACAGTAGTTCTAACCCCAGTGTACAGTGTACCAGTTTATAGACTAGTAGTAAACGAGAGGTCGGTACAGTAGTTCTAACCCCAGTGTACGGTATACCAGTTTATAGACTAGTAGTAAACGAGAGGTCGGTACAGTAGTTCTAACCCCAGTGTACAGTATACCAGTTTATATACTAGTAGTAAACGAGAGGTCGGTACAGTAGTTCTAACCCCAGTGTACAGTATACCAGTTTATAGACTAGTAGTAAACGAGAGGTCAGTACAGTAGTTCTAACCCCAGTGTACAGTATACCAGTTTATAGACTAGTAGTAAACGAGAGGTTGGTACAGTAGTTCTAACCCCAGTGTACCGTATACCAGTTTATAGACTAGTAGTAAACGAGAGGTCAGTACAGTAGTTCTAACCCCAATGTACAGTATAACAGTTTATAGACTAGTAGTAAACGAGAGGTCAGTACAGTAGTTCTAACCCCAATGTACAGTATAACAGTTTATAGACTAGTAGTAAACGAGAGGTCAGTACAGTAGTTCTAACCCAAATGTACAGTATAACAGTTTATAGACTAGTAGTAAACGAGAGGTCGGTACAGTAGTTCTAACCCCAGTGTACGGTATACCAGTTTATAGACTAGTAGTAAACGAGAGGTCAGTACAGTAGTTCTATAACCCCAGTGTACAGTATACCAGTTTATAGACTAGTAGTAAACGAGAGGTCGGTACAGTAGTTCTAACCCCAGTGTACGGTATACCAGTTTATAGACTAGTAGTAAACGAGAGGTCGGTACAGTAGTTCTAACCCCAGTGTACAGTATACCAGTTTATAGACTAGTAGTAAACGAGAGGTCGGTACAGTAGTTCTAACCCCAGTGTACTGTATACCAGTTTATATACTAGTAGTAAACGAGAGGTCAGTACAGTAGTTCTAACCCCAGTGTACGGTATACCAGTTTATAGACTAGTAGTAAACGAGAGGTCGGTACAGTAGTTCTAACCCCAGTGTACGGTATACCAGTTTATAGTCTAGTAGTAAACGAGAGGTCGGTACAGTAGTTCTAACCCCAGTGTACGGTATACCAGTTTATAGACTAGTAGTAAACGAGAGGTCGGTACAGTAGTTCTAACCCCAGTGTACTATATACCAGTTTATAGACTAGTAGTAAACGAGAGGTCGGTACAGTAGTTCTAACCCCAGTGTACGGTATACCAGTTTATAGACTAGTAGTAAACGAGAGGTCGGTACAGTAGTTCTAACCCCAGTGTACTATATACCAGTTTATAGACTAGTAGTAAACGAGAGGTCGGTACAGTAGTTCTAACCCCAGTGTACGGTATACCAGTTTATAGACTAGTAGTAAACGAGAGGTCGGTACAGTAGTTCTAACCCCAGTGTACAGTATACCAGTTTATAGACTAGTAGTAAACGAGAGGTCGGTACAGTAGTTCTAACCCCAGTGTACTGTATACCAGTTTATATACTAGTAGTAAACGAGAGGTCAGTACAGTAGTTCTAACCCCAGTGTACGGTATACCAGTTTATAGACTAGTAGTAAACGAGAGGTCGGTACAGTAGTTCTAACCCCAGTGTACTATATACCAGTTTATAGACTAGTAGTAAACGAGAGGTCGGTACAGTAGTTCTAACCTCAGTGTACAGTATACCAGTTTATAGACTAGTAGTAAACGAGAGGTCGGTACAGTAGTTCTAACCCCAGTGTACGGTATACCAGTTTATAGACTAGTAGTAAACGAGAGGTCGGTACAGTAGTTCTAACCCCAGTGTACGGTATACCAGTTTATAGACTAGTAGTAAACGAGAGGTCGGTACAGTAGTTCTAACCCCAGTGTACGGTATACCAGTTTATAGACTAGTAGTAAACGAGAGGTCGGTACAGTAGTTCTAACCCCCAGTGTACCGTATACCAGTTTATAGACTAGTAGTAAACGAGAGGTCAGTACAGTAGTTCTAACCCCAGTGTACAGTATACCAGTTTATAGACTAGTAGTAAACGAGAGGTCAGTACAGTAGTTCTAACCCCAGTGTACAGTATACCAGTTTATAGACTAGTAGTAAACGAGAGGTCGGTACAGTAGTTCTAACCCCAGTGTACAGTATACCAGTTTATATACTAGTAGTAAACGAGAGGTCGGTACAGTAGTTCTAACCCCAGTGTACAGTGTACCAGTTTATAGACTAGTAGTAAATGAGAGGTCGGTACAGTAGTTCTAACCCCAGTGTACGGTATACCAGTTTATAGACTAGTAGTAAACGAGAGGTCGGTACAGTAGTTCTAACCCCAGTGTACAGTATACCAGTTTATATACTAGTAGTAAACGAGAGGTCGGTACAGTAGTTCTAACCCCAGTGTACAGTATACCAGTTTATAGACTAGTAGTAAACGAGAGGTCAGTACAGTAGTTCTAACCCCAATGTACAGTATAACAGTTTATAGACTAGTAGTAAACGAGAGGTCAGTACAGTAGTTCTAACCCCAATGTACAGTATAACAGTTTATAGACTAGTAGTAAACGAGAGGTCGGTACAGTAGTTCTAACCCCAGTGTACTATATACCAGTTTATAGACTAGTAGTAAACGAGAGGTCGGTACAGTAGTTCTAACCCCAGTGTACGGTATACCAGTTTATAGACTAGTAGTAAACGAGAGGTCGGTACAGTAGTTCTAACCCCAGTGTACTATATACCAGTTTATAGACTAGTAGTAAACGAGAGGTCGGTACAGTAGTTCTAACCCCAGTGTACAGTATACCAGTTTATAGACTAGTAGTAAACGAGAGGTCGGTACAGTAGTTCTAACCCCAGTGTACAGTATACCAGTTTATAGACTAGTAGTAAACGAGAGGTCGGTACAGTAGTTCTAACCCCAGTGTACTGTATACCAGTTTATATACTAGTAGTAAACGAGAGGTCAGTACAGTAGTTCTAACCCCAGTGTACGGTATACCAGTTTATAGACTAGTAGTAAACGAGAGGTCGGTACAGTAGTTCTAACCCCAGTGTACTATATACCAGTTTATAGACTAGTAGTAAACGAGAGGTCGGTACAGTAGTTCTAACCTCAGTGTACAGTATACCAGTTTATAGACTAGTAGTAAACGAGAGGTCGGTACAGTAGTTCTAACCCCAGTGTACGGTATACCAGTTTATAGACTAGTAGTAAACGAGAGGTCGGTACAGTAGTTCTAACCCCAGTGTACGGTATACCAGTTTATAGACTAGTAGTAAACGAGAGGTCGGTACAGTAGTTCTAACCCCAGTGTACAGTATACCAGTTTATAGACTAGTAGTAAACGAGAGGTCGGTACAGTAGTTCTAACCCCCAGTGTACCGTATACCAGTTTATAGACTAGTAGTAAACGAGAGGTCAGTACAGTAGTTCTAACCCCAGTGTACAGTATACCAGTTTATAGACTAGTAGTAAACGAGAGGTCAGTACAGTAGTTCTAACCCCAGTGTACAGTATACCAGTTTATAGACTAGTAGTAAACGAGAGGTCGGTACAGTAGTTCTAACCCCAGTGTACAGTATACCAGTTTATATACTAGTAGTAAACGAGAGGTCGGTACAGTAGTTCTAACCCCAGTGTACAGTGTACCAGTTTATAGACTAGTAGTAAATGAGAGGTCGGTACAGTAGTTCTAACCCCAGTGTACGGTATACCAGTTTATAGACTAGTAGTAAACGAGAGGTCGGTACAGTAGTTCTAACCCCAGTGTACAGTATACCAGTTTATATACTAGTAGTAAACGAGAGGTCGGTACAGTAGTTCTAACCCCAGTGTACAGTATACCAGTTTATAGACTAGTAGTAAACGAGAGGTCAGTACAGTAGTTCTAACCCCAATGTACAGTATAACAGTTTATAGACTAGTAGTAAACGAGAGGTCAGTACAGTAGTTCTAACCCCAATGTACAGTATAACAGTTTATAGACTAGTAGTAAACGAGAGGTCAGTACAGTAGTTCTAACCCCAATGTACAGTATAACAGTTTATAGACTAGTAGTAAACGAGAGCTCGGTACAGTAGTTCTAACCCCAGTGTACGGTATACCAGTTTATAGACTAGTAGTAAACGAGAGGTCAGTACAGTAGTTCTATAACCCCAGTGTACAGTATACCAGTTTATAGACTAGTAGTAAACGAGAGGTCGGTACAGTAGTTCTAACCCCAGTGTACGGTATACCAGTTTATAGACTAGTAGTAAACGAGAGGTCGGTACAGTAGTTCTAACCCCAGTGTACAGTATACCAGTTTATAGACTAGTAGTAAACGAGAGGTCGGTACAGTAGTTCTAACCCCAGTGTACGGTATACCAGTTTATAGACTAGTAGTAAACGAGAGGTCGGTACAGTAGTTCTAACCCCAGTGTACAGTATACCAGTTTATAGACTAGTAGTAAACGAGAGGTCGGTACAGTAGTTCTAACCCCAGTGTACAGTATACCAGTTTATAGACTAGTAGTAAACGAGAGGTCGGTACAGTAGTTCTAACCCCAGTGTACCGTATACCAGTTTATATACTAGTAGTAAACGAGAGGTCAGTACAGTAGTTCTAACCCCAGCGTACGGTATACCAGTTTATAGACTAGTAGTAAACGAGAGGTCGGTACAGTAGTTCTAACCCCAGTGTACAGTATACCAGTTTATAGACTAGTAGTAAACGAGAGGTCGGTACAGTAGTTCTAACCCCAGTGTACAGTATACCAGTTTATATACTAGTAGTAAACGAGAGGTCGGTACAGTAGTTCTAACCCCAGTGTACAGTATACCAGTTTATAGACTAGTAGTAAACGAGAGGTCGGTACAGTAGTTCTAACCCCAGTACAGTAGTTCTAACCCCAGTTTATGGACTAGTGGCTATTTTAGTTTACACTTGTGAGAAAACCCTAGACATGCTAGCTATTGATGTTCTGGCATTTTACATTATAGGGCAGATATAATTACTTGTTTCTTGTCATGTCTAGAGTCTTTCTCAAACAAAACAAGTGTTGATCTGACAAATTACATGAGCAACATATAAATATTGCATGTTTGGCAGAGTGATAAAACATGTTGGCTTTGTTATAGAATCAGTATCTTGTGATCAGGCCACCAATGAGTTAGTTAGTATACCTGTCTTATTCCAGTAGGTCTGCTTTCTGGCTCACTTCACTTTCACTTTCTATCAAGTCACTTCTAGAACATAAAGGTGTCTTAAGACAACTTGGTCTTGTTTGCTCACCTGCCCAAATGGCAAGTGAGCTTATGCCATGGTGCACCGCCTGGCCGTCCATTGTCAACTTTTTCCTTTTAACAACTTCTTCTCATTAACCAGGAGGCCCAGGGACTTGATATTCGGCCTGTAGCATGCTGGAGGGAAGGGCTACCAAGTTTGTTCAAATGAATGACCTTGACCTTCATTCAGGTCACATGGATCAAATAGGCTATAATCTTCAATACAAGCCTATAGGTTATTATGACCTTCATTCAAGGTCACATGGATCAAATAGGCTATAATCTTCAAATAATTTCTTCTCAAACACCAAGAGGCCCATGGGGACCTACATTCAAGGTCACAGGGGTTGAATAGGCTGAAATGTTTAAACGACGTCTTCTCAATAACCAAGAGTGCCAGAAGTTGATATTGGATCTGTAGCATGCTGAGGTGAAGGGATACCAAGTTTGTTAAAACCGATTACAGGACCAAGTCTTCAAACAACTTCTCAACCAAAAACTCCATGCCAATCAGTGATTTAGGCCCATAGGGCCTCTTTCTATTTGATATTCACTGAAGTACACAATCACCAATAGTTTAGTCAGATGACCGTTAAGGCCCATAGGCCTATTGTTAAGGTATGATGTCATGGTGGCCACATTGAATTTTTGATGTACTTGATTTTGTTGCTGTCACCCCTTTGGCTCAAGAACAAAAAATAAATGTCATACATCTAACCATTTTAGACCATTTGTTTGGACAAAATAGAATGCAGAAGAAGAAGAATAATAGGTAGAAATTGTCACAGACAATTTGACAGGCTTTTCATACATTTGACAAACTTAAGGCAGCAATAATCTTTATGACCTTGAATGTAGATCAGGTCATTCATCCAAGCATGCTATAAAGCCTGATATCAACTCCCTAGTCCTCCTACATTCACATACTTAATGGCTCTAAAAACTAACTCATAATGAAAGGCTTTAAAAAAAAACCACCTATTGCAAAATAATTCATAGACATCAATCCAAATTCTATAGTTGTTTAAAGTCTCAAATACAGCCCCCATGAGTCAAGAAACGGTATTTCAGATAAATTAGAGTTTGGCTGGAAAAGAATAAAGTATCGACCAATGAGGTGGTGTTTCGTCTAAACCAAGTCCCTAAAATAAATGGCTGTCTGAGGTTTGTGTGGATTTTTCTTGAGGAATTAACTTTTGGAATAGGTACTTCATTTAGACAAGAATGAAAGGGTAGAGGTCTAAAGATTTGGAAGTAAAAATAGAATGTGTAGTAAGTCAGCTGTGAGAAAATGTCACGGTGAGTGTTTGAACAGAGATAATTAACTCCCACACTTAACGTTTCGTGTAGGGATATAAGTGGAACCATATGGCCTCAGACCACAATTAATTTCCTTCTATATTTTGCCACAGAAAAAAATCGAAATTGAAAAGTTTCAAAAACATTGCAAAAATTCTGGTTTTCATATCACATTGTAGAGCTATTCAAGCTGAACCTACAGTGAGCTCGAAAGTACCTTATGACCAGCATTTAAGAAAGATATTTCTATTTAAGTGTTACTATCCAACTGTAATATGGGAAAATCCGGAAAATTACAAAATATTACTACTCAAGTCTTATAACTCCCTGTGTCCTACTACACAAACAAACATGGAAATGGTGTCAAAACAAAATTCTATCACTAGAATAAATATTGTACTATAAATCTATGTTAAAATTATGCACATATCTGCACCCGGAAGTATAACTGTGGTCTGAGGCATATCGTGTGGGTATTGTCACTCTGGACATGATATATTGAAAGTTGAAATCTTCATTGTCTGTAGTGTGTGATTGATATATTTATCGTATCTCAACACATATACAGGATCGAGCATATGTGACAACAGAATGTTTTATTGTGATAATGCTACTTCTCACTGCTGAAAAATGAAAAAAAGTCTAAATATAGACGAACTGATCCTTAGCAAGCTTTTTAATTAGACATATTTTGCATTAACATGGCATGGCAAAAGGTTAGCCCAAAATATATTCTACAAATAATATGATTGGGTGAACCCTGTAAATTCAATGGTTTTCGGGTTATGACCATGTTAAACTTTTTACGTATGACCTCATGGCGGCCATATTGGTTTCTTGACCTACTTATTAATAGATGACCACACCCCTTTGACATATGCCATACAATGTAAGAGAAATACCATTGACAGAGCAGTTGTTGTCACAAAATAGAGTGCAGAAGAAGAAAAAAAGGTCCGAACAAAAACAATAGGCCTTAATTTTTCACCAGTTGGTGAAAGGCTCTAAATACATCTCTTTGCTATATGCCCTATGAATCATAGGGTCCAAATATTACATATTGACAGAGTTGATTTAAAAAACGAGGCTACAATGACCAAGTACACAACAGACAAGGTAATTCCTATTTGAATTTCCAAGTGTATTACTCTTTATCCAACTCAAAATCGAAAACCCGTTGAAGTGATTTTTCAAGATTTGATTCAGAAACTCTTTGTTTGCAACAAAGTGGTTATATACCGTACAGCATTAATAATTCATACTTTCTCAATTCACATGACAAAAATTGTGTACGTAAACATGGCAGGCATGCTTGGAGTTTGTTGCTCAACAGTTGTTTTCAAAATAGTGAGTCACAATTCATGTCTAGTGCTTAATCAATGACATGATGTGACAAATACATTTCAAACACCTTGAGCAAGTGGCCTATACAAAAGGCAGACTTTATCAGTATTATCCATGAAGCAAGTGTAGTCTACCATAGTCTCAGTGGAGCAAGTAGACAGACGTACCTATTTTACGAGCCCTGGCTCTTGATGTGACATACTGGAACCTTAAGAACAAGTCTTAATGAGCCGTCAGTGAGCCCTCTTGTTGTGACAGTACATAATGGAACCTAAAGGACAAGTCTTAATGATCCTTCAGTGAGCCCTCTTGTTGTGACAGTACATAATGGAACCTAAAGGACAAGTCTTAATGATCCTTCATTGAGCCCTCTTGTTGTGACAGTACACAATGGAACCATAAGGCGAGTCTTAATGAGCCTTCAGTGAGCCTTCTTGTTGTGACAGTACACAATGGAACCTAAAGGACAAGTCTTAATGAGCCTTCAATGAGCCTTCTTGTTGTGACAGTACACAATGGAACCTAAAGGACAAGTCTTAATGAGCCTTCAGTGAGCCCTCTTGTTGTGACAGTACACAATGGAACCATAAGGCGAGTCTTAAGGACCAGGTTTGGCTGCCCTCATTCTTGCAGTATATAAAATCATATGGACAATTAGTCTTAATGAGCCATTGATCTTGTTGTGCAAGTATACTTAACTTAGAGAGCACTAGTCCAATTGAGTCTCCTGATGTGTCAGATTTCTGGAACAGAACATTTAATAAGTTTCAATGAGCCCTCTCATTGTGTTAGTTTGTTTGTTTTGTTTGTTTTTGTTTAACGTCCTATTAACAGCCAAGGTCATTTAAGGACGTGCCAGGTTTAGGAGGTGGAGGAAAGCCGGAGTACCTTGAAGAAAAACCAACAGCCTACGGTCAGTACCTGGCAACTGCCCCACGTAGGTTTCGAACTCGCAACCCAGAGGTGGGTGATAAAGTGTCGGGACACTTTAACCACTCGGCCACCGCGGCCCATAAATGTGTTAGTAGTCTTGAACTACATGTAGAGAAAATGTCTTAATGAGCCCTCTTAATGTGTGAGAACATTTGAACAGGAAGGCAAGTCTTAAAGAGACCTCAATCTTGTTATGTTAAAGATAGAAATTCAGCCTTGGGACTCGGGGTCCCCCATTATATTTTTAACGTGAAAATCTCTCTTGAGTAACTGTGTGGTAACTACTTTCCCACAATACATTAACTTAATAGGCTTTCTGTTAATGCATGTATGCTAACACTTGCATTGTGTACCAGCACATCCGATATTGAAATTAAACGTTAACATGTACAGTGGACCAGAAATGGATAGTGCTCTCATCTGTTTCAAATGATAACTACTTAATGTTGTAAGTTTTTTTTTGCATATTCAAATTTAAAACAGAAATAATGCATCTTTCACGGTTTCATCCATTGAAGCCTAACTGCTGAAAAGGTATAATGCCTTGTAAACATTAGTCTGATAAAAGGTAGAAATTCCATTTCATTTTGTCAAATGATTGACATGATCTCTGATATGCTTGAAATATTTTCCAATTTTTTAATTTCCATAGATCAGTTTTAACCAAACAAGACAGGAAGATGAAAATGGGTGGCTACAAACCATTCAATGTCAATCTCAAGTTATACGAGAGATATGATGATGTAACACAGCCCTTATGGGTATTCTTTGATTCTATAAGATGTCTGCCTGTCCTGGATCAATTTTTAGCAAAGACTTTAAACCCTATGGCAACAACTGCCATATGTTTGCTACCATTGTACAATAGCTTATACAGAGGGACATTTCCTAGTTATACTACATATGTTCAATTTCATTTGAATTATTCAAATAAAATATGTTTAAACTTTTGCTTACATTGGAGATTCTTAAAATCTGGACTTCATTCAATCACATTTATATGTTAACAGTCGTCGGGATTTTAATAGATTTTGTAATGTCAAAAGGACTTTAGTTATTTCAAAGTTTTTCATAAGAAGACCTATGACAACAGACAGAGGGAGATTGTGCTATGACATGTTCATCTTCCTCAAATGGTCTGCTTTCTGATCATGACACATTGATTAGTTTATGGCCAGGTTTTCTATGAGATAAGGCTGATGATTTCATGGAAATGGGGAAAATCTGCAGCAAAGGAAATTGAACAAAACAGTTTCTTGAAGTAAATTCCTGTGTTTGAGATAAACGACAGGAATGTGATTGCATGTTTGATACATAATCCAGCTGTAGATGAAACAGTCTATGTCAATCAGGCAGAATTTGTATTTCTAGGGAGAATTTTGTGATTTACTCTTAATGCAGATTTTTCCTGCTTATATATAATATATATGTTGGGTCTGAACTAATGACCTGTCCTGTATGGGTTCATTTTTCCCAAAGAAGTCATCAAGACTGTTAGAATTTTAAAATGTGGTGTTTTTGATGAGAGGTCATGAAATCCAGTAACCTAGTATTTTACCCCTAACTACTAAGTATGCACTTTTGCTGCACAAAAAATTTCAAATTCCTACATGGTGGCAGTTTCCCAAAATGGCCAAGAAAAATACAGCATGATGGTAGATAATCCTAGACGTACAATCATCTGAGAAGTTGGCATAAGATACAGACCTAGTTCTAAAGTCCATATGAAATTGATTAATTTGACACACCAAAACAATTAACATGTTACCCCCTTTATATAACTTAAATTGTTAGGATTTTTTACCAGACACTGTTTTACTGGACTTGTCAGATTGGGGATGCAGGTTTCTTGAAGACAATTGTGTACATCAAAGATATTTGTTTTGTGATTATCACTACAAGGTATCGATTGTTATGTCATCCTTATTGTAGAAGTGCAGATTTTATTACGCACCTCCTGCTGTGAGACTAATTTTGAAGTCTTATACCTAATACCACATGTGTTTTCAGTTCCTTGCTGTTTGTAGGTGATTGGGTGCAGTTCTAGACATTACCATGGTTTAAGGTCAAGGTTGATTAAACACTTGATTGGTTGATGTGCCATCTAAGACAATTTTGATAAGTAGATTATATTTGTCAATGATACAAGTCCTGAGGATTGGCTATACATCTGTAATCAGTCTGATATACCTGAGATACCTGGGAAGGCCAGGTTTTCATAGCAACATCTTCAGCCAAAGCCAAAAGCAATTTCTCATCATTCTTGAAATAGAGTTGATGGAAATGGAGGTTTTGTAAAACATCCTTTATACACTGTGAGAAAAGCTTGCAATTTAAGTGAATGGGTATGGTGTTAATGAGCCATTGGGAGACTTCAGTGCCATGAATAATTAGTTCGCAGACTGGGATTTATGGGCTGGGAATCAGTTTTCAAAATTCAAGGAGCAAATCTTCACCCTTTTCTGTTATGACCCAACCTTCACTAAAATTTACTGCATAGTGTTTAAGGATTGTCCTATTTTTGGTTCAAATTGAAATTAATAAATAAATGAAAAAATACAATTGAGAAGACAGAGCAGCTTGAAATATATAGTATAGAGGTATAATTTGTTTGTTCAAGGCCTTTAATTATACCCTTCTTAGGCTTGAAAATTTGAACTCGCTAAATATATGATTTTGGTGGATTAGTAAGGGAAATAATTTGTGTGCACAAGTTTTTAGTCCCCTACTGATGAACAGGGAGACTAAAGGTCTCCTCTCTGTCTTGTACATACGTGCGTCGTTTGTTGGCGTGCGTCGTTTGCTGACGTACCGCTTGATCATGACCTAGCTAACATCTGGTACTATTTGAAAGCGTCTTGGCTATTCAGATTGTTTAAAAACATGGCACAATAACAGCAGATACCTGAATAGACATTGATAGAAAAAGGAATAAAACTCATCCATGTACATAACATCAAAGATTGTTAGTGCTCTAGGGGCTTAATTTCTTGTGGGATTTTTATCAAACTTCACACAATGATAAAGGACCATAATATGTTGGACATGTTTGAGTTTCAAGGTTTTGGGGTCAAGGTCAAGGTCACTATTAATATTTTTTTTGGGGGGGGGGGGGGGGGGGGGGGGGGGGGGGGGGGGGGGGAAGAGGACATGAATTGCTTCAATAATACCCAGTAAGCTTGTTTTTAAAAGGTGCTTGGTGGTTTTTTTAAATCTTGCATATATCTCAGATTTCCTGAATAATTTGTTCAAATGTAGCCTTTGAATATTGTATTTTCATTAATTCATTTAAATCCTAAAAAGGGCTCTAACTTATGATTACCATTTGTTTAAACCATAAGACTTAATTTATACATACTACATACCAGGTAATGGGGATATCAATCTTGTTACTGTATTCACCCTTGAAATAATGTTTTATTGTTTCCCTGGAACATTTGTTCCCAGACAGTAAATAAATAACCTTTCTTTGGACTTTAAATAAGTGAAGCCATCCTCTTTCATGGAAAATTTGGAGATGTGCTTTTGAGACAGGTGTCTTATAAGGTCAAATACAGTATTCTTTAAAAAAAACCAAGAGATTATTAAACTCGGCCAACTGCCAAAGACAGCATCTTGAGATAATTTCCTACATTTCAGTGAAATGACCCATATAGTTATATTATTAGGGCATGCAGACCTCGGTGAAATTAACGTTGATGCTGACGGCCTCTATTTACACCGATATTGTCATTGCATCAGCGATAAAATAGAAACAATAGGATAGATACCTGCAGGCTGTCCTTTTCCATGAGAACAACAATAACATTTACGTTGGAGATTTAGGTTAATGTTGTGTAAATTGTCTTTCCTACCATTTCCTTGTCATATAAATTCTGCGGCAATATATACAAAAAATATTGATTGCGACATAAAGTGTATTGTAGAATGTTGTACGCCGTTTAGGCATAGTAGCTGATAAAGTTATGTACACAGACCTTCAAAAACAATAAGTAGGCCAGTACACGGAGTGTATTACAGCAAACTAAATGGGGTATGAAACATATACGCTAATGACAGGAGATCAAAAAATTATTCCTTCCGAACAACATTGCCCCCTTTTTTTTCACGGAAATCTCTAGTACACAACCCGGCTACTATTTATCAGAAAACGTAAATGATTCATGCTTAATTTTTAGTGTAATAGCTATAGGGAATGGCATTTACAAGCCATTAAACAATCAGATATTGACCGCGATTGCAGGTAGGGCAAAAAAACTATCTAAGGCGATATAATTGTAATGCCTTACTGTAACTGGTGAAGATCGTTTCATCTGAAAATCAATAAGATTTCTGATAAGCAACCTATAACCAACCAGTGTTGAGAAATTTCGTTTGGTCCAGTAGAAACGTTTTTCATGTTCTCATTTATCGATTGCCAAACTTGTACAATTGGCAGAAGAGTTCAATTTACTGGGGTCCATACCATTGGCTTTCGACCTCTTGACGGCCTACAGGGATTGTATATACATATAGACAAAATACCAATTACTTTTGTTATGATACCGTTAAGGAGCTGTGATTTGTTCAGCTGAAGGACTGTTACAAGTAGTAATAAGTGTTTTCAGGTCGACTAGATGTATATGTGAACTGTTCAGAGTTTCAAACCTGGAAAACCAGAATGCTTCCTGATTCACGGGATATAGGTATGGTAAATAATACATTTTAAAGTTAAATAGAGTGCCAGGTTAAAATTTATAGCTTGAAATTTCCTTGGGTGATCAGAATATATAGATTAGAGCCTTTAATATCAAATGAAGATTTAGGCATATGGTACAAAATGTATATGTTATATGATCTAGAATATAGTGAATTGTTAGATATATGTATATATAACCTAAAGTTCTTTTTGTCTTTGATGACAGTAAAGAGATGGTCAATGTTGACCTTGAGACAAATCAAATGATTTTTCTGCAGTTTATAAGTGCTCAAAATATCTTTGTAAATTCCAGATATTCTAAATAGAAGATTTTAATTATACAAGTGTTATAACTAAAAAAGACAAGTTAAAGTTAATTAGAAACTTTAAATAATTAGTTTAACTCATCATTTTATTATTTGTAGTCATTTGTGTATTAATATGAAAATCATCAATCTTTTCCTGAAATATCTCAGCATTTCCTACTCGATATATAAATTGTATTTGTCATTTGCATGCATAAAAAATATAACTATTTTAATTATATATCAGTGGACATGCAAATAAGGAGAGGGGCGAGTTAGGATCCAATTGTTACCATGGATACCATACAGTACTATATTAGTAGCGATTAAAGATTATAAAGTTAGTATTTAATTCAAAATGTGATTTGAGTCGCGATCAACACCTTTGGGGAATTGTGTAAAGTGATACTGATTGATCCATCATTGATGTACAGGAAACGGAGTACATTAGAATTTGATTAGAATTTCAATTCAAAATGGAATTCTACCATCTTGATACTACATCAGATCTGGGGAGCAATAACACATGTATAGTGATATAATTATTTACAGATTTAGTTAACACTGTAATTTGGTATTGAGTGTTGTGAAATTGATGTGTTCATTAGTGTGAAACTCTTTTGACATGGAGGTACAGATATCATACTATGGTAACATATACCTTAATTAGGGTCCTAATAAGTCTAATGTGAATACCAATTATTTTGAAGAGGTAAAATCAATTTGGAACACACAGATTTGCAAATTACACAGTAATTTGTACATAGAATGGTATGCATGGAGACATTAAGATATTCAACAACAGAATTATGTAAGCAATCCTTTATTTCATTGTGGAATATTGTGTATGTTTCCATTAAGTATTATAATCAGTGAGATATATATAGTAATTTTAACTAGGTGTATTATTTAGTTGTAGGTCACTAACACATCTTTCTATTCAGATTTGAATGAGAACAGTTATAATCTATATCTGTTGTCATCAAAAATGTGTTTTAGTATATAAGCATTCGGGGCTTATTTGTCCCCTAATGGTGAAACTAGGGGGTCTTTAGGTTTCCTCTCCGTACATCTTGTACATAAATACTTAATTTATGTAAATGCTAAAGTTTTTCAGTGCTCTAGCTGCTTCATTCCCTGAGGGATTTTGATCAAACTTCACATATAGATAAATGATCATTCTATCTCGGACAAGTTTAAGTGTCAGGGTTATTGAGTCGAGGTCAAGGTCACAGTTATTATTTTTAGGTAGGGCCTGTAGGGGACATGAATTGCTTTAGCACTGTTTGATAGCATCAGTTGAAACATTTCGTAAAAGAATTTGAAAAATGTTTTCTTTTTGATTCCTTCATGTAATGACATTTTTGTTATTTGTGTGACCTTGTGTGACCTTGTGTGTTCCACAGGAGAAATGAAGATCTGTACGGGGAAGGACAGCTGTGTCATGGAGGATAAGACAGGTCTGCCCGGGGGAGATGATCCCCTGGGGTGTGGGGACAAACCCCTATCCTTCATGGCATCTCCCAAGGGAAAAAAACGGGTCACACTCTCTCTAGAGGCTGGTGGAGGTGAGGATTATCCGGAAGATGACATGGATGAATTTGAAAATGATGGCGATGAGGCATATGATGATGTGTTCTTACCAGATGATTATAGCGATCAGGTAAGAACTCTGTAACCTCAACATTATAAATAGTAAAGAAAGTTCATCAACATTATATAGTAAAGAAAGTTCATCAACATTATAAATAGTAAAGAAAGTTCATCAACATTATATAGTAAAGAAAGTTCAACATTATATAGTAAAGAAAGTTCATCAACATTATAAATAGTAAAGAAAGTTCATCAACATTATAAATAGTAAAGAAAGTTCATCAACATTATAAATAGTAAAGAAAGTTCATCAACATTATAAATAGTAAAGAAAGTTCATCAACATTATAAATAGTAAAGAAAGTTCATCAACATTATATAGTAAAGAAAGTTCATCAACATTATATAGTGAAGAAAGTTCATCAACATTATATAGTAAAGAAAGTTCATCAACATTATATAGTAAAGAAAGTTCAACATTATATAGTAAAGAAAGTTCATCAACATTATAAATAGTAAAGAAAGTTCATCAACATTATATAGTAAAGAAAGTTCATCAACATTATAAATAGTAAAGAAAGTTCATCAACATTATATAGTAAAGAAAGTTCATCAACATTATAAATAGTAAAGAAAGTTCATCAACATTATATAGTGAAGAAAGTTCATCAACATTATAAATAGTAAAAAAGTTCATCAACATTATGTAGTAAAGAAAGTTCATCAACATTATATAGTAAAGAAAGTTCAACATTATATAGTAAAGAAAGTTCATCAACATTATAAATAGTAAAGAAAGTTCATCAACGTTATATAGTAAAGAAAGTTCATCAACATTATAAATAGTAAAGAAAGTTCATCAACCTTATATAGTAAAGAAAGTTCATCAACATTATATAGTAAAGAAAGTTCATTAACTTTATATAGTAAAGAAATTCCATCAGCATTATATAGTAAAGAAAGTTCGTCAACATTATATAGTGAAGAAAGTTCATCAACATTATATAGTAAAGAAAGTTCATCAACATTATAAATAGTAAAGAAAGTTCATCAACATTATATAGTAAAGAAAGTTCATCAACATTATAAATAGTAAAGAAAGTTCATCAACATTATATAGTAAAGAAAGTTCATCAACATTATATAGTAAAGAAAGTTCATCAACATTATATAGTGAAGAAAGTTCAACATTATATAGTAAAGAAAGTTCATCAACATTATAAATAGTAAAGAAAGTTCATCAACATTATATAGTAAAGAAAGTTCATCAACATTATAAATAGTAAAGAAAGTTCATCAACATTATATAGTGAAGAAAGTTCATCAACATTATAAAAAGTAAAGAAAGTTCATCAACATTATAAATAGTAAAGAAAGTTCATCAACATTATATAGTAAAGAAAGTTCATCAACATTATCAATAGTAAAGAAAGTTCATCAACATTATAAATAGTAAAGAAAGTTCATCAACATTATAAATAGTAAAGAAAGTTCATCAACATTATAAATAGTAAAGAAAGTTCATCAACATTATCTAGTGAAGAAAGTTCATCAACATTATATAGTAAAGAAAGTTCATCAACATTATAAATAGTAAAGAAAGTTCATCAACTTTATATAGTAAAGAAATTTCATCAGCATTATATAGTAAAGAAAGTTTGTCAACATTATATAGTGAAGAAAGTTCATCAACATTATATAGTAAAGAAAGTTCATCAACATTATAAATAGTAAAGAAAGTTCATCAACATTATATAGTAAAGAAAGTTCATCAACATTATAAATAGTAAAGAAAGTTCATCAACATTATATAGTAAAGAAAGTTCATTAACATTATAAATAGTAAAGAAAGTTCATCAACATTATATAGTAAAGAAAGTTCATCAACATTATATAGTAAAGAAAGTTCATTAACATTATATAGTAAAGAAAGTTCATCAACATTATAAATAGTAAAGAAAGTTCATCAACATTATATAGTAAAGAAAGTTCATCAACATTATATAGTAAAGAAAATTCATCAACATTATAAATAGTAAAGAAAGTTCATCAACATTATATAGTAAAGAAAGTTCATCAACATTATATAGTAAAGAAAGTTCATTAACATTATATAGTAAAGAAAGTTCATCAACATTATAAATAGTAAAGAAAGTTCATCAACATTATATAGTAAAGAAAGTTCATCAACATTATAGAGTAAAGAAAGTTCATCAACATTATATAGTAAAGAAAATTCATCAACATTATAAATAGTAAAGAAAGTTCATCAACATTATATAGTAAAGAAAGTTCATCAACATTATATACTGAAGAAAGTTCATCAACATTATATAGTAAAGAAAGTTCATCAACATTATAGATAGTAAAGAAAGTTCATCAACATTATAGATAGTAAAGAAAGTTCATCAACATTATATAGTAAAGAAAGTTGATCAATATTATATATTAAAGAAAGTTCATCAACATTATGTAGTAAAGAAAGTTCAACATGTTATAGTAAAGAACGTTCATCAACATTATATAGTTAAGAAAGTTCATCAACATTATATAGTAAAGAAAGTTCATCAACATTATATAGTAAAGAAAGTTCATCAACATTATATAGTAAAGAAAGTTCATCAACATTATAAATAGTAAAGAAAGTTCATCAATATTATATAGTAAAGAAAGTTCATCAACATTATATAGTAAAGAAAAATGATCAACATTATAAATAGTAAAGAAAGTTCATCAACATTATATAGTGAAGAAAGTTCAACATGTTATAGTAAAGAAAGTTCATCAACATTATATAGTAAAGAAAGTTCATCAACATTATATAGTAAAGAAAGTTGCCTTGGGTCTTGTCCCATCAAGTGTCATCAAAACCCATTTAAGATTGCCATATTCTTCAGTTCTAGATTGAAAAAAAAATAAAAACTTAAACACTTGAAAGGTGTTAATGATAGCTCTTTATGATGATGATGATGTCTTGATATTCCTTGAGTGAAGACTTGAATTGTTCTAGGTGTTCCTTAGTTGTGAAGTCTTCAATAAATATAATTGATGATGTTATCAGTGAATATTAAAGGTTTCTTTGGATTGAATTTTACTTAGAACTAAATAACTCTTCTCCAGAATATATTCAGAGTATATGCGCGCAACAACCAAAAGAATTAATTTAATTAAATATTAATATATTCTACTTTCTGCTTCCTAATCAATAAATTAAATTACTTAACTTTACCATTGTTGAAATTTGACTCTGGTTCATTTCACCATGCTTGAGAGAATACATTATATGTTCCGGTAACATGGATCATTGTCGTAATAATGGCTGTAGTAACGAGTGACTGATGTATTGAGTAGACGTTCCAACTAGACAAATGTCCAATGGCTCAAAAATGTTGTGGTACATTGTCTCCTTGGTAGTTCAGTATAATCACCAACTCATAGTCTAATTACTAAGTGATGATTCTGTACTTCATGACATCCCTCTAACATTCCAGAAATCCTCCAGTATGAAATATCAAATTAAGTTTGACTGCAATTTATGTAACTTTATAGTGGAATTTTTACTAGATAATTACAATGGAAATCATTTTATCATCGACCTGAAAAAAAATTTAGGAAGCACATAATTGAAGCTTTGTCTGTTTGTCCCAGAAGTTTGCCTGGGTCATAACTTTGAACTCCTTAAATGTAGGTCAATTTAAATTTCATGCATATAGAATGACAAGACGGTATGTTAGGTAAAGGAGACACAGTGGTCCAGTGGTAGGACACCGGGCTAAGTGACCGAAGGATCATTGGTTCGAGACCTGGCAAGGGCGCTGTGTTGTATCCTTTAACAAGATACTTTACTCGGTTGTGTTCCAGTCAACTCAATTCATATGTATGATCGAGTGCTGGTAGGGCAGAGCATGAAATGTGTGTAAGCTGTTATAGCGCCACAGATATCAGGATAGGACTCCCCAGGGAGTTGAGAAAGATGTTGGCTGGTTGCTTAAGGCCAAACAACCATGGATAATAAGTTGTGAACTACTTTTAGATGGCTATGTTGTTGTGATATAGCAGTATATAAAACTCCAAATTTGTATATCATCATCAATAGTTCCATACCTGTTTGTCCATAGTTACCAGGTAAGGTCACATTGTGGTTAAAAGTAAAATACTTTGGGTACAGGTTTTGAAATGGTCCTCACTGAAAGTAACTCAATGAAATATTGTGAAGGATATAGCAAGGTAGTGATTTGTACATTCAGGTCTAAGGTCAAGGTCACTTTGAGATCATAGGTCTTTCATTCCAAATGAGATGCTTGCATGGGTCATAATTTTTGAAAGTATGTATGAATAGCCAAAGGTCAAGGTAACATGGAAATGAAAGGTCAGATTTATTGTCTGGGTCATTAAACTTCTTAATGAATGTTTTCCTAAACTACACTGAATGAATGTTCACGTTCTTTGGGGATTTCCTCACTTTTGTTTCTTACAGAATTGTTTGCAGATAGGTCATAGAAATTTCATGGAAATTTGTAGGTTGACATGGCCATCTGCCATATACCATTTTCAGGTCTGTATGGCCAAGGTCTCATACAGGTCAAAGGTGAAATTCACATTCTTTGTCTGGGACATAAATTCTGATTGGCTGGGGATGGATATATTAGTTCAAGGTGGTGTGTTTTACACAAGGATGTCAAACATGTAGGTCTACTCTATAAAAACCTTTATGTAAAGCCTAAAGTGTAATGTGCATGTCTACACATTTCCAGTCAGAAGCTTGGTCTTTTAAGGTTCATGATTCATCAGTTTTATTGACTTTTTAAAACTGGAAGGAAGCTGGAATCATAAAAAAAGGTAGAAAGTAATAATTCTGGTGATGGCAATGAGTGCGACTGTAAAACAAGTAGCCCTAGATAGCAACAGGAATCCATCTCAAAATGAGAGTTTTCCCTACTACACATAGGAAGGTTATAGGTTCTGTATTTCCCCTTTCTTTTCTGTATTTTTCTTTTGTTTCCTTAACTTTCATTCCTTTATCTTCCTCTTATAAATACTTTGTTTTGTTTTGTTCAGTTGTTGTTACCTACCTATCCTCATATGACCCTGGCTGTTTATGTCGACTGCCTATCCTCATATGACCCTGGCTGTTTATGTCGACTGCCTATCTTCATATGACCCTGGCTGTTGGTGTTGACTGCCTATCCTCATATGACCTTGGCTGTTGATGTCACAACGCTGTCCTCATATGACCCTGGTTGTTGGTGTCACCCTCCTATCCTCATATGACCCTGGTTGTTGGTGTCGACTGCCTATCCTCATATGACCCTGGTTGTTGGTGTCACCCTCCTATCCTCATATGACCCTGGTTGTTGGTGTCGACTGCCTATCCTCATATGACCCTGGTTGTTGGTGTCACCCTCCTATCCTCATATGACCCTGGTTGTTGGTGTCGACTGCCTATCCTCATATGACCCTGGTTGTTGGTGTCGACTGCCTATCCTCATATGACCCTGGTTGTTGGTGTCGACTGCCTATCCTCATATGACCCTGGCTGTTGGTGTCACCCTCCTATCCTCATATGACCCTGGCTGTTGATGTCGACTGCCTATCCTCATATGACCCTGGTTGTTGGTGTCATCCTCCTATCCTCATATGACCCTGGTTGTTGATGTCGACTGCCTATCCTCATATGACCCTGGCTGTTGGTGTCACCCTCCTATCCTCTATGACCCTGGTTGTTGGTGTCGACTGCCTATCCTCATATGACCCTGGTTGTTGGTGTCACCCTCCTATCCTCTATGACCCTGGTTGTTGATGTCGACTGCCTATCCTCATATGACCCTGGTTGTTGGTGTCACCCTACTATCCTCATATGACCCTGGCTGTTGGTGTCACCCTACTATCCTCTATGACCCTGGCTGTTGATGTCGACTGCCTATCCTCATATGACCCTGGCTGTTTGTGTCGACTGCCTATCCTCATATGACCCTGGTTGTTGGTGTCACCCTCCTATCCTCATATGACCTTGGTTGTTGGTGTCACCCTCCTAACCTCAAATGACCCTGGCTGTTGATGTCGACTGCCTATCCTCATATGACCCTGGCTGTTGGTGTCACCCTCCTATCCTCGTTTGACCCTTTCTGTTGGTGTCACCCTCCTATCCTCGTTTTACCCTGGCTGTTGGTGTCACCCTACTATCCTCTATGACCCTGGCTGTTGGTGTCACCCTCCTATCCTCTATGACCCTGGCTGTTGATGTCGACTGCCTATCCTCATTTGACCCTGGCTGTTGGTGTCACCCTCCTATCCTCTATGACCCTGGCTGTTGGTGTCACCCTCCTATCCTCTATGACCCTGGTTGTTGGTGTCGACTGCCTATCCTCATATGACCCTGGTTGTTGGTGTCACCCTCCTATCCTCTATGACCCTGGTTGTTGGTGTCGACTGCCTATCCTCATATGACCCTGGTTGTTGGTGTCACCCTCCTATCCTCTATGACCCTGGTTGTTGGTGTCGACTGCCTATCCTCATATGACCCTGGTTGTTGGTGTCACCCTCCTATCCTCTATGACCCTGGCTGTTGATGTCGACTGCCTATCCTCGTTTGACCCTGGCTGTTGGTGTCACCCTCCTATCCTCTATGACCCTGGCTGTTGGTGTCACCCTCCTATCCTCATATGACCTTGGCTGTTGGTGTCACCCTCCTATCCTCATATGACCCTGGCTGTTGATGTCGACTGCCTATCCTCATATGACCCTGGTTGTTGGTGTCGACTGCCTATCCTCATATGACCCTGGTTGTTGGTGTCGCCCTACTATCCTCATATGACCCTGGCTGTTGGTGTCACCCTCCTATCCTCATATGACCCTGGCTGTTGATGTCGACTGCCTATTCTCATATGACCCTGGCTGTTGATGTCGACTGCCTATTCTCATATGACCCTGGCTGTTGGTGTCACCCTCCTTATAATCCTCGTATGACCCTGGCTGTTGGTGTCACCCTATCCTCGTTTGACCCTGGCTGTTGGTGTCACCCTACTATCTTCGTATGACCCTGGCTGTTGGTGTCCCCCTACTATCCTCTATGACCCTGGTTGTTGGTGTCACCCTCCTAACCTCAAATGACCCTGGCTGTTGGTGTCACCCTACTATCCTCTATGACCCTGGCTGTTGGTGTCACCCTACTATCCTCTATGACCCTGGCTGTTGGTGTCACCCTACTATCTTCGTATGACCATGGCTGTTGGTGTCCCCCTACTATCCTCTATGACCCTGGTTGTTGGTGTCACCCTCCTAACCTCAAAAGACCCTGGCTGTTGGTGTCACCCTACTATCCTCTATGACCCTGGTTGTTGGTGTCCCCCTACTATCCTCTATGACCCTGGCTGTTGGTGTCACCCTACTATCCTCTATGACCCTGGCTGTTGGTGTCACCCTACTATCCTCTATAACCCTGGTTGTTGATGTCACCCTACTATCCTCGTATGACCCTGGCTGTTGGTGTCACCCTACTATCCTCTTATGACCCTGGCTGTTGGTGTCGCTACGCTATCCTCAAATGACCCTGGCTGTTGGTGTCACCTACCTATCCTCATATGACCCTGGCTGTTGATGTCACTACGCTATCCTCAAATGACCCTGGCTGTTGGTGTCACCCTACTATCCTCTTATGACCCTGGCTGTTGGTGTCGCTACGCTATCCTCAAATGACCCTGGCTGTTGGTGTCACCTATACCTATCCTCATGTTTCTGTCCTTATCTTCCACTGATAAACTTTAACAAATTACAATTAAAACATCTAGGTAGCCAAGATCCTATTTATCAATATGTAGGTTATCAGGTCATAATTGTTAATCAATCAACTTCCCGGTTGTTTGAAGATTTTCTACTTGTGTGATACCTTATTCCGTATCAGATAAACACTACCTTTGTTAGATAAGAAAGTGCAGCCCGGCCAAAACATTGATTGGGTTCAGAGTACTTTAAGGCAGCTATGAAACATGATCAAGTCTACAGCTTCCATATTGTACCATTCTATAGCGAGAAACTTCCCAATGTTTCATCATAAATATATTACCAGCTGCTGAATTTCCCAAACGTGTATTCAGTAATGTAGAAGATATATGCATTTTCAGGACTCACCATTGTGTTATTTGATTTGAGAGATAAATATATTGATTCATGTTTTTGCAATTTCGCAGTTTTCAAGTGCCATGCTTGTGTCCAACCATAAAACTTAGTTTTATGTTGAGGTTAATGGCCAAATTGATTAATATACTTTTATATGTACTTCTACTGATAATTTTTCCATTTTGAAACATTCTATGAATTTTTTATTGACTTGTTTTTGTGTCTTCAACATATTGCTTGCACCTCTCCCTTCTCCCACCCACCTCCCCCTTCCCCCACCCACCAGCAAGAATATATTGTGAGTGCAACCAGTTTGTATGTTGATTCTTGCTCCCTGTCTTTCTCCCAAATTCCCCTTCTGTTTGGACTTCTTCTTTATGGTTGTACTTTGTGAAACCAGACATCATGAACAGCTGTTCCTTTATATTTATACTGTTAAGGGGGCTCTGTATGCTTCTGTCTGGAAACCAAGAAGGCTCCTAAGGGGGCTCTGTATGCTTCTGTCTGGAAACCAAGAAGGCTCCTAAGGGGGCTCTGTATACTTTTGTCTGGAAACCAAGAAGGCTCCTTGTACTTTAAGTCTTGAACCCAAGAGGGCTCCTTTAACTTACGCCTGGAACCCAAGAGGGCTCTGTTATTTACCTATGCCTAGATCCCAAAAGGGCTTTGTGTAATTACACCTGGAACCAAAAAAAGCACCTTGTACCTTAGGCCTGGAACCAAAGAGGGCTTTGTGTACTTACGCCTAGAACCCAAGAGGGATCTGTGTACTTACGCCTAGAACCCAAGAGGGATCTGTGTACTTACGCCTGGAACCCAAGAGGGATCTGTGTACTTACGCCTGGAACCCAAGAGGGATCTGTGTACTTACGCCTAGAACCCAAGAGGGCTTTGTGTACTTACGCCTAGAACCCAAGAGGGATCTGTGTACTTACACCTGGAACCCAAGAGGGATCTGTGTACTTACGCCTAGAACCCAAGAGGGATCTGTGTACTTACGCCTGGAACCCAAGAGGGATCTGTGTACTTACGCCTAGAACCCAAGAGGGATCTGTGTACTTACGCCTGGAACCCAAGAGGGATCTGTGTACTTACGCCTGGAACCCAAGAGGGATCTGTGTACTTACGCCTAGAACCCAAGAGGGATCTGTGTACTTACGCCTAGAACCCAAGAGGGATCTGTGTACTTACGCCTAGAACCCAAGAGGGATCTGTGTACTTACGCCTGGAACCCAAGAGGGATCTGTGTACTTACGCCTAGAACCCAAGAGGGATCTGTGTACTTACGCCTAGAACCCAAGAGGGATCTGTGTACTTACGCCTAGAACCCAAGAGGGATCTGTGTACTTATATGCCTAGAACCCAAAAGGGATCTGTGTACTTATGCCTAGAACCCAAGAGGGATCTGTGTACTTATATGCCTAGAACCCAAAAGGGATCTGTGTACTTATGCCTAGAACCCAAGAGGGATCTGTGTACTTACGCCTAGAACCCAAGAGGGATCTGTTATTTACTTAGGCCTGGAATCCAAGAGAGTTTTGTGTACTTAAGCCTGGAACGCAAGATAATGATAGAACAAGTCTACACCACAATCATTAGTTTATTGTTTTTGTGTCTTCGGGCAAGTAAGTTAGTCCATTACACTAATTGCTTTAAAAGAGTTTGGCACAAAAGTTTCTTAGAAATTAAGTCTTCAGTACTTCGCACCCAAATTTGGAGTAAAGCTATAGATCAGAGGGCATGCAGCTAAAATTGTAATTAACCTGAGGTTTGGAATACAGAGGTCCAGGTTTGGGGTAAATCAATGACATTATATTGTGGATTTATGAAATTGATTGACCTATAATTTTATACTCATCTCAAATCCCAAAAGCCCAGCATGTTACCACTGTAACACCCAACCACCCAAAGCCCAGTGTGTTACCACTGTGACACCCAACCAACCAAAGCCCATTGTGTTACCACTGTGACACCCAACCACCCAAAGCCCAGTGTGTTACCACTGTGACACCAGACCACCCAAAGTCCAGTGTGTTACCACTGTGACACTCGACCACCCAAAGTCCATTGTGTTACCACTGTGACACCAGACCACCCAAAGTCCAGTGTGTTACCACTGTGACACCAGACCACCCAAAGCCCAGTGTGTTTCCACTGTGACACTGGACCACCCAAAGCCCATTGTGTTACCACTGTGACACTGGACCACCCAAAGCCCAGTGCGTTACCACTGTGACACTCGACCACCCAAAGCCCAGTGTGTTACCACTCACTGTGACACCAGACCACCCAAAGCCCATTGTGTTACCACTGTGACCCCAGACCTCCCAAAGCCCAGCGTGTTACCACTGTGACACTCGACCACCCAAAGTCCAGTGTGTTACCACTCACTGTGACACCAGACCACCCAAAGCCCAGTGTGTTACCACTGTGACACATGACCACCCAAAGCCCAGTTTGTTACCACTGTGACACTGGACCACCCAAAGTCCAGTGTGTTACCACTGTGACACTGGACCACCCAAAGTCCAGTGTGTTACCACTGTGGCACTCGACCACCCAAAGTCCAGTGTGTTACCACTGTGACACCAGACCACCCAAAGCCCAGTGTGTTACCACTGTGACACCAGACCACCCAAAGCCCAGTGTGTTACCACTGTGACACCCAACCACCCAAAGCCCAGTGTGTTACCACTGTGACACTCGACCACCCAAAGTCCAGTGTGTTACCACTGTGACACTTGACCACCCAAAGCCCAGTGTGTTACCACTGTGACACTGGACCACCCAAAGCCCAGTGTGTTACCACTGTGACACCAGACCACCCAAAGTCCAGTGTGTTACCACTCACTGTGACAGCAGACCACCCAAAGTCCAGTGTGTTACAACTGTGACACCAGACCTCCCAAAGTCCAGTGTGTTACCACTGTGACACCAGACCACCCAAAGTCCAGTGTGTTACCATGGCCACTGTGACACTCGACCACCCAAAGCCCAGTGTGTTACCATTGTGACACTGGACCACCCAAAGTCCAGTGTGTTACCACTGTGACACTGGACCACCCAAAGTCCAGTGTGTTACCACTGTGACACCAGACCACCCAAAGCCCAGTGTGTTACCACTGTGACACCAGACCACCCAAAGTCCAGTGTGTTACCACTGTGACACTGGACCACCCAAAGTCCAGTGTGTTACCACTGTGACACCAGACCACCCAAAGCCCAGTGTGTTACCACTGTGACACATGACCACCCAAAGCCCAGTTTGTTACCACTGTGATGCTGGACCACCCAAAGCCCAGTGTGTTACCACTGTGACACCAGACCACCCAAACCCCAGTGTGTTACCACTGTGACACTCGACCACCCAAAGTCCAGTGTGTTACCACTGTGACACTCGACCACCCAAAGCCCATTGTGTTACCACTGTGACACCAGACCACCCAAAGCCCAGTGTGTTACCACTGTGACTACCGACCACCAAAAGCCCATTGTGTTACCACTGTGACACCAGACCACCCAAAGCCCAGTGTGTTACCACTGTGACACCAGACCACCCAAAGCCCAGTGTGTTACCACTGTGACACCAGACCACCCAAAGCCCAGTGTGTTACCACTGTGACACTCGACCACCCAAAGCCCAGTGTGTTACCACTGTGACACCCAACCACCCAAAGCCCAGTGTGTTACCACTGTGACACCCAACCAACCAAAGCCCATTGTGTTACCACTGTGACACTCGACCACCAAAAGCCCAGTGTGTTACCACTGTGACACCAGACCACCCAAAGCCCAGTGTGTTACCACTGTGACACCAGACCACCCAAAGCCCAGTGTGTTACCACTGTGACACCAGACCACCCAAAGTCCAGTGTGTTACCACTCACTGTGACACCAGACCACCCAAAGTCCAGTGTGTTACCACTGTGACACCAGACCTCCCAAAGTCCAGTGTGTTACCACTGTGACACCAGACCACCCAAAGTCCAGTGTGTTACCACTGTGACACTCGACCACCCAAAGCCCAGTGTGTTACCATTGTGACACTGGACCACCCAAAGCCCAGTGTGTTACCACTGTGACACTGGACCACCCAAAGTCCAGTGTGTTACCACTGTGACACCAGACCACCCAAAGTCCAGTGTGTTACCACTGTGACACTGGACCACCCAAAGTCCAGTGTGTTACCACTCACTGTGACACCAGACCATGTACCCAAAGTCCAGTGTGTTACCACTGTGACACCAGACCATGTACCCAAAGTCCAGTGTGTTACCACTGTGACACCAGACCACCCAAAGCCCAGTGTGTTACCACTGTGACACCAGACCACCCAAAGTCCAGTGTGTTACCACTGTGACACTCGACCACCCAAAGCCCAGTGTGTTACCACTGTGACACTGGACCACCCAAAGTCCAGTGTGTTACCACTGTGACACCAGACCACCCAAAGTCCAGTGTGTTACCACTGTGACACTGGACCACCCAAAGTCCAGTGTGTTACCACTGTGACACCAGACCACCCAAAGCCCAGTGTGTTACCACTGTGACACATGACCACCCAAAGTCCAGTTTGTTACCACTGTGACACTGGACCACCCAAAGCCCAGTGTGTTACCACTGTGACACCAGACCACCCAAACCCCAGTGTGTTACCACTGTGACACTGGACCACCCAAAGTCCAGTGTGTTACCACTGTGACACCAGACCACCCAAAGCCCAGTGTGTTACCACTGTGACACATGACCACCCAAAGTCCAGTTTGTTACCACTGTGACACTGGACCACCCAAAGCCCAGTGTGTTACCACTGTGACACCAGACCACCCAAACCCCAGTGTGTTACCACTGTGACATTCGACCACCCAAAGTCCAGTGTGTTACCACTGTGACACTCGACCACCCAAAGCCCATTGTGTTACCACTGTGACACCAGACCACCCAAAGCCCAGTGTGTTACCACTGTGACTACCGACCACCAAAAGCCCATTGTGTTACCACTGTGACACCAGACCACCCAAAGCCCAGTGTGTTACCACTGTGACACCAGACCACCCAAAGCCCAGTGTGTTACCACTGTGACACCAGACCACCCAAAGCCCAGTGTGTTACCACTGTGACAACAGACCACCCAAAGCCCAGTGTGTTACCACTGTGACACTCGACCACCCAAAGCCCAGTGTGTTACCACTGTGACACCCAACCACCCAAAGCCCAGTGTGTTACCACTGTGACACCCAACCACCCAAAGCCCATTGTGTTACCACTGTGACACTCGACCACCAAAAGCCCAGTGTGTTACCACTGTGACACCAGACCACCCAAAGCCCAGTGTGTTACCACTGTGACACTCGACCACCCAAAGTCCAGTGTGTTACCACTGTGACACTCGACCACCCAAATCCCATTGTGTTACCACTGTGACACTCGACCACCCAAAGCCCAGTGTGTTACCACTGTGACACCAGACCACCCAAAGCCCAGTGTGTTACCACTGTGACACCAGACCACCCAAAGTCCAGTGTGTTACCACTGTGACACCAGACCATCCAAAGCCCAGTGTGTTACCACTCACTGTGACACCAGACCACCCAAAGTCCAGTGTGTTACCACTGTGACACCAGACCATGTACCCAAAGCCCAGTGTGTTACCACTGTGACACCAGACCATCCAAAGCCCAGTGTGTTACCACTGTGACACTCGACCACCCAAAGCCCAGTGTGTTACCACTGTGACACCAGACCACCCAAAGCCCAGTGTGTTACCACTGTGACACCCAACCACCCAAAGTCCAGTATGTTACCACTGTGACATCAGACCACCCAAAGCCCAGTGTGTTACCACTGTGACACTGGACCACCCAAAGCCCAGTGTGTTACCACTGTGACATCAGACCACCCAAAGTCCAGTGTGTTACCACTGTGACACCAGACCACCCAAAGTCCAGTGTGTTACCACTGTGACACTCGACCACCCAAAGTCCAGTGTGTTACCACTGTGACACTCGACCACCCAAAGCCCAGTGTGTTAACACTGTGACACCAGACCACCCAAAGTCCAGTGTTACCACTGTGACACTCAACCACCCAAAGTCCAGTGTGTTACCACTTTGACACCTAACCACCCAAAGCCCAGTGCGTTACCACTGTGACACCAGACCATCCAAAGTCCAGTGTGTTACCACTTTGACACCTAACCACCCTTATGTTTGCAGTATATCCCTACATTGGAGAAAAAAAAAAAATTGGATAAGGTACAAACGTTCTTAAATAAAAATCATTAACCCATTTCTTAGTAGAAAATTAAGGGCTTCTGTGTGAATATTGATTAACTGATGGGATTTCATGGCTGAATGATGTATAGGGTAATTAAATTGATACAAGAATATCAATGGTCTATGGGTTCTGTTATCAGCAACACAGCAACTCGATGATACATTGTACCGTGATATATTATACAGGACATTACAGGTACATGCATGGTTTCTTCTAGCTGGTGTGAAATTTTATTTTTGTAAAATGAAACCTGTCTAGATTATAATTCCTACTGGCTCAAAAGGCCAAAGAAAGCTACGTATATTGTTGTCTCTGCTTCTCTCAGTAATTAACTTGTCATTGTAACATAAAGTGTAAAGTATGACCAACTATGATAAGCATATGATATTGTAATTACCTTGATTTAGCTCATGTGATGATTAGGATGCTGAGATAAAAAAAGGCTTCTAAATTTGTTCAAATAAATGACCTTGTCCTATTTTCAAGTTCCCAGGGTCAAATGTGTTAAAATAAGTGACATCTAAATAACCAATGCACTCTAGGTCATTATGTAGGGTGAGTTACATGCCGAGATGCAGTGCAAAATTGTTTGTTCAGATAAGTGATCTTGACTTACTTTCAAGTTCACTGGAGTCAAATGGGTTTAAACCTTTTAAGACACCTTTGCATTATTCAAAAGATTTGATCATAAGGCTAATCATATTGGGTCATTTGCATTTGAATATCAATTAAGTTCAATTAATGACCTTGACCCACATTCATCTTTAAATAGTTTTCATGCCAAAACTCCATTGTTATGATATTAGACATCAAGTGTACTGAACAGTAAACGTGAATTTTAATTCCACATCCACGTCATCCACTTACCAATTATTAATTGTGATATAGTCTGTATAGATTGGACATTCAGAGAATATTTACATGTTAGTTGGTACTACTTATTAGACAACATATTGTGTAAGACTTTCAAACCTTGGTGAAATTCCTATTGCCTTTTTTTTTACCTGAGGTCTCCTAAACTGAACCTCTTCCCCATTTAAGTAAGAAAATTCACTAAAATTTAGATAGAAAAGATAATGTGGAATTAAAATAGAATCCAATAACTTATATGATTAAATGAAAATGGCATGATTTGGAGAATTTAAAAGATAATGTTAAGATGTTGGCAGATTCCTGTGTGTGCTTTTGTTACGCAAGGTAATGTCAATACACATGTTGTAGGAGTGATCAGTGTTAAAGGGCAAATGTTACTCCCAGCTTCAGCTTTTTTTCTTTTTGGTTCATCGATTAATTGTAAAATGCCAATGCAAAGGTCAAGTGAGGTTTCTGTAGGAGTTTGTTCAATATTGAGCTCGTCACATTAGTCATGTACTAGGGCTTAATTGTCTCATACTTAAACAGTACAATTTTGTGATATGCAGTTTATAAGCAACTATCAGTTTAATATTCAAATGTTTTGTCTCTTCGTGTTAAGGAAGTAGAACAGGAGGTAGTGGAATTTAAGTTTCACTTTTTAAAAAATAATTAGAGAAATAAAACCCAGTTCATGAAGCAAATCTGTACTTAGAATAACAAAAAGAAAAAGCGTTGCATATTTTGGCAATTGCATGGATTCCAGTTATCAACTAGCTATAGAGTAACTGCTAGGGACCAATTGTTAATAGATTAAGGAATACATATGGTATTCAAGTAATCAGAGGTTTGTCCAAGACCATGATAAACAAATGAGCAAGATCTACTTAGGAGCAACCCGAGGGCTGATGCATCATGAATATGAAGAGAAGGGGCAAATATTAGTTCATGAGAAATGAAGTATTCAACGGAAAGTGGTTTTAGTTACAAGGACTCTCTCTGGACCAAGTGAACATTAAGACAAATATGGCCGGGTTATTGAGGAAAGGGGTTTTAATGTAATGTAATGGGCAAATTCATCAGTTATATATTCATATGAAATTTTCTCAAACATTTTAAGCCGAAAATTCTTTTACAATTTGAAGGCCGAATTTGCTAAGTCAATCAAATTTGATATTTGAGAAGGATGGTTTGCAACTTCAATATAAATCAGCCTGAAGATCTAATATACATTAGTAAGTTTAGCATCGCCTACATCGCTCCACTATTGCTAGATTTCATCCTACCCACTATAATTAGTGTTCAATTAGATTTGTTTTGATATCTTGTTGAAAAAGAAACTTAAAATCACTAACTAAGGTAACAATTTCAAGGTCATATGAAGGAGCTATTGATTTGATAGGACTGTCCAACACCATTAAAAGGATAATGTCAACATGACAACCTGAGTCAGGTCACAGTACTACCAGACAGAGCAGTTCTTATCCTTAAACAGTGAACAATATCACAAGGATATTTCCAAATGTTTGTTTATGAAAATATCCTGAATGTCATAGAGGAGAATTCCAATTATTAGGACTTGTGGTGTGATTAGTTGTTAAAGAAAGATAACCCATAACATTCCTTCACATTACATTCCTTCCCTTTGGTGGACACATTTAATTGGTGGCAAAGGGAGATAACCAATAACATTCCTTCCCTTTGATGGACACATTAAATTGGTGGCAAAGGGAGATAAATTATAATATTCTTTCACATTACATTCCTTCCCTTTGGTGGACACATTTAATTGGTGGCAAAGGGAGATAACCCATAACATTCCTTCCCTTTGATGGACACATTTAATTGGTGGCAAAGGGAGATAACCCATAACATTCCTTCCCTTTGATGGACACATTTAATTGGTGGCAAAGGGAGATACATTATAACATTCCTTCACATTACATTCCTTCCCTTTGGTGGACACATTTAATTGGTGGCAAAGGGAGATAACCAATAACATTCCTTCCCTTTGATGGACACACTAAATTGGTGGCAAAGGGAGATAAATTATAATATTCTTTCACATTACATTCCTTCCCTTTGGTGGACACATTTAATTGGTGGCAAAGGGAGATAACCCATAACATTCCTTCCCTTTGATGGACACATTTAATTGGTGCCAAAGGGAGATAACCCATAACATTCCTTCCCTTTGATGGACACATTTAATTGGTGGCAAAGGGAGATACATTATAACATTCCTTCACATTACATTCCTTCCCTTTGGTGGACACATTTAATTGGTGGCAAAGGGAGATAACCCATAACATTCCTTCCCTTTGATGGACACATTTAATTGGTGGCAAAAGGAGATAAATTATAACATTCCTTCACATTACATTCCTTCCCTTTGGTGGACACATTTAATTGGTGGCAAAGGGAGATAACCCATCACATTCCTTCCCTTTGATGGACACATTTAATTGGTGGCAAAGGGAGATAAATTATAATATTCTTTCACATTACATTCCTTCCCTTTGGTGGACACATTTAATTGGTGGCAAAGGGAGATAACCCATACCATTCCTTCCCTTTGATGGACACATTTAATTGGTGGCAAAGGGAGATAAATTATAACATTCCTTCACATTACATTCCTTTCCTTTGGTGGACACATTTAATTGGTGGCAAAGGGAGATAAATTATAATATTCTTTCACATTACATTCCTTCCCTTTGGTGGACACATTTAATTGGTGGTAAAGGGAGATAAACCATAACATTCCTTCCCTTTGGTGGACACATTTAATTGGTGGTAAAGGGAGATAACATTACATTCCTTCCCTTTGGTGGACACATTTAATTGGTGGTAAAGGGAGATAACATTACATTCCTTCCCTTTGGTGGACACATTTAATTGGTGGTAAAGGGAGATAACATTACATTCCTTCCCTTTGGTGGACACATTTAATTGGTGGTAAAGGGAGATAACATTACATTCCTTCCCTTTGGTGGACACATTTAATTGGTGGTAAAGGGAGATAACATTACATTCCTTCCCTTTGGTGGACACATTTAATTGGTGATAAAGGAAGATAACCCATAACATCCCTCCCTTTGGCAGACATTTCAATTATATGGCATATGGGGCTCTGCACAAGAGAGTTGTATTAGGAGAGGGATCATATTTAAATTAAGATGTAGAAGTTGGTCAGGGCAATGAAGTTGGAATATGAGTTGTGCAGAAAGGTACAGCTAAGTGAAGAAAAGGTCTGCCCAAGGGAGATAATCATGTTGGTAGAAAGTTTGAAATAGTGGTTATATTAGCAGTGTAGGAGGAATGGTTGGTTGTCTCGAAAGTTTAGGTAATACTGATAGTGGGGTGAGAAGGAAGGCATGGGGAGGGGGCGGGAGATTGAATTGAACACATTGTGAGTGCAGATGGCAGTTACAGTGGGGCCATTAAGAGAAAACTGTTGTGTAGAGAATGCTATAATGTGGCCCGTGATGCAGATATCATGTCCACCATCACATTTATGACCAGAACACAAGAAACAAGAATTTGACTTGTATGCTGCACATATCTGATACACCTGGAGAGATGTTACCTCAGGTAGCCTGGTACATTCCCGGGATATATGTGTGTCTGAGAGACACTGCTCGTAAACATACATCTACTACCTATATTAACACAGCTTCATGTTTTTGTACTCTTGTATCTGTGATTACATAAATGATTCAATTCTCGTATCATTGAGAATTTTATTTCATTAACTTATTGTTTGTACATTATGGAAGTATTGTACATCAACAATATTTTATCAGTGCAAGGACTACCTATATGTCTGTGGTGGCCAATTTAATGTTGCCTAGCTAAAACTTCATTCATGGAATATGTGTGAAATCATAGCTATCTGGAACAAGTACCCTATTTAAATGTAGGAACTATTGTTTTCCTAAATGACGATTGCATGTGTTTAGAAAAGAAGTTTGGAAAGACGAAAACTAAGCAGAACTAAATTTTGGATCTTATGGGATGCAAATTTCCAAAGGTTTGGTAAAATTTTTATTGTTTTTTAATTCTTTGTTGTGCTATGAGATATCTTTTAACTTCAAATCTATTCTTATAAAAGTATATTCTTAGAAGTGTTGACTTGATTCTATCAGAAAGTAAATATTAATTCAGAAATTATTAGAATCATATATAGTCCACATATCCTTTGTGGACAATGACTGAGCAAACATTTTAAATTCTATGAAAACCTATTGAGTCTCCCATGTTTTATTTTTTTGCTTCTAAATGAAAGGAGAAAACTTCAGTCATAGATTTAAAAAAGTCAATAAAAAAATCCATAAATAACATTTTTAAAAACATGCAGATTTAATGAAAGCCTACATCTTGATTTCTTTGCACTGAAAATATAAATGTCAGTCTTATTAGAACTTATATTGTTGTAATTTGAATCTAAGAATAGAAAAAAAATCATAAATTGACGTTCCTATAGAGCACATTGATCCTTTTGCAATATTACTTTAATTATCTACACAAAGATATTATTTATAGTGACTGAAATGTCTCTTACAAAATTTATAAGTAAGTGTCTGATATTTGACTGAAATTTAGATTGCCATTGGGAACATACAGGGCCAATTTTTCATCTGGGAACATGTCTGGATACCTGTCCTTCCCAAATCCCTGATTCAGCAGTATTATATATTTAAATAATAAATATACTCACTTTTTCACATGACTTTGAAATGAAATTGACTACTGTTATCACCACTATAAATACCCAGCCATCATCACTATTAAGCTGTCAAATAAATTGGTTCCAGTCCTTAGCCAGATTAGGCTTGTTACCGTGGAAATAATCCCTGGCTTATTAAAAGCTTTAAATCAAAGAGAAATTAATGGGAAAATAAGCGGTAGAAAGTAAAAGTGTGAATGTATTGATTAGGAAGCAAGTTTATGAGCAGTGTTGTGACAGCCTGTCCGTATACTTCCCCATTAGCTTGGTTACCCTTGCATGTCCATTATCAGCCATTCCCCAATATTCCGTCTCGCCAGACAAACTCATGGATTTGTGTTTTGAAAGTCCATATATGTCAAGTGAGAGAGAAAGAAAAGTGGATTATGATTGGCTGGTGATTTTCCAGAGACTTTATCATACATCATTCTTGTTGTGTGATCTATTTATTGATGTTTGCTTGGCATGAGTTGTCTGGCTTTTCGATAATGTTTCAAGATTTCAGCTAAATCGGGGATAGGGGTTTGACCTACGTGCTGACCTCTGGTGGATGGAACTGTGATACATACGTAGTAGTTCTGAGTTGGGAAATGACAAATATTCTCTAGTTTCATGTTATTTCTTTCAATAGACCCCAGTTTTATAAGTATTCCTCAACATAAAAGAAATCTAAATATAAGACTTAAAATTGTCCACAGGAAATCCTTACAGAATTGAAGGGAAGTTCCTTAATGAAGATTTCCCTTAAAATCCACAGGAAATCCTTACAAAATTGAAGGGAAGTTCCTTAATGAAGATTTTCCTTAAAACCAAAAATGCTTTCCTATGGAAAATTTCTATTAGATTTAGGAATTTCAAACATATAGTATTATGATCTGATATATTTCAAACAAAATTTGCCTTATAAATGCATCCTCATTTAAATGTACTACTAAAGATATGCACAATAGTTTGTCAAGGGAAATGATATTGATCTTTTCCCGAGTGGTGCCTAAAACACCTGTTGTACTGTTATGTTATGTATAGACTGGTGAACATGTAAATATTCCAGCGCTGTTTAAATTATGCATTCTTTGCACACATTTCAATGACGGCATTCCCTAGTGAAATCTATCCATGTTTTGTTATAATACTACTACTGAACTAAAAAGAAATACCTGGTAGTATTGTTAGAAGTATCCGTCACCTGAGTGTATACGTAAACACAGCACCTTCTAATACTATATCACTGACCGATACTACACCACTGACCGATACTACATCACTGACCATACTACATCACTGACCATCACTGACCATACTACATCACTGTCAGTGACCAATACTACATCACTGACCGATACTACATCACTGACCATATTACATCACTGACAGTGACCAATACTACATCACTGACCATACTACATCACTGACCATACTACATCACTGACCGATACTACATCACTGACCGATACTACATCACTGACCATACTACATCACTGACCGATACTACATCACTGACCATACTACATCACTGACCATACTACATCACTGACCGATACTACATCACTGACCATATTACATCACTGACAGTGACCAATACTACATCACTGACCATACTACATCACTGACCATATTACATCACTGACTGATGCTATAAATCACTGACCAATACTACATCACTGATGATACTACATCACTGACAGATACTATATCACTGACCATATTACATCACTGACCATACTACACAACTGATCATACTACATGACGGACCAATACTATATCACTGACCGATACTACTGACTGTGTACACTTCTTGTGACTATGATGGCACTCATGGTATTCAGCTATTTATCTCTGAAACATCATCAAGTAAACAAGGATAAAAGCATCCTCAAAATGATGTATAGAGGCCAGTACAATAGAAATTCTTTGTGATGCAATGCATAATTAATCCACTTAAGAAGATGAAAAAATAGTTCCAAACTTTTGGGGTAAAGTATATCACTTTAGGTATTGTATACAATATACAACAGCCTTTTTTGTTTTTAATTGATCATAACGGGTGTATAGCTCCTGATAGGGCACCATTTTGGACACAACATCTTGGTCAGGTAATCTGACACACTGGGACAGTACAACATCGGTATTATACGTTATATGATGTACATTTTAGATTAATTAAGCACTCAAATACACCATGTGGTATTTGATAAGACAAAATTATTTACCTAAATCAATATTATTTTGTATATTTTTCACAGAAAAACATGGTTATAAATTTAACCTGCTCATTGATTTATTTTCTCTTCATTGCGTCCTGTATCAATTTAAAATGACACAGAAAAATACGTAAATACAGAAAATCGTAAAATGAAATTGGATCTGGTCACATTGATGGCTTTGAGAACAAAATACAAGAGATGTTCATGATCCTTTTTTTGTCGGAACTCCTCATTTTAGAACAGCCTACATAATTCATTCAGATCATGTTTAATATGGAACACAGTTTGATAGGAAGTTTTATATTAGACACAGATGTTGGTACACATGTACCTTAGGAATAAGGATATATGGGATGCTTACTGCTGTAGAATTGGATTCTGTCATGTACATACTTCATGGATGGATGCCCTGGTTTAATTTTCTGACTTCTACTGAAAACTTTGAATGATTTGTAAAACTTTGGAATCTTGAATCATGTTCTACCTTATAAATCAAGTTATCCATAATTTGTTCATTAAATACATTACATCAAATTGCATTACATTTTAATTACACTTACCTGACTAGTTGGAAGCAACTGTTAGTGAGCTGAAATGTTTATTAGGGAAAGATATTGAGAGCAGAGGATTTGTTTGTTACTGAAATATCCTGGGAACAGAGTTTGTTTATTAGGGAAAAATATTGGGGATAGAGAGTTTGTTTATTAGAGAAAAATATTGGGAACAGAGAGTTTGTTTATTAGGGAAAAATATTGGGAACAGAGAGTTTGTTTATTAGGGAAAGATATTTGGGACAGAGAGTTGGTGAATGAAATTGATGTTTGATTACCTAAGCAATTTTGAAAATCAGAATTAAGAATATTTGGAATTTCTTCTGTTGTTTAGGTCACCTTAGACGAAGTCTAAAGTGACCTAGTCTAACCACATTTGTCAGTTGTTGTGTGTTTGTAAACAATTTACATTTTCAGCTTCTTCTTCAAAACCACCAAACCAAATTCAATGAAATGTGGCTGGAGCTTCCATGGCCAAAGGTCAACCAAAATTGTCTCAACCCCCGAGGGACCTTAAGGGCGGGCCAAAAAAGGTCAAAATGACTAATATTAAAAAAATCTTCTTCTCAATTCACAAATATAAAGGTCTTAAGGTCGTTTACCAAAATTGTGAATTTTATGACCTTAGCTTGTGGTCTCACATTTCCCCTTAAGGAGGGGGTAAAATTTACTATAGTTTATATAGAGAATCACATTTTTGAGCATTACTTGTTCCAATCGCCATTGGAAATAATACAAAGTTTGTTAGAATTATCAGTATGGGATGCCTGTTGTAAACCACATGTATATTGGCACTGACTGATCCCCAGGGGCTTATGGGCATGGCCAAAAAGGGTCAGATTAAATGAAATTTCAAGAAACTTCTTCTCAGGACCTAAACAAGGTAGGATCAAATACTCTTCATAGATGGAAGGGTCTGAAAATGCTTTACCAAAATTGTGAATTTCATGACCCTGGGATCTCACATTTCCCCCTAAGGAGGGGGGCAATTAATTTTACTAAAGTTTATAAGGAAATCACATTTTTTGACTATCATTTGTTTGATTTCTTTTGGAATTCATTGACTTTGTTAACATTATCAGCACTAGGAATGACAGCTTGATGTATGCACGTGTTGGCCCTGACTGACCCCCTGGGCTGATGGCGGGGTCAAAATGGGTCAGTTAAATTAACTTAAATATTTCAAAACTCAGGTGACTGTTAAGGCCTGTGGGCCTCTTGTTTTATTGAACTCAATCAAAAATAATCTGAAAAACGTGTGTGATTTGGAAAAAAATTATAAGAGGTAGCAGGAAACCATCTGTCAAGGATTGTTAATTTGATTCTCAGCAGTCAATGTATTGTGCATCCTCTAATTGGCAGACAGTAATGGTTGTTGAATAATTTGGTTCCTCTGAGTATTAGGTGTAATTAGACGTGTAAAATCAGAGGTCAATACAGGAGCTAGATCTCCTCTCTGTAAGCCAATCAATTCCTGTTTTAGGCAAAGGAATTGAGCTTGGACCTCCTTGTAAAGTGAGCTGGAATCCCAGCTATTTGAAATAAAACTTCATGCAGCACTGTTGATGTCTTTGGTTTGTAAACAATATAATGTTATAAGGCTGATAAAAATATAGCACATAGAATTGTTTTTAAAAAAAAGTTTCGTACTAACTCTCACTCCAAAATGTTTTGGATTTTGATTATACAGATTTGCCATTATTATGAGTATTCTACACCTGTAGCCCCTAAATGTAACATCTGGGTTGAACATTCAAGCTGTTGGTTTGATCCCTACCTTTGATGGTTTGTGTGTCTTGAGGAATTGAGATCATGGACCTGTGCTGTTGTAGTTGCTCTAGATAACAGAAAAAAAACCTTTCTTATGCTTTTTCAGTAAGGTGGGCCAACAGTTACACAGGGCATACCTTAAACTTAAAATTACTTTGGATTTTGATGATAAAGCAAATCAGTAATTTAAAGATATCCATGGAAGTCATCAGCTTCAAGAACAACCTTAACCTGACTAGTCCTCAGTGATAGAAAGGCTCAGTAAGGTAACTAGGCCACCAGATACAACAACAACAAACCTTAACCTGACTAGTCCTCAGTGATATAAAGGCTCAGTAAGATAACTAGGCCACCAGATACAACAACAAACCTTAACCTGACTAGTCCTTAGTGATAGAACGGCTCAGTAAGGTAACTAGGCCACCAGATACAACAACAAACCTTAACCTGACTAGTCCTCAGTGATAGAAAGGCTCAGTAAGGTAACTTGGCCATCAGATACAACAACAACAAACCTTAACCTGACTAGTCCTCAGTGATAGAAAGGCTCAGTAAGGTAACTAGGCCACCAGATACAACAACAACAAACCTTAACCTGACTAGTCCTTAGTGATAGAATGGCTCAGTAAGGTAACTAGGCCACCAGATACAACAACAAACCTTAACCTGACTAGCCCTTAGTGATAGAACAGCTCAGTAAGATAACTAGGCCACCAGATACAACAACAAACCTTAACCTGACTAGTCCTCGGTGATAGAAAGTCTCAGTAAGGTAACTAGGCCACCAGATACAACAACAAACCTTAACCTGACTAGTCCTCAGTGATAGAAAGGCTCAGTAAGGTAACTAGGCCACCAGATACAACAACAAACCTTAACCTGACTAGTCCTCGGTGATAGAAAGGCTCAGTAAGGTAACTAGGCCACCAGATACAACAACAAACCTTAACCTGACTAGTCCTTAGTGATAGAAAGGCTCAGTAAGGTAACTAGGCCACCAGATACAACAACAAACCTTAACCTGACTAGTCCTCGGTGATAGAACGGCTTAGTAAGGTAACTAGGCCACCAGATACAACAACAAACCTTAACCTGACTAGTCCTCAGTGATATAAAGGCTCAGTAAGATAACTAGGCCACCAGATACAACAACAAACCTTAACCTGACTAGCCCTTAGTGATAGAACGGCTCAGTAAGATAACTAGGCCACCAGATACAACAACAAACCTTAACCTGACTAGCCCTCAGTGATAGAACGGCTCAGTAAGGTAACTAGGCCACCAGATACAACAACAAACCTTAACCTGACTAGCCCTTAGTGATAGAACGGCTCAGTAAGATAACTAGGCCACCAGATACAACAACAAACCTTAACCTGACTAGTCCTTAGTGATAGAAAGGCTCAGTAAGGTAACTAGGCCACCAGATACAACAACAAACCTTAACCTGACTAGTCCTTAGTGATAGAACGGCTCAGTAAGGTAACTTGGCCATCAGATACAACAACAACAAACCTTAACCTGACTAGTCCTTAGTGATAGAAAGGCTCAGTAAGGTAACTAGGCCACCAGATACAACAACAAACCTTAACCTGACTAGTCCTTAGTGATAGAACGGCTCAGTAAGGTAACTTGGCCATCAGATACAACAACAACAAACCTTAACCTGTCTAGTCCTTAGTGATAGAACGGCTCAGTAAGGTAACTAGGCCACCAGATACTACAACAACAAACCTTAACCTGACTAGTCCTCGGTGATAGAAAGGCTCAGTAAGGTAACTAGGCCACCAGATACAACAACAAACCTTAACCTGACTAGCCCTTAGTGATAGAACGGCTCAGTAAGATAACTAGGCCACCAGATACAACAACAAACCTTAACCTGACTAGTCCTTAGTGATAGAAAGGCTCAGTAAGGTAACTAGGACACCAGATACAACAACAACAAACCTTAACCTGACTAGTCCTCAGTGATAGAAAGGCTCAGTAAGGTAACTAGGCCACCAGATACAACAACAACAAACCTTAACCTGACTAGTCCTCAATGATAGAAAGGCTCAGTAAGGTAACTAGGCCACCAGATACAACAACAAACCTTAACCTGACTAGTCCTTAGTGATAGAATGGCTCAGTAAGGTAACTAGGCCACCAGATACAACAACAAACCTTAACCTGACTAGTCCTCAGTGATAGAATGGCTCAGTAAGGTAACTAGGCCACCAGATACAACAACAAACCTTAACCTGACTAGTCCTCAGTGATAGAAAGGCTCAGTAAGGTAACTAGGCCACCAGATACAACAACAACAAACCTTAACCTGACTAGTCCTCAGTGATAGAATGGCTCAGTAAGGTAACTAGGCCACCAGATACAACAACAAACCTTAACCTGACTAGTCCTTAGTGATAGAATGGCTCAGTAAGGTAACTAGGCCACCAGATACAACAACAACAAACCTTAACCTGACTAGTCCTCAGTGATAGAAAGGCTCAGTAAGGTAACTAGGCCACCAGATACAACAACAAACCTTAACCTGACTAGTCCTCAGTGATAGAAAGGCTTAGTAAGGTAACTAGGCCACCAGATACTACAACAACAAACCTTAACCTGACTAGTCCTCAGTGATAGAAAGGCTCAGTAAGGTAACTAGGCCACCAGATACAACAACAACAAACCTTAACCTGACTAGTCCTCAGTGATAGAAAGGCTCAGTAAGGTAACTAGGCCACCAGATACAACAAGAACCAACCTTAACCTGACTAGTCCTTAGTGATAGAACGGCTCAGTAAGGTAACTAGGCCACCAGATACAACAAGAACCAACCTTAACCTGACTAGTCCTTAGTGATAGAAATGCTCAGTAAGGTAACTAGGCCACCAGATACAACAACAACAAACCTTAACCTGACTAGTCCTCAGTGATAGAAAGGCTCAGTAAGGTAACTAGGCGACCAGATACAACAACAAACCTTAACCTGACTAGTCCTTAGTGATAGAAAGGCTCAGTAAGGTAACTAGGCCACCAGATACAACAACAAACCTTAACCTGACTAGTCCTTAGTGATAGAAAGGCTCAGTAAGGTAACTAGGCCACCAGATACAACAACAACAAACCTTAACCTGACTAGTCCTCAGTGATAGAAAGGCTCAGTAAGGTAACTAGGCCACCAGATACAACAACAACAAACCTTAACCTGACTAGTCCTCAGTGATAGAAAGGCTCAGTAAGGTAACTAGGCCACCAGATACAACAACAAACCTTAACCTGACTAGTCCTCAGTGATAGAAAGGCTCAGTAAGGTAACTAGGCCACCAGATACAACAACAAACCTTAACCTGACTAGTCCTTAGTGATAGAATGGCTCAGTAAGGTAACTAGGCCACCAGATACAACAACAAACCTTAACCTGACTAGTCCTCAGTGATAGAAGGCTCAGTAAGGTAACTAGGCCACCAGATACAACAACAACAACCTTAACCTGACTAGTCCTTCAGTGATAGAATGGCTCAGTAAGGTAACTAGGCCACCAGATACAACAACAAACCTTAACCTGACTAGTCCTCAGTGATAGAAAGGCTCAGTAAGGTAACTAGGCCACCAGATACAACAACAAACCTTAACCTGACTAGTCCTTAGTGATAGAAAGGCTCAGTAAGGTAACTAGGCCACCAGATACAACAACAACAAACCTTAACCTGACTAGTCCTCAGTGATAGAAAGGCTCAGTAAGGTAACTAGGCCACCAGATACAACAACAACAAACCTTAACCTGACTAGTCCTTAGTGATAGAAAGGCTCAGTAAGGTAACTAGGCCACCAGATACAACAACAAACCTTAACCTGACTAGTCCTCAGTGATAGAATGGCTCAGTAAGGTAACTAGGCCACCAGATACAACAACAACAAACCTTAACCTGACTAGTCCTTAGTGATAGAAAGGCTCAGTAAGGTAACTAGGCCACCAGATACAACAACAAACCTTAACCTGACTAGTCCTCAGTGATAGAATGGCTCAGTAAGGTAACTAGGCCACCAGATACAACAACAAACCTTAACCTGACTAGTCCTCAGTGATAGAAAGGCTCAGTAAGGTAACTAGGCCACCAGATACAACAACAAACCTTAACCTGACTAGTCCTTAGTGATAGAAAGGCTCAGTAAGGTAACTAGGCCACCAGATACAACAACAACAAACCTTAACCTGACTAGTCCTCAGTGATAGAAAGGCTCAGTAAGGTAACTAGGCCACCAGATACAACAACCAACCTTAACCTGACTAGTCCTTAGTGATAGAAAGGCTCAGTAAGGTAACTTGGCCACCAGATACAACAACAAACCTTAACCTGACTAGTCCTCAGTGATAGAACGGCTCAGTAAGGTAACTAGGCCACCAGATACAACAACAAACCTTAACCTGACTAGTCCTCAGTGATAGAAAGGCTCAGTAAGGTAACTAGGCCACCAGATACAACAACAAACCTTAACCTGACTAGTCCTCAGTGATAGAAAGTCTCAGTAAGGTAACTAGGCCACCAGATACAACAACAAACCTTAACCTGACTAGTCCTTAGTGATAGAAAGTCTCAGTAAGGTAACTAGGCCACCAGATACAACAACAAACCTTAACCTGACTAGTCCTTAGTGATAGAAAGTCTCAGTAAGGTAACTAGGCCACCAGATACAACAACAAACCTTAACCTGACTAGTCCTTAGTGATAAAAAGGCTCAGTAAGGTAACTAGGCCACCAGATACAACAACAACAAACCTTAACCTGACTAGTCCTTAGTGATAGAAAGGCTCAGTAAGGTAACTTGGCCACCAGATACAACAACAACAAACCTTAACCTGACTAGTCCTTAGTGATAGAAAGGCTCAGTAAGGTAACTAGGCCACCAGATACAACAACAACAAACCTTAACCTGACTAGTCCTCAGTGATAGAAAGGCTCAGTAAGGTAACTAGGCCACCAGATACAACAACAAACCTTAACCTGACTAGTCCTTAGTGATAGAAAGGCTCAGTAAGGTAACTAGGCCACCAGATACAACAACAAACCTTAACCTGACTAGTCCTTAGTGATAGAAAGGCTCAGTAAGGTAACTTGGCCACCAGATACAACAACAAACCTTAACCTGTCTAGTCCTCAGTGATAGAACGGCTCAGTAAGGTAACTAGGCCACCAGATACAACAACAGCCAACCTTAACCTGACTAGCCCTCAGTGATAGAAAGGCTCAGTAAGGTAACTTGGCCACCAGATACAACAACAAACCTTAACCTGACTAGTCCTTAGTGATAGAAAGGCTCAGTAAGGTAACTTGGCCACCAGATACAACAACAAACCTCCCAACACTGGAGCAAACACATATTCTACACCTGCACTTAACACTTGCCTTTTACCTTTGTATTACAGATGGACAGTTACATAGGGTCTGAGGGGGAGTATGATGATGTCAGTACAGTCACTGCAGGCCAGATTGAACAAGAAGAGGAAGAGGCTCGTACCATTGAAAGATCTTTTACATCAGGTTCATCACAAGGGGAGGCAACCCCTCAATGGAGCAGCCAGATTGAGTATATTTTGGCCTGTTCAGGTTTTATGACAGGACTTCATGGTGTTCTCAAATTCCCAGAGTTGGCTAAAGTTCATGGTGGAGGTGAGTTAATACATACATGCAATCAATTATTCATTCAGCTATGCACCTGTTTGTCAAGTTTTTGCTTTAAAAACTTCTAGAAAATGGTTTCACCTACAGTGTAGCTAGGTGGAAATATCTGGTCAGCAAGTACCCTTTATGAAGTGTTTCCTTCCTCATATTAATGACTTCAAGGTCACAGTAGTCTTTATTAAAATCCTTCACAAATATTCACCTTTATAGGAAGACATAGGGTCAACTTACATTATTAAGCAAGCAGGTAGCTATTATTGGGTGCTATAAAAATTACTCTGGTCAAAGCTTTACCCATGAAGATGAAGTTTCCTTATAGATTTAATGACCTTGACCTTCAATGGTAGAGGGATCATAATCATTACTTCATAAAGCATAATCTGACGAAACATAGCATTTAAATTTGATGAAAATATTTTTCCATTTTGGCTGTCACGTATATATCCATCAGTCTGCAGTACAAGCCCTCTTGGCCTATTGTTTTAATTGTTGTAATACTGATTTATGTTTTAAGGTGTTTTCTTTATGGCATATCTGATACTGGTGATGGTTTGTGGCTTCCCACTTTGCTACATGGAAATGATACTAGGACAATACTCCAGGGGCGGCCCAATCACAGCCTGGGAAGTTGTACCATTGTTCAGAGGTAAGAATTAACTCCAATGTACTACAGGGGTGGCCCAATCACAGCCTGGGAAGTTGTACCATTGTTCAGAGGTAAGAATTAACTCCAATGTACTACAGGGGCGGCCCAATCACAGCCTGGGAAGTTGTACCATAGTTCAGAGGTAAGAATTAACACCAATGTACTACAGGGGCGGCCCAATCACAGCCTGGGAAGTTGTACCATTGTTCAGAGGTAAGAATTAACTCCAATGTACTACAGGGGCGGCCCAATCACAGCCTGGGAAGTTGTACCATAGTTCAGAGGTAAGAATTAACACCAATGTACTACAGGGGCGGCCCAATCACAGCCTGGGAAGTTGTACCATTGTTCAGAGGTAAGAATTAACACCAATGTACTACAGGGGCGGCCCAATCACAGCCTGGGAAGTTGTACCATTGTTCAGAGGTAAGAATTAACACCAATGTACTACAGGGGCGGCCCAATCACAGCCTGGGAAGTTGTACCATTGTTCAGAGGTAAGAATTAACTCCAATGTACTACAGGGGCGGCCCAATCACAGCCTGGGAAGTTGTACCATTGTTCAGAGGTAAGAATTAACACCAATGTACTACAGGGGCGGCCCAATCACAGCCTGGGAAGTTGTACCATTGTTCAGAGGTAAGAATTAACACCAATGTACTACAGGGGCGGCCCAATCACAGCCTGGGAAGTTGTACCATTGTTCAGAGGTAAGAATTAACTCCAATGTACTACAGGGCAGCCCAATCACACCCTGGGAAGTTGTACCATTGTTCAGAGGTAAGAATTAACTCCAATGTACTGTAGGGGCGGCCCAATCACAGCCTGGGAAGTTGTACCGTTGTTCAGAGGTAAGAATTAACGCCAATGTACTCCATGGCATAGCATCCATCATCTGTTCATCTGGCATCAACTTTTCCTTTCAAACAAATTGCTTCTCAATAACCAAAAGGCCCAGGGTACTGATATTGAGCCTGTAGACTGCTGGGATGAAAGGCTACAAAGGTTGTTCAAATGAATCACTTTGACTTACTTTCAGAGTCACAGGGGTCAAATGTGTAAATCTTTAAACTACTTCTCAATAACCAAGAGTCCCAGTGTCATGATGTTCGATCAGAAATATGCTTAGATACAGTGCTACCTAGTTTGTTCAAATGGATGACCTTGACCTTGTTTCCTACAATTGATTCACTTTAATACATGTATTTACAGGAGTTGGTTCCAGTGTGATCCTAGTGTCGGTGGCTGTCAGTGTCTATAACCATGTATCCCTGCTGTATGCTGTGTACTACCTGGTAACCTCACTGATGTCTATAATGCCCTGGACATGTCTCTCCACAACAGGTAATTTATCTCCCTTATTATAAACATTATCATCCTCTTTAATAACTGTATTTATCCACAAATACACCTGCCCACTAACAAACCCCATTCTTCAATTTTGCAGAATCATCAATTAAAAAAAATTATCATCCTCTTTGATTACCGTATTTGTTCACAAATCAACCTGCCTACTAACAAACCCCATTCTTCAAAGGGGCCGCGGTGGCCGAGTGGTTAAGGTGTCCCGACACTTTAACACTAGCCCTCCACCTCTGGGTTGCGAGTTCTAAACCTACGTGGGGCAGTTGCCAGGTACTGACCGTAGGCTGGTGGTTTTTCTCCGGGTACTCCGGCTTTCCTCCACCTCCAAAACCGGGCACGTCCTTAAATGACCCTGGCTGTTAATAGGACGTTAAACAAAAACAAACCAAACTATTCTTCAATTTTGCAGAATCATTAATTTTAAAATAGTTACAACAGAAGCTTATTTCAAATGGTTCACAAATAAACCCTCTCTACACTTTAATACTAAAATGTTACACTTTTGGAGGGGGCTTATTAGAGGATAACAAAAATAAAGGCTACAGAGGTGTACTCTATCTTTCTTTTCTGGATCAATGTACAGAAGAGTCCAATATTAACCTATCAAATGTGTACTGTCATTATTACAAAAAGCATACTTGCCAACTTGTTGAAATTTCCACTGGAAGGCAATTAGACCTCATTTGATAAACAAATATCTTAAAGCTTCATATTTGAATCTCCTCTTTCTGCTAGGCTAAATTGATTTTATCATTATGAAAGACTTAAGTGTTTAGATGATTACTACTAAAGTCCGGGTAAAAATCAGGGCTCTCTTTCTCAAAACAGAGACGGTTTAATTCAACAAGAATGGAAAAGTCGGGAAGCTGGTACTACATGTGTGTATATAATTCAGTGGCGTAGGAAGTCGTCAAAAAGTGGGGGGGGCAACATTTTTTTAACCTTAAATTTTACGCACTAAACAAATCGTATCCCATCTCCGCATAATTAGGCAATAATTATCATTTCAACATCCCATGATAATTTTGATAATTTATGTAGTACAAAATAAGTTATTTACGCAAATCAGGATATATTATTTATGGCAAAACATGAATCACCAGGCCCGGCCAGGATTTTCGAAAGGGCGGGGGGTCCAGTAATTTAGTAAGAATGCGAGCGCCGTAGGCGCGAGCCGTTTTTTTTTTTTTTTTTTTACGAGGGGTCTGAGGGGCCGCCCAGCGGGTCCAGGACAGCGCCCTGATAGGGGGTTCAAGGGGGTCCAAGCCCTCCGCGGAAATTGAATATAGCACATTTCCAATAATTCGGGATCAGGCGCGGATCCAGGAGTTTTCGAAAGGGGGTCCAGTAATTAAGTGATCATGCGAGCGCAGTAGGCGTGAGCCGTTTTTTTTCCCCTTTTTGCGAGAGGTCTGGGGGCCGCCCAGCGGTCCCAGGGTGGCGAAGCACCCCTGTGGATCTGCAATCGAAAGGGGGGGGGCAGTAATTTAGTGATAAAGCGAGCGCCATAGGCGCGAGCCGAATTTTTTTTGTATTTCCTCGTACCTGTCGGTAATTAGTATCACTCTATTCACGTTAAAACCGCGCATTCTTATTCATGTTGTGTTTCTGTCTTGTTCTCATTATGAACTCAATTAACTTCACAAATTATCATCAACTTATTGAATCTATGTGATGAAGTTAAGTAAAATTTCGTATTAAGATATAAATATTGACTTACCAGGCTTATTGCAGACGACCGACACACGATCAGGTCTGAGGATTGATATACTAGTATAAAAGAATGTTCCGGATGTACAAGATAAAATTTTTATCGTTGCCTTCAAGAAAACATTATCGGTTCGAAAATATACAGATATTTATCGAAATGAATATATAAATTCGTGGTTTTTCCCCTTTTTTTAGATTTTGGATGTCAAAAAGTGGGGGGGCAAAAAGATATGTTTGCCCCCCCACTGAAAAAAGTGGGGGGGCAATTGCCCCCCCTGCCCCCCCGCTTCCTACGCCACTGTATATTGTCGATTGGTTATGGTAATTGCTTTATTTTACTTAAGAAATTTAAGATGTTAAAAGCATAAATAATAGCATGACTGGTGATATATAGAGTGTGTGTGTGGAAAATGTTTCTGGATACATGTGCTACTTATAGTGTAATGTGTTTCATTAGAGCTATACACAGCCTTTAAATCGTCCACAAGACAGACCTATTGATAGGTGTCCTAGACTAGGGTATCATTACCAGGCACCAGTATCTATTGGGAGAGTTAGCACACTTGTATTATCTATTGGGAGAGTTAGCACACTTGTAATATGTATTGAGAGAGTTAGCAGGCTTGTATTATCTATTGGGAGAGTTAGCACACTTGTATTATCTATTGGGAGAGTTAGCACACTTGTATTATCTATTGGGAGATTTAGCATACTTGTATTATTTATTGGGAGAGTTAGCACACTTGTATTATCTATTTGGAGAGTTAGCACACTTGTATTATCTATTGGGAGAGTTAGCACACTTGTATTATCTATTGAGAGAGTTAGCACACTTGTATTATCTATTGGGAGAGTTAGCACACTTGTATTATCTATTGGGAGAGTTAGCACACTTGTATTATCTATTGGGAGAGTTAGCACACTTGTATTATCTATTGAGAGAGTTAGCACACTTGTATTATCTATTGAGAGAGTTAGCACACTTGTATTATCTATTGAGAGAGTTAGCACACTTGTATTATCTATTGGGAGAGTTAGCACACTTGTATTATCTATTGGGAGAGTTAGCACACTTGTATTATCTATTGAGAGAGTTAGCACACTTGTATTATCTATTGGGAGAGTTAGCACACTTGTATTATCTATTGGGAGAGTTAGCACACTTGTATTATCTATTGAGAGAGTTAGCACACTTGTATTGATAGTGGTAGTCATTGACATATACACATGTATCCTCACTGAAATTCTCATCAGGAAAAGTCAGGAAAACTGTTGTCTCTTAGTAGAGATTTCAAAGATAAAAGTATTTTGATTGACAATGAACAGTCATAACATTAATTCCTATGATATGATAATTGATTTTGTTAGCACTTCACTTGCAAAGAAGGATTGTGCATTTATTGGTATGGAAGAAAATAAAAGAATGTTACGAGCAGTCACTAGTATAGGAATGGAGTGTAGATTGTGTGGATCAATGATATTGTCTAGGGTCCCCGCAGACTTAGCTGTTTAAATATCTTGTTGATTGAAGGCCACACGTGAGATTCCTGTGCACTGATTGATTGATTTTGTTTGGTTTTCTCAGTTCTCAATGTACACGTGACATTTAAAATAATTTCAATGCTAAATTTTGTGGGATTTTTATTTGTTTCTGAATTCTCATGATTCAACATTTCAAAATAATGACACCTTCTATAGATTAAGTCCATCTAGAAGGTTGATATTTTTTATGGGTTAAATTTTTATGGGGGCGCAGTATCGGACATGATGTCACAATCTGTCACTTTCATTTCCATTTGATTTCATTTCAAAGTTCATATTGCAATTTTATTTTATTTACTGATATTGTAGTTGAATTATATATGTTTTATACAAAATATCAAGGCTGCAAATACGATCCATATTGTATAAGTACAGAATTTGCTATCCTAGTGGTTACCTCCCTTACTAAGTAGGGCGACAGTTTTTATAGCACTCGGTACATATAGGAGTATGTCAGAAATAATGAAATATCCTGATAATGTTGAGAACACTTTAGTTGACACTATTTTCAATAACAAAAGGAATATTAATTAATGACGGGCCGTGGTGGCCGAGTGCAGGGTTGCCAACCTGTAAGTAGACCAATGTGGGAGATCTCCCACATTGGGCTCTTCCAATGTGTGAGACTTTTTTTACGACGTCGCGGCGTCACGACGTTTTATTATATGACTTAATGTTGTAGAAAAAATATCAGACATTAACAGATATTTAATCCATTTATTCAATATATCTTCTTGCTTTGAAATCTCCTCCTTTGGAGCAAGCTGGTAGTCAATAATTTCCTCCTCAAGTGAATTCTTCTCCTCATCCTTGGTGACATTACATGTAATCTAGCTGCCAGTTGTAGAACTTAAAGAACTAAATAAGTTTCCAATAGTTTTTGTAAGTTGATTATTAATAGTTTTATTTAATAGTTTAGGGTTAAGATTATAAAATGTTTTGAAGTAATGGATAACTGTTCTATTTATTTATGTTATGTAGGCGTTTGAGATTTTTTTGGCATAGCCGTATAATTTTCTTTTGGCCCCGGATATGACGCGTCAGGTGGCGTTACTGGTCAAGATGAAGTATGTGATTGGTCAATGTAGCGGCAAATGCAAAATGCAGAAATGCAGTTAAAGACGAAACAAAATTAAGATTGAATGCAAGCTGAATAAGTGGATGTATCTATTCAAATGACACATTAATAAAATCATATTCCTGATTCAAATGCTGTCTTATTAACACCAAAAATTATCCGTGCTGAAACTGCGCATTTATTATTTAGTTCGTTAATTTATTTCACGAGCAGTTTTCAAATTATAACCAACAGCATTAAAACTATGCCGTTTATCTTTTTTAAAGATATTTCTTGTTGGATTTAATTTCTAGTAGATGAAGTATATATAGCTCTATGGCTAGGTACCAAAAAAGCCATGTCAAAGAAGGATCATGCAAGGGGGAACTTTGCAATCATTTTGTTCGTCACTGCCATATAGAATTTCCCGATTGTCTTGCAAAAGTAAAAATAAAATGCGATTACTTATGAATTATCTGTCAAGAGTTTAATTTCTAGCTGTGGTAATTATATAAACTTTTACCTGAAAAACTAACTCGATGCCAACTGACAAAATGTGGCGTTTTATATCACATACTGTGCTTGATCTGATCGAAAAGTTAGCTTTAAACAACTTGCAATAGGCATGCTCATTTCTGAAAATACTTTTAGAAATCCAATCGTGATTTTTTTTCCCCATGGTGATTCTTTGAACTTGACCAGCTTAGTGGACCAGATAGCGATCTTTTCCTTTTAGGCGACGGCATATTTCACGATATATCAAAGGGATTGTTCAGTTATAAACTGAGAATGTGAATATTACTCACTATTTTTGTAGGCCTAAGGTTATTTAACGCTTTCAGAAGTCGGCTCTCCGAAGTGCTTCCGTCGCTACCAACCAGATGTGAAGCGCGATGCCTGGTGTAATCATTACAAAAGCTGTAAGAGTTATTCCCCTTTGAACAGTCCCAAGCTAAAGTCGCCGATTCCATGGCTTCGTGTGAGGCGACTTGAGAAAACTTTATCGATGTGTGAGAATTGTACCTCACGTTACGTGAGGATTGCTTCAACGTGAGAAGGGGCATTTTAGGGACGGTTTTACGTGAGTTTTTAGCCCACCATCATCAGATGGTGGGCTATTCAAATCGCCCTGCGTCCGTGGTCCGTCGTCCGTCCGTCCGTCCGTCCCTCCCTCCGTCCGTCCGTCCGTAAACAATTCTTGTTATCGCTAATCCTCAGAAAGTACTGAAGGGATCTTTCTCAAATTTCATATGTAGGTTCCCCTTGGTGCCTAGTTATGCATATTGCATTTTGGGACCGATCGGAAAACAAAATGGCCGACAGGCAGCCATCTTGGATTTTGACCATTGAAGTTTGTTATCGCTATTTCTGAGAAAGAGCTGAAGGGATCTTTCTCAAATTTCATATGTTGGTTTCCCTTGGTGCCTTGTTATGCATATTGCGTTTTGGGACCGATCGGAAAACAACATGGCCGACAGGCAGCCATCTTGGATTTTGACAATTGAAGTTTGTTATCGCTATTTCTAAGAAAGTACTGAAGGGATCTTTCTCAAATTTGATATGAGGGTTTCCCTTGGTGCCTAGTTATGCATATTGCATTTTGGGACCGATCGGAAAACAACATGGCCGACGGGCAGCCATCTTGGATTTTGACCATTGAAGTTTGTTATCGCTATTTCTGAGAAAGTACTGAAGGGATCTTTCTCAAATTTTATATGTAGGTTTCCCTTGGTGCCTAGTTATGCATATTGCATTTTGGGACCGATCGGAAAACAACATGGCCGACAGGCAGCCATCTTGGATTTTGACCATTGAAGTTTGTTATCGCTATTTCTAAGAAAGTACTGAAGGGATCTTTCTCAAATTTCATATGTAGGTTCCCCTTGGTGCCTAGTTATGCATATTGCATTTTGAGACCAATCGGAAAACAAAATGGCCGACAGGCAGCCATCTTGGATTTTGACAATTGAAGATTGTTATCGCTATTTCTCAAAAAGCACAGAAGGGATCTTTCTCAAATTTCATATGTAGGTTCCCCTTAGTGCCTAGTTATGCATATTGCATTTTGAGACCGATCTGAAAACAACATGGCCGACAGGCAGCCATCTTGGATTTTGACAATTGAAGTTTGTTATCGCTATTTCTGTGAAAGTACTAAAGGGATCTTTTTCATATTTGTTATGTAGGTTCCCCTTGATGCTTAGTTATGCATATAGCATTTTGAGAACAATCGGAAAACAACATGGCCGACAGGCAGCCATCTTGGATTTTGACCATTAAAGTTTGTTATTGCCATTTCTGAGAAAGTACTGAAGGGATCTTCCTCAAATTTCATATGTAGGTTCCCCTTGGTGCCTAGTAATGCATATCGCATTTTGGGATTGATCGGAAAACAACATGGCCGACAGGCAGCCATCTTGGATTTTGACCATAGAAGTTTGTTATCGCTATTTCTGAGAAAGTTCTGATTGGATCTTTCTCCAATTTCATATGTAGGTTCCCCTTGGTGCCTTGTTATGCATATTGCATTTTGAGACCAATCAGAAAACAACATGGCCGACAGGCAGCCATCTTGGATTTCGAAAATTGAAACTGGTTATCACTATTACTAAGAAACTAATGAAGGGATCTTCCTGAAATTTCATATGTAGGTTCCCCCAGGTGCCTAGTTATGCATATTGCATTTTGAGACCAATCGGAAAACAACATGGCCGACAAGCAGCCATCTTGGATTTTGACAATTGAAGTTTGTTATCACTATTTCTCAGAAAGCACTGAAGGAATCTTTCTCAAATTCCATATATATAGGTTCCCCTTGGTGCCTAAATCTTAAATTTTATATATAGGTTTCCCTTGTTTGAAAAGTACTAGAGGTTTCTTCTGAGTTTACACAGATTAGTAAGACTTAGAAGAAGAGAAAAGTAGAGAAAAGATCAATCTGACATGGAACCTATAAAAAACATTCAATGGTGGGCGCCAAGATCCCTCTGGGATCTCTTGTTTGTCTCATGTGAGTGAGTTGGCAACCCTGCGAGTGGTTAAGGTGTCCGACACTTAATCACTAGCCCTTCACCTCTGGGTTGAGAGTTCGAAACCTATGTGGGGCAGTTGCCAGGTACTGACCGTAGGTTGGTGTTTTTTCTCCGGAATGGACTAAACATAGACAATGAACAACCGTGGTATCTATTAAATTGATTACTACTGTAAGAGAGATAACTACAAGATATAGTTATCAAGGAGCCCTGACGAAGAGACCTTCAATAAAAACATGGCTTTAACAGTTTAAGTTAATTGTACTTCCAAACAGTGATTCTGATAATGATAGACCATGAAAGGTTATGCACTTTTAAAAATAATTGTTTTTAAACACAATATAAATAAATCACAATATTATAAATAGCTTGTTTTTGTGTTGGTACAAACAGTTTAGGCCTTGATCTCTCGGTGTGTTCTACTCCAGCTATGTTAGATAATCAGGTTTTACAGCGAGAAACTTAAGATGGGTGCCTTGTCGATTGGCGCCAGAACAAATATTAGCCATGCAGTGACATTAAGCTAGCTGAAGTAGGCGTAGTAATTCACACTGATGTATACAGATGCCAGTGTAATGATCTGGTTCTCGGAAAACCAGGATTTATACAATTCATTCCATGGAATTCTTTTTCATTTACATTCATACAGACAGATGCTGGCCGTTTCCAGATGTGAACCGGTCGGGTATGGATGTCGTAAACCAAGATGACTACAACTTGTATTTATCACACAACGTATCGACCATGCCAAGCTTTCCTTTGGATGTCATTGCTAATAAACAGCATCAGTTTTTCTAGTAAGATATTTACAAAGAAATCTGTCACATTTGGTAAACCTAATGGTCTGAATTTATGAGTAAGCTGTGGTTGGAATATATACATAACTTTATTTATGATGTAAACTGTATTCATTTTACAACAACCCAACCTTACCTTTTGACATTAAATTGGGGCATCAAACCTGGCCTCTTAAGTGAAAGGGATTATGATCAAGCTTCACACAATGACAGAGGACCATAATATCTAGGACAAGTTCAAGTTTCAGGGTTTTTGGGTCAAGGACATGGACAAGGTCACTATTTTTAGTGGGAGATGATAGGGGACATGTAATTGCATGAGCAATACCCAGTTATTCTTGTTTAGACTACTTACATCATGTCTGACTACATAAAGTATACATATTCCCTTTTATGGTTCCAAATAAAATTAAAATACACAATAAAAAGTTCCATCATTGGGATTACAGACCTGATGTTCTTACCTCATGGGGTATTAGAATGAAGTCTAAGATGATTGGTTCAATCATATTTGAAAATAAGATATGAAATATCATTTGGAATCAGAAAATTGTTTGAAATAAGACATGAAATTGTTTAGATTAAGAAAATTGTTTGAAATAACATATGAATTGTATATCAAAATTGTTAAATTCAGTGCTGATGTCCTGCAAATCTCGCGTGGTCTGGACATGATCGGTCAGCTACAGTGGCCACTTGTGCTGTGTCTCATTAGTGTCTGGACTGTCATTTTCCTTGTGACCATTGCTGGACCAAGGTCATTTGGCAAGGTGAGTACCACTCCTTAAACTGTCTCTTAGTGTTCACGGCTATTCACATGTCTTAAATATTTATCATATTCTTATATTGTCATAATTATGTAATTTGAAAGTTTTTAAACATGTTTTATTTTAGTAATAAAAGCATCACCATATATCATTAATAATAAAATCATCTACAATCTATTTTCTTTTAATCATGAAATCATGTGCAATCTATTTTCTTTGATGATCACTGTTTCCTCTTGAATACATTTTGTATTTTGTTGACATCTTGGTGCCAAGTAAGCATATTCTTTAAATTGCACATTTTATATTAGGTAGAAAATGTTACAAAAACAGCAATGAAACCAAAGCTGTAACCACCTAATTATATTTCATTAACATTTTTAATGTAGTATATAGATATTTAGTATATGACATATGACCTATTTTACAGGTGGTTTATGACATATGTCCTATTTTACAGGTGGTGTATATGACATGACATATTTTACAGGTGGTGTATATGACGTATGACCTATTTTGCAGGTGGTGTATATGACGTATGACCTATTTTACAGGTGGTTTATGACATGACCTATTTTACAGGTGGTGTTTATGACATATGACCTATTTTACAGGTGTTGTATATGACATATGACCTATTTTACAGTTGGTGTATGACGTATGACCTATTTTACAGGTGGTGTATATGACGTATGTCCTATTTTACAGATGGTGTATATGACATATTTCCTATTTTATAGTTGGCGTATGACATATGACCTATTTAACAGGTGGTGTATATGACATATGACCTATTTTACAGGTGATGTATATGACATATGACCTATTTTACAGGTGGTGTATGACATATGACCTATTTTACAGGTGATGTATATGACATATGACCTATTTTACAGGTGATGTATATGACGTATGAACTATTTTACAGGTGATGTATATGACGTATGTCCTATTTTACAGGTGGTGTATATGACATATTACCTATTTTACAGTTGGCGTATGACGTATGACCTATTTTACAGGTGATGTATATGACATATGACCTATTTTACAGGTGGTGTATATGACATATGACCTATTTTACAGGTGGTGTATATGACGTATTACCTATTTTACAGGTGATGTATATGACATATGACCTATTTTACAGGTGGTGTATATGACATATGACCTATTACAGTTGGTGTATGACATATGACCTATTTTACAGGTGATGTATATGACATATGACCTATTTTACAGGTGGTGTATGACAAATGACCTATTTTACAGGTGGTGTATATGACATATGTCCTATTTTACAGATGGTGTATATGACATATTTCCTATTTTATAGTTGGCGTATGACATATGACCTATTTAACAGGTGGTGTATGACATATGACCTATTTTACAGGTGATGTATATGACATATGTCCTATTTTACAGATGGTGTATATGACATATTTCCTATTTTATAGTTGGCGTATGACATATGACCTATTTAACAGGTGGTGTATGACACATGACCTTTTTTACAGGTGATGTATATGACATATGACCTATTTTACAGGTGGTGTATGACATATGACCTATTTTACAGGTGATGTATATGACATATGACCTATTTTACAGGTGATGTATATGACGTATGAACTATTTTACAGGTGATGTATATGACGTATGTCCTATTTTACAGGTGGTGTATATGACATATTACCTATTTTACAGTTGGCGTATGACGTATGACCTATTTTACAGGTGATGTATATGACATATGACCTATTTTACAGGTGGTGTATATGACATGACCTATTTTACAGTTGGTGTATGATGTATGACCTATTTTATAGGTGATGTATATGACATATGACCTATTTTACAGGTGGTGTATATGACATATGACCTATTTTACAGGTGGTGTATATGACGTATTACCTATTTTACAGGTGATGTATATGACATATGACCTATTTTACAGGTGGTGTATATGACATATGACCTATTACAGTTGGTGTATGACATATGACCTATTTTACAGGTGATGTATATGACATATGACCTATTTTACAGGTGGTGTATGACAAATGACCTATTTTACAGGTGGTGTATATGACATATGACCTATTACAGTTGGTGTATGACATATGACCTATTTTACAGGTGATGTATATGACATATGACCTATTTTACAGGTGGTGTATGACAAATGACCTATTTTACAGGTGATGTATATGAAGTATGTCCTATTTTACAGGTGATGTATATGACATATGTACTATTTTACAGGTGGTGTATGACATTATGACCTATATTACAGGTGGTGTATATGACATATATCCTATTTTACAGGTGATGTATATGACATATGACCTATTTTACAGGTGGTGTATATGACATTTGGACTAAGTGTTGGTTTGTTCTTGTCACTGTTGGCACGTTGTTGTCTAGAAGATGGAGCTATCATAGGCATCAAGTTCTTCCTCAGCCTACAATGGACTACGCTAGGTAATCCCCAGGTCAGCCGATGATAGGGGCAGTATGTTCATCTTTCTTTGATTATATAGGTACAGTATTATGTACACAACAAAAGCTTGAAAAAAAATTCTTTTTTTCTTTTACTTGAAACTGAGTTGATGGCAAAGTTCTACATGTTGAAAGGGCCGCGGTGGCCGAGTGGTTAAGGTGTCCCAACACTTTATCACTAGCCCTCCACCTCTGGGTTCAAAACCCATGTGGGGCAGTTGCCTGGTACTGATCGTAGGCCAGTGGTTTTTCTCCGGGTACTTCGGTTTTCTTCCACCTCCAAAACCTGGCACATCCTTCAATAACCCTGGCTGTTAATAGGACTTTCAACAAAATAAACTTAAACATAAAACATAAGCTACATGTTGATAGGGGAGTTATCTCCCATTGATCATGTGTTTGCCTTGTCTTGTTTGGAAATCATAAAAAAAAATAAGAATGTTTTGTTGCTTACCTGATAGGATTGATAATATGATGTTTTAGGAAATTTTGATATAACAACAGTATTTTGATAAACAGGACTTAAAGTGGAATTATTTGTGATACAACCATATACAATTATTATGTGTTTTGTGAAATAATTGATATGCTGTGTAATATTTGTGATAATATTAAGGTAGAAAATTCATTCATTTTACTCCTGTGTACAGAAATTAGTTTTCTTTTTCATCTCATGTTATATTTTGAAATTTTCAAAACTAACTTGTGGACATCTTTAGGGGGCATGTGAAGTTTAAGTAATTTTGTAACATTTTCAAATTTTCTCTAGTATTGTTGCTGAAACCTATAATTACCATACAACATTAAAATAATATAACTTTTGGTATCATTTATACATTAATGATAAAAATAATTTTTGTATGTAATTCTTTTGCTATCATAATAGTAATTCTTTGATTTTGAAAAAAAATCATAGCCCGATAACTTCTTGTTGGTTTCTTTGCAGCTGTGGAGAGATGTTGGACAGTTGGTCTTTATGTCCCTGGGACTTGGGACGGGTTGTTTGACGACCTTAGCCAGCTATACTCACTTCCACAGTCACTGCTTTAGGTGTGTATCCATAGGAACAAGTGAAATTACATGTTGTTTGAATAAATTTCCTTGACCTTCTTTCAAGGTCACAGGGGTCAAATGTGTTAAAATTGTAAATAAATTTAATTACAGTATTTTCTTTAACTATGAGCCTCAGAATCATGATATTGTACCTGTAGCATTTTTGAATGAATCTTAATTAGTTCTACCAAGTTTGTTCAAATGAATGATCTTCACAGACATTCACGATCACAAGGGCCAATTATGGTGAAATGTTTAAATTACTTTTTGTCAAACAAGAGGCTCAAGATTATGATTGAAAGGCTACTAAGTTTGTCATCATGAATAACCTTGACTACTTTCAAGGTCTCAAGGCAGATCTTCAATTACTTTTCAATTACAAAGAGGCCTGGGATGAAGAGCTTTTAAGTATGTTCAAACAGATGTATACCTTTTAGAATCAACCGGTATACAGTATAGCATCCACATTGAACCTTCGAAAACATTTTTTTTTTTCATGAGGTGCATGCAGATTTGATGAATTTGATCAACAAAACATTGTATGCCCCTTGAAGCTCTTGTAATCTAACCGTATATTAATGTTAGAGGTACATCAAGTGTAGGTCCTACCATAGGTATGTTTACAGCTACATCTAACGGTCTACCAGACTTCATATGTGGTGTCTAGTGTAGGCCACACTGACAATTAACACTTCATGTTTCGCTTATTTCCATCCAAGCTGGAATAGCAACATATTCATGTTTTACAGACTTTTCCTACTATTTAAAGACTTGACAATATTGGTCTTGTAAATCATTATGCCCTTATAAAGAGTTATATCTGATCACTGTGAGTATAGGCTTCATCACTGTGAGTATAGGCTTCGTCACTGTGAGTATAGGCTTCATCACTGTGAGTATAGGCTTCATCACTGTGAGTATAGGCTTCATCACTGTGAGTATAGGCTTCATCACTGTGAGTATAGGCTTCGTCACTGTGAGTATAGGCTTCGTCACTGTGAGTATAGGCTTCGTCACTGTGAGTATAGGCTTCATGATCCAATTATAGAAACATGATGCTAACTGGTTTTACGAATTTCCACAGGAATTCTCTGATCATCATGCTGGCCCACCTGTTTGGAGTGATTCTTACTGGATTTACAATGTTCTCCATGCTGGGAGTGTATAGTCGGATCAAGCAGGTGGAAATACCGAATCTCAACTTCTCATGTAAGTCATTTCATTTGTTATAAGTATCAAAGATGACAAAGTATCAAAGATGACAAAGTCCCTTGACCAATTCCAAAATAAAACAGTTTGTTTTTGTATCCTAACTATCAGCATATGATGGGCAGTTCTGATCACCCTTTGTATACGATTTGTCATCTGTCCTTGTTATAACTACTTCTCTAGAACTACTAGACTGATCATTCTAAAGATTTAAATATAGATTCCCTTATAGTGCCTGTTTAATTTTGAGGCCAATCTGGATACAATTAAAACTGAATCTTCAAGTTAAAAAAATATCACAATAAAATATTTACACTAAAATTTGCTATAGTATAGTCCGAGAAACTTATAGCTATTTGTTGAATAATGAATTTTGTAATTTTCATCCACAGCATGGGAGCTTGTATTTACTATATTCCCGTCGGTGTTAAATAAGGTGGAGGCGTCCAGGGTATGGCTAGTGGTACTATTTCTATTACTCGTCCTAGTCGGTCTACATACACAGTGTGTGTACGTAGAGAACGTGTTGTCAGGCATACTGCTCGTACTCCGAAACAAGAGACTGTTCCGTTGGAAATACTTGGTACAGCTGGTGACATGTGTAGTACTGATGATCCTGGGATTGATGTTTACATCACAGGTAGGGAGAAGTCTGACTGAATGGAAGTGTTCAAAAAGCTTTATACTGCAGACATATCAGTCTGTTCTCAAAATAGGCAGATATATAATGGATTGATGGACAGATATGTAATGGATTGATGGACAGTTATATATAATGGATTGATGGACAGATATATGTAATGGATTGATGGACAGATATTTAATGGATTGATGGACAGATATGTAATGGATTGATGGACAGATATATAATGGATTGATGGACAGATATGTAATGGATTGATGGACATATATATAATGGATTGATGGACAGATATGTAATAGATTGATGGACAGATATGTAATGGATTGATGGACAGATATGTAATGGATTGATGGACAGATATGTAATGGATTGATGGACAGATATGTAACGGATTGATGGACAGATATGTAATGGATTGATGGACAGATATGTAACGGATTGATGGACAGATATGTAACGGATTGATGGACAGATATGTAATGGATTGGTGGACAGATATTTAATGGATTGATGGACAGATATTTAATTGATTGATGGACAGATATATTTAATGGATTGATGGACAGATATATGTAATTGATTGATGGACAGATATATGTCATGGAATGACAGATATATAATGGATTGATGGACAGATATTTAATTGATTGATGGACAGATATTTAATGGATTGATGGACAGATATGTAATGGATTGATGGACAGATATATAATGGATTCATGGACAGATATATAATGGATTGATGGACAGATATTTAATGCATTGATGGACAGATATGTAACGGATTGATGGACAGATATGTAATGGATTGGTGGACAGATATTTAATGGATTGATGGACAGATATTTAATTGATTGATGGACAGATATATTTAATGGATTGATGGACAGATATATGTAATTGATTGATGGACAGATATATGTCATGGAATGACAGATATATAATGGATTGATGGACAGATATTTAATTGATTGATGGACAGATATTTAATGGATTGATGGACAGATATGTAATGGATTGATGGACAGATATATAATGGATTCATGGACAGATATATAATGGATTGATGGACAGATATTTAATGCATTGATGGACAGATATTTAATTGATTGATGGACAGATATATATAATGGATTGATGGACAGATATTTAATGGATTGATGGACAGATATTTAATTGATTGATGGACAGATATATTTAATGGATTGATGGACAGATATATGTAATTGATTGATGGACAGATATATGTCATGGAATGACATATATAATGGATTGATGGACAGATATTTAATTGATTGATGGACAGATATTTAATGGATTGATGGACAGATATATATAATGGATTGATGGACAGATATTTAATGGATTGATGCACAGATATGTAATGGATTGATAGACAGATATGTTTTTTTTTTAAATTATATTTTTGATTTTCTGTTATGAAAATTATCTTTGACATAAGATTATAAATTGATATAATAAATTCCCAGGCTGGACTTTATCTGGCCCATCTAGTGACCAACAGTGTCTGCAGAGTTGACCTGTTCCTAGTCACTGTCGTCGAATGCATCGTCTTGACGTGGCTGTATGGCACGCAGCGACTATCCAACAATGTGTCTGACATGACAGGCAGTGTGGACAGTCCCTGGTGGAAGATCACATGGCAGTTCTTCACACCACTGGCAACATTGGTAAGAAAATTTCCCACACCACTCAGTCTCTCATTACAAGTAAGATAATTCCCCACACCACTCAGTCTCTCAATACTGGTAAAAAAATTCCCCACACCACTCAGGCTCTCAATATTGGTAGGGAAATTCCCCACACCACTCAGTCTCTCAATACTGGTAAGAAAATTCCCCACACCACTCAGTCTCTCAATACTGGTAAGAAAATTTCCCACACCACTCAGTCTCTCATTACAAGTAAGATAATTCCCCACACCACTCAGTCTCTCAATACTGGTAAAAAAATTCCCCACACCACTCAGGCTCTCAATATTGGTAGGGAAATTCCCCACACCACTCAGTCTCTCAATACTGGTAAGAAAATTCCCCACACCACTCAGTCTCTCAATACTGATAAGAAAATCCCCCACACCACTCAGTCTCTCAATACTGGTAAGAAAATTCCCCACACCACTCAGTCTCTCAATACGGGTAAGAAAACTCGATCCCCACACCACTTAGTCTCTCAATACAAGTAAGATAATTCCCCATACCACTCAGTCTCAATACTGGTAAGAAAACTCCCCACACCACTCAGTCTCTCAATACAAGTAAGATAATTCCCCATACCACTCAGTCTCAATACTGGTAAGAAAATTCCCCACACCACTCAGTCTCTCAATACTGGTAAGAAAATTCCCAACACCACTCAGTCTCTCAATACTGGTAAGATAATTCCCCATACCACTCAGTCTCAATACTGGTAAGAAAACTCCCCACACCACTCAGTCTCTCAATACAAGTAAGATAATTCCCCATACCACTCAGTCTCAATACTGGTAAGAAAATTCCCCACACCACTCAGTCTCTCAATACTGGTAAGAAAATTCCCCACACCACTCAGTCTCTCAATACTGGTAAGAAAATTCCCCACACCACTCAGTCTCTCAATACTGGTAAGAAAATTCCCCACACCACTCAGTCTCTCAATACTGGTAAGAAAATTCCCCACACCACTCAGTCTCTCAATACTGGTAAGAAAATTCCCCACACCACTCAGTCTCTCAATACTGGTAAGAAAATTCCCCACACCACTCAGTCTCTCAATACTGGTAAGAAAATTCCCCACACCACTCAGTCTCTCAATACTGGTAAGATAATTCCCCATACCACTCAGTCTCAATACTGGTAAGAAAACTCCCCACACCACTCAGTCTCTCAATACAAGTAAGATAATTCCCCATACCACTCAGTCTCAATACTGGTAAGAAAATTCCCCACACCACTCAGTCTCTCAATACTGGTAAGAAAATTCCCCACACCACTCAGTCTCTCAATACTGGTAAGAAAATTCCCCACACCACTCAGTCTCTCAATACTGGTAAGAAAATTCCCCACACCACTCAGTCTCTCAATACTGGTAAGAAAATTCCCCACACCACTCAGTCTCTCAATACTGGTAAGAAAATTCCCCACACCACTCAGTCTCTCAATACTGGTAAGAAAATTCCCCACACCACTCAGTCTCAATACTGGTAAGAAAATTCCCCACACCACTCAGTCTCTCAATACCACTAAGAAAATTCCCCACACCACTCAGTCTCTCAATACCACTAAGAAAATTCCCCACACCACTCAGTCTCTCAATACTGATTGAGACACAATTCCTTACATGCCTTTCAATGCTAATGAGACTCAACTGTCAATACTTATCAGACACAATTCTTTACACTTCTCAGTACTGATGAGCCACAGTTCTTTATATGCCTCTCAATACTGGTCAAACACAATTCCTCATCATTAGTATCTGAATGAATCCTAATCTAAAACAGTTTCTGATTTGGCCGATATATTTCTTAAATGCCATTTGACCAATTATATTGAGATTCTGAGTGTGTGAATATACTTGCCTGCTAATTGTTTTTGTTTTAATTTCAGGCCTTGTTGGTGCTGACCATAGTAATTGACAGTCGACTCACCTATAAATCATATCTGTATCCAGATTGGACAACACCAATAGGATGGATTTTTACCTTCATTCTTGTCTTACCTGTTCCTGTGGAGATGGTTAGGGTTCTTCTGAAGGGATCTGACCCCTTGATGGAGGTAAATATTGTATACAGTGGATCCCCACCTATCAAAATATTATCCAGTTTATCATGATTATTTTCCCAAATTTTCTCTATATATTGAATCAAGTAGAAAATTCCATTTATTATGATAAGGTCGGGGATGCGGTGGCTGAGTGGTTAATGTGTCCCGACACTTTATCACTAGCCCTCCACCTCTGGGTTGCGAGTTCGAAACCTACGTGGGGCAGTTGCCAGGTACTGACCGTAGGCCGGTGGTTTTTCTCCGGGTACTCTGGCTTTCCTCCACCTCCAAAACCTGGCACGTCCTTAAATGACCCTGGCTGTTAATAGGATGTTAAACAAACCAACTATGATAAAGTCTAAGATGAATCCCAGATTTTGTGTCGTCTACAAGGCATGAGGGACACATTCCTATTGGTAATGCAAACTCTCAGACTCACACCAACACTGCAAGAAATAGACTGCGAGAGTCAAATTTACACTCAAGTCATCTTGTACATTGGTTTAACACTGACACCTTAACACCGAGAGCAACATATGTGATGGCTGATACACATGTGTCCAGATGTTTCCCAATGAGACGTCGGAGGTCCATGCCTTTAGCAGATAAATCTTGATTCATGTAATTTTGATCAGATGGCCGTCAATGTGTGTTCCGACCTCAAGGGTAGTGTTTTGAAGACACTTGTGTCTTTGAGTGCGACATATTTTGGGCTGTATGGCATGGATATGTGATCCTATGGCCTGATGTTGTTCCATTCCTAAAGAGGCACTATTTGACCTTACAGCACAATAACGCTAGACCACACATTGAGGGAGTTTGTAGGGACTTTCTTGCAACCCAGAAATATCCCTAGTAAATGGCCTCCATATAGCCCCAATTTTTTCCCCTATGAAGGATGAATTAGACAGAAGAGTTTGGAATCGGCCAAACGTCCCAATTAACTTTCCCCCATTGGTCAACAACAGGGGAATGGAAAGATAATTTTATCAAACCGTGAAGTTGAATGTTATTATGTAACATAGTAACTCAAATGATAAAGGAAGACAATTTTATGACTCGTGCCCTGACCCTACCTCAAATTCACGATCTACAGCACCTAATCCCTAATCCAAATACCTGCAGCTTATACCACTGCACCACATCCATGTTCTTATATATACATGTATTTAATATTTCTAAACAAAATATAAAACAATACTAGAGGTGTGCTGCAATACTGTCTTCAGATATTATCTATAGAGGTCTATAAAACACATACATACTCCAGATAATGTCACAGATGGGCCGTGGTAGACTTATCCTTTCTGTATTTATGGGTAAATTAAAAAAAAGCGACAAGTGGTTTATATAAGTAGATTAAGGAATATTTACTAGCCAGTACAAAGGCATTAGATCAATATATCTTTTATAGATGCAAGCTTAACACCAGTTTTACTGATACATGTCTTTAATATCCACATGTTTTCATTTGCTGCTGTTTTAAGAATTCCCATCGAACATCTACAGTCGATCTCGATGTGGTATTGTGTGTAAAAAAGTCATGTTTTAGGGAAAATCTTCTATCAGTAACATTTTGTTTGGTTTGGCTTGGTTTAAATGTCCTATCAACAGTTAATGTCATTTAAGGACGGTATCAGCAATGGACATTACAGACCTTAAAATGAACCTTCAGAATTCATTACAATTTTAAGACACTATTTTGGTGAGTATAGGTAAACAAGTCATTCTATGTACATGTGTTGGATCATATTTTGATTAGTAGATACTGTCATTTGACTACTAACATTCTTGATTCAGAAATTATTCAATTTTAGCCATGAACTTTAAAATTTATTTTTATAGAGAATAAAGCGGGTAAAGGCAACACCTATTGGTTGGGGTCCGGGACCCTTGGCCAATGATGAACCAGACAAGGACCTACCTGAGTATGTGATCTGTACTCCAGATATATACAAACCACAACATGCACTGGCCTTGTTAACCGCTAACCTATACATACCAAACCTGAGTAACCTGGTCACAGCCGTGGTAAGTAACCATGGTAACCACTAATTGTCATACCAAACCTGAGTAACCTGGTCACAGCTGTGGTAAGTAACCATGGTAACCACTAACTGTCATACCAAACTTGAGTGACCTGGTCACAGCCGTGGTAAGTAACCATGGTAACTACTAATCTGTACATACCAAACCTGAGTAACCTGGTCACAGCCGTGGTAAGTAACCATAATAACCATTAACTGTCATACCAAACTTGAGTGACCTGGTCACAGCTGTGGTAAGTAACCATGTTAGCTGCTAAACTTTAGATAACAGACGAGAGTAACCAGCTGTGGTTTAAATAACCAATGGTAAACATCACCCTGTAAACACAACTCTTAGTACCCTACAGGGTATATAGCTATGATAAGTAAAGTTGATAACAGTAAACTGCTAATCTGTGATACCTACTGCTAATCTGTGATACCTACTGCTAATCTGTGATACCTACTGCTAATCTGTGATACCTACTGCTAATCTGTGATGCCTACTGCTAATCTGTGATACTTACTGCTAATCTGTGATACCTACTGCTAATCTGTGTCACAGCTGTGGTAAATAACCATGAGATAATAAGAAAATAGACTACTGTCTTATTCCTGAGGAGTTCTCCCAACATATCCCGAGTAAGTATGCCCATAACAGTCACTGGGCAAAGGAGATTACTCTGCCATATTTAACTGTAAGCTAAAAAATGCAGTTTAACTGAAAGATCAGACACTGATTCATATGTGGCAAATGATTTTTTAAAAATGAATAGATGGTGTTAAGTTACTGTACAGACACAAACTTATATATAGACAATTAGTTTGAATTTGTCAGTAAGCAAAGAAAGTTCATTGGCAGCCTGTAGGATTTGTTTACATTTGGTAAATAGTCTATATAAATGTTTAAGTGTTCTTCAAAGTAATTTCTGTATACCATGGTATGTACATTATATGTTGATCGTGACTTTACCATCCTCTAGTTGTAGTTTGTTAACATACATGATTTAAGCTTAGAGAAAAGACATTTTTTAGACTGTCATATGGAGTATTTATTTTGAAGAAAAGGTTAGCATTAGTTATTAGGTCAGCTGAGAAGAAGTGACCTGTTGTAATCACCTTTTATCTGTCATCATTGTTTGTATGTTCGTAAACAATCTACATTTCTCACTTTTTAATAACCAAGAGCCTTAGGGTCATGATATTGGGCTATTAGCATGCTGAGATGAAAGTTTACAAAAATAATGTTCAAGTTAACACTGGTTAAATGTGTAAAAACTGACCTTCAAGGTCACAGGGGTCAATGTCTTAAAAATTTTTAATTACTTCTTATGATTAAGGAAAAAGCACAGAGACCTGATATTAAGCAAAACATGTTTGGACAAAAGGTTACCTTCTTTTAAACAACTTCTTCTCATTAACCAAGAGGCCTAGAGACCTGATACTGGGCCTGAAGCAGGCTGGGGTGAAGGAGTAAAAGGTTTGTTCAAGTGAATGACCTTGACCTACACACTTTTAAAGGTTACTGATCAAACACACTCATCTTGATTTTCTGTAGAATAACCCAAACTCCCTGATGCATTAATGAATCAATCATCTCAAAGGCACTTACATAAAATCATTAAAAAAAAGTTTTTTTCAGTAGGTGGCCTGGCTGGCATACTTGTGTGAGGGAAACAATTCAGACCCATTTGGTCTCTTTGTCTTACATGTAGATTGAAAACAAAAAAAAATCCATCTATCATGTATATCAGAATTCAGGTGACTGGCCCCTGAACATTCTGACATACTTTCTAATCCAGCCTTATACAATTATTGACTTTTGTTGAGGTGTACACAAGACTATACTGACTTGGTCAAGAGTTTGTTCATTGAGGACGAAGGTCCATCTGGTCTTTTAGACACCAAAAATAAAAAGCAATAACTTTTTTGTTATATGGCCAACTAAAACAAATGAATAAAAATGAATAAGTGACTTTGGCACTAAAATATTCCCGGAAAAAGTTGTTGCACCTGAAGGGTGTTCAACGAGTCTTTTGTTCTTCAAAAGATCTCGCAATTCTTCTTCGTTTGTAGGTGAAACGTTGTTGGGTATCTCGTCAGCCATATTGTTAACAAAGTGATGCCAAACACTGGCTGTTGACGCGTGATTGGATAATAGGGAAGCAAGGATTGTTGACCAGTTCGTGCTAAAAATAGCACAAACAGGTCCACAATGCCTGGGGGGAATTTCTCAGCTGAGTTATTTTTTAGCACGCACAGGTCTACTCACTGAAAGGGGGCTTGTGAGGAAATCAGGATATTGGCCAATGAAAAGCTAGCAAACACTCCGGCCATATTTCAAAAAGCTTTTCTGGCGAACTACTTAACGCCTGTGTAAACTCCATATCCTGTCAAAGCTGACCAATAGTCCGAATCCTACAAGGTGTTATATTAGGAATATCTTATGGTACATACCCCCGGTAATATAACTGGATATGCTAATAGCTGCTAAAAAGGGTGGGAGAGAAATTTCCTTTTCTATGAACAGAATTTCAAGGTTAAATTTATGTTCTATCTATTGCTACATCAGCTTGGAATGAAAACACAAAGGTATCACAATATTATAAATAATTAAGATTACCAAGATGATTGTATGCATACTGAAAGAGGCATGCTAGCTAATGCATATTGTAAAATTTTCCTGTGGTAGAGTTATACAGTTGTATCCTGTATGACTGAATGTGTAACTTAAAAAATATCATGGGAAAAAATTTGAGAGCTTCTTCATCCCTTCTTCAGTACATGGTGTCCTAGGTCTTGTTGAAGTTTTTGGACCTGATGTCCTCAGGTTCCAGTACATGGTGTCCTAGGTCTTGTTGAAGTTTTTGGACCTGCATGCATGATGTCCCCAGGTTCCAGTACATGGTGTCCTAGGTATTGCTGAAGTTTTTGGACCTGATGTCCTCAGGTTCCAGTACATGGTGTCCTAGGTCTTGTTGAAGTTTTTGGACCAAATCTCCCTAGATTGTTTGTACCTTCCATTACTCAGGCGATTTGTATACACAACCAGTTGATCAGTACAAGATACCCTGGAGTTTCTGGCATCATACAAACATTTCCATGTTTTTGTGACTGGATGTAAGACTAAATAAATAATACCCTGTGATCGTGTATGTATAGTGGAGAAATACGAAGCAGGTACAGAGATATTGATTCATTTTAATTGTTCCGTGTACCATTTATAGTTTTTACTCTGTTGATCCACACACTCTTCATGTATATTTTAGCATGCCCTAGGGAGTTTTGTTGGTTGAGACATATGACAAGGGAAGGGTGGATGGTAGGCTTATAGTGCTTGAAGGTCACAGTCATATTTCACAAATAGTTTATAGATCCATAAATGCAGGTTCATTTCTGACAGAATTATATACTAGGTTATTCTAATATATTACTGTTGACGGCATACTCAAATTTGGTAGTAAAGGTCTTACTATAATGAGGTTTTCAAGGTCGTGACAGAGATTGAAATATATTGTCAATGATCCCTATTAGAAAGGTTGTAAAATAATAAATTCAGAAGCTCTTTAAAGTACCTTATGAATGCTGTTTACTGGAAAAATAGTGCATTTTACCAAGACAGCTAGCTTAGACTATTTCCCTGTCATGACTGAAACATTATAATCAAAGCATGGAGATCACAAGCCAATCACCTGAGTCACCTAACCCACATCATGATGTCCTGACACCCGAGTCACCCAACCCACATCATGATGTCCTGACACCAGTGTCACCCAACCCACATCATGACATACTGACACCCGAGTCACCCAACCCACATCATGATGTCCTGACACCAGAGTCGCCCAACCCACATCATGACGTCCTGACACCCGAGTCACCCAACCCACATCATGATGTCCTGACACCATGCAGAGTCACCCAACCCACATCATGACGTCCTGACACCAGAGTCACCCAACCCACATCATGACGTCCTGACATCCGAGTCACCCAACCCACATCATGATGTCCTGGCACCCGAGTCACCCAACCCACATCATGACGTCCTGACACCAGAGTCACCCAACCCACATCATGGTGTCATGACACCAGAGTCACCCAACCCACATTATGACGTCCTGACACCCGAGTCACCCGGCCCGCATCATGGTGTCCTGACACCCGAGTCACCCAACCCACATCATGGTGTCATCACACCAGAGTCACCCAACCCACATCATGACGTCCTGACACCCGAGTCACCCAACCCACATTATGGTGTCCTGACACCCGAGTCACTCAACCCACATCATGATGTCATGACACCCGAGTCACTCAACCCACATCATGACGTCCTGACACCCGAGTTACCCAACCCACATCATGATGTCCTGTCACCAGAGTCGCCAACCCACATCATGATGTCCTGACACCCGAGTCACCCAACCCACATTATGACGTCCTGACACCCGAGTCACCCAACCCACATCATGGTGTCATGACACCCGAGTCACTCAACCCACATCATGATGTCCTGACACCCGAGTCACTCAACCCACATCATGATGTCCTGACACCAGTGTCACCCAACCCACATCATGACATCTTGACACCTGAGTTACCCAACCCACATCATGACGTCCTGACACCAGTCACCCAACCCACATCATTACATCCTGACACCAGTGTCACCCAAACCACATCATGACACCAGTCAACCAACCCACATCATGACATCTTGACACCTGAGTTACCCAACCCACATCATGACGTCCTGACACCAGAGTCACCCAACCCACATCATGGTGTTATGACACCCGATTCACCCAATCCACATCATGACGTCATGACACCAGAGTCACCCAACCCACATCATGGTGTTATGACACCCGATTCACCCAATCCACATTATGACATCATGACACCCGAGTCACCCAACCCACATCATGACACCCTGATACCAGAGTCACCCAACCCACATCATGACGTCCTGACACCCGATTCACCCAATCCACATCATGACGTCATGACACCAGAGTCACCCAACCCACATCATGATGTCCTGACACCCGAGTCACCCAACCCACATCATGACGTCCTGACACCCGAGTCACCCAACCCACATCATGACATCCTGACACCCGAGTCACCCAACCCACATCATGACGTCATGACACCAGAGTAGTTGGATGTCACAGTCGTAACCCACTCATTTTTCACCCAGGTATCTTGGGTTCAATTCTCAAATTAACATGAAAAAGGTATATGGAATAACTCCTAAGTTTTCTCCATGAAGTCTTGTTTCTGCCCTCAGTAAGAATCCTTGCTCCCTTCCTTCCAGACAAACGAATGATTAATCAGTTGATATAACTGTTATACAATGATTAATTATATCTTGTTGTAATGCACCTGGACTGAACTAACAAGGTGTTTTTTGTTGATAAACATAAAACTTGATCAAGCTTAAACTTCACAATCCCCTTTGGGTATACATATATCTTTTTTTAATTTCAATCAAATCTGCTAAGTTATGTCACCAATTCATAAGTAAAGTATGTAATAAACACCTAAAAATAGAACGTGAACCAACTCTACCGAGTTCCATCCCAGGATGATAAACAGAAAAGCAATGGTTTTACTACCAACCTTTTCACGATGGCTTTTCAAGTTTTAACAGACCTTTATTTGCCTTTGTGGCAGCCACCAGTACATCTTATCAACTTTGGGCCTCCGATGCGTGACTTTGATCTCCATTCCGCCATTCTCCCAAATGAACCAGTTTGTGCATCTGTGTACGACATGTTTTCCATGGCTCATTTACATACAGAGAGTGGAGTACAACATTAGAGATTTCCCGTAATCATTGGGTAGTTTCCCAGGTTTGATCACAATTATAAAAAACTATGGTATTATTTATTACATTAGGATATATATTCTATCATTCAACATTCTTTTTGTAATTTTGTCGTAATTTATATGTAATGAAGTAGGTGTGCTTACATGTACATGTATATGTACCAGTACCAGCAATGTACAATTTCACAAATATGCTTTAAAATTTGATTGATAAATTCATTCAGTCACACTGAGAGAGTTTGTATGCCATACTCTAAGCTATAGTGCTTTAAATTGTAGATGTTGTAGTGTCGGAGCTCTTGGGACATCCTTGAGAATGTATATGGATTGCTTGAAACACAGGGATGACGATTCCAATCGTTAACAAGCATTCATTAATCATATAGTGCTATGTCGGTGCCCTGAGGGATAGAATTGTTGGAACTTAACCAGCTTCAGTACACCAGAGTTTCTTTTTGGTGTACATATCTTTTAATGCTTGATGGCTTCAACCTACAGATTTTATTGGGATGTATCAATCTGCTTAAATATGGGATTTATTTTTTTGTTTTGTTTTTGTTTAAACATCTAATTTTATAAAACACATGGTTGCTTTGGTAAAATAATTGGTTTAACTAAAATAAAATAATACTGACAGAAATCTCATTTCTAATTTTCTAAGCCAGATTGTGAAAAAAAACAAAAGTATTTCTGATTTTTTCTGACATCGTGACTTTCAAGATTTTAATCAGTTTTGCTAAAGAAGTAAAGGTGTACATGGGTAACATTAGGATGAGGGCACCTATGGACTCCAGCATGTTAATGACCAGATTTTATAATCAAACAAAGCATTATGAAGCTGAATCAACTTTAACACTTCAACATCGATATTCATAAGATTATAGTCCATGCAAAATCACCTGGCAATTACAATCACATACACTTCAACCTCAGGTTGCACAAGTCATTTGTTTGAGGAAGGTGTCACTGAAGTGTTGTGCATCAAATTCGATACTAGTTGTAAAGTCATATACACTGCTTGTTTACTTCTTTGAACCAACTTGCAAGTTATATGTTATTTTACCTCGGAATCACAATGAGCATATTCTTGACATTAATACTTTTTAGCCCACCATCAAGTCATCAGATAGTCTAATGATGGTAAACCATTTTGCGAAATACTGGACGGATATTTCTAAAACTTAATACAGTTGTATGTGTGCTCTCCTCAGCCCAATGTTATTCTCAATGAGTTTTGAGTCTGATCGGGAAAAACAAAACGGTTAAGAGGCCGCCATCTTAGATTTAGATAGTTGAAGTTTGTTATACCGTAGCCTTATTTTTTGTTCACAGAAAGTTCTTAGATCTAAGATTTGAAATGTAGGTTCCTGGTGTTGTAATGAAATAATTAAAAGAAAAAGAGAAAAAAAGGAAAAGAACCAATTTAGACCATTCATTGTTGGGTGTCTGAAAGTCCCTCTGGTATCTCTCAGTGTTATATAGTATTTAAGCTCACCTGGTCAAAATAATTACTTAAATTACCCAATTAGAATCTAAAATGTTGAAGGTTTTTCATGTTACACTAGCATCATCCTACTTAAACTGTTTTTAATAATAGAAATACATATCAGATACTTGGCTTGTTGATAACTCATTAGTATAGTTCCCTGGTATATTGTATTGATAAAATTTAGTATTTTTAAAATGTTACCATGGTAATAAGTGCTTTTTGAAAGATGTTGTTCTGCTAAGATCAAAGGTATTTTGTTGAAGAATAATGGTTTTCATCCATCATTTTTTGCTATTGTTAAAGCAGAAACCTGCCTATCAAGTTATGTACATTATAAAGGTTATATGTAGGCTAAATTTGATTCAAGGCTAGATTTGATTCAAGGCTAAATTTGATTCAAGATTCGAGGCTAAATTTGATTCAAGATTCGAGGCTAAATTTGATTCAAGGCTAAATTGATTCAAGGCTAAATTTGATTCAAGGCTAAATTTGATTCAAGATTCGAGGCTAAATTTGATTCAAGATTCGAGGCTAAATTTGATTCAAGGCTAAATTTGATTCAAGATTCGAGGCTAAATTTGATTCAAGGCTAAATTTGATTCAAGGCTAAAATTGATTCAGGGCTAAATTTGATTCAAGGCTAAATTTGATTCAAGGCTAAATTTGATTCAAGGCTAAAATTGATTCAAGGCTAAATTTGATTCTGAGGGAACATTTTCATGGATGACAAATATTACAGACCATAATAAGTGATGCAGATCATTGCTTCAAAATCATTCAAAGTTTGTATTCTATCTGTACTCCTACAATACCCCAACCAAATGAAGCTTAAGTATTCATGTCAGCTGAGCTGATGATAGTGCTATAGGTACTGGGATCTGTCTTAATATAAATTTGGAAACTGATGTTTGTTGGAGTGAAATTATTATCAGTTTTTCGATGTGATTCGTTTGTTGGAGTGAAATTATTATCAGTTTTTCGAGGTGATTCGTGCCTTTATCAATACTACAGACACATTTTCGAGGCAATCTTCTCTTTTATCAAGACAAAAACTTACAACATCTACATCACATAGAACATATGGAAAAATTACCTTAAACATACCAAGAACAATAGTTATTATTGTTTAATTGTGTATCGTAAGATATTAAGTCGGTTTGCCACCAAAGGTAAAGACAAGCAAGTAAAGAATCATTTTAGGTGGTATATGATAAATTAAGGTTAGCATTTTAAAATTTGTACATTAATATGATATTGAAATACCTTTAATCTGCATTTGGATTGACTTAAAAAAATTTGTGTAAAAAGAATAAAAAAAATACTGTAAAAGTGGAAATGTTCAAACATCTACACCCCTTCATCCCAGACCTATTTGCGTCGATCATGTCTATACACCTAATCAAGACGAATTTGCCTACTATGTGGTAACAGATGTGGACCAACATAAGGTTGATGTTTGATGAATATCTCGGCATGTAGATGATATTCCTGGAAGTTTGGGAACTGATTGGTGTGAGTGACTAAGGTATATAGGATAATTATACACTGGCCGATAACACCAAACTTGGCTTATGGAACCATCCGTTAACATCTACCTCTTTGAATTTGTGTTAGATATAAGCATGGTGTCTTAGTCAATGACAAAATCAAAATGGCCGAGGTATAAGCATGGTATCTTGGTCAATTATGACAACATCAAAATGTCCGCAAAAGTTTCCATTGGAATGATTGGTTGAAAACTAACTTAATCACTAGGTCACATGATTTGGAGTAAAGAAGTTTACAAAGTCAGAAAATGAATTTGCCATGCTTGGCCAATTTTAGGATAAGGTTGTTGAGAACGGAGATCATCCATGTTTTGTTATTACCCTGACCAATGAGTACATGTTTTTATCGTAGGGTACGGTGCCCATGCAGCAGTAGGAAACTTGATGTGATTCGTTTTTGTTCCAGTATAGGTTCCACTTGTTATCGAATGATTAAAGGGAATAAAGGAAAAGCATAGAAAATTTCAGTTTTACATTCCTAGAAACATTAATGATCATATCAATGGTCTACACGGATGCCAAGGTCCTTCACAGCAATTCAACAATAACATTGTACAATATAAACTTGTATTTGAATAGTATCATAATGAGAAAATTCAATATATGTCCAATAGTATGAGTGAAACTATTGTGTGTTTATCAGGGATTTGATCAGATGTCATTGCTCATCCTCGTTAGTTTCTGTGTAGATATTTGTTAAAATGCTGTATCACAAGGGAGTTTATTTCTATAAACACTAGCCTGTCAACCACATCTATATATATATCATTTGTATGACATAAAATATGTATGTAGGTTATCGTATATTGGAATTTTTTTCTTCATGTTCTGTCGAATTCGTTGGAAACTTATCCTGTATAGAAACAATCAAAATACGAAATCAATGAACATGAGTATGAGACTAAGAGATGTGAGGTATCTAAATCAATAGTGTGGCATTGTCACTGGGCTCGTCACAGGTAAGAGATCTCCAGGCCTTTCAATTCAGACATATTGATGTCACAATCAAAAGCAGACTTCTAAATGCTTAATATTTTTCCGATTTATAACCACCCCTGGTTAATACTGACATGACAATTAGTCCGTAAGGTCACTTCATGGGTCCTTTGTGAGGTTACAGGTTTAATTTTGTGTTGATGTGAATCTATGAGGAATGAAAAAGCATATGTATTTTGGATGAGGATGGGGGTATATTCTAACAAAATAGGTGAAGGGTGGGATATGACAGCTGGTGTACAGTATATATTGACTGCATGCAGGCATGGACAAGGACATGGGTGGGTGTTTTAATCATTAGAAGTGATTAATCTTAATGAAATTGTATACATGACCATCCAGGTTGAAGGAAGGACAGTCGGTAATGAATGTTGTCCTTATTATTTTATATATCTAAATAAAACCTTGAATGCACATTCTTTGAACATGCCGATTACACCAGATTAAAAGGCATGTCTGACTGATGAGTTTTATGGGATTATCTTTCTTGATCATTTTTACCTGGATCTGACTTTTCTGTTTATCATTTCTGATCTTGTATGAAAATGTTGTCATAATTCAGTGTCCCAATCAATCATTGTGTCTATAAAAACAGTATACTTCATGGTCTTTCCAATGCATCATGTTGACTGTTATTTGTATTTTGTAAATACAGCTATTTAATTCTGGTTATTGGAAGGATGTTTAGGTAAACTGATAATGAATTTTTAGGTCACCTTTGCAATTTCGACTTCTTCTCCAAAACCGCTGAACCAAATTTAATGAAATTGACATGAAGTTTTCATGGCCAAATGCTCATTTACCAAAAAAAAAAAAACACATTTTCAGAGCACTATTTGTTCCCATCGCCATTGGAAATAATTTAAAAAAAATGACTGCATGACCCCCAGGGGCTTATGGGCAGGGCCAAAAGGGGTCAAATTAGCTGAAATTTACTCTTCATAGATGGAAGGGTCTTAAGGTGCTTTACCAAGATTGTGAATTTCATGACCCTGGGGTCTCACGTTTGCCCCTGGGGAGGGAGTAAACTTTACTATAGTTCATATAGGGAAATCACAATTTTGACTCTCATTTGTTTAATTTCTATTGGAATTTCATTCTAACTTTGTTACCATTATCAGCATGGGATGACAACTTGACGGTATGTACATGTTGGCCATGACTGATACCCTGGACTGATGGGTGAGGCCAAAAAGGGTAAATTAAACTAACTTAGATATTTCAAAACTCAGGTGACCGTTATTGGCTTTAGTCCTCTTGTTAATGTCTTTCAGTTGTTTAGAAATTGACATGCTTGCTTTCTGCATTCTGAAATTAACACTTTTGGATTGAATATTGAGTTTCTTAAAATACATCTAGATGTGGGGTTGCTATATACTTGGTGTATTAATTCCATATCGTGTTATAAGTTGACTATATGCTGACTTTAACTGACCATGCAGTATATAGTGTCCAAAATTGTTCTCTCTGTTATATATTCTGTTTCCCTTGGTCCCTTTAGTGGTAGACATTAATTACAGATAGATCTTTTTGGGACAGAGTCTTAGAAAATGGTACTTCCTACTCTTTGCTAAATGTTCCACCTCTTGGGAGTTTAACAACTGGTTTACGCCTCATTTTCAGTATATTGTGACTGGTTCGGTGTCCTGCTGGATGTCCTCGACAGTATGAAGTCAGCATCAATTCTGCATAATGTCAAAAGGAGTTGATGTTGACTCACATATATATTGCAGCTTCCAGAAAACATGTACATTCAGCAGATATACAATGTACTATCAATTGGCTTAAACCAATAAAACCAAACCAATACATGTTGAGACTGTCAACAATAACATTACATCAGCCTATCAGAACTTAGGTGTTTTTTAGCACAAATCCTGGACCTTCTATTATGAAAAAGATACTTAATTTATGCATGGCACTCAAATCATTATTACTTGAAATAAATAACATAAATTGAAATTCTATGAAGTATTCCTGAAATAAATTACATTTGAATTTATATAAAGTATTCCTGAAAAAAATTAAATTTGAATTTATATTAATTAAGTATTCCTGAAATAAATTACATTTGAATTTATATAAAGTATTCCTGAAAAAAAAATTAATTTTGAATTTATATTAATTAAGTATTCCTGAAATAAATTACATTTGAATTTATATAAAGTAAGCCCATTAAGATTAACCAGTGGCTGTGATAGTGAGGGGAATCAAATAATCTATATATCTTATGGTTTTATATATAGATAGATCACAGGTGGGCATCATACAGGCCCTTTAAACCTCTTACAGTTGTGACATGCAATATATGGGATTGATTTACATTGTATTACCTATTGGAAGAACAATTGTCTTTTGTTGAACATTAATGTACCGGGGTTTATTAACTGACCCAGTGCACAGTTTGATACAAAAAGGGTGTTAGGGGCATTTGTATAGCCATACAAATGTAGGTCGTTTATAATAACCTTAAGTTGTTTGAACTTTGAATGTAAACATATCGAAGGTTCACATACAGATGGTATCATTTTTAATCACTGCACGATGTTGAAGAATTAAATGCCCTCAATAGAAAAAAAGTAATTAAACATTTATTGATTTATGTTGTTTAGTCTGTGGTATGCAAAATAAATTCTAGTTGTTAATTGCAGTGTACAGCATATATACTGTAAAACAAGTCCTTTTTTCCTTCAATATTATGTATATATAAGGTAGGGTCAGGGGTTCATTTGGGTTCTTATATGGCATGTCAAACCTTACTACTTCATACCTGTACATTTAGACCTCTCATCCCCAGCAAGTATAATGAGACTGGGCGGGCTGTCACACTATCGAGTACAGGTGTGACATTTCAGTGATAGCACTATAAAGGTGTTTGACTGTATAACCCCATCATTCATGGACACTGCTTGTCTTTTGACCTATTATTGTGTTAGGATGCAAAACATGTACCTGCTTGGGAAAATCCTATATGTGAAAATCACACAGAAAGAAACCCTTCCACTCATAAAGCCTCTGTATATTGTTAGCTCACCTGGTACAAAGGGCCAAGGTGAGCTTATGTCATACCATGACATCAGCCATCAACAATTGACTTCTTCTTCTTAATGATCAGAATTTAACTGAATTTAGTAGGAAGCATCCCTAGGTGGTTGGGATTCAAATTTATACAAATGATATGGCTGACCCCTCAGGGGCCTTAGGGCGGGGCCACAAGAAGGCCATTTGGCAGTATTGATATTAACGACTTCTTCTCTGGTTAGGTCATCTGATCTGAAGGGCGTGGATTACCTGTAGCCATTGTGTTTTGTCCGTCGTCATGTGCCGTAAGCCATCCTTTAAACTTTTCACTTTTCAAATTTCTTCTCATATTCCTTCAGTGGGATTCAGTTCAAACTTACCTGAAATGATTCTGAGATGTTCCTGACCAAGTGTTATTATTCTACACATCTTTTTCACATTTTAAACTTCTTCAGTTCTTCTGGTGCCATTTAGCTGAAAATTGATAGGGACGTTGTGGAAGGGGAGCCAACAATGTGTTGTTGTTTATTAGCTTGATGAAAACTTTGAGATGGCAGCCATGCTGGCCATATTGTAAAATGATTGTGCAATCATGGTTTTCCTGAACAATACCCATTTTAAACTTCTTCTCAAGTTCCACTTGTGGAATTCAGCTCAAACTTTTCTGAGATGGTCCTGACCAAGTGTTGTTATTTTTCAAGTCAATTAATTGGAAATACAAGATAGTCATTCATGGCAACCAGCTTCAAAAACATATTTGGAATTTCTCAAGTTCCACTGGTGACATTTATCTGAAATTTGGTAGGGGTGTTTAGGAAGGGGAATCAAAAAATGAAAACTTTACATGGCAACCATGGTGGCCATTTTGTAATTTATTGTGCAATCATGGTCTTCTCAAGTTCCACCAGTGAGATTCAGCTCAAACTTATGTCCCCGGATAATAAACAAAAAGTATAGGTTTGTTTATTTAATTCCAAGAGGTTTCATTGCCATGGTGCAATCATTGGCGGTTTTTCACATTTAAATCAACACTTAAACAACCAGCCATGTCAATCTTCTCTGCTTCAACAACACCAGCCATGTTAATCTAAGTTAGGAAATGTAATGCTCTCAAAATAACAACCTAGATGGTAACAATGGAACTAAGACCCCCTAGTTGCCTCTTCCAATCATGCAATGGGGGTAGCAGGTATAATTCTTTTGCCCAACCTGCCAGGCAGCACTAAATACATACTTATCTAAGTGTTAATGTACTACCTTTCAAAATAGTTACTCTGGGTATAGAGGGGATTGTATATATGTATAACACCTTACACAATAATAGGTACATGTATTTTGATGGATGTTGTACATCATGACATCCTTATTCGCTATAATCCAATGACTATTGAATCTCAAAAAAGGCCATTTCAATTAACATTTTATTTAGACACGATACAATCCTTCAGATCAATAGTTTTACAAGCACATTAATGTTATATGAACACAACACATATAGAAATCACCACATATATTAGTATGTACACACAAGGAAATATCTAATACTATGATCATATACAAATATTTTGGCTTGACTTAAAATCCAGATGAATGGTTTCCTCATCTGTGTAATTTTCAAAATGTGTATATATGATTGTCCTTAATGTATGGGGGTTCGGTTTGGACACGGGAGAGGTATAGTTCATTTTATTATGTTATAGTTGGAAACTGGTTTTTACAATAGATTTAAATGTCATTTGGTATGTTGTTGGATATTAGTATATAAATATGTGTGTATTCCTGTTGGGTGTTTTTGGAACTGGTAATTGGAGCCATATATGTGTACTAGGGTTGTATTGCAGTAGTATTAGGCAGGTTCTACTCTATATTGCAGTGTAGTGTCATCACATATTTATAGATTTGTATCTAGGGTCAAGTTACAGATTTGTAATTTGAAACTGACTTTAAACACACATTTCAGTTCATCCATTGCTTTGAAAATTTATTATCTCTGAGGATATGAGAGGATTAGCATGTGATCTACATGAGCACCTGTCCAAATCAGTCAAGCATGATAGAGATATGTATTTTGTCTGTACCTTTGGTTAAGATGGTCAAGAACCATGCATTATAACAAGTGTACCCATATACCAATCACCAATGTTTTATCATCAATATTTTTCTAAAAACAGGATCACTTATTAGAAATACAGTATTTTATTCACCAGTTTATTTCAAGATAGAAAGGGAAACAAAAGCAAACACTATTTGAAGTTCTATAATTTGAATCTATGAAGATGACAAGGCTTATGGTTATGATTAAGTCATTATCGTAAGTATGGATCTCGATCAATTTTGTATGCTTATTACAGTATATGAAATCAGTATGTGTATTGGTTGGCTGCATCTACCCGGCCCATTGACAACAATAACGTGTAAGGGGAAGGTTGTCGGACACTACACCTCCATAGTCTAAAACCAGTGAAGCGTGGAAACCAACACAAATCTATACAGACGTAGTATTTACCATTCAATAGCATGAACTGTCCCCATTAAATTTTTGAGAATTGTAAACGCTGTACCTTGATATTTATATTTCCGATTACGGACATGACGGCCAGGGATGTATTTGTGTGTCGTATTGGGCAGGACCTTGGGAATGTATTGTCCTGGGATATTTATGACTGTTCAGTGTAATAAACGTTATTCCACGGATTCATGAGTGCAATAAATATTATTGTAAGGATTGACTTTAAATCTCATCGTTAAATATCTCTTGGATTTGATTATCCTATCTATTCACAAGGATCATGGCTATGTTTGATTGTGAAAATGTCATCTGAATTCTTGGTGCTCAGAGTTTGGAGAAATGACTGGGAGTTACCTTGCAACTTATATATTTTGTGAGTATATCCTATGTGTGTGTGTGTGTGTTTGTGTGTGTATGCGTGCATGTGTGCGTGCATAAGAAAATGTTTAAATTTAAAATAACCATAATTAATTCATATCCTTTTGTAATGTCCTGATAGGGTTTGTGATGGATTCACTTTGAATCTACCTTTATTGTCTACAACACCTGTAGGTTTGTGTTTTGTATAGTTAGACGAGGTGTGAAAAGTCTGATTTATTCCCCGGGATTATAAATTTATCATTGAATAGTAGCATTTTTAATAGAAAACCAGTTGGTTTTCCAAATATTATAAGATATGGTTACTGTGTGATATGGTCAGGCTATTGAAGTTTACAGAACTATTGAACCTGTTGTACCCAGAGGCAGCAGAGGGGACTCACAAAGGGATGTACAATCTGTTAAAGCGAAATTACAATATTAATAGATTATATTATATATTCTATCTGGACACTGACTTATAAGATAGCTGATTATAAATGTCCCCTTAACCTCCCCCACCAACCTCCAATCTATGTTTAGTTAGATTAGTAGATCAGAAAATGTATGGTATCCTTTATTGCAAGATATGTGTCCATCTGTTGTTAGGTGTCTGTCCATCTGTTGTAAGGTGTCTGTCCATCTGTTGTTAGGTGTCTGTCCATCTGTTGTTAGGTGTCTGTCTGTCTGTTGTTAGGTGTCTGTCCGTCTGTTGTAAGGTGTCTGTCCGTCTGTTGTATGAGGTGTCTGTCCATCTGTTGTAAGGTGTCTGTCTGTCTGTTGTATGAGGTGTCTGTCCATCTGTTGTAAGATGTCTGTCCATCTGTTGTATGAGGTGTCTGTCCATCTGTTGTAAGGTGTCTGTCCATCTGTTGTAAGGTCTCTGTCCATCTGTTGTTAGGTGTCTGTCCGACTGTTGTTAGGTGTCTGTCCGTCTGTTGTAAGGTGTCTGTCCGTCTGTTGTAAGGTGTCTGTCCATCTGTTGTAAGGTGTCTGTCCATCTGTTGTATGAGGTGTCTGTCTGTCTGTTGTATGAGGTGTCTGTCCATCTGTTGTAAGGTGTCTGTCCGTCTGTTGTTAGGTGTCTGTCCGTCTGTTGTTAGGTGTCTGTCCGTCTGTTGTAAGGTGTCTGTCCGTCTGTTGTATGAGGTGTCTGTCCATCTGTTGTAAGGTGTCTGTCTGTCTGTTGTATGAGGTGTCTGTCCATCTGTTGTAAGATGTCTGTCCATCTGTTGTATGAGGTGTCTGTCCATCTGTTGTAAGGTGTCTGTCCATCTGTTGTAAGGTGTCTGTCCATCTGTTGTAAGGTCTCTGTCCATCTGTTGTTAGGTGTCTGTCCGACTGTTGTTAGGTGTCTGTCCGTCTGTTGTAAGGTGTCTGTCCGTCTGTTGTATGAGGTGTCTGTCCATCTGTTGTAAGGTGTCTGTCTGTCTGTTGTATGAGGTGTCTGTCCATCTGTTGTAAGGTGTCTGTCCGTCTGTTGTAAGGTTTCTGTCTGTCTGTTGTAAGGTGTCTGTCCGTCTGTTGTAAGGTGTCTGTCCGTCTGTTGTAAGGTGTCTGTCCATCTGTTGTAAGGTGTCTGTCCGTCTGTTGTAAGGTGTCTGTCCGTCTGTTGTAAGGTGTCTGTCCGTCTGTTGTAAGGTACGTGTCTGTCCGTCTGTTGTAAGGTGTCTGTCCAACTGTTGTAAGGTGTCTGTCGTCTGTTGTAAGGTGTCTGTCCATCTTTTGTAAGGTACGTGTCTGTCCGTCTGTTGTAAGGTGGCTGTCCAATCTGTTGTATGGTGTCTGTCCATCTGTTGTAAGGTGTCTGTCCATCATTTAAATTGTTTAAAGATCAGTATATCAGCCATTCTATGTGGCTACTCATGATGTCATAGGATGTTTGGAAATGTGTAAACTACAACACAGATGTCACTTCTCACTCCCTTTGACCTTGTTGACTATGTAGCCTGGGAGTTGCCGGACATCAGTCCAGCATTGTGTAATAACTGCTGGTACTTTTCCCTTTACCAGTGTGGTACCTGTGACCCATGTACCATTGGGTGGCTGTTACATAAAGCAAAACAATTAATAGTCCTTTATTTACCAACCTTGGGCCTGGCTTTTGGGTATACATGTATATATCAACAAAATGATTGAATAACCAGTTTGGAGAACAATACAGGCAGAAAGGAAACCAGATGTTATTAGAAAAGATGTCACAGTACAATAGGAAGAGCAACATTTGTTGCAATTGAGTCCATTGAAATCATTTCCAATATACTTTGTGGAGGAAAATTCTACAGAATATATGGATTTATTATAGAAATACCATGGAATTCATGGAAGATTTTCGACTGGGCAGTATAAGAAAAACAGCTTGGAGGAGTTCAAATATTATTCTGGTTGCATCACAACTGATTCAGTCGACAACATGCAGTTATATATTTACACAACAATTTATGTAAACGCCTGACTGAATATATGAGCAACAGGACATGAATTGACTATATAACTACCAGCAGAACAACTTTTGAACAGATTTCAGATTTACAAAAGGCATTATGCGATTAGTGAAATTCATTTTCCATATATGAGCTCCACCCATGTAATCATCTAGGTTCCCACAGGTTCAGACTCGGATGTCTTATATTTAAATGTTGCTACCTTCTAACCTGCTGTTTGCCTGGAAGATTTGGTTTTTGCAAATGTTTCAAAATGAACATTTTGACGCATAAAATTCAGCAGCTCATGTCCTCATAAATTATTACTGTTCCATGCAGTCTCTTCTTTGAATGTACTGTGTTTGCTTCCATTTTCAAAATGCAGCCACTCTTGAATTGGCTAGGTTTCTGTTTTCATGTATTCATCATTGAAAGTTTTATTTCTTTGGTTCTGTAGTCATCTACTGGACTTTCATGCCATTTGACTTTACTGTCATTATGATTTTTTTACCTGCCTATTTTTATTGCAGTTATTGCCCCTTTACTATGAGTGTAGACTGAATTTTGTATGGACAACTCCAAAATTTTTGAAGCTTCATTGATGTAGTCAGCTCACACCAATATTGTACACTTTTTCTCACTAGTATTTGATCTACTATTTTGACCCCTTTTTGTCTTAATGAGCAATTGTTTGGGGTAGCATGGGAATTGAGGATGGATTTTGGAGTGATTTGTCAGCTATCCTGACAAATTAATAGATCAGTATTGGTGCATTCTACAATGTTAAGAAAATGATGCTTCTTAAGCTCATCTGCCAAATGTAATATCACCATTTTAAGAAGAACAATGATATTTTTTGCCATTTTACAATACTACACCTCACCACCAAGCTGCCATATTCTCCACGGTATGATAAACCCTAAAGCTATGACTTGATGCATTTAATAGGCATGCATAGCAAAATGTATCCTGCACCTCAGTGAACATATGCTTACCATTAAATACCCGGGATTATATATACCTGTAGTTAATTATACAAACGAGTAAGCTCATTTGAGACTGATATTCTATTCCATCCTGGACATAGCTACAGTTATGTTATCCAAGTTTTATCTGAAATTGATAAATGGATCAGCATCACATTCCAATTACGTTGTAAAGGTTATTTTTGCTCTGGCAGTAATTAAATATTAAATAAAGAACAAAGAGGAGCACATCATTTGTGACTACAATTTTCCTTTCAAATTCAAGTTATTTTGGTAATGATAATGCATAAAAACACTAAAAACACTGCAGCTAGTTAAGTATAATTTGTTCTGTTTTCATACATAGCATGTAACATCTGGGATCTGATATAGTATATTATATAATCTCTTTAGTATTCTGTTGTTTAAGTATATCGTCTTTCCTTGTTTAGGTGTCTCCTCATGTTGTTAAGATGTCTCCTCTGTTCCTGTTTTTCAGGTGTCTCCTCCATTGCTGTTTAAGTGTCTCCTCTGTCCCTGTTGTTTAAGTATCTTCTCTGTCCCTGTTGTTTAGTTGTCTCCTCTGTCCCTGTTGTTTAGGTGTCTCCTCTGTCTCTGTTGTTTAGGTGTCTCCTCTGTCCCTGTTGTTTAGGTGTCTCCTCTGTCTCTGTTGTTTGGTCGTCTCCTCTGTCCCTGTTGTTTAGGAGTCTCCTCTTTCCCTGTTGTTTAGGGGTGTCCTCTGTCCCTGTTGTTTAGGTATCTCCTCTGTCTCTGTTATTTATGTGTCTCCTCTGTCCCTGTTGTTTAGGTGTCTCTTCTCCCTGTTGTTTAGTTGTCTCCTCTGTCCCTGTTCTTTAGGTGTCTCCTCTGTCCCTGTTGTTTAAGTTTCTCCTCTGTCCCTGTTGGTTAGGTGTCTCTGCTGTCCCTGTTGTTTAAGTTTCTCCTCTGTCCCTGTTGGTTAGGTGTCTCTGCTGTTCCTGTTGTTTAGGTATCTCCTCTGTCCCTGTTGTTTAAGTATCTCCTCTGTCCCTGTTGTTTAGTTGTCTCCTCTGTCCCTGTTGTTTAGGTGTCTCCTCTGTCCTTGTTGTTTAGGTATCTCCTCTGTCTCTGTTGTTTATGTGTCTCCTCTGTCCCTGTTGTTTAAGTTTCTCCTCTGTCCCTGTTGGTTAGGTGTCTCTGCTGTCCCTGTTGTTTAGGTATCTCCTCTGTCCCTGTTGTTTAAGTTTCTCCTCTGTCCCTGTTGTTTAGTTGTCTCCTCTGTCCCTGTTGTTTAGGTGTCTCCTCTGTCCTTGTTGTTTAGGGGTCTCCTCTGTTCCCTGTTGTTTAGGTGTCTCCTCTGTCCCTGTTTAGTTGTCTCCTCCCTGTTTAGGTATCTCCCCTGTCCCTGTTGTTTAGGGGTCTCCTCTGTTCCCTGTTGTTTAGGTGTCTCCTCTGTCCCCTGTTTAGTTGTCTCCTCCCTGTTGTTTAGGTATCTCCTCTGTCCCTGTTGTTTAGGTGTCTCCTCTGTCCCTGTTGTTTAGGTGTCTCCTCTGTCTCTGTTGTTTTGGTATCTCCTCTGTCTCTGTTGTTTAGGTGTCTCTTCTGTCTCTGTTGTTTAGGTGTCTCCTCTGTCCATGTTGTTTAGGAGGCTCCTCTGTCCCTGTTGACTATGTGTCTCTGTCCCTGTTGTTTAGGTATCTCCTCTGTCCCTGTTGTTTAGGTGTCTCCTCTGTCCCTGTTGTTTTGGTATATCCTCTGTCCCTGTTGTTTAAGTATTTCCTCTGTCTCTCTTGTTTATGTGTCTCCTCTGTCCCTGTTGTTTAGTTGTCTCCTCTGCCCCTGTTGTTTAGGTATCTCCTCTGCCCCTGTTGTTTAGGTATCTCCTCTGTCCCTGTTGTTTAGGTGTCTCCTCTGTCCCTCTTGTTCAGGTATCTCCTCTGACCCTGTTGTTTATGTGTCTCCTCTGTCCCTGTTGTTAAGGTGTCTTCTCTGTCCCTGTTGATTATGTATATCCTCTGTCCCTGTTGTTTAAGTGTATCCTCTGTCCCTGTTGTTTAGGTGTCTTCTCTGTCCCTGTTGTTTAGGTATCTCTGTGTCTGTTGTTTAGGTGTCTCCTCTGTCCCTGTTTAGGCTTCTCCTCTGTCCCTGTTGTTTAGGTATCCTCTGTCCCTGTTGTTTAGGTGTCTCCTCTGTCCCTGTTTAGGTGTCTCCTCTGTCCCTGTTGTTTAGGTGTCTCCTCTGTCCCTGTTGTTTAGGGGTCTTCCCTGTTCCCTGTTGTTTAGGTGTCTCCTCTGTCCCTGTTTAGTTGTCTCCTCCCTGTTGTTTAGGTATATCCTCTGTCCCTGTTGTTTAGGGGTCTCCTCTGTCCCTGTTGTTTAGGTATCTCCTCTGTCTTTGTTGTTTATGTGTCTCCTCTGTCCTTGTTGTTTAGTGGTCTCCTCTGTCCGTGTTGTTTAGGGGTCTCTCCTGTCCGTGTTGTTTAGGTGTCTACTCTGTCCCTGTTGTAAAGGTATCTCCTCTAGATCTGTCCCTGTTGTTTAAGTGTCTCCTCTGTCTCTGTTGTTTAGGTATATCCTCTGCTTCTGTTGTTTAGGTATATCCTCTGTCTCTGTTGTTTAGGTATATCCTCTGTCTCTGTTGTTTAGGTATATCCTCTGTCTCTGTTGTTTAGGTATATCCTCTGACTCTGCTGTTTAGGTATCTCCTCTGTCTCTGTTGTTTAGGTGTCTCCTCTGTCCCTGTTGTTTAGTTGTCTCCTCTGTCTCTGTTGTTTAGGTGTCTCCTCTGTCTCTGTTGTTTAGGTGTCTCCTCTGTCCCTGTTGTTTAGGTATCTCCTCTGTCCCTGTTGTTTAGGTGTCTCCTCATGTTAAGATGTCTCCTCTGTCCCTGTTGTTTAGGTATCTCCTCTGTCCCTGTTGTTTAGGTATCTCCTCTGTCCCTGTTGTTTAGTGTCTCCTCTGTCCCTGTTGTTTAGGTATCTCCTCTGTCCCTGTTGTTTAGGTATCTCCTCTGTCCCTGTTGTTTAGGTGTCTCCTCTGTCCCTGTTGTTTAGGTGTCTCCCCTGTCCCTGTTGTTTAGGTATCTCCTCTGTCCCTGTTGTTTAGTGTCTCCTCTGTCCCTGTTGTTTAGGGGTCTCCTCTGTCCATGTTGTTTAGGTGTCTCATCTGACTCTGCTGTTTAGGTATCTCCTCTGGCCCTGTTGTTTAGGTGTCTCCTCTGTCCCTGTTGTTTAGTGTCTCCTCTGTTCATGTTGTTTTGATGTCTCTTCTGTTCATGTTGTTTAGGTGTCTCCTCTGTTCATGTTGTTTAGTGTCTCCTCTGTCCCTGTTGTTTAGGGGTCTCCTCTGTCCATGTTGTTTAGGTATCTCCTCTGGCCCTGTTGTTTAGATATCTCCTCTGGCCCTGTTGTTTAGGTGTCTCCTCTGTCCCTGTTGTTTAGGTGTCTCCTCTGTCCCTGTCCTCTATCTCCTCAATTCCTTTTAATTCAGTGACTTTCCAGGTCCATCTGTTTAGGTATATCCCTCTGCTCCTGTTGTTTTTCAGATATCCTCAGAGTTTCTTATGGTTGTTGGTGTCTCTTCAGTCCCTTTTCTGAAGACATTTCTTCTTGATGTTAATTTCTAATCAAAGTCCTGATGTCTTGTCTCAGTGAAGTTTAGCCTTCTCCAACTTATCTATACAATTAATGTTTGAATCTATCACCTAACAACAAGAGTTATGGGCCAGTGTTAATGTTCCCATATTGTAACGATGTCACATCAATAGATATTCAGTTTGAAATGATGTCATAACACTTTTAAAGAATCTTATTTTCATGTGTAATGATTTCTTGTAACTTGATAAAAGATTTTGTGATACATCTGATCCCAGTCTATTTCTATATAACACCAAGAAACTTTGCTTTATAGGTGCAGACTTTTGATTTCATAATTTCAGAAAATGAGCAATCTTTTCAGGTTTTTAAATCATTACCCAAAGAGAAGTCAGGTTGTTGAGTATTGACATATCATGTTCAAATTATTCAATCACTCTTTAAAAATTTTATGACTGGATCTGTACAAAGATATGATGTCATTAAATGGCTCCTCCAAGATTTAGTTTACATGAACCAGTATTGTATGAACGTATTACTGTCGAACACTTTTGTAGTCTAACTGATGGGTTCTATAGTGTATTTATAGAAAAACACATCAAAGCTGACATTTGTGCATTGCATATTAAATTTTTCTGATGTTTATTGAAATGAATTTTAAAGAGCCTTATATTACTAACATGTAAATGCTGAAGTTTTGTGAATATAATTGTGTTTTTGTGTAATTGTTGGCGGGAAGCCTGCTGAGTAAATGTAAACAACCTCAACATGTCTTATTTTTGAAAATACATTAACCACAAAAGCCTATCATATGCTAGCTAGCTCAGTTTACAGGTACAGAAAGGCTGTTGGGTGATTCATATGGCCAGGAGATGTTGGGGAAATACTGTATTACTTCACTCAATTAATGGAGGAGGTCTCTTTCGTTTACTTTTCCCACTAGCCTAACTTTCACAATTCTTTTATTTTTAGCCCACCATCATCAGATAGTGGTCTATTCAAATCACCCTGCGTCCGTGGTCCGTGGTCCGTCCCTCCGTAAACAATTCTTGTTATCACTTTATCTCAGAAAGTTCTATAGGAATCTTTCTCACATTTCATATGTAGATTCCCCTTGGTCCCTAGTTATGCATATTTCATTTTGGGACCAATCGGAAAATAACATGGCCGATAGGCAGCCATCTTGGATTTTGACAATTGAAGTTTGCTATCGTTATTTCTCTGAAAGTCTTTAAGAGATCTTTCTAAAATTTCATATGTAGCTTCCCCTTGGTCCCTAGTTACATGTATGCATATTGCATTTTGGGACCAGTCGGAAAAGAACATGGCCGATAGACAGCCATCTTGGATTTTAACAATTGAAGTTTGTTATTGCTATTTTACAGAAGGTACTGAAGGGATCTTTCTCAAATTTCATATGTAGGTTACCCTTGGTCCCTCGTATTGCATTTTGGGACCAATCTGAAAACAACATGACCGACAGACAGCCATTATCGCTAAATCTCAAATTTATATACAGGTTCCCCTTATTTAAAAAGTACTGGAGGGATGTTTCTCAATTTACACAGATTAGTAAGAGGAAGGGAAAAATAGAGAGAAGATTAATCTGACATGGAACCTATAAAGATCATTCAATGGTGGGCGCCAAGATCCCTCTGGGATCCCTTGTTTAGGTCACCTGAGACAAAGTCTTGAGTGACCTATTCTAATGGCCTTTCGTATGTTGTTGTCTGTCAAGAAAAATCTTCTTCTCAAGTCCACAATAAGGTAGAATAAAATACTCTTCATAGATGGAACTTCAATAATGGGTCTTAAGGTGCTTTAATAAAATTGTGAATATCATGACCATAGAGTCTCACATTTGCCCCTGGAGAGGAGATATATACTTACTATAGTTTATATAGGCAAATCACAATTTTAACTGTCATTTGTTTGATTTCTATCAGAATTCATTAATTCGTACCTGGTCAACATTATCAGCATGGGATGACAGTTTGATGGTATGCACATGTTGGGCCTGACTCAAACCCCATGGGCTGATTTGCAGGGCCAAAAAGTGCCAAATTTACTAAAACTTCAAAAAAAATACCCAAATACCTCAGAATCAAATACTCTTCATAAGTGGGGTATTAAAGTGCTTTAATTTACCAAAATTGTGAATTTTATGACCCTATTTGCCCCTGGGGAGGGGGTAAACTTTATTATATAAGGAAATCACATTTTTTACTATTGGTTCTTAGATTTTATTTATATTTTGGAATTAATTCTAACTTGGTTAGAATTAGCAGTTTTGGAAGGCAGTTTGATGGTATTCAAATTGGCAGGATAAAAAGGGTAAAATTGACAAAAATATTTCAAAACTCAGGCGACTGTTAAGGTCCGAGGGGTCTCTTGTTTTTACACTTTTTCTCATTTAAATTAGCATTCTCATTATATCAGAGACATTGATTTAAAAAATAAAAATCCTTTAAAATGCAAGAGGATTGCTATAAATTTATTGGCTTATCCATGAAAAATTAAGGTCATTTAATGTAAAATATAATCTGTTGGCCAATCTATGAAAGGTCAAGGTCACTAAACTACTATAAATAGAAAGCAGTAATACTTCCAGGTCACTTACAATAAAGAAATGCTTGATAGCTTGAGGTTGGATTGCTGAGCAATTAATTCTTAAAAGGTAGCTTAATGTAAATAAAATTATGTCGTAAATCACTGTAATATATTGTTTTAATGATAACTAATCCGTAGATGTCATTAGTTTCATAGTCAGAGTTGCTAAAGGAAAATGAGGTATTACAACTAGAAGATTTTTTATGTCTCTTTTAGGAAACTGAGGATGCTGACATGACAAACGGCTACCTGTCAGAACTGACCACTCTGGACAGTGGAGACAATGAGGAGCCAGAGGAGGACAGTAATTACCGTGGTAACTGGAGCAGTCGCCTTGACTTTGTCCTCTCTTGTCTGGGATATGTGGTTGGCCTTGGCAATGTATGGAGATTTCCATATCTCGTCTACAAAAACGGTGGAGGTAATTAAAAGTTGAAGCATGCCTGATGTTAGATAACTGGAGTGACATTTAAAAGGATAGTCCCTACTGCCTGATTGGATTTATCAGAGGAGACACCTAATATAGTGCATTCCTACAGTCAAGAAACCAATTGTCTGTACAGTAGAAAAAAAGGAGAGAATTTTTTTGGTCTGAGATTTGTAAAGTGGAAATTGCATGGATTACAGCCATGAAAGACTATTACAATAATGGCCTTGATAATTTTTAACCTTTTGATCATTTGATACATTTTTGGACTTGGGGTAAAAAATGTTGAATAAATGAGCAGTTTAGTTAATAAACACCTGGTGACAGTAATTTTAAGGGGATTGAGGTCATATTTGCTTCAAAATGTGAACATATCTTTGTAAAATTAATGTGCATCATGAACATAGGAGCACAATCATATAGGAAGTGTAGCTGTCCCTGGGATGGAGTACAATTATATAGGAAGTGTAGCTGTCCTTGGGATGGAGTACAATCATATAGGAAGTGTAGCTGTCCTTGGGATGGAGTACAATTATATAGGAAGTGTAGCTGTCCTTGGGATGGAGTACAATTATATAGAAAGTGTAGCTGTCCCTGGGATGGTGTACAATTATATAGGAAGTGTAGCTGTCCTTGGGATGGAGTACAATTATATAGGAAGTGTAGCTGTCTGTGGGATGGAGTACAATCATATAGGAAGTGTAGCTGTCCTTGGGATGGAGTACAATTATATAGGAAGTGTAGCTGTCCATGGGATGGTGTACAATAATATAGGAAGTGTAGCTGTCCATGGGATGGAGTACAATAATATAGGAAGTGTAGCTGTCTGTGGGATGGTGTACAATAATATAGGAAGTGTAGCTGTCTGTGGGATGGTGTACAATAATATAGGAAGTGTAGCTGTCTGTGGGATGGAGTACAATTATATAGGAAGTGTAGCTGTCCTTGGGATGGTGTACAATAATATAGGAAGTGTAGCTGTCTGTGGGATGGTGTACAATAATATAGGAAGTGTAGCTGTCTGTGGGATGGTGTACAATAATATAGGAAGTGTAGCTGTCTGTGGGATGGAGTACAATTATATAGGAAGTGTAGCTGTCTGTGGGATGGAGTACAATTATATAGGAAGTGTAGCTGTCTGTGGGATGGAGTACAATTATATAGGAAGTGTAGCTGTCCCTGGGATGGAGTACAATTATATAGAAAGTGTAGCTGTCTGTGGGATGGAGTACAATCATATAGAAAGTGTAGCTGTCTGTGGGATGGAGTACAATTATATAGGAAGTGTAACTGTCTGTGGGATGGAGTACAATTATATAGAAAGTGTAGCTGTCTGTGGGATGGTGTACAATAATATAGGAAGTGTAGCTGTCTGTGGGATGGTGTACAATTATATAGAAAGTGTAGCTGTCTGTGGGATGGAGTACAATTATATAGAGTGAGCTGCTGGAGGAGTCATTATATACGAAGTGGTAAGCTGGTCCTGGGATGTGTACAATTATGAGTTCTGTCTTGGTGGGTACAATTATAGAGTGTGCTGTCCTGGTGGTGTACAATGTATTAGAATGTGTGTCCTGGATGTCAATTATAGAAATTAGCTGTCCTGGATGGTGTAAATTATATGAAAGTGTAGCTGTCCAGGAATGGTGTACATTTATAGAAAGTGAGCTGTCCCTGATGGTGTAATTATATAATGTAGCTGTCCTGGGATGGTGTCATAATATAGGAAGTACATTGTCTGTGGAGTGGATACAATAATAGGAAGATGTTTTAGTGTCTTGGATTGGTACAATTATAATGCATGGTTACGTCCTGAGATGGTATTACAATATATGGGAAGTGTGCTGTCCTTTGGATGGAGTACAATTATTGGATGTGCGTCTGGATGGTGTAATTAATGAAAGTGTAGCTGTCTGTGGGATGGTGTACAATTATATAGAAAGTGTAGCTGTCTGTGGGATGGAGTTCAATTATATAGGAAGTGTAGCTGTCCTTGGGATGGTGTACAATTATATAGGAAGTGTAGCTGTCCTTGGGATGGTGTACAATTATATAGGAAGTGTAGCTGTCCTTGGGATGGAGTACAATTATATAGGAAGTGTAGCTGTCTGTGGGATGGAGTACAATTATATAGGAAGTGTAGCTGTCCCTGGGATGGTGTACAATTATATAGGAAGTGTAGCTGTCTGTGGGATGGTGTACAATTATATAGGAAGTGTAGCTGTCCTTGGGATGGAGTACAATCATATAGGAAGTGTAGCTGTCCTTGGGATGGTGTACAATTATATAGGAAGTGTAGCTGTCCCTGGGATGGAGTACAATCATATAGGAAGTGTAGCTGTCCCTGGGATGGAGTACAATCATATAGGAAGTGTAGCTGTCCCTGGGATGGAGTACAATTATATAGGAAGTGTAGCTGTCTTTGGGATGGTGTACAATTATATAGGAAGTGTAGCTGTCCCTGGGATGGAGTACAATCATATAGGAAGTGTAGCTGTCTGTGGGATGGAGTACAATTATATAGGAAGTGTAGCTGTCCCTGGGATGGTGTACAATTATATAGGAAGTGTAGCTGTCTGTGGGATGGAGTACAATTATATAGGAAGTGTAGCTGTCCCTGGGATGGTGTACAATTATATAGGAAGTGTAGCTGTCCATGGGATGGTGTACAATAATATAGGAAGTGTAGCTGTCTGTGGGATGGAGTAAAATTATATAGAAAGTGTAGCTGTCCGTGGGATGGTGTACAATCATATAGGAAGTGTAGCTGTCTGTGGGATGGAGTACAATAATATAGGAAGTGTAGCTGTCTGTGGGATGGAGTACAATAATATAGGAAGTGTAGCTGTCTGTGGGATGGTGTACAATTATATAGGAAGTGTAGCTGTCCCTGGGATGGTGTACAATCATATAGAAAGTGTAGCTGTCTGTGGGATGGTGTACAATTATATAGGAAGTGTAGCTGTCCGTGGGATGGTGTACAATTATATAGAAAGTGTAGCTGTCCCTGGGATGGAGTACAATCATATAGGAAGTGTAGCTGTCCGTGGGATGGTGTACAATTATATAGAAAGTGTAGCTGTCCCTGGGATGGTGTACAATAATATAGGAAGTGTAGCTGTCCGTGGGATGGTGTACAATGATATAGGAAGTGTAGCTGTCCCTGGGATGGTGTACAATTATATAGGAAGTGTAGCTGTCCCTGGGATGGTGTACAATAATATAGGAAGTGTAGCTGTCCTTGGGATGGAGTACAATCATATAGGAAGTGTAGCTGTCCCTGGGATGGTGTACAATTATATAGAAAGTGTAGCTGTCTGTGGGATGGAGTACAATTATATAGAAAGTGTAGCTGTCCTTGGGATGGAGTACAATTATATAGGAAGTGTAGCTGTCCCTGGGATGGAGTACAATTATATAGAAAGTGTAGCTGTCCCTGGGATGGTGTACAATAATATAGGAAGTGTAGCTGTCCCTGGGATGGTGTACAATTATATAGAAAGTGTAGCTGTCCCTGGGATGGTGTACAATTATATAGGAAGTGTAGCTGTCCCTGGGATGGTGTACAATTATATAGAAAGTGTAGCTGTCCCTGGGATGGTGTACAATTATATAGGAAGTGTAGCTGTCTTTGGGATGGTGTACAATTATATAGGAAGTGTAGCTGTCCCTGGGATGGTGTACAATTATATAGAAAGTGTAGCTGTCCCTGGGATGGAGTACAATCATATAGGAAGTGTAGCTGTCTGTGGGATGGTGTACAATTATATAGGAAGTGTAGCTGTCTTTGGGATGGTGTACAATAATATAGAAGTGTAGCTGTCCCTGGGATGGAGTACAATTATATAGGAAGTGTAGCTGTCCTTGGGATGGAGTACAATCATATAGGAAGTGTAGCTGTCCTTGGGATGGAGTACAATTATATAGAAAGTGTAGCTGTCTTTGGGATGGTGTACAATTATATAGGAAGTGTAGCTGTCTTTGGGATGGTGTACAATTATATAGGAAGTGTAGCTGTCCCTGGGATGGTGTACAATTATATAGAAAGTGTAGCTGTCCCTGGGATGGTGTACAATAATATAGGATGTGTAGCTGTCCCTGGGATGGAGTACAATTATATAGGAAGTGTAGCTGTCTGTGGGATGGAGTACAATCATATAGGAAGTGTAGCTGTCTTTGGGATGGTGTACAATTATATAGGAAGTGTAGCTGTCCCTGGGATGGTGTACAATTATATAGAAAGTGTAGCTGTCCCTGGGATGGAGTACAATCATATAGGAAGTGTAGCTGTCTGTGGGATGGTGTACAATTATATAGGAAGTGTAGCTGTCCCTGGGATGGTGTACAATTATATAGAAAGTGTAGCTGTCCCTGGGATGGAGTACAATCATATAGGAAGTGTAGCTGTCTGTGGGATGGTGTACAATTATATAGAAAGTGTAGCTGTCCCTGGGATGGTGTACAATAATATAGAAAGTGTAGCTGTCCCTGGGATGGTGTACAATTATATAGAAAGTGTAGCTGTCCCTGGGATGGTGTACAATTATATAGGAAGTGTAGCTGTCTTTGGGATGGTGTACAATTATATAGGAAGTGTAGCTGTCCCTGGGATGGTGTACAATTATATAGAAAGTGTAGCTGTCCCTGGGATGGAGTACAATCATATAGGAAGTGTAGCTGTCTGTGGGATGGTGTACAATTATATAGGAAGTGTAGCTGTCTTTGGGATGGTGTACAATAATATAGAAAGTGTAGCTGTCTGTGGGATGGTGTACAATTATATAGGAAGTGTAGCTGTCTTTGGGATGGTGTACAATTATATAGAAAGTGTAGCTGTCCCTGGGATGGAGTACAATCATATAGGAAGTGTAGCTGTCTGTGGGATGGTGTACAATTATATAGAAAGTGTAGCTGTCCCTGGGATGGTGTACAATAATATAGAAAGTGTAGCTGTCCCTGGGATGGTGTACAATTATATAGAAAGTGTAGCTGTCCCTGGGATGGTGTACAATAATATAGGAAGTGTAGCTGTCTGTGGGATGGTGTACAATTATATAGGAAGTGTAGCTGTCTGTGGGATGGTGTACAATTATATAGGAAGTGTAGCTGTCCCTGGGATGGTGTACAATTATATAGGAAGTGTAGCTGTCCTTGGGATGGAGTACAATTATATAGGAAGTGTAGCTGTCCCTGGGATGGAGTACAATCATATAGGAAGTGTAGCTGTCCTTGGGATGGAGTACAATTATATAGGAAGTGTAGCTGTCTTTGGGATGGAGTACAATTATATAGGAAGTGTAGCTGTCTGTGGGATGGTGTACAATAATATAGGAAGTGTAGCTGTCTGTGGGATGGAGTACAATAATAAAGGAAGTGTAGCTGTCCGTGGGATGGTGTACAATAATATAGGAAGTGTAGCTGTCCCTGGGATGGTGTACAATGATATAGGAAGTGTAGCTGTCCGTGGGATGGAGTACAATCATATAGGAAGTGTAGCTGTCTGTGGGATGGAGTACAATAATAAAGGAAGTGTAGCTGTCCGTGGGATGGTGTACAATAATATAGGAAGTGTAGCTGTCCCTGGGATGGTGTACAATAATATAGGAAGTGTAGCTGTCCCTGGGATGGTGTACAATGATATAGGAAGTGTAGCTGTCCGTGGGATGGTGTACAATTATATAGGAAGTGTAGCTGTCTGTGGGATGGTGTACAATGATATAGGAAGTGTAGCTGTCCGTGGGATGGTGTACAATGATATAGGAAGTGTAGCTGTCCGTGGGATGGTGTACAATGATATAGGAAGTGTAGCTGTCCGTGGGATGGTGTACAATGATATAGGAAGTGTAGCTGTCCGTGGGATGGTGTACAATAATATAGGAAGTGTAGCTGTCTGTGGGATGGTGTACAATGATATAGGAAGTGTAGCTGTCCGTGGGATGGTGTACAATTATATAGGAAGTGACTAGTTCTATGCCTACATGTCCATTGCTAGGTTTTGTCTCGCTGATTAAATGTAGATTTTGGGTTCACTGCCTGATTTTAGAGACACATTGAGGGGCCCTCACTGACATGCCGGTAATTTAGTCACC